>NC_091248.1:21267500-21892500 GCF_042477335.2 Ovis canadensis
ATGCCAGGCCTCCCTGTCCATCACCATCTCCTGGAGTTCACTTAGACTCACGCCCATCGAGTCAGTGATCTCATCCTCGGTCATCCCCTTCTCCTCCTGCACCGAATCCCTCCCAGCTTCAGAGTCTTTTCCAACGAGTCAACTCTTCGCATGAGGTGGCCAAAGAACTGGAACTTCAACTTTAGCATCATTCCTTCCAAAGAAATCCCAGGGCTGATCTCCTTCAGAATGGACTGGTTGAATCTCCTTGCAGCCCAAGGGACTCTCAAGAGTCTTCTCCAACACCAAAATTCAAAAGCATCAATTCTTTGGTGCTCAGCCTTCTTCACAGTCCAACTCTCACATCCATACATGACCACAGGAAAAACCATAGCCTTGACTAGACGGACCTTAGTCGGCAGGGTAATGTCTCTGCTTTTGAATATACTACCTAGGTTGGTCATAACTTTTCTTCCAAGGAGTAAGTGTCTTTTAATTTCATGGCTGCAGTCACCATCTGCAGTGATTTTGGAGCCCAAAAAAATAAAGTCTGACACTGTTTCTACTGTTTCCCCATCTATTTCCCATGAAGTGATGGAACTGGATGCCATGATCGTTTTCTGAATGTTGAGCTTTATGCCAACTTTTTTGCTCTCCTCTTTTACTTTCATCAAGAGGCTTTTTAGTTCCTCTTCACTTTCTGCCATAAGGGTGGTGTTATCTTCATATCTGAGGTGATTGATATTTCTCCTGGCAATCTTGATTCCAGCTTGTGTTTCTTTCAGTCCAGCGTTTCTCATGATGTACTCTGCATATAAGTTAAATAAGCAGGGTGACAATATACAGCCTTGATGGACTCCTTTTCCTATTTGGAACCAGTCTGTTGTTCCATGTCCAGTTCTAACTGGTGCTTCCTGACCTGCATACAGATTTCTCCAGAGGCAGGTCAGGTGGTCTGGTATTCCCATCTCTTTCAGAATTTTCCACAGTTTATTATGATCCACACAGTCAAAGGCTTTGGCATAGTCAAGAAAGCAGAAATAGATGTTTTCCTGGAATTCTCTTACTTTTTTGATGATCCAGCAGATGTTGGCAATATGATCTCTGGTTCCTTTGCTTTTTCTAAAAGCAGCTTGAATATCAGGGAGTTCACAATTCACGTATTGCTAAAACCTGGCTTGGAGAATTTTGAGCATTACTTTCCTAGCATGTGAAATGAGTGCAACTGTGTGGTAGTATGAGCATTCTTTGGCATTGCCTGTCTTTGGAATTGGAATGAAAACTGACCTTTTCCAGTCCTGTGGCCACTGCTGAGTTTTCCAAATTTGCTGGCATATTGAGTGCAGCACTTTCACAGCATCATCTTTCAGGATTTGAAATAGCTCAACTGGAATGCCATCACCTCCACTAGCTTTGTTCCTAGTGATGCTTTCTAAGGCCCACTTGACTTCACATTCCAAGATGTCTGGCTCTAGATTAGTGATCACATCATCATGATTATCTGGGTAATGAAGATCTTTTTTGTACAGTTCTTCTGTGTATTCTTGCCACCTCTTCTTAATATCTTCTGCTTCTGTTAGGTCCATACCACTTCTGGCCTTTATCGAGCCCATCCTTGCATGAAATTTTCCCTTGGTATCTCTAATTTTCTTGAAGAGATCTTTAGTCTTTCCCATTCTGTTGTTTTCCTCTATTTCTTTGCATTGATTGCTGAAGAAGGCTTTCTTATCTCTTCTTTCTATTCTTTGGAACTCTGCATTCAGATGCTTATATCTTTCCTTTTCTCCTTGGCTTTTCGCCTCTCTTCTTTTCACAGTTATTTGTAAGGCCTCCCCAGACAGGCATTTTGCTTTTTTGCATTTCTTTTCCTTGGGGATGGTCTTGATCTCTGTCTCCTGTACAATGTCAAGAACCTCATTCCATAGTTCATCAGGCACTCTATCTATCAGATCTAAGCCTTTAAATCTATTTCTCACTTCCACTATATAATCATAAGGGATTTGATTTAGGTCGTACCTGAATTGTTCAGTGGTTTCCCCTACTTTCTTCAATTTCAGTCTGAATTTGATAATAAGGAGTTCATGATCTGAGCCACAGTCAGCTCCTGGTCTTGTTTTTGTTGACCGTATAGAGCTTCTCCGTCTTTGGCTGCACAGATTATAATCAATCTGATTTCATTGTTGACCATCTGATGATGTCCATGTGTAGAGTCTTCTCTTGTGTTGTTGGAAGAGGGTGTTTGCTATGACCAGTGCATTTTCTTGGATAAACTCTAATAGTCTTTGCCCTGCTTCATTCTGCATTCCAAGGCCAAATTTGCCTGTTACTCCAGGTGTTTCCTGACTTCCTACTTTTGCATTCCAGTCCCCTATAATGAAAAGGACATCTTTTGGGGGTGATAGTTCTAGAAGGTCTTGTAGGTCTTCATAAAACCGTTCAACTTCAGTTTCTTCAGCATTACTGGTTAGGGCATGGACTTGAAGAACTGTGATATTGAATGGTTTGCCTTGGATACAAACAGAAATCATTTTGTCATTTTTGAGATTGCATCCAAGTACTGCATTTCGGACTCTTTTGTTGACCATGATGGCTACTCCATTTCTTCTGAGGGATTTCTGCCCACAGTAGTAGATATAATGGTCATCTGAGTTAAATTCACCCATTCCAGTCCATTTTAGTTTGCTGATTCCTAGAATGTTGACAATCACCCTTGTCATCTCTTGTCTGACCACTTCCAATTTGCCTTGATTCATGGACCTTGATTCCATGTTCCTATGCAATATTGGTCTTTACATCATCGGATCTTACTTCTATCACCAATCACATCCACAACTGGGTATTGTTTTTGCTTTGGCTGCGCAGGCACAGGAGGGCCTAGAGGAGCTATCCCACGTTGAAGGTCAGGAACTGTGGCGGTAAGGAGATACCCCTCATCCAAGGTAAGGAGCAGCAGCTCTGCTTTGCTGGAGCAACCCTGAAGAGATACCCCATGCCCAAGGTAAGAGAAACCCAAGTAAGATGGTAGGTGTTTCAAGAGGGCATCAGAGGGCAAACACACTGAAACCATACTCACAGAAAGCTAGTCAATCTAATCACACTAGGACCACAGCCTTGTCTAATTCAATGAAACCAAGCCCTTCCTGCGGGGCAACCCAAGATCGCCAGGTCATGGTGGAGAGGTCTGACAGAATGTGGTCCACTGGAGAAGGGAATGGCAAGCCACTTCAGTATTCTTGCCTTGAGAATCCCATGAATAGATTGGCTTAGTCAAAATAAAATGCTTTCTCTTACATACACACAGCCTGGAGGAAGTCATACTCTAGTCACCATGATCAAGGTTTTACCTTTTCTTATCTCTGCCTTCCTCTGTGCTGTCTGTATCCTGAGGTCCAGTATCACCCTCAAGCCCTCTTAGAGCCCAGAGGATTGAAATCAGCTACATTATCCTGAATCTCATGAAGAACAAGGAATCCTTCCTCAAAAGACCATAGCAGCTGTCCCCTTCCAGGGAAACATGACTTCCTATAGGTCAGATTTGGATTTGATGCCCTTTCCAACATCTAACATGAGCAAGGTAACAGGGCTGTCCAAACTGGTTTAGCTTTCACACTTGTGACTAAGATGGAATCACTTCCCTGAGACAGACAAAGAAGGACTGGAGCAAATCAGGTTGCTTGGGGAAGGAAAGAGGGAGAACTTGCTAGAGACACACAGTAACACAGTACTTGCTGCTGGCAGTTGCTGTGAACCTTAAACAATGTAACACTTCACAGGGAGACAAGCGCTTCCAGGGACGCTTCTGCTCAGTAGAGTAGCACCGTCTGTCAGCTGCCAGCCCTGAGTCAGCACTTCCTCCAGGATAACTACCACCATTCTTCTGTGAAGGTAGACCCCACTTTGCAAGTGGAAAGAATAGAAACTCAAAAAGATGAAAGTATCACTCGGAGTTACAAGTAAAGTCAAGAAAAAAAAGCTGGAGTTTTCATCTAGAACTGTCGAATGCAGAATTGATGGCCCACCATACTTTGGCTCAGAGTTTCCTCCACCTCAATTCCATGGACTTTGCAGGCTGCAATGATGACTCCCAGCCCCATGGGGCATCTGTGCTCCAACTTCCGATTTAGAGGGAGGAGCATCCAGAACAACAGAGTCTGAATGTTAAGGCTCCCTTGAGTCTAGCAGGGCTTCTCCACAGATCACTTTTATGTAGTTGAAGAGTATTACAGCAAAGACTCTCATTATCTGCCTGTTTCTAATTAGCAAGGCACAAGGAATTTTGTCTATTATTCTTTCCTTTCCTAATGAAAAAAAAAAAATCATTATCTTGCATTAATCAGTGAAAGAAGATTATGCCATGATGCAAACTGGTTGGCTAATAACAAAGAAATGTGAATGTGACTCATGTTAAGATACTAGCTGAAGAAGACCTGACTATCTACAATTTGCACTCTTAAAATTCAGGAGATGTATAAGGTCAATTGCCCATCTGTACGTGGGAATCATTGCAATTATTTTGTCAGCAGTGAAATATTGCAGATTTTTAAGATTCAATCTCATTTTGATAAACTGTTATTTCACTCATTCAATAAACAGTATAAGTAACACATCTGGTAGTGCCAGCATGTAAGCCCCAAAGGGAACACCCTCGCCTTCATTAAGAACTCCTAATTACAAGCAGATTCCAATAGAGCTGATCTGGAATTGCAGAAAGCTTTCTTCTTGGTATGAACAACATAGCAACAATTGAATAACTTGAATTTTTGATCTGAGAAGGAAATTTTTTAAGACAAGGGATTCAAATACAACCTGACCCAGTGTCATTTTGGACTATGTAGCAAGTGTTCTTAGCAGAATATGTTACATTTCCACAGAGTTAAAAAAAAAAAAGCAATGGATGCAACTCACTTTTCAAGTAACTTCATGTTTTAAGTTGAAAAGTCTTAGATTTTTGCCTTGAAATCACCCTGAAGCCAATTATGACTTTTTATGTATTCAGAATGGACTTTTTCAAAAGTTGTGAACTCAAGAAGAATGGTGTGTGATTCAAATTCATTTTCTCATTTCCTGAGTCCTCAAGTAAGCTGTTTATGCCCACAGTGTACTATCTAATTATGATAATATGGGTAATTACCACACACACACAATGTGTAGACTTGTGCCAGGCATTGTTCTGATCATTTATAATCATTAACTTGATCCTCACAACAATCTAATGAAGTAGGTACTAATAAATACCCAATTTAGAGATGACAGAGGAAAGGTACGCAGAAAGATGAGTTTTCCCAAAGCCACCAGGGAAGTCAACATCAAAGCCGAGATAAGAATAGTGCCAGACAGATTCTAGCCTAAGGTATGTACTCAAGTACATCTGTTACATAAGTCAATGAATAAATAAAAGCATGAGAGGGATGAGGGCACAATTAGACTTTGATTGGTTTCTGGAATAATCCTTAATATTGACATAACTTTAGGATTCAGTGAGAATTTTATTTCCATTAGCTTATTTAGTATTTATCACAATCTTCTGGTGAGGCAGTAGGAACATCAGTTTACATATGGGAAAATCAACCATGAAAACTTTCAGATTTTTAGCCTGCATTCTTTGCATTAAAGCTGTCAGACAATTAGTCACAAGTGAGACCTGGTATAAGGCTTGTAGGGTGGTGCTAGTGTAAAGAAGCCTCTTGCCAATACAGGAGAGACCTGGGTTCTTAAGAGATGTAAGAAACCAGACTCTCTAGAATCTGAACCACCAGGGAAACCCTGGTGGTACAATGACTATATCTTGAGTAATTGCCTGGGGCAAATTATTGAAAGCTTGCGTTATTGAAAGCTTACATTGTAACATGATTTGGTATTTGTCTGTGTGATTACATGGCTCAACATATTGTACTACAGAAATAGAATGACAACAGACCTAAATATGCGAAAAGGAAAGCTTTCAAGTAGTGCATAGACACAGTTTTTGCTATCGGTTTGTGTAGATATGTGTTGTTGTTGTTGTTCAGTTGCTCAGTTGTGTCTCACTCTTTGTGACCCTATAAACTGCAACACACTAGGCTTCCCTGTCTTTCACTATCTCCCAGAGTTTGCTCAAACTCATCTTTATTAAGTCAGTGATGCCATCCAATGATCTCATCCTCTGTTGCTCCCCTTCTCCTCCTGCCAATCTTTCCCAGCATCAGAGTCTTTTCCAGTGTGTTGGCTCTTCACATCAGGTGGCCAAAATATCCGAGTTTTGGCTTCAGCATGTCTTTTCAATGAATATTCAGGGTTGATTTCCTTTAGGATGGACTGGTTTGATCTTGTAGTCCAAGGGACTCTCAAGAGTCTTCTTCAACACCATAGTCAGAAAGCATCAATTCTGCAGTGCTCAGCCTTCTTTATGAACCAAGCCTCACATCAGTGCATGACCACTGGAAAAACCACAGCTTTGGCTATAACTAAAAATGAAGCTTAAAGGCTTCATTAAAGTAGCAAGCAGAGCAATGTGAGAACACAGATAGAGGACTCAAGGTTTTTCCCAGGGAAAAAAGAACTGTTGATCTGATGAAATGGATCTAATATGATTTTTGAAAGAATAAGCAGAGCAGGAAGCAGGAAAACCATTGTGTGAAAGCCCAAGCCCTGCTCTGTGTCTGAAGCCTGTCATCATCCCCAGGAGATGGTGAAAGATAGGGTGGCACACTGCAGTTCCTGGGGTCGCAAAGAATCAAACATGACTTAGCAACTGAACAACAGCAATTATCCAAGCAGTCCTGATGGGTCCCACATCCATGTGCCCCAAAGCTCAGGGACTTCCCTGGGTCCACTGCTATCACCCCCATCCCCACCAAATCATCTCCCATCTGGCTCCTTCCATAGCCTTCAAATCAATTCCTTTGCTTCTCTACTTGTACACCTATTGCTTCCTTCTCAAATCAAATAATCAAAGTTATTTTTAAAATGTAAAACAAAACAATTCACTCACTGTCTTGAAATGTTTCAATGAGTTCCCATCAAAATGTGATAAAATCCAAATTTATTTTTTTTTACAATAAACTCTGATCCCCATCAGTTTTATGATCCCCCTGCCTGACTTCAGTTCACTAAGTCTGACAATGTTTGCCATACATGTGTCTGTTAAATATTTCATGTTTATTACTCATTTAATACCTGTGCACTTCCCCTTAGGCTGAAAATGTTCTCCTACTGGACCTTCTTTTTATGGATTCTTCATAATTCAGTAATAAAGATCACAGTTGCTTTCTCAAAAAAGACTCTCCAATACGCTCCAATGCCTCGCTGAATACTCCCTCCCTCACTCATGAAAATCACTACGTGTTCACCATCCTCCATTATTTATGACTTGAATGAGACCCCTCCCAAGAATATCGTTTTCAACATCACTAGCGGATGAAGGAAGCCTGTCACTTTCACGAGACCTTGCTCTGAATGCTGGCGTGGAAGGAGCATGCGCAGTGCGGAGGATGTGGTGGTGGTGGTGGTGGTGCTGCTGCTCAGTCACTTACGTCGTGTCCAGCTCTCCACAACCCCGTGGACCTTAGCCCACCAGGCTCCTTTTTCCATGGAATTCTCTAGGCAAGGATGCTGGAGTGGGTTACCCTGCCCTCCTCCAGGTGATCTTCCCAACCCAGAGCTCAAACTCATATCTCCTGTGTCCCATCTGCAAAGAATCCACTGCAGATGGATTCTTTACCTCTTGAGCCATCACGCACATGTAGGATGACACCTGCCCAGATTCCTCTCCATCCAACGTCTTTCCTGTTGCTCAAGATAGGTCCCAGGTAATGAAACTTTTAGAGTAACGTGGATCACATCTAGGCATGGACTAATACATGGCAGTTGTGAACTTTCTGGGCAATTCATTGCTGGCTGTCTGCAGTTCACTAGTAGACCTGGGCACAGCCCAGATCTGGGTTAATTTTGGTTCTGGGTGGAGGATACACCAGAAGACTTCATCTCAGCATCTAGTTTGCCTTGGGATTAGATGTGGGAGGGTGGCAGGGAAGGTATGGTATTTGTGATACCTCACATGTGGTTAGGAAGCCCATTGTATTTACAAATCACTGTATTTCTTTTCCTCAGCCACTTTGGAGCTACTCAATGTGTTGGCACTAAAAATCTCTGTTGTGGTGATGGTCTAGCCCAAGAGTTGGGCCCTTCTGACTCTTTCTACCAGGCGAGGCTGACTGCTCTAGATAGGGGATGAAAATTTTCTAAAATTCACAGATTGTTCAGGTGTTTATGTCATCCTTCTGCTGTTTGGCCAGCTACACGAGATAAAAATTATAAATTTAAGATAAAATATGTTTTGAAAAAGACACAGATTGATGTGAACACTCATATTCAGGATACAGAAAAATTTCATCACCCCACGAAAGTTTCTTCCTAACCTCTTGTAGTGATTCTCCTCCTGTTATGTCCTGGCCCCTGACTTTATCATTTCTGCTACATTTTATCTAGAACTTATTATGTAAGTTCTAGAATTTACAGGCTTCCTTTATATGCTAGTGATGTTGAAAACGATAATTTTGGGAGGGGTCTCATTCAAGTCATAAATAATGGAGGATGGTGAACATGTAGTGATTTTCATGAGTGAGGGAGGGAGTATTCAGCGAGGCATTGGAGGGTATTGGAGAGTCTTTTTTGAGAAAGCAACTGTGGTCTTTATTACTGAATTATGAAGAATCCATAAAAATATAATGGAATTGTACATTTTGTCTGTTTTCTGTCACGAATATAGAACAGTTAGAAAGCTATCAAAAGGAGAATTCTATTGCTTAACCACTTACAATTAATCAGTGTCTCATCATGTTCTTGATTGGCTGAAACATGACTATTATCAAACAGAGTCCTGAGGAGGCAGTTTGGGGGTATTTAGGGGAGATAAGAGAAAGGTACACATATCTTAAAGGTTTAAGTAAAAAGACACTTATATGGATAAAAGAACGTGATTAAATTTTCTAAAATTAACAAAATATTTGAAATCTGTATTCCTTCCAAAAGCTTCTTGTCTCACTTATATCAGCCTAGAATTGATTTTGCTGGGTAGCATTTGCTTTTGATTGAGTAGGATCCCAATGGAAACCTTTCAGCAGATTTTCCAATGAAGAGACACAGTGTGAGAATGTTTTCTGCACTCATTTTCAGCCAATTTGGTCCAGGCATCTCTGAGGTGCTCCAGGTTACCCATGACTATGGAAACCATTCTCGCTGAGGCAGTGTCTCCGTAATGAGATTCAGTCCAACCTAACAGAGGAAAATCAGTTGTAATACATGCATTGTTTGTGTTTAGGAATTTCAATAAGTGCACAGCTGCAAAAACTCTCTCTTAAAATAAAGTAAACCCAGATAGATGCCTTTATAAAGTGAAAAGTGGTATTGGGAAACTTCATGGTTTCAGGCAGTGTCATATGCACTTACCAATACAATATTGTAAAGTAATTAGCCTCCAATTTAAATAAATAAATTTATATTAAAAAAAGAAATGAAGATGCACCTGTCTGAACTAAAATTTTTATCTTAACAACTGTACTTTTTTTTTTTTTCATGAAAATCACCTACATGCTTTCTGGGCTTGTCTTCTGTTTCATTTTATTTTCAGAAAAACACTTATTATTTCTTTGTGTTGACTAATTAGTTGGCTTTTTATTTCTGGTTTGGCCAATGCAGGTATTAGATGCCAGTGTTATAGACTCCTAGAGACTATGACCAGATGCCCCAGAGTTTAATGAAAAGATATGGGGTTGAGGATGGAGGAGGATTCATATGTCTTCTCTGTAAACCATACATTTTGTACAGAGAAAATATGATTTGATCTTTCTGATCATTCATTATAGTCATTCTGACTAATTGTCTAGATTATGACAAAATGTAAGTACATTATCTATGCTAAGTCACTTCAGTCATGTCCGACTCTGTGCGACCCCATAGATGGCAGCCCACCAGGCTCCCCTGTCCCTGGGATTCTCTAGGCAGGAATACTGGAGTGGGTTGCCATTTCCTTCTCCAATGCATGAAAATGAAAAGTGAATGTGAAGTTGCTTAGTCATGTCCAACTCTTAGTGATCCCATGGACTGTAGCCCACCAGGCTCCTCCATCCATGGGATTTTCCAGGCAAGAGTACTGCAGTGGTGCACAGAATAAATACCTTCTCCTACAATGCCTGTGTGCTCAGTGGCTCAGTCATGTCTGAGTCTTTGTGACCTCTGGACTGTAGCCCACCAGGTCCCTCTCCTATAACGTACAGGTCCTAATTCACAAAACCTGTGCATGTTATCGTATATAACAAAAGGTATTTGGCTTGTGTGACTGAGTTGAGTCTCTGAGATAAGAGGATTATTCTAGATTTAGGAGTGTGAACTCAATATGCCAGCAAATTGAGTGCTGTTAAAGGGCTGCATTCAATATGCCAGTATTTGGAAAGCTCAACAGTGGCCACAGGACTGGAAAAGGTCAGCTTTCATTCCAACCCCAAAAAAAGGCAATGCCAAAGAATGCTCAAACTACTGCACAATTGCACTCATTTCACACCCTAGCAAAGTAATAATGAAAATTCTCCAAGCTAGGCTTAATAGTATGTGAACCAAGAACTTCCAGATGTTCAAGCTGGATTTAGAAAAAGCGGAGAAACCAGAGATCAAATTGCCAACATTCGTTGGATCATCAAAAAAGCAAGAGAGTTCCAGAAAATCTGTATGCAGGTCAGGAAGCAACAGTTAGAACTGGACATGGAACAACAGACTGGTTTCAAATGGGAAAGAAGTACATCAAGGCTGTATATTGTCACCTTGCTTATTTAACTTATAATTCAGAGTACATCATGTGAAATGCCAGACTGGATGAAGCACAAACTGGAATCAAGATTTCTGGGAGAAATATCAATAGCCTCAGATATGCAGATGACACCACTATTCTGGCAGAAAGCAAAGAGGAACTAAAGACCCTCTTGATGAAATTGAAAGAGGAGAGTGAAAAAGCTGGCTTAAAACTAAACATTCAAAAAACAAAGAACATGACATCCAATCCCATCTCTTCATGGCAAGCAGATGGGGAAACAATGGAAACCATGACGGTCTTTATTTCCTTGGGCTCCAAAATCACTGCAGATGGTGACTGCACCCATGAAATTAAAAGATGCTTGTTCCTTGGAATAAAATCTATGACAAAACTAGAGAACATATTAAAAAGCAGACACATTACTGACAAAGGTCCATCTAGTCAAAACTATGGTTCTTCCAGCCATCATGTATGGATGGGAGAGTTGGACCATAAAGAAAGCTGAGTTCCAAAGAATATATGCTTTTGAACTGTGGTGTTGGAGAAGACTCCTGAGAGTTCTTTGGACTGCAGTGAGATAAAACCAGTCAATCCTAAAGAAAATCAACCCTGAGTATTCATTGGAAGGTCTGATGCTGAGACTGAAGCTCCAATATTTTGGCCACCTGTTGAAAAGAACTGACTCACTGGAAAAGACCTGCATGGTGGGAAACATTGAAGGCAGGAGGAGAAGGGGGCAACAGAGGATGAGGTGGTTGGATGGCATTACTGACTTGAAGGACATGAATTTGAGCAAGCTCTAGGAGTTGGTGATGGAAAGGGAAGCCTGGCATGCTGCAGTCCATGGGGTCACAAAGAGTCAGACACAGCTGAGTGACTGAATGGAACTAAGATGTGTTCATTGTAATCACTGTCTCAACCTATGGTTTATTCCTTCCTAGGTACTATTGCAGTCTTTCCAGGTGGCACTAGTGGTAAAGAACCCACCTGCCAATGCAGGAAACACAGGAGATGCAGGTTCAATCCCTGGGTCAGGAAGATCCTCTGGAGGAAGGTATGGCAACCCACTCCAGTATCCATGACTGCAGAATCCCATGAACAGAGGAGTAGGGTGGGCTAAAGTGCATAGACTCGCAAGACTTGGCGTGACTGAGGGACTAAGCATGCATGTACAGGAACTATTGCAGTGCCCCTTCCCTTCTTATTTTCTATCAAACTATTGCTAACCCCCAGAAACCCATATTTCCATAAAAATCTTAGACAATGACTGCAAACACCTGGGCTAATAGAAGGACAGCTGTGTGCTATGGCCATACTTGGTGTAAACTACCACCAGCTATTAGGAGTGGTAAGTACACTTTCAGAAAGTCTTGAGATTCCCTTTTCCTGAGTCAGGATTCATTCCTAGAAGAGCCAGTATATGTACTTATGGAAATAGGTTTTCATTGCCACAGCCCTAAACCTTATATTTTCACCCTAATATTGAGCTACTTCAATTTTCCCAAATTCACTGTCACAGTTACTATTTATATTTATTCTTTTCCTCATGTGCATTCATCATGGTTCATCCATTATGGGAGACAGTATGGAGTTTTCTTAAAAAAAAAAAAAGCTAAAAATAGGACTATCACATGATCTTGCAATATGTCTTGTGGGTATTTATTTACCCAAAGGAAATGAAATCATAACCTCAGAGAAACAGCTGCACTTCCTGCTCAGTGCATTGTTAATCACAATATACAAGATCTGGAAATCATGGGTGGATGATTGATGGATGGATGACGAAACTGCAATACATAAAAAATGGAATTTTGTTATGTCTTAAAAAGGGAAATCCTGCCATTTGCAGCAACTTGAATGAACCTGGAGGGCATTATACTAAGTAAAAGAAGCCAGGCGGGAAAGAAAATTGTATATGCATGATCTCATTTATACGTGTAATACTAAAATAACATAGTACACAGAAGCAGAAAGTAGAACAGTGGCTACCAGTAAAGAAGATGTGCGTAAATGTGGTAAAAAGCTGAAAAGTTGCAGTTATTTAGGATAAATAATTCTAGAGACCTCAATGTACTGTATGATGATATATTATTAATCCTGGAAATTTGCTAAAAGGGTAGGTTTCACTTGCTCTTATTACCTCAAAAATATGAAGATATAGTATATTAATTAGTCTTACTAATTAATTAGTAATCATTTTACTACTTATATGTATATTAAATGATCATGTTGTGCACCCTAAACATGTACATTTTTACCTAAAGAAATAAATAAGTAAATCTTTGAACTCAACTCATCCTGTGTTCAGAACAGCAATATACATTTCTTTGTATATTGCAGTTTGGTTATTTTACAATTTAACCACCTAGTTACCATTTTTTTCTAAACCCTCGTGCTTTCTGGAATTAAGAAATTTAAGGGTAAATTAAGAAATTTAAGGGTAAAATTAAGAATTTAAGGATAAAAATCATTGAATCTCTATCCTATCTAAGCCAGAGGCAATTTGAGATTTACATTTTAATCCCTAATTACGGTAGCAAGTATCCTTTCCAGTTGTCCCATTATTTTTCAAAGCCACTTTAATCTTCTTACACTTTTGGTTTAATTATACTTCTGAAATACTTGTCATTCATCCTTCTGTCTGAAAATTTATTCTATCTAATGTTATATTTAGATAAATATTTATATCCATATCTCTAGCATATAAACATATCTGATGCCATGTAAAAATCCATCTGCATCAACCTCCCAATGAGAAACTCATCTGCTTCCTCATTAACCATGATATCAACATTCTTGTCATCAGCTTCAGTCTCACCCTGCAGCTGAGTTTTTCCTCTCAGAAAATGTGTAAAGTGAAAATTCATGAACGATAAACAAAATAAACACATTTTCTGGTGTCAGGGTTATTACCCATTCACTCCATAACACTATTAATTCACAGAAAAGTTCTCACCAAGTTCATTTAATAAATCTTAGTTGACGTGTCTGCAGTATAATGACTCTTGATCTTCGGTCCTTCTTAAACTTTTCTCCTTCTTGCATTCCTGAAGGCTGGTCTCTCCTAAATTTCACCCCACTGATTGCCTTACTTGTATAACTCTTGGTCAATCCTGAGTGTATCTCGGAGGAAATTGCAATCTGCTTGTTCCAATTGAGAAAAGTGAAGCAGGAAAGCATCCCAGGTAATATGCATTGGGGGTGGAGGTAGTGTTCTAACACAAGCACCTTCTTCTCCATCATGTCCATGCCCTTCTTCTTGCTTCTTGAGTGCGCTACTTGATGTGGTTCTTACCCCGTCTCCAGTCTAGCTCCCCGCATCTCTCTGCATCCTCTCTTCTCTGCAGGCATGGCTGTGGCTACCAGTTTTGCAGTTGTTCCCAGATTTAGGAACCCAGCACAGACCCTGTGCCTCAGGCTCGTGGGCAGGCAATCATGACACAAATTCTTGAGATGTGTGACTGACATCTAAAACCCAGACTGAACTCACTCTTTGTCTCAGCAACTTGCAATTCATTCTGTCCACGAGATCCAGTGTTCCATGCTGACCCAGGCTGCAAACCTGGATGCTGTCTGATTCACTTCTCTCTCCTCCTCATCCCACCAGTCTTCAAGTCTGTTGTCTAAATATATTTTCTAAATATCTTAAGAATCCCTCTAATTCTCTCACATGGGAGTTTAGAGATGCATTGTTTCTTACTTTTTCTACTACAAGTAGAATCAAATCCCACTTCCTACGTTACCTTATTGGGTGATTATAAGCATCTTTCTTCTCCTTTGTGGACTGGAATTATCTGACATGTAAAGTGGAAAACAATAATTATAGTCAATATTAATGTCATTTTCTCTGTGCCTGAGACCCTTATGTATGTCATCTTACTTGATTCTCAGGTGCACTGGAATTTTTTATAAGCCCATTTTATGGTAAAGGAGCCTGAGGCCCACGAGGATACAGGACATAATGGTCTCACAGCTGTTAAAGTGGCCTGCATAAACAACACAACATTGTAAAACTTTTAAAAAAAATTGAGATTAAATAAATGGCTTGGATTCTTAGGTAATATTACTTCAGTCTCTACCCTCCTCATGAGGCTAGATGACATGTAAGGCAAAATTCCATACTTTTATATAGCTTTTTGGAAAGAGTATGAACACTGTAGCAATAAGACATTTGTTGTTGAGTTGCTAAGTCATGTCCGACTCTTTGACCCCATGGACTACAGCACACCAGGCTCCCTTGTCCTTCACTGTCTCCCAGGGCTTACTCAAACTCATGTCCATTGAGTTGGCTATGCCATCTAACCATCACATATACTGCTTTAATTATAGGTGTGCTGCTGCTGCTGCTGCTAAGTCGCTTCAGTCGTGTCCGACTCTGTGCGACCCCATAGATGACAGCCTACCAGGCTCTGCCATCCCTGGGATTCTCCAGGCAAGAAACACTGGAGTGGGCTGCCATTTCCTTCTCCAATGCATGAAAGTGAAAAGTGAAAGTGAAGTCACTGAGTCTCGTCCAACTCCCAGCGACCCCATGGACTGCAGCCCACCAGGCTCCTCCATCCATGGGATTTTCCAGGCAAGAGTACTGGAGTGGGGTGCCATTGCCTTCTCCAATTATAGGCGTACCCCTTATAAATTGTGTGTGGCTATGAGAAATAGATTTTCTTTCTGTGTTCGGGTCCTTTTTCCCATAAAGGGAGAGTAATAATTATATTTCACAATATTTGTAGCAGAAATTACAAGTTATCCTCCTTGATTTGCCCTTGATAGAAGTTCTGATTTTTGATAGGGATGAGGCCACCAGAATATATTTTCCTCAAAACTAGGTGTGACCATAGGGTTAAATCTGTCCCAGGAAATTCAGAGAAAGTCGTGTATGATAGTTCCTGGAAATGTTCCTTAGAAAATTTCTGATAAAGATCTTTTTGGTTTGTTTGTTTGTTTTTTCCTTCTGATTAGCAGAATTTGATGACTAGAGCTGGAGCATTTATTTTATTTATTTTCTTTTTAATATAAATTTATTTATTTTAATTGGAGGCTAATAACTTTACAATATTGTATTGGTTTTGCCATCAATTCAGTTCAGTCACTCAGTCTGTTGACTCTTTGCTACCCCATGAATCGCAGCACACCAGGCCTCCCTGTCCATCACCATCTCCCGGAGTTCACTCAGATTCAGGTCCATCGAGTCCGTGATGCCATCCAGCCATCTCATCCTCGGTCGTCCCCTTCTCTTCCTGCCCCCAATCCCTCCCAGCATCAAAGACTTTTCCAATGAGTCAACTCTTCACATGAGGTGTCCAAAGTACTGGAGCTTCAGCTTTAGCATCATTCTTTCCAAAGAAATCCCAGGGCTGATCTCCTTCAGAATGGACTGGTTGGATCTCCTTGCAGTCCAAGGGACCGTCAAGAGTCTTCAACACCACAGTTCAAAAGCATCAATTCTTCAGCACTCAGCCTTCTTCACAGTCCAACTCTCACATCCATACAGGACCACTGGAAAAACCATAGCCTTGACTAGACGGACCTTTGTTGGCAAAGTAATGTCTCTGCTTTTGAATATGCTATCTAGGTTGGTCATAACTTTTCTTCCAAGGAGTAAGTGTCTTTTAATTTCATGGCTGCAGTCACCATCTGCAGTGATTTTGGAGCCCACAAAAATAAAGTCTGACACTGTTTCTACTGTTTCCCCATCTATTTCCCATGAAATGATGGGACCGGATGCCATGATCTTTGTGTTCTGAATGTTGAGCTTTAAGACAACCTTTTCACTCTCCTCTTTCAGTTTCATCAAGATCAACATGAATCCTCCACAGGTGTACCCATGTTCTCCATCCTGAACCCCCCTCCCACCTCCCTCCTCATACCATCCCTCTGGGTCATCCCAATGTACCAGCCCCAAGCATCCTGTATCATGCATTGAACCTGGACTGGCGATTCGTTTCGCATATGACGTTATACATGTTTAACTGCCATTCTCCCAAATCATCCCACCCTCGCCCTCTCCAACAGAATCCAAAAGACTGTTCTATACATCTGTGTCTCAATAAACAAATGGGACCTAATTAAAATTAAAAGCTTCTGCACAACAAAGGAAACTATAAGCAAGGTGAAAAGACAGCCTTTAGAATAGGAGAAAATAATAGCAAATGAAGCAACTGACAAAGAATTAATCTCAAAACTATACCAGCAACTCCTGGAGCATTTATTTTAGGTGAAGCACAATTTGATCTTTTGAATGAAGGCTGTGCAGAGCAGAGTAGTTGGATACAAGGAGTCTGGGATCTTAGTTACCTGCAGTAGAGTCACTCTACCAGGCTACCTACCTATACACTGTAATGTAAGAGAAAAACGCACTTACTTGTTAAGCTACATCAACTGCCTCTATCTTGTCCATCAAATGTAACAGACTACTCTTTCCCAGGTAGGAAAATTTATTTCCAGGCTAGCTTGTGAAAATCTAGCACAGCTTTCTTCTATTGGTTAACCAACATGTCCATTCTGCTTTTGGTTTTTTTGTGGCTGCCCAAGACTCATGTCTATGTTTATTTACTGACTGATTTCTTAAACTCAATACCCTCCATATCTTCTCTGAACACAGCAAATGCCTCATGTCTGCCAATCTCCCCAAACCAGCATCCTAATGATATAAGTATCATATGAGATTTGTTCTGGATACTTAGAGATAGAATTTCTAGTCATATTTTTTTATTTTGGTTTTAAGTTTAATGATTTTTTAGACAACCATAAATTGTATGAAATTTGATTAATCATACTTGGACATTTTCTGGGTTTATTTTTTCTTCTTCATTAAATAAGAATATTGTGATTATATCATCATGTTTGAAAGATATGTTCTCCAGATCTAAAATTATAGCCTCATCTTTTTTTCTTTCTTTGATACTTTAAAAAATATCACTGCATCACCTTTTGATATCTGGTGCTGCTGTTCGGAAGTTTGTCATTAGTCTGATTCCTATTAATGTTTTGTGAAATCCTCTTTCAATCAAGCATTTAGACTTTTCACTTCTTTTTGTCTGAAATTTCACAATAATTCACCACTTTTTTTTCGTATTTCCTTTTGTAGATTTTAAATGGTCAATATGGCATTCTCATTTTCCTGAAAGTGGGGTTGATCGAGGGGTTTAGAGCACAGGCTCTGGTTCCCAGAACTGCCGTTTGTTATATTACTATGGACACAGGACTCAAGGTCCTGGTGGCACCATTTTCTCACCTTTAAAATGGGAATAGGGGCTCTCTCCTGGTCCCAGTGGTTAAGAATCTTCCTTCCAATGCAGGAGACATGGGTTCCATCCCTAGATTGGGAAGGAAATGGCAACCTGCTCCAGTATTCTTACCTGGGAAATCCCATGGATAAAGGAGACTGGCAGGCTACAGTCCATGGGGTTGCAAAAGAGTCAGACTCAGTGACTAAATAGCAACAGCAGAAATTCATGCAATGTTGCAAATCATCATAGTTCAAATTAAAAAAAGAAAAGAAAGAAAGAGATATTGATGGGTCTAGTTCCTTATACTGAAAGAGAAATTATTTCAAAGACAAAGGATTTATAACTTTTAAATAAAAATGTAAAATCGGAAAACATTTTTAAAAATAAATTCAAGTATATCTCTCGTATGACTCCCATGTGCCTCAACAGTTTAATTTGCATTTTAAGAACAGCATTTATGGGGGCAAATTAACCATCTTTCAGTCTCTCCACAAACCGACAGCCCACCTTCACATGCACAGGAACATCAGAGATTTTGGCATGCACATTCTGTCCTCAGAGCAATAACCTGTTAAATTTTCAGTGTCCATTTTTGAAGGACTTTTCTAAAGTAGCATTTTTCATCAATGCTGGGGCCCATGGCATATTATGTCAATGATGAAGTACTATTACAGGATCAGGGGTTACTCTGAAGTTTCACAGCATTTGAAATGTACATAATTCAAAGGAGAAAACTAATAAGGTATATTCTTGACTGAAGTTTTCATCATCGATCACATGAGTTCATCATCACAAAGTTCATTCAAAGACAGGAAACAAATATGGATGCAAACCAAGTAAAAACTAATGCAAATAAAGCTTTTCAGTTCAAAAGATTCTTTAGTGTAGGATCACAGTCTGTGGGAACAATGGAATTTTTTAACAGTTACATTTTTTTTTTCCTGGCAGCAATTTAGGTATTGAACATTTTCAAGTAACCATGTCCACATTTTATAATGTCATAGTCATTCTTAATCAATCTCATTTGGCTTCAGAAATATAATATCCCTCCATCATACTGCTCCATTCAGAGTGTGTGCTTGCATGATAACTCACTTCAGTCGTGTCCAACTCTTTGCCACTTCATGGACTATAATCGGCCAGGCTCCTCTGTCCATGGGATTCTCCAGGCAAGAATACTGGAGTGGGTTGCCATTTCCTTCTCCAGGGGATCTTCCCAACTCAGAGATCAAACCTGGTCTCCCGCATTGCAGGCAGACGCTTTACCCTCTGAGCCACCAGGGAAGCCTCAAGTACCTGCTAGAATTTAACTTCTCACTATCTAGACTGATTGTTGTAAAATTTAATGCTTATCCGAATCACCTGGTTGCTGCTGCTGCTGCTAAGTCGCTTCAGTGTGTCCGACTCTGCGACCCCATAGACGGCTCCCTGTCCCTGGATTCTCCAGGCAAGAACTCTGGAGTGGGTTGCCATTTCCTTCTCCAATGCATGAAAGTGAAAAGTCAAAGTGAAGTCGCTCAGTCGTTTCCGACTCCTAGAGACCCCATGGACTGCAGCCCACCAGGCTCCTAGGCCCATGCGATTTTCCAGGCAAGAGTACTGGAGTGGGGTGCCATCGCCTTCACCTGGAGGGTCTGTTAAATGATACAGTTTGGGGGCCTCATTTTGAATTTTCAATTTGGTTGTTCTGAATTTCCATTTTAGCAGATTTCTAGTTGTTGATGGTGCTCTTGGTCTAGATATAACACTTTTTAAATCATTGGTCTAGATTCTAAGATATTAATAAATTTTTAGTTATTATTGAAATCTTTAATTTTGCAGCTAAAATAACTCTGCAGCTAACATAACAATGTGAGACCAAAAAATTACTAATGGCAGAGTCAAAACTCAGGTCAGTGAATCATGCTTTGCTCTTATATTTTGGCCAACTGAATACTTACACTTATTATGTATCTCTCCTTATAGCCCGACCACACTTGAACATTTCCTAATTTCCATCTGGTATTTACTTGACCCTTGACAGATGAATTTTCACCAAGCCCTGAGGAGCCTCTCCTTCTGTACCAAGCTAAACAAGCAATGTACATTATGTAGTAGGAGGAGTCAGTCCACAGGCTTACTTAGAGAGGTTTAACTTTCAGTTTGTCTAGAGATCAACTAACATTCATTTCAAACTCCCATGCAGCCTTGGTAATAAAAACTCAATGCCCTGCCACCAAATGGTCATCTAAAATGTATCTGAGTTCAAGGCGGCTACCAAGCTGCCAGCACACGGAGGGAAATATCCCTCTGAATCATTTATCTACACCAGTGCTGTGGAGATTTATAGAATTCCACTTGCTTTTCAGCTGTTCACACAAGCTCCTGCTCTGCATTATTCCTACTCTCAAAGACATCACTGTAGCCAGTTTCTGATCATTACCTGCATCCTCCCATTGGAGTAGAAAGCATTATCACACTGCTCCTGGGCCACAGAAAATTAGGAAGGGTATTGGGCCCATTTGCCTATAAACATCTCTATAGTAGCCACTTATATTCTGAATATTTTTTCAATTCCTGTTTTCTTATTGGGTAGGAAGACCCAGCTCTAGCTGATGGTGGGTCATTGTCCCCTCGGGACAGGACTGAGGGGCCCAGGACACAAGACCATTTTTCTTAGCAATCACAAGTTGGGGACCACACCTGATTCAGCAGGGAGTTGGCCTTATCCTGTACTATTGCTACGTTTTGAATGTTTCGAGTTATTCTGCATCTAGAAAAGTATTTTCCATGTTTTTTTTTTAATTTTTTTTTATACTAATATGTTTTCCTTAAAGAAAAGAGTCGACCTGCTTGGATTGAGGGTGAAGAGAAGGAGATTTAGGAAAAGCAATACTGATATCTCAGTACATTGCCTGCTACACTAGCAATCAAAGCTGGGCAAACCCTGGCCTGCTCACATATAGGCACCATCCTATGTGTGAGGACAGGTACACATAAGCACATATAGGCACACATAGGCACCACACATAGGCTTGTTGGTTCTTTTTCCAATGGTCTCTGTTATTCAGTTCCTTCCCCAAATAAGATAGTTTGCAACATTTATTATAAATGCTCAGGAAAATCAGAAATATGGATATTTTGTGTTGGGGTAGTTTAAGATTTTGCAGGGGGAGAAGCATGTAGGAGTCCTATTAGGGACAGAGCGTTTCAGCCTTGGGAGGTGAGCACAGGATGGTTGTGGTGCTGGGTGTTGGAACAGAAAGAACGGGGCGTGTGTTTTCATGAAAGGGATTTGGAAGCCACCCGTGTCCTTCCCTTCCAGGATGACACAGAAGCCCAGGGAGGGGAGTTATATCCTAGTGGCCAAGCTCCACCAGGGGAAAGGTAGGGGGCCCAAGATCTCCATCCCCACTGCCCCACACACCTTTACTAATCATGGCTGAACTGGGTTAGAGTAGAGGAAGTAAAAGCAGGGTGAATAAGACGAATTCTGTGCTATTCAGAAAAGGAAATGAAGAAGACAAAATAGGAAGACCTGGGGGATCAAACTGTAGTGAAGGGGAAGGACCAGGAGTAACCAGACCCTGAAATTCTTGGGACCTAATCAACTCCAGGACTGCAGCAGCGGTCTCCACCCAGTCATTCCATCCCCTTCGGCACCCTCTCTGAGGAGTGCATTTTGACCCCCTTCACAGATGCAAAACGCAATGATCGATCAGGGTGGAGCCATATGGCAGGACAGGGCTTTCTGTTGGTTGGTGTCATACTCTTACTTACCCAGTTTTAAAAAATAAAGTGTTTGTCTATGTCTTCCAGAGTATTCCCATTTCACAGATCATGTGAGGACATTTTAGAAAGAAAATATAAACCATTTTAAAAAGGGAAAACAATCATCTGCTGTTTTCAGATTTACTGATAATGGTCATTACTAACATGTTGATGTATATTTTGACAAACTTCTTCCTATGATGATCTGTATTTAGGAATAGGAATTACATGTGTGTATGTGGGTGTATATGTGTGTTTATATATATGTATGCAATATAAATACAGAGTTATTATATATATATAATTTATATATTGTTTCCAATCTTTAACTTGTATTACACTTTTTTGCCACCATCAATATATCTAAATACTGAAACTTCACTTTCACATTCTCTACAATATTCTGCTCTCCACTGAATTATGAACGGTTTCATTAGGTACACCTTACAGCTGTTACTCTTCACCTTTTTATTTTACATCATTTTATCTAGAGCATTTATAGTGTTCCTGCAACAATGCCTAACCACTGATATTTTATAGCCAGAACATCTGATGTCTCATTTTCATCTCTAGATGATCCAAAAAAATGTTTTATGGTTAAAATAAGAAAGCAATGTAACACCACCCCTATCTACTGTGACATTCCAGGCACTGTTGGCAGCATGGACCCACCACATCACCTTGGCTTGTTCTGGGCCCCCCTAAAAACCACCAGCTATTTGGGTTACCTGGTGAACTGGCCAGAGTAACATACCCAAATGCTATCTCCAAAATGCATAGGCGCTTAGTTTTTAATGATTAAAAATTGGAAACAACCAAATAGTTATCAGCAGGATAAATTTTAATTATTAATAGTAGTGGTTTATTAATTCTATGAACTAACATTCAGCAACAAAAGGAAAAAAAATATGTTGGACATAAAGGCAGCCCCGATTACTGTAATAGGCAGAATCCATGATGATTAGTATGCAAAGATATATAGCCATAGCTAATGGATCATGGAAAATGAAGGGGTGATTTAGATGAAAAATGACTATGCTCTAAATGTGCATTAAAAAGTCATAATATTGTGATCAGAAAGCTTATGTTATGTTTCGCAATAGAAAATCATAACCTCTATGACAGTTTTCAGATCTAAGTCAGAGCCCAAGGCCATCCAATTAAAGGATGCCCATGTTTCTTTGACAAAAGATCCTAAAAAATTATTGCAAGTATTTGAAGTACATAGTCTCCCAGTTCTTTTACAAAGGGGCATGGCTCTTTTCCAAGCCAACGATTTCTGGACAAAGCAAATCTGAATGGATTTTTTTTCAGAGCTGGACAGTATGAACCTGAGCTCACTCGAATACAAGGGAACCATCAGAATCACATGGCTTGGTGGCTCAAAGGTTAAAGCATCTGCCTGCAGTGCGAGAGACCTGGGTTCGATCCCTGGGTCTGGAAGATCCCCTGGAGAAGGAAATGGCAACCCACTCCAGTATTCTTGCCTGGAGAATCCCATGGACGGAGGAGCCTGGTGGGCTACAGTCCACAGGGTCGCAAAGAGTCGGACATGCCTGAGCGACTTCACTCACTTTGGGTTGGGTACCACGAAGGCCAGGTGACCAGCTTATAATGCCTGTGAGTCCACCATACTGTTAAACATCCTGCACTTGAGTATGTAATTAAGATAAAACTACTTAACAGCAAGAAGAACCATCAAATTGTGTCCCAGAGTTCTCAAGCAAGATCTATCGAGACAGAGAGATGTATTAATTTACTAGGGCTGCCCTATCAGATTATAATTAAGATTGACTGACAACAGAGACGAGCTCTCTCAGAGTTCCAGAGGCTAGTAGTTTTGCGATCAAGGCATGGCGGGGTTGGTTTCTTCTGGAGTCTCTGGGTAGAATCTGTTCCATGTTGCTCGCCTGCCTCTGGTGCTGCCGGCAGCCCTCTGTGTCCTCGGCTCATGGGCCCATCTCTCTGCCTCCACCCTCACCTGGACATCTCTTCTTTATGCAGCTCTGTCTCTGTTTTCTCTTCTTATATGCAACCAGGTTTGTATTAAGGCCCATCCTAATCTATAGGACCTCATCTTAACCTTACTACTTATACCTGCAAAGACCCTATTTCTAAATAGACATATTCTGAGTTTCCTGGTGGACATGAATTTTGGGGAGATGTTATTCAAACCACCTCTTCATCCAGCAAAAAGAGAAAATCAGGGACTTTCCTGGGGGGTCCAGTGGTTAAGACTCCTCACTTGCATTTCCAGAAGTACAGGTTCAATCCCTGGTAGGGAAACTAAGATCTCACATGCTGTGCAGCCAATAAATAAATAAACCAAATGTACCTACTTAAAAAAAAAAAAGAGTGTTTAAAAAAGAGAGAGGATCAGTAGCAATAACATGTCCCAGCACTGATCCCTTGGTGCAAACTGTTCCACTGGACAAACTTGATCTATAGCCTATTTTTGGAAAGAAAGTTTTTTGAAATACAGCCACACTTTTAGCCATAGATAATTTATGGCTGCAGCATTCAGTAGTTGTGGCAGAAACCTTTGGACCTGCAAAGCCTAAAATCTTTATTATCTGGTCCTCTACACAAAACATTTGCCAACTCCCAACTCAAGGGATATGAAACTGGTGATTGGCATGATATCCTATTCAATTTCTGGCTCTTGCTAGAACTGTGGAATTGTCACAGATGAGGCAGAATTATTGTAAATGTAACCAGCTGGCACTGCCTTTTCTAATCACAGCTGCTGTGCCAATGCGGTACTTTACTGAAGCAGATCAATACAGCTTCCGGCACTCATCTGGGAAAGTGTAGTTCTTGATCCACCTCAGGAGGGTTGATCAAAAGCAGTTTGAAGGGAAGAGGTAGAGAGTTTGGGATGGACACGTACACTCTGCTATATTTAACATGGATAATCAACAAGAATCTACTGTATAGCATATGGAGCTATGCACAATGTAATGTAGCAGCCTGGATGGCAGAGAGTTTCAGGGAGAAAGGATTCAGGTGTATGTATGCTAAGTCCCTTTGCTGTTCACCTGCAACTACCACAGCTTTGTTAAATGGCTATACACAAATACAAAATAAAAAATTTAAACAAGGAAAGAGTTTGACCTTCTATCTTTTCTTCCTTGGCATCTGTAAAGCTCCATGTGACTGCACTACACTAATAACATCATCATACTGATTGGATATGGTTTGTAAAAATTGATACCATTAACATCTTATAGTATGGGGGAAACAGCAAAGGATTCATTGACCTCACATATTGGTGAAGGTTTGCGGCTGCAGTGATCTTTGGTATGCTAGACTACCCCTCTATCAAAGAAAAGAAAAGTTGCATCTCGTGCAACAGAGAGCACATCAGTGCAGATCCCTAGATTTCTGAAGAAACCATGCCTCAAACAGCAAGAATAAGTAGCTCTCTGTACTATAAAACCATTCCTGCTCTCCTGCTGGATCCTAATCAAAACTTAACACCTGACCTTGGGGTACTGTGTATTTATGTTGCTAGGGCTACTGGGTTATTTCAGATTCACCCAATCATATATTTAAATATGCTGAAACATAAGCCATACAATTTACCTATGTTCGTGTTTAAGCACCAGCAATCCAAATCATATGATGAAATGGTATATTTGTAACTGGGCCCTTGGGTCCACAGAAAACTTAGGAATGGGGTGCCCAGATGCTAATTTCTATTTAACCCTGGTGGCAACTGGCAAAGGAGGAAAGGATGAGGATCAGGTCCACAGGTGAGTTGGCGTGACATTTTAGTTAACACAGAAAAGGATGATTCCCACATTTAGTGCAGCTGCAAAGGAAAGTCCAGCAAGTCTGGAAACATGGACAGCACTTGGTGTGGTGTCCCCAGGAGCCGGAAGACACGCCAGGAGAATGGAGTGGAGAGAACGGAATGGGGAAAGGAGTGGAAGCAAGATCGTCCCTTTCACATCCAGGGCCCCACCTTAGGGATTTGCGTTTCTAGTTCTCCAGACCTTGGACCAGAGAGGTAAGGAGTCCTGATGCCCAGGAAGTGTACCCTGTCAATAGGGGAATGTAGGGGAGGTCGGTGCAGGTACACTTGGGTTCTTCGTGCCAGTGGAATTGTGAGGGCAAGGTATCCCAATCATTACAAGGAGCTCAGGTTACTATTACACAACAGAGTCCAAAAGGATGCCAAGAGGCTGAGGCATCATCCCTTGGGGGTGCCCTTTGTTATTTCTTTCTGAGTGACAATAGTGAATGTTTTGTAGAGCAGAAAGCCTCAAAGAGGGACAGCAACCACAGGTTCAGTTCCTCCCAGGATAAAGTTAAGGCTACCTCTGAGGACTAGCAACCCCAAATAGACAAATTACCGGTGAAAGTGAGTGAAGAATAGAGTGGGTGTTAGAGGGAAGTGTAATAAACATCTTCAGAGACTCACCACCATATGCGGCATTAAGGACCACATCCCTTTGGCTGTTTGCCTTCAGGGTCTGCAACTGTGGTAACGTTTGCATGGACTCTGCAGTGGGCTGGTCTTGTATCCCCCCTTTGGAAGAGGAAGAACATCTCCCCACCTATGCTGAGTCTAGGTTGATCACTGTGGGATGAGAATACAGTGGGTGCCACAGGAAAACTAAATGGTGCAAGGGGTTGACTGGAACAGACATAGTCCTGCTGAGGAGTGCTGAGGTTCCCTCAACTCTGCTGCCTCTTTTTCGTGTGACCACCAGCAGCTTCACTCCGGCCTCAGTCTGTGATGTGTGTGTCCTGCCCATGTGTGTTCTAGAGTTTCTCTATTTATAGCATGACATACAAAGCCGCAGCAATTCCCCCGGAGTCCAAGCCCACAAAACACAAAACTATGGATGTCTAACATGACATGAGGTCATTTGGAGGTGGGAGACAGTACACAGGTCTTTTCTCCTCTGCCCTGAACAATCTGTCCCACGATGCTTCCTGCACCTTCTGGGATATAATAACCCACATGGCAGTCACCTTGCTACATCTGACTTCCACAGTCTTCCTCACAGTCTGCTGTATTTCTTCATCCTTCAGCCCTGCTCCCTGGGATCACATTTCTAAATCAAATATCACATGTGAGACCCTTGCCTAAGATTCTGTTTTTCAGGGAACACAACCTGATAAAATGCCAGTGATTTATTATTAAATGAAACATGGCAAGTTTCAAAATATTACATAGCCTGGCTCCTCTATGGAGAAATATCTAGACATAGACACACATATACACACACACAGAGGAATAGATAAACAGCAATATAGAAATATATGTTCTCAGTTTTTAATATAAAATATAAACTGTTTAATACAAACATAAACTGTAATGTTTTCATCCCAAGGAGGATATGCTGGTTTATGAGAGAATTTACAAAATTGTTACCATTTATCTGCAGGTAGAATACTTTGGAAAAAAACAAATGCATTTCTTAGTAAACTAGAGTAAAGAAAAATATGGCTTTATTCTAGTTTACTAAAAATGGCCTAGATTTCTAAGGACAAAGCAAATTATCATTTAGACTCATCTTAATAGACATTTAAACTCATGAAATGAAATATCCTTAGCTCAAAGGGAAGATACTGAGAGAAAATCTATTTCTTTTTCTTGGGAACTGAACTAAAATTGTACATTTATTCTTTAATGTTTGCCTCATGACAGCCCCGTGGCGAAAGTGTCACAAATCTCTTTTACAGATAATGAGATTGCAAATGAGAAGGCGAGTTAACTTGGCCAGGCCTGTCCCCACATGGCAGAGTCAAGCTTCAGATCCAACTGTTTCTGATGCTGAGTCCTTGTCCTTATACCCTGGAGCTCATCGGGTCTAGCCCGAGGGGAAACTTCTAGAGCTTTGGTTATAAGAATGGTTCAGTCAAATGAAAGATGTGACCTGACATGAAAAGCCCCATAGTCTGACAGCAACTCTGGGAGTTAGGAGATTCATGGTTTCATCCTCAGGCTTTTCTTAATGAATTTTGTGACCTTGAGCACCTGCCAACCAGTTGTGGGCTTCCTCACCTGTGAAATTAGGTGTTTGACCCAGATTTTGCGTGAGTTGAAAAATTTCCTCTGGCTCTAAAAGTGTATGATTCTGTGGATAAAAAGCAACACCATCATGAGGCTTCTAAATGATACGGGTGCAGGATTTACAGACGCTTCCCTGTGGCTCAGCAGGTAAATAATCCGCATGCAATGCAGGAGACACAGGTTCAATCCCTGGGTCAGGAGGCTCCTCTGAAAGAGGCCATGACAACCCACTCCAGTATTCTTGCCTGGGAAATCCCATGGACAGAGGAGACTCGTGGGCTCCAGTCCACACGGTCGCAGAGAGTCAGACACAACTGAGCTACTAAGCGAGCAAGTAAGCAGGAGTTGCAAAAAATAACTCACCAGAATTCATTAGAGGTGTCTAATGAATCATTTTCCTTACTGATAAGGTAAGAAATTTGTCATACATGAAGCATGCAGAAAGAAATTGGAAAAACTGAAAATCAATACAATAAAAGTGAATAGTGAAATAAGGAGAAAATTTCCTCTGGCTTTACCTAATTAAGGGAGATATTGAAAGAAGAAGCCTTCCCTGGTGGCACTAGTGGTAAAGAACTTGTCTGCCAATGTAGGAGACATAAGAGACATGGGTTCAATCACTGGGTCACAAAGATCCCCTGGAGGAGGGCATGTTCTTGCCTGGAGAATCCCACGGACAGAGAAGCATAGGGTCACAAAGAGTTGGACATGACTGAAGTGACTTAGCATGCATTGGAAGAAGACATTCATACAAGATAAACTGCTTTGGGCATTATAACCAGCTGGATTTTATTGTTTCTCTTCCTTAATAACCTTGAACTATTTTTTGCCCTTTCATACACCTGAAATATGAAACAGAAGAAAAATGCTTCTTCAAAACCCCAAGGGAACAGATTAAATTTTTGTCCTTCTGCCTTTTACTTTTATAGGATGAGAGCTATTTTTTGATTCTTCCTCAGGCAGGAATCCTCAGTGGAAGGTGTGTGTAAACAAACTGGTGAATGAGAGAATTACCAATGCTTTCCAGTGAATTCCTGAGGCGAGACTGAGAGGCCAGCCTAGCTCCCGGGTGACTGTCTCTGGCTTGTTTGATTCTGTGTGATTTCCAAGACTTTCATTCCATGGCAGAGATGAGCCTACAGAGTTTGCTCTTCAACACAACTTTATATCTCTTCCCAAGAGTTCCTGTGCACAAATTTTAAAGAAGGAAGTACACCTTTGAAAAATAATCATCTTTTTGAAGATGGATTAAGATGATACACTTAATTAATATTGATTTATGTTGAACCAGAATAATAAAAAAATAAGCAGGGATTAATTAATCCAACAGATATACTGGACTACTGTATGGTGAATGCTAAGTTGCTTCAATCATGTCTGACTCTTTTTGGACTGTAGCCCACCAGGCTCCACTGTCCATGGGATTCACCAGGCAAGAATAGTGGAGTGGGTTGCCATTTTCTTCTCAACTACTGTATGCTACGGAGTGTAAAATTTAACACAGAGAAGAGAAAACTACTTTCTTGTCATTAATCTCTCCTCATTTTAGTCAAAAAAACATATGCAATTAACCACCACAAAATACAATGAGAGGTGTGCCTGAAGGAAGGTGTTCATAAAACATAGAAGTGTTTCTACACTTTTTTTTCAACTAGATATGATAGAGTTAAATTTTCCCATAAGTTCTGGAGCAGAAGCATGGTCCAAGCCACTTGCAAAACATGGATAAGAAATACTGTTTGCAGAAGAGTAAACAGAACACAGAAAACTAGAAAAGGGGTGGTTTCAGTGTTGAGAGGTCTGGGCTGTCTGAAAAACTGGGACCTGATTGTACAAAAGTCTTATTTATCAAATCAAGGAGTTTGGTCTATTCGTCAGAGCTTATAAACCATTTCAGTTTTCAAGTGGGTGAGTAGCTGTAATTTAACATGTCCTTGAAGCCAACTTTACAAGAAATATCAGGGAAGGCTACTATGTTTTGGAAACTAGAAAAAAGTACGCTGCTGCTGCTGCTGTTAAGTCGCTTCAGTTGTGTCTGACTCTGTGCGACCCCATAGACGGCAGCCCACCAGGCTCCTCCGTCCCAGGGATTCTCCAGCCAAGAACACTGGAGTGGGTTGCCATTTCCTTCTCCAATGCATCCACCCTAAGTCGCTTCAGTCGTGTCAGACTTTGTGAGACCCTATGGACAGCAGCCCACCAGGCTCCTCTGTCCACAGGATTCTCCAAGCAAGAGTACTGGAGTGGGTTGCCATTTCCTTCTCTAAAAAAAGTATGACTCGACCATAAAAAAGAATGAAATAATGCCATTTGCAGCAACATGGATGGACCTAGAGATTATCATACTAAGCAAAGTAAGTCAGAAAGAAGACAAATACTATATATCACTTATATGTGGAATCTAAAAAAAAAATGATACATATGAACTTATTTACAAAATGGGAACTAGAGTCACAGATATAGAAAACAAATTTATGGTTACAAAAAGGGAAGCAAGGTGAAGGGAAGGGATAAATTGAATTTTAGATTAATATATCATGTACATATTGATAGATATAAAACAGATAACCAACAAGGACCTACTTATGGCAAGGGAACTAAACATTTTCAATATCTTATAACTTATAATGTAAAAGCATTTGAAAAAGAATATATATACATGTATAACTGAATCACTTAGATGTATCCCTGAACCTTACCACAACATTGTAAATAAATTACAATTCAATAAAAAAAAATTAAAACCTGTTTTCAAATTTTGATTCCTTCAATTTCCTGTGGGACGTGACTTAAGCACGTGACTTAACCACTTTGCAAATTAAGTTAATAAATCAGTGCCTTAATTTCCCACCTATAAGAAATCATTGTATTTTCTGGTCAGTTGCAAGGTATATACACTTTTTAGAGTCAGATGAAGCACAGTAATGTAATGTGCCTTTGCATGGCATATATTAGTCGCTTGGTAAATCTGGGTGTGGGCGCGCTTTTCCTCTGAAGAAGGTACAGGTAGCTCGGATAGGAGAGAATAGCAAATCGATTAGGTCCAGTTGCTGTATGCATGGAGCTCTGTCAGTCGCTGCTCGCCAGGCCACAGTGGCCATGTACAATCCTCCCACTCGCCTGGAAACCCAGGCACTGGGCCCGCCTTTGTTCTTGCAGCCGGGCTCCCACCATGCACCAGAGCTGGGAGCTGCTCCTTCCTTGAGCAACTGAGCACGCATCCAGGAGAGGGTGAAGGCCCCTGTGGCTCTGCCGCTTCTCATCTCATCACATTATATAACCTTCTGTGGCCATAAAATACTGTCAGAGTCCAGTGTGTGTGTTCTGTTCCCCGAGGCCACTCTGCCATCCACCAGATGCCTGTCGCCATTGTTTAAAATCTTGATCCTTGTCACTCACTTTCTGAGGCAGGAAAATATGCTCCCTGGCTTTCAGCTTGCCTGTATGTGGTCACAAAGTGGTCCAGCAAAAAGTCCAGCATTTATAAGTGTCTACTGTCAATCAAACTCTGATAAACAAAGGTCATAAGAGACTAATAGAGGAGACGTAAACAAATACAGATCATTGAAATGGAGGACCAGATAGAACTGCGTAAAACTGCGTAAATCAGCATACAGGCATTAAGTGTTGGCAGTCCCAAAGAGATATATTACTTCTAGACTTGAGCCAAACTAGAGTGAGGGCAATGTGACTGCAGTGTACGTGTCAGTGAGAGCGGAGTGAGGGCAGGCAGAGAGTCAAAGACTGACACTGAGAAAAACAGAGGAAAATGAGAAGCAAAGCAGGTGGGCCTCCCTGGACCACGTGCTTACAGTGGCTGGTGGAGGCGCCTCTAGGGTGTTTGGGCGCCTGATGCCAACATGCAGAATATTTCACAGGTTAAAAGTGTTGGACCAAGGTTTTTGACTCTCAAAAAAAAATTGTTGTTTCCTATAATAATATTCAAGCTGTGCTATGTCGAGTCCCTCCTACGTGTCACTGTTATGCATGCAAACTTCATGAAATCCTTATGGAAACATTATCTGGGGTTGCTCTTGGGGAAACTGGGAGGAGAGGGTTGAGTGATTTGCCAAAGATCAGAGAGACTACCCGAGCTACCTGTACCTTCTTCAGAGGAAAAGCACACCCACAACCAGATTTACTCAGATTTATCAAAAGCAAGGTAAGCTTCGTTTACTTGAACCCGTGTGAGCTCCATCTACCTGCACAGGTCTGGGATCACTCCCTGTGACACAGTGTCCTTCCCCTCCCAGACAACTCTCCCTAGCTTTTGGAAATTATCCTGAAGGGCTAGATGCTGGCATCAAGGAACATAATATCATAGTCCTCAGGCTTATCCTGGGACAAACAACAGAAGGAAGAATAAAACATGCTTGGTCCATAGGACTGGAAAAGAGCCCTAAGGCTTACCTTAATGAATATATCAGGAAAGTTAAGGAAAAAAAGAAGAGGAAAAAAACAAATCTGAAGTGTTTTATGAATAAAGCTCTAAAGAAGGCAACAGAGTTGATTCACAAACCAATAAAAATGCTTAATGATGACTTAATGTTTCTACTTAACTACTAAGTACTTGCCAGTGGTTTTCTCCTTGAAAGAGTCATATCTCTAGTAACACAAATAGAAGTCTAATCATAAATAATACCTGCATGTCAGGTCTTCCATATGAAAACAAGATCAAGACTGCACTTTCTGTGGATGGAGTTTTGGCCTTCATCTACAGGGTGGAAACAGAGCCCTATTCGTCTGCTAGATATTTATGCTAAAGAGTTTCCATAGCTAGCAGAAAATTTTCACATATGCTAGCTTATCTTCAGGTATCTTCCCTGAGTGGCCACCAAGGAACCCAAGCCAGAGCTGGATCCCGCAGGGTCCCAGCCTCTCAGAGTGGCTCTCCGGTCGGGTGCCAGGACTGAGCGAGCGCATGCAGCGCGGGTCTGGATCTCGACTCGACCCCTCCATGACCGGCGCAGAAACATGGGGCGCAGCTGAAAGGAGCTTCACGAAGTTGTCGTTGAGCGCAATGCCGGCCTTAGTATCGAAGATACTAAGACGAGTGGATATGGCTAAGGAAGTCGTGGGCACGACCTGGGCATCAGAATTTCAAAGATAAGCATGGGTTGCAGAAGAAGGACCTTCAGGAGCTCAGTCACTTGGGTGCTCAGTGTTTGATGGAGCCTCACTCTGCCCAGGTTCTGGGGACAGTGCCCTGCAAGATGGCTGAGCTACAAAATGAAAAAGGAGTCCCCAGGTCACTACATTCTTGGAGTGTTCATGCTAGCAAAGCCACCAGTGACCATGAAATGACCTTTCAGCTCACCGTCAGCCCTTCCAGAATCCCAAATCGTTCATGGACGACCTTGGTGAGGGGTGCCAGGCAGTTGATGCTGCAGGATGCATTGCTGAAACAGCCAGGAGTGCCGGGGCACCGTGAGGGTAAGGCAAACAAGAGGGCTGCCAAGACCCTGGGAAGAAGTGGGTGATGTGAGAACAGCATCGGGAGCTGAGGGGGAGTGCTCCTGCAGCAAGGATCCTGCTGCCAGAGGCCAGACTGCTCCTGAAATCACACCCCACAGCCAGAGAGCCACTCCTGGGCCTGAAGCCCCGAGGCCACCCTGGGCCAGCAGTGGCTAGTGGCTTCTATTGGAAAGGTAAAGTAGACTCTCCCAGCTGGTGCTAATGGTAAAGAACCTTCCTACCAGTGCAGGAGGCGTAACAGACGGTTAGATCCCTGGGTCAAGAAGATGCCCTGGAGGAGGGCATGGCAGCGCACTCTAGCATTCTTGCATGGAGAATCTCATGGACAGAGGAACCTGGTGGGCTATAGTCCACAGGGTTTCAAAGAGTCAAACAGAACTGAAGCAACATAGCAAAGAGCAGCTTATCTAGTATAATAACTATAACTATGTTGATGTTTACTGGGGGGAGTGATATTATTGGGTGTGTCATAGAAAGAATAGATTGAGGACTAGAACAGAAGTTATTTTCATCAATAAACACTCAGGTCTCATTGTTTTGAATAAGAGTGCGTTAGACTTGAGCGATAATTGTCATCTTGTGGAGAAATTAACAAATTGCATTTACGTGCAACGTTGACTCTGAATATTAGTTGTACCACCACTTACTAATGGTCACTATTTAACAAGTCAATTAAATCTTGATTTTATCATAGAAAAAAAAAATCTAGATCATAACCATGACCTATCAGTTCAGTTCAGTTCAGTCGCTCAGTTGTGTCCTACTCTTTGCGACCCCATGGACTGCAGCACTCCAGGCCTCCCTGTCCGTCACCAAGTCCTAAACTCAAGTCCATTGAGTCGGTGATGCTATCCAACCATCATATCCTCTGTCATCCCCTTCTCTTCCCGCCTTCAATCTTTCCCAGAATCAGGACCTTTGCAAACGAGTTGGCTGTTCGCATCAGGTGGCCAAACTATTGGAGTTTCAGCTTCAACATCAGTCCTTCCAATGTACATTCAGGACTGATTTCCTTTAGGATAGACTGGTTGGATCTCCTTGCAGTCCGAGGGACTCTCAAGAGTCTTCTCCAACACCACAGTTCAAAAGCATCAATTCTTTTGCACTCAGGTTGCCTTATAGTCCAACTCTCACATCCATACATGACCAATGGAAAAACCATAGCCTTGATTAGATGGATCTTTGTTGGCAAAGTATAGTCTCTGCTTTTGAATATGCTGTCTAAGTTGGTCATAACTTTTCTTCCAAAGAGTAAGCGTCTTTTAATTTCATGACTACAGTCACCATCTGCAATGATTTTGGAGCTGCACAAAATAAAGTCAGCCACTGTTTCCACTGTTTCCCCATCGATTTCCCATAAAGTGATGGGACCGGATGCCATGATCTTTGTTTTCTGAATGTTGAGTTTTAAGCCAACTTTTTCACTCCCCTCTCTAAGTTTCATCAAGATGCTCTTCAGTTCCTCTTCACTTTCTGCCATAAGGGTGGTGTCATCTGCATATCTGAGGTTATTGATGTTTCTCCCAGCCATCTTGATTCAGCTTGTGCTTCATCCAGTCTGGCATTTCTCATGATGTACTCTGCATATAAGTTAAATAAGCAGGGTGACAATATACAGCCTTGATACACTCCTTTTCCTATTTGGAACCAGTCTGTTGTTCCATGTCCAGTTCCAACTGTTGCTTCCTGATCTGCATACAAGTTTCTCAAGAGGCAGGTCAGGTGGTCTGATATTCCAATCTCTTGAAGAATTTTCCACAGTTTATTGTGATCCACACAGTCAAAGGCTTTGGCATAGTTAATAAAGCAGAAGGAGATGTTTTTCTGGAACTCTCTTGCTTTTTCCATGATCCAGCAGATGTTCGAAATTTGATCTCTGGTTCCTCTGCCTTTTCTAAAACCAGCTTGAACATCTGGAAGTTCATGGTTCACACAGTGTTGAAGCCTGGCTTGGAGAATTTTGAGCTACCACTCATTACATTGCCATTGTGGGAGATGAGTGCAGTTGTGTGGTAGTTTGAGCATTCTTTGGCATGCCTTTCTTTGGGATTGGAATGAAAACTGACCTTTTCCAGTCCTGTGGCCACTGCTGAGTTTTCCAAATTTGCTGGCATATTGAGTGCAGCACTTTCACACCATCTTTCAGGATTTGAAACAGCTCAACTGGAATTCCATCACCTCCACTAGCTTTGTTCATAGTGATGCTTCCTAAGGCCCACTTGACTTCGCATTCCAGGATGTCTGGCTCTAGGTGGGTGATCACATCATTGTGGTTATCTCTGTCATTAATTTTTGTTTTTTGGTATAATTCTTCTGTGTATTCTTGCCATCTCCTCTTAATATTTTCTGCTTCTGTTAGGTCGATACCATTTCTGTCCTTTATTTGCCCATCTTTGCATGAAATGTTCCCTTGGTATCTCTAATTTTCTTGAAGAGAGCTCTAGTCTTTCCCATTTTATTGCTTTCCTCTATTTCTTTGCACTGATCACTGAAAAAGGCTTTCTTATCTCTCCTTGCTATTCTTTGGAATTCTGCATTCAAATGGGTATATCTTTCATCTTCTCCTTTGTTTTTCACTTCTCTTCTTTTCACAGATATTTGTAAAGCCTCCTCAGACAGCCATTTTGCTTTTTTGCATTTGTTTTTCTTGGGGATGATCTTGCTCCCTGTCTCCTACTGTATAATTGTAAGGGATTTGATTAAGATCATACCTAAATGGTCTAGTGGTTTTTCCTACTTTCTTCAATTTAAGTCTGAATTTGGCAATAAGGAGTTCATGATCTGAGCCACAGTCAGCTCCTGGTCTTGTTTTTGCTGACTGTATAGAGCTTCTCCATCTTTGGCTGCAAAGACTATAATCAATCTGATTTTGGTGTTGACCATCTGATGATGTCCATGTGTAGAGTCTTCTCTTGTGTTGTTGGAAGAGGGTGTTTGCTGTAACCAGTACGTTTTCTTGGCAAAACTCTATGAGCCTTTGCCCTGCTTCATTCTGTACTCCAAAGACAAATTTGCCTGTTACTCCAGGTATCTCTTGGCTTCCTACTTTTGCATTCCAGTCCCCTATAATGAAAACTATATCTTTTTTTGGGTGTTAGTTCCAAAAGGTCTTGTAGTTCTTCATAGAACTATTCAGTGTCAGCTTCTTCAGCATTACTGGTCGAGGCATAGACTTGAATTACCATGATATTGAATGGGTTGATTTGGAAATGAACAGAGATCATTCTGTTGTTTTTGAGATTGCATCCAAGTACTGTATTTTGGACTCTTTTGTTGACTATGATGGCTACTCCATTTCTTCTAAGGGATTCCTGCCCACAATAGTAGATATAATGGTCATCTGAGTTAAATTCACCTGTTCCAGTCCATTTTGGTTCACTGATTCCTAAAATGCCGACGTTCACTCTTGCCATCTCCTGTTTGACCACTTCCAATTTGCTTTGATTCATGGACCTGACATTCCAGGTTCCTATACAATATTGCTCTTTACAGCATAGGACCTTGCTTCCATACCATGCCTTATAGTGAGAAGTAACTGAGCTATCTGAATTTCTCAAATATGCTGGTGGCTTATCCAAGAAGAGGGAGGGGTGTGTGTGTGTGTGTGTACATATTTTCTTTACCCATTCACCAATCAATGGGCACTTCAGTTGCTTCCATATCTTGGCTACTGTAAATAATGCCACAGTGAATATAGGGATGCATATATTAGTGTTTTTAAATTTCAAATTGTTGTTTTCATTTTCTTCAGATCAGATGAGAAACAAGAAATGCTTATAGGATCTAGTAACAAGTGTCCCCAGTAGGGCAAAGACCAGAGCTCCTAAATATTACTTCAGTAAAGTAGTCCTGCTTTATGCCATCTACAATTAAACACTCTTGCTGTTTTTATTTCCACCGATGTTTAATTTGACCTACTTGCTATTATCTATCATTTCACCATGATATAAAGCCTTGAGAGCAAAACCAATGTTATTTTAATTTTTTGCCATATGCAAACTTCTCCACAGTGTATACTACTTATAGTGAACAATGAATAAATGTTTTTAAGTGTGAAGTATGATGGAAAAGTGATGGTGTTTAGTGAGTGCTCATTAGTGCTATTTTAATATTTTTGTTTTGTCCTAGCAGTATAAATCCAAGAAAGTGTATACTAATGCAACTGTAATTTTTTGGAGTGAATATGTTTTGGAAGATTTTTTTTGTGCTTTTTTAAAATACAAATTTATTTATTTTAATTGGAGGTGAAGATCTTTTTAAATGTTTCAATTTAATCTATTAAAAACTATTTTCCAGAATTTTAATGGGCCAGAACTTGAGATATTGCCAAAATACACACTGAAGCAAAGGTATTAAAAAGTTGAGTCAAGTATAACACTAAAGGGAAAAAAGTTTATGGTGATCTATGCTTTTGCACAACTCCTTGCTCATTTGCCAGGACCCTAACCCTGAAACTTGATACCCTCCATCTGCCCATGGCTCCTTTCTGCTTCCCCCTTTGGGAAATCGTGGGGTCTCAGAGGTGGTGCTGCCCCTCCATGTCTTGCTGTTATTTGGAGGGGTTCACTGCCCCTGGCGTCTGGGCCACACGGCCAGAATTTGATTTATAAAGTTTATTTCAAGTGCACCAGAATAGCAGTTCATTACCGAGAGGCTTAGAGAAGTTTGATAGGCATTCTCTGTAAATTATGATTAATCATTTAATCACAGCATCCTTGATGAATTTTGGGATGGCCTCATGAAGGAATAGATGAACACTCTGGTTTAAGAACCAAACTGAATCCGTCTGAGGCTGAATTCTTCATTTCAGATGGAGAATAAGGTTGATTCCTGCCAGTTCCAAAAAGTATATGTGAATATCTGTCTAGGGAGTATGACATTTCACTGGCATTACAGGCTGAAAATCCAGGAAGTAAAAAATAATAATAATGCTTTGTACAACCAAGATCATGCTAGCTCTAGAGCCCCCATTTTTCAAATAGAGAAAAAATTAAGTTGAACTAGTACACTTTGATTCTTTATTCAAATTCAACTAATTATTTCATTCACTGTCCAATTTAAATTCTACTTCTCCCTGATTTCTTCCGCTTCTGAAGCTGTTTCTCTTTCTCTTTTTCCTAGTGCTGCTTTTACATTATAGGTTTTCTGGGTCTTGTAAGGAGGAAGATGATTGCTCACAAAATTGACTCCAGAGTAGCAAGATAAGGTGCATCTTTGGCATGTAAGGCTGCTGCCATAGTTACTAGCTGTCCTGACATTTTTGGTTGAGCAGGCCATTGTAAAGTTAATAACATATTCTGCCAAGCAGACTAGACTTTGACTTATTTGAGTCACTATAGATCACTGCAGATTTTATTGCTATGTATGGGGCCTTTCTGATGCCTGTAAAAATATGTAAACTAATTAACTTAAAAAAAAAAAAAACTGAGATGAGGCATTAAGCTGCCTTCAAAATGACTTCTAATCCTTGTTAACTTAAATATGTCACTTTTAAACCAGTATGTTAGTGTAAATTTTAGGGGGTGAGTAAATGTTTTGCACTAAGTCCATGTGTATCATTTTTTTAATAGAAAATGGTATGCATAATTCTTATTATACACTGCCAAATTTAGGTGCTAATTAACACTATTGCAGTCTACAGGAATGCAAGCAAGCCTGAATAAGTTAGTCATCAATTTCAACAACTAAGAGAAGGTAAGGAGCTCAGAAAAAGAACTTGGAGACTGTTCAGAGTATAGAATTTCACAGGGAACAGTTCATGCACTTGAAACTCCCATTTCACAACAATCTTCTCACCAATGAGAAACTGAAGTCATTTTGGCAAGACCAACACCCGATGAGCTTAGGTTTTATTGAAAAAAGTGACATGAGATCCATCACTGTCAGCAAGAATCTTATTACAGAGATATTTAAACAAGAAACACAGTCTTGGAGAATGTCCCCATATGTATATGTAGCAAATGCTTGTCAAGTGTATTCACCTACTTTTAGTTTATAGGTGACAAAATAAGTCATATGAAACAGTTTCAACTTTAGAAGAATTTATTGAAACTATAAAATCTTATTTTCAAACAATTACACTCAAAAATCAGAGATTTTTACAATATAACTTATGTAAAGCTACACATTTTCTTAATACTTATTATTTATTAGCAATTTAGATATGATATTTTAATACATAAGCAATAAAAAATTAAAAGTTTCCCTGCAATCATCCCATTCTAAAAATTAAAAATTTTTTACCTGCATGCATATGATGTTTTCAGATAGCTCAGGTAGTAAAGAACCCGCCTGCAATGCGGGAGACTCTGGTTCAATTCCTGGGTTGGGAAGATCCCCTGGAGAAGGGATAGGCAACCCACTCCAGTATTCTTGCCTGGAGAATCCCCATGGACAGAGGATCTTCGTGGGCTACAGTCCATCGGGTCACAAAGAGTCAGACACAACTGAACAACTAAGCACAGCGCAGCACAGCATATGATGTTTTCAGCTGTAATTATAGTTTATGAATACATTTGTGTTCAAATTAATAAAAGTACATTTTTCTAAATAAGTCATATATAAAAATTTTTCTGCTCATTTATTTTCATAATTTAATTACATTCCATTCAGTTAAATTTATTTTTTAAACTTAGCCTTTACTCTGTACCATCGATTATGGTACAGAGTAAATGCCAAATCTAACAAAATATGTAAATCCCACTTTTCTAATTTTGAATATTTTAATATATTTTTATTACTATTATAAATAACAATTAGTTAACTTATGCATGCCCAAAACATTTTTCCTTCTTAAGTTTGATTATTTTTCTTAAAGAATCTTCTTGAAAATTAGTGGAGTTTAAAAAATTTTTACTATGTTCTGATTAACAATTTCACAATTTTGCTGGTGGTACACTAATCATAATGGGAGGTATCATTATTAAACTTATAACATCTTTCAGAAATTTTAACATTTTTCACCCAAGGTTAGCAGTCTCAATGAAAACAGTGAAATCTGGAAACTTCTTCATAACAGCTGATCATAGGAAGATAAAGTTTACTTATGGGCATGGGGAGAAGCTCTTCAATGCTGTAAATTTCTGATCCATGCCAGGGAAAAATATAATTGAGTATATTGAAAGCTTGTGCTTTTTGATAGCATAATAAATTTTTCTTTTTTGGTAATAAAATTTCACTGGAATAATTGATTAAAGTAAGAAAGCAGAGATAAGTAAAGGGAAAGGGATGAAGCAGGATGAGAGAGACAAGACAGAGAAGTTGACAGAGGAAAGGCAATAGAAAAGATAAGATGGTTGAAAAAAGGAGTCATTTTCTGTTATTAAGGGAAAGGCAGGGTGAAAGGGATGACAATGAACAGAGACAGAAGGAAAGCATCATGATTCCTTTACTCATCACCTAGTGCCCCAGTAGTCATGTGGCTAAGTCACTTCAGTCATGTCCGACTCTGTGCGACCCCATAGACAGCAGCCCACCAGGCTCCCCCGCCCCTGGGATTCTCCAGGCAAGAACACTGGAGTGGGTTGCCATTTCCTTCTCCAATGCATGAAAGTGAAAAGTGAAAGTGAAGTCGCTCAGTCGTGTCCGACCCTCTGCGACCCCATGGACTGCAGCATTCCAAGCTCCTCCGTCCATGGGGTTTTCCAGGCAAGAGTACTGGAGTGGGGTGCCATTGCCTTCTCCCCAGTAGTCATGGTCTGTGCTTAATGAACGTACTTAATTTTAATTGGAGGATTATCTGGATGTGAGAGTTGGACTGTGAAGAAAGCTGAGCACCAAAGAATTGATGCTTTTGAACTTTGGTGTTGGAGAAGACTCTTGAGAGTCCCTTGGACTGCAAGGAGATCCAACCAGTCCATTTTAAAGTAAATCAGTCCTGAATATTCATTGGAAGGACTGATGTTGAAGCTGAAACTTCAATAGTTAGGTCACCTGATGTGAAGAGCTGACTCATTTGAAAAGACCTTGATGCTGGGAAAGATTGAAGGCATGAGAAGGGGACGACAGAGGCTAAGATGGTTGGATGGCATCACCAACTCAATAGACATGAGTTTGAGTAAACTCCAGGAGTTGGTGATGGACAGGGAAGCCTGGAGTGCTGCAGCCCACGGGGTCAGAAAGAGTCAGACATGACTGAGCAACTGAACTGAACTGAACTAAATTGATTACTTTATTGTGTTGTGTTGGTTTCTATCAAGTATCAACATGAACCATGGCCTATGTTTAGACCCTGTAAGTCTTGACTGAGGACCTGGGAGAAGTAGGAGGGTCTCCAGTAAAGTCCTGGCCAGGCTGTCAGGTATACTGATGCCCTCCACAGGTGAGAGCAGAAAGGCACTGACTCTCCTGGTTAGAGACATGTGGGAAAGGCAGAATAAAATTCCACCACAGCAGAACTCCTGGAAGTGAGGGCAGGATGGTACTGCCGCTGCTGCTAAGTCTCTTCAGTCGTTTTCGACTCTTTGCAATCCCACGGACTGTAGCCCATCAGGCTTCTCTGTCCATGGAGATTATCCAGGCAAGAATACTGAGTGGGTTGCCACGTCCTCCTCCACGATGGTACTCAGTTCAGTTCAGTTCAGTTCAGTCACCCAGTCTTATCTGACTCTTTGTGACCCCATGAATCACAGCACACCAGGCCTCCCTGTCCATCACCAACTCTCAGAGTTCACTACAGGGAAGCAAAGGATAATAATCTTGTTGATGGCCCTAATTTCTTAGATAAATCTATATCCTGGTCCATTTGGTTCTTTAACGGCAGAACAGGAGTGTTACAAGAGCTAGCACAAGGCACGAGGAGCCTTTGAATATAAGCCTTTCAACTGCATTTGACACCTTCCTTTGCTTCTGGTTTTAAGGGCTATTGGGAAAGTATAGGCAAGAACTTGGTAGGATTTATATGAACTTGGATGGAGAAGGAAATGGCAACCCACTCCAGTGTTCTTGCCTGGAGAATCCCAGGGACGGGGGAGCCTGGTGGGCTGCCATCTATGGGGTTGCACAGAGTTGGACGTGACTGAAGCGACTTAGTAGTAGTAGTATATGAACTTAGATAGATTCTGTTTCAATTATTTGTCCTATATCTGGGGAATTTTTAGCTGCAAGTCCTATACAATGTCAAGAATCCTTACCTGAGTATGCATGGAATATAAGAGAGGAGAAAAAGGTACATCCAAGGCATACATTGCTCAATTATGAATAGAGGCATCTTCTGGGACATCAAGAAAGAGTCACTTGATGAGCATTTAATACTGCAATTCCATTTGCAGAGTAAGTCTCTCTCTATTGAAATCACAGAGGTAGTATCACAGAGCAGTAAGGGATGTTTCTCAGTCAAGGGCTCAAGGGTCACAGTTAAGGGCTGGGGGATAAGGGAACATTTGTAGGTTATTTGAGATAATTTCCACCTGTACAGTATGTTACTCTAGGGAAAGTTGAGTACAGTTGTCAGAGTTTAATGCAGGAGGGGTAGCACCTGCATCTATCAAGATTTAATGAGGATGGTCATCTAAAATTTATAAATATTTCAGTTTGAGAGATTAAGGATTTGGTTGGATACTGGGCACTTTTTTCTTCCACAGAATACCTTCATTGATCTGAGCCAAGGGATTTCTCTTTGTCTTTGTTTTCTTTTATTAGATGGGAATACTTTTTTAGTGTCCTTTTTGTTTATAATTTCAAGTGGGGTGGGGGGACACCTTGCTATTTGAACTACAATGGTTCACATTTATTTTGGGTTCTTTCTCATTTTTATTCTAAAGCCTTTTAAAACTGTTCTTCCCTGTGTTGTAGTTCAGCTGAAGGGACTATATCTCACTGTAATTTGTTTTTTCAAATTAATTCTCCAAGTTCAGGTTTAATTCCATTGATGAGATGCAATGAGAAACCTGCTGTTACATAAGCCCCTCCTTTCACTCTCGAGTGTTGTCAGAAGGTATTTTCTAATCTATCCTGAAAATCTCCTATAATTTCATTGTCTTTCTGGCTTACTTAATTGAAGTTTTATCCAACCCATTTTTTATTGGAAATGTTTTAGGTATATCTTTTAAGAGATTCTGATCTACTTTTCTGGCCTTTCTGTTTTGCTTGGTCATTGCTTTTGACCCATCCTGAGGTTTATTTATTTATTTCTGTTTTTGGATGAGCTGGGTCTTCATTACTGTGTGTGGGCTTTCTCTAGTTGTGATTGGAGAGAGGCACTGCTCTCTGGTTGGGATTTGGGCTTCTCCTTGGAGAGGCTTCTCTTGCTACGGATCAGGAGCTCTAGGTGCATGGGCTTCGGTAGAGATAGAACCTAACATCCCCTGCACTGGCAGGCAAATTCATAACCACTGGACCACCAGCGAAGTCCACTCTGAGGTTTATTGTAAAGGAAAGGCTCCTGTATCTCTTTCCAGGTCAGTCCAATCAGCTTTATCATACAGAAGCAACCAGTATGGCTGTGATCAACACATGTGCCAGTTGATATAGGTTGGATAGCCCTGAGTTATATGTACCTAAAAGAATTCTAAATTCTTCTGTGAATATTCACTGGGTTATTTAGATTTGTCAAAATCTTTCATGATAACTCTTAAATTGAGCTTGGACCCAAGGCTTAAATTCTACACTGGTCAGCGCACAACTCATGAGCATGGCTCATGGGCAGGGCAGGTCCTTAGAGGCAGCTCCACTGGGGGCTTTTAGGAGAGTTGTTAGGGAAAAGTAGAAGGAAAAATACATGAAAAGAGGAGGGAAACCTCAACCTGAAACAAATGGATTGTGAGATATTTTCCAGCAAAGATAGGTATATCCGTGGTCAACAGAGAATTACAATTCAGGATCTGAAACCATAGCTAGTCTCATGCACTTCCCTGCACAGCAAGGGAGGAAGGAAACGTTTATGGGGGAAAAGAAGGTGGGCAGGTTTAGTGAACAGAGTCTGTGGCTTGTCATTGGCTGAGTCCCTGCTGGGAAAGAGAAGTGGTCTCTGTTCTTCCTGTCGATTGGCCTCTGTCTAAGGGAATGAGGATTCCCCTTTCCGTCTCCTGACTCAATGTGTTTGATGTTTTCGTTTTTTATTTTTACAGAGAAGATGTAAAGGAGGGAGATCAGCATAGGAGGGAAGCAGGGCAGTTGGATGCAGGAAGGTGAAGGGAAGATTTGAGGGAAATATGTTTAATTTTTTCTTGTTTAAGGTTGTCACATTGCTCAGTACCTTTGGCCACACACTGTTTTGGTGAAGCAATTTTTAATTCAGAATTGCATTTGGAGGCCTCTGCATAACAATCAAGAAATACTATCCATTGGGCTAACAAGGTCTGATTCCCTTTCTTTTCAAGGTACCTCTCAAATGAACAATGTGGCTCAAATCCAATGTCCCCAAGAGTCGACACTGAAGGCCTAGGTCCACTTGGTGAATGGGGTCTATGTGGTTTAGAAAGAGAGGCGCAAGAACTGGGGCAGTAAAGAGAGGACAGATAAGAAGCAGAGTTCACCCAGGCAGAGAGGAGGAGTTGATGGCAGGACCCCGGCCGTGGCAGCTGTCAGTCGGAACACGATGCTTGAGCACTTCCTGTCTCAGGGCCGACCCTGAGGGTGGGTCTCCTCCAAACCCAGACCCGGCAGGTGAAAAGCCAAAGTTCTGTCTAAATCCAAAGCCAGGCTTTCAGGACACACAATCGAGGCAGAAGCAGAATCCTATCCAGTTTTATTTGACCCATGGCAAAGTTTGTCCAAGTGAAACAGCAGTTCTCATAGGAACCAAAAGCCCGCTGGATGATGACCCTGCTTCAGACAACAAGCTTATAGAGCCTGTGACTCTCCGTATGGCAAACAACACTTTTAGACTCAGCACAATACCAAAACAGAAACACCAAAGGCAGCAAAGTGGAAGGAAGAGGAATACCCTGATTTCCTCAAGGATGCCAAACACAAAGGAAACAGATAACAAAACCTGGTGCCAAACTAAGAATAAAGAGCTGAGGCACTCAAAGCAAAGAACACAGTTCAGACTCTTTGCTGTCTTTCCACATCTTCCTGGCCTTGGCAAGCAGTGAGCAGCAGGGCAACAGGGGCCTCTGTGATACCACATTCGGTTGAAGACCAGGGTCTAAAGTGATGGGAAGTGCAAACTGGACCTCACTGGAGCCTTCATCACTGACTGTGAAAATAAATGAAGACCAACCAAATGGAAATAAGTCGTGGCTGTTTATTCAGAGCTTGTTAGAGCAAGAGGGTCAGCTACCATTATTTGTGTTTTCATAGAGACAAAAAGGCAGCAGAGGAGTGGGAAAGCTTTACAGTGCAAAAAGGCCTTACAGTGGAAAAAGGAAGCCATATTTGCCTCTGTGTTGGTTCTAATGAAAAAGTTGGAAGTAGGGCCAAAAATTAAAGAGGCTATCAGTTATCAATCACAAGTGATCACCCAGGGACAGTCATTAGAGAAGTTAGTGTTTAACATTCTGCAGTATTTAGCAATCAGACTTCTGTAAAGTCTGACTTTTAGCAGGCTGCTTTCTGGGTTGTTTATTGTAAATAATGGTGTTGGTCTTCAAGGCAGATTGCTGTATGTTGGAAGTCATATTTTTATGTATGGTCTGGTCCTTGTCTGTATATTCAGTCTCTCATGGGATAGAGAAAATCAGTTTCAGCAGCTACCTTTGTCCTTAATCCTGATAAAGCCTTTCTCACCTTAAATATTCAAACTAAGTCATTACCAAATACCTTACAATTCCATGCAAACCTCAAAAAATTGAAAATCTAAACTAATATTTCTGATACGTGGCAAAACAGCCATTGCTCACTTTTCTAAGAGAAAGCCTAGCCTGGATACCATCAAGAGCTGGTGGGAGTTACAGTGACAGGCTTGTATAAAAAGTCTTTTAATTTATTAGCTGGCAATGAAAGAACAGAGAAATCCATCCTGCAAATGGAAGGTTGTTCAAAATCTCCTTACTTTTATGGAGGAAGAAGAAAAGAGCTCCTTCCCCAGTCTTTTCTTATTTTTTGTTTCTCCTTCTCAAACTTCAAGTGCAAATTCAAGTTTGTGTATTTCACATACTGTCAAGTGTCAACATCAGTAATCTATACAAGCCCCCCACTCTTGCCATTGGGCCTCTTAAGGTGAGTATTAACATCCTGTTCTGTTTGATCAATATCTTTCCCAAGAGAGTTGTTAAATATTTTGAGTATCATTCTATGTGCAGCTGTTAAGCTTAAGGTTTTTTTTTTTAATAAAGTACATTTTTAGTGTATATATATATTTATTTTATGTAAATAAAATTACACATAATAGGAACTTCGCTTCTTGCTATTTTTTTTTTCGCTAGGCACAATACTTTTGAGATCCATCCATGCTCCTGAGTGGACATCTAATCCATTTCTTCTGTCAGATAGCAGATGCTGTTCTGTCCCTTTGCTGGCTGTTTTCACCTGGGACACGTGACTACCTGGATGCATAGTGATGTTGACTGCGAGGTTCTCGCCCCTGTACGATGTACAGCATGCATACATGCTCAGTCATGTCCGATTCTTTGGGACTCTGTGGATTGTAGCTTCTAGGCTTTTAGGTCCATGGGATTCTTCAGACAGGAATACTGGTATGCATTGTCATTTCCTCTTCCAGGGGCTCTTCCTGACCCAGGGATCGAACCCAGGGCCTCCTGAGTTGCAGGCAGATTCTTTACCACTGAGCCATCAGGGAAAACCCCCTCACCCCTGTACTCTTCTCTAAAGCAATGCCCTGGACTGAGGTGAGCCATGTTGGTCTGAGGATATGAGATTATACATCCTCTTCTCACCTCCAGGTCAGCACTACCAACCAGTGTGAAGGCGTAGGTGCCTCTGGTAAGACCAACTGAACTCTGGCACTATGTATGCTCCAGGGCACCCCACAGATGAGGCTGATTCTCCCCCTCTCCAGAAACATGTATTTTCCCAGCCCCCTCACTTTTCCATACAGCTTTTCAACAAATCATTGCATGAGAATCAACATTTCAAGGTCTGCTTCCAGAGAACCACACCAAAGACAGGGAGTGTTCTAACTGTATCTGCTGCACTTTACATGTATATCCAGGTAGCTTTCGACTCCTCACCAACATAAACTTTCTAATGAATACACCTACAAACCTGTTTGACATTTTATTTTTTGTCTGCACTCTCGGGAGTGGAATTCTTGAGTCATGCCATGTGCTACACTTTACATAACTAAGTACTTCCTGCTGGCTCTACTGGTATAATTCTCTATGTCTCTACACCCACTCTGGAGGCTTAAAGACCCTTTAATTAATGTTGAAAAATCTGTTTTGATATCGGCCCCCACCTTCTGCCATTAAGATTAATGACCAAAATAAGAAATTTCATGCCTTGACCTTGTTTATCTAATCAACAAATTTATTGGTTCTTATTTAAATCAAATTATGTGTACATGGTATATGGGTTTGAGTAATAGCATGTTTTTGTTGAATTATGTCAGCGTGGCACCACCTCATGTAAATTCCTCCTGTGCATATTTTCCTTTCAATATCTCCATGCTTAACTCCCCAAATGACCAGGGAACTGTATCAATGATGCTCATATGTTTAATTCATTCAAATGACAGTTTTTAGAAGACTGATTCTAAGTAAGTGCATCCCAATAAGTGCACGCACGCTATGGCAGGTACTGTTGGGCTCTAGGGAAACAAAATTTTAATAAATATATCTTACTTCATTTGACTCATTGGTTGAGTCAGCATTTAAATTGGAAATAAATCTAATGATTTAGTTCAAATTAACAAGGGGTGTGGGTAACCTCTTGGACAGCTAACCAATGAAAGTTAACCGAAGCAGAGTGGTGGTTATGGCCTTATAGTCCCCACATCAAGTGGAGTCAGCACATGGCTCATTTGGTCAGATTCCTCTGCTCTTTCTATGGCGAAAACAGAATTAAAGTCTTAGGGAGAGAAAGTGAACATCCTGCAGCGACAAAACTTCTGAGATTATTTATGTTTAGTTTCCTGGTCCTAACTAGTCCATTTTAGCGTGACAATGCACTTTAACACTTCAGTGCTAGCGATTCACAGCTGCATCAATCAAGATAACCCAGGCACCCATTAAACATTTCATGATTGTTCACTGTTTTCCAAGCAACCACAACCCTCATTTTTTCCATTGTTAGCTCATGTCATGCTTCCAGCTGGAGACTGCATAGAGTTCCTTCCCTTTTCAATCCAGGTTTTGCCCAAGTCACAGTCATTTATCTGCACCCCATTCTTTGAGTTTTGGGTGTTGTTATGATTATTTCAACTTCCTCCACTATGTGTGTTATCCTTTCCTTGCAGATAAATTGTTCCAATGATAGCTCTGTTTTATTTATTGAAGTATAGTTGCTTTATATTGTTGTGTTACTTTTTGCTGCACGGCAAAAAATTGGCTATATATATACATATATCCTCTCTTTTCTGGGTTTCCTTCCAATTTGGTCATCACAGAGCTTTGAGTAGAGTTCTCTGTGCTACACAGCAGGTTCTCATTAGTTATCTCTTGTATACATGTTAGTGTATAAATGTCAGTCACAATTTCTCAGTTCGTCCCACCCCCTATTTCCCTCTCTTTGTCCACACATTGGTTTTCTATGCCTGTGTTTCTATTTCTGCCTTGTAAACAGATTCATCTGTACCATTTTTATAGATTCCACAGATATGTGTGAATATATTGTATTTGTTTTTCTCTTTATGACTTAATTCACTCTGTATGGCAGACTCTAGGTCCATCCACGTCTCTACAAATGATCCAATTTCATTCCTTTTATGATTGAGTAAAATTCCATTATATATATGTGACACACTTTCTTTGTCCTTTCCTCTGTTGATGGGCACTATGTTGCTTCCATATCCCGTATTGTGAATAGTGCTGTGAGGAAGGGGTGCATGTGTCTTTTTTTAAAATTTAAATTTATTTATTTTAATTGGAGGCTAATTACTTTACTTGTACTGGTTTTTCCATACATCAACATGAATCTGCCACGGGTGTACACGTGTTCCCCATCCCGAAGCCCCCTCCCTCCTCCCTCCCCGTACCATCCCTCTGGGTCATCCCAGTGCACCAACCCTGACCATTCGATGCATGTGTCTTTTTGAATTATGGTTTTATCCACGTATATGTCCCAGATAGTGGGAGTCTGTGTCATATGGCAGTTCTATTTTTAGTGCCTCAAAGAACCTTCATACATGGTTCTCCATAGTAGCTGTATCAATTTACATTCCCCCCAAAAGTGAAGGTATGGAAAAAAAGGGAGCCCTCTTGCAATGATAGCTCTTAACTCTGCCTCCAGGCTTTAGGTTAGCCCTTTCCAAACTGGGAGTTATGTCATAGTTGCTTAGGAGTTCTGAAAAAGTACAGGTTTTCTGATACTTCCCCTAGAGACTTTGACTTGACATGTCATGTAGAGTTTGGGGATCTGTATATATTGAAAATGATTTCTACCCTATCAGTGGATGACCTTACTCACCAGCCTAGTAAGTTCACCTTTACCCTATGCCTTGAGCCCAACAGAGCTAACAACTACTATCCAGACAAATTTCCCCCAGTGCCACCCTGGCCCCAGTGAATCCCCAATTCCCAAACAGACATAAAGTCATTTTCTTCCACAAATACTCAGTTCTGCAAAAGAACAATGCTCTGGAATCATAGGGGTGCCACAGTTTGTTCATGGATGGAAGCCAGACCCAAAACTTCCTCCTTGCTCCCAGTTAATTCATCCTTATGAGAAAAGCTCAAGTCAGCAAGAGCCTGAAACAATGTGTAGGACACTAGTATTCATCCCCTTAAAGAACAGCGCATCCTTTATATATTATTAGTTATTTACTATTGTCCTTACTAAAGAAGAGATTTTGAATTCCAAAATATGAACTTACAAGAACCTAGTTACAAGGCTTTAGACAACCATCTATTAGATAATAGGTAGCCTTACAACCCAGTTGATCAGAAAACTTTGCCCTAGAAATAAGTCAAAAACTTAGTCACTTCAGTCACACAGACATGTCAGACTTTTTGCAACCCCATTAACTGCAGCATGCCAGACTTCCCTGTTCTTCATTAACTCTTGGAGCTTACTCAAACTCATGACAATTGAGTTGGTGGTGCTATCCAACCATCTCATCCTCTGTCATTCCCTTCTCCTCCTGCCTTCAATCTTTCCCAGCATCAGGGTCTTTTTCAATGAGTCAGTTGTTCGCATCAGGTGGCCACAGTACTGCAGTTTCAGCTTCAGCATCAGTCCTTATAATGAATATTCAGGGCTGATTTCCTTTAGGATGGGCTGGTTGGATCTCCTCGCAGTCCAAGGGACTCTCAAGACTCTTCTCCAACACCACAGTTCAAAAGCATCAATTCTTTGGTGCTCAGCATTATTTGTAGTCCAACTCTCACATCCATACATGGCTACTAGAAAAACATAGCTCTGACTAGACAGAGTTTTGTTGGCAAAGTAATGTCTCTGCTTCTTCATATGCTGTCTAGGTTGGTCATAACTTTTCTTCCAAGGAGCAAGCATCTTTTAAGCATTGCAGTCACCATCTGCAATGACTTTGGAGCCCCACAAAAAAATTAAGTCTGTCACTGTTTCCATTGTTTCCCCATCTATTTGCCATGAAGTGATGGGACTGGGATGCCATGATCTTAGTTTTCTGAATGATGAGGTTTAAGCCAACTTTTTCACTGTCCTCTTTAATTTCCACCAAGAGGTTCTTTAGTTACTCTTTGCTTTCTATAATAAGGGTGGTGTCATTTGCATATCTAAGATCATTTATATTTCTCCTGGCCATCTTGATTCCAGCTTGTGCTTCATCCAGCCCAGCATTTCTCATGATGTACTCTGCATATAAGTTAAATAATCAGGGTGACAATATACAGTCTTAACATACTCCTTTTGCTATTTGGAACCCATCTGTTGTTACATGTCCAGTTCCAACTGTTGCTTCTTGACCTGCATACAGATTTCTCAGGAGGCAGGTCAGGTGGCCTAGTATTCCCATCTCTTTAAGAATTTTCCTCAGTTTGTTTGATCCACACAGGCAAAGATTTGTTGTAGTCAAGAAAGCAGAAGTAGATGTTTTTCTGGAATTCTCTTGCTTTTTCGATGATCCAGCAGGTGTTGGCAATTTGACCTCTGCCTTTTCTAAAATGAGCTTGAACATCTGGAAGTTCACAGTTTACATACTGTTGAAGTCTGGCTTGGAGAATTTTGAGCATTACTTTGCTAGTGTGTGAGATGAGTGCAATTGTGTGGTAGTTTGAACATTCTTTGGCATTGCCCTTATTTGGGATTGGAATGAAAAGTGACCTTTTCCAGTCCTGTGGCCACTGCTGAGTTTTCCAAATTAGCTGGTATATTGAGTGCAGGGATTTTAAATAGCTCAGCTGAAATTCCATCACCTCCACTAGCTTTGTTCATAGTGATGCTTCCTAAGGCCTACTTGACTTCACATTCCAGGATGTCTGGCTCTAGGTGAGTGATCACAATATTGTAATCATCTGGGTCATGAAGGTCTTTTTTGTATAGTTCTTCTGTGTATTCTTGCCACCTCTTCTTAATATCTTCTTCTTCTGTTAGGTCCATCCCATTTCTGTCCTTTATTGTGCCCATCTTTGAGTGAAATTTTCCCTTGGTATCTCTAGTTTTCTTGAAGAGATCTTTCAGTTCAGTTCAGTTCAGTTGCTCAGTCATGTCTTTCGCAATTCTAATGCTTTCCTCTACTTCTTTGCACTGATCTCTGAGGGAAGCTTTCCTATCTCTCCTTGGAACTTTGCATTCAAATCAGTATCTTTCCTTTTCTCCTTTGCCTTTAGCTTCTCTTCTTTTCTCAGCTATTTGTAAGACCTCCTCAGACAACCATTTTGCCTTGTTGGATTTCTTTTTCTTCCAGTTGGTCTTGATCACTGCCTCCTGTAAAATGTCATAAACCTCCATCCACAGTTCTTCAGGCACTCTGCTATCAGATATAATCCTTTGAATGTATTTGTCACTTCCACTGTATAAACATAAAGGATTTGATTTAAGTTATATCTGAATGGTCTAGTGTCTTTCTCTACTCTTCAATTTAAGTCAGAATTTTGCAATAAGAATTTCATGATCTGACCCACAGTCATCTCCTGGTCTTGCTTTTGCTGACTGTATAGAGATTCTCCATCTTTGGCTGCAAAAAAATATAATCGATCTTGTTTTGGTGGTGACCATTAGGCGATGTCCATGTATAGAGTCTTCTCTTGTGTTGTTGGAAGAGGATGTTTGCTATGACCAGTGCGTTCTCTTGGCAAAATTCTGTTACTCTTTGTCCTGCTTCATTTTGTACTCCAAGGCCAAATTTGTCTATTAAGTCAAAGACTACCAGGTACCTAAATATTGCCTCACATGCTGTTGTGACACTTGTAGAAACTAAAATATGTAACTAATCTAATTTATAAGATTCTGGTCCTACTCAGCTTGGATTCCTTCTTCCTCTCTCTTCTGTGGCTCCTGCTGAAGTTCAGGTCTGGGGTGCACACATGACCTTATTCTTTTCAATGTTCATAACACTTGGACATGTTTTCATACCTCTGATTCTGTAACATAAGGAGCATAACCCATGATTAAGACAAAGAATGATCCAACAGTTATATCTATTGGAAAGTTGTCTATAAACAAATGAAATCAAACCAACAGTTCAATAGTAGGATAAGTGATGATATATATTTTTTTAATTGGCATTTCATGTAGCCATTAGATAAGACTTGATTGGTAATGTTAATGACAATAGTGGTCTGAAAAAAGCAGAATACAATACATATACAGTGTGGTCTCAAATATTTTAAAGTCTATATAAATTGTGATCACTTTTAAACTGTTTTATTCTGAACTAATTTTTATATTTAAATAAAGTTACAAAAAATACACAGTTGTCTCATGTCCCTCACCAGACTCCCTCTAATTCAGCATCTTATACAACTGCAATGCAATCATCAAGAACAAGGAATTCATGTGCTCTGTGTGCTGTGCTTATTGGTATTTTCTAACTCTTTTCTATCTTCAAAATTCATATAATTAGTATGGACTAATTCAGTAATCAAAAATATTATAAGTGTCATGAGGGGAAAGATCAGTTCTGGTCAAGAGAAATGCAAATCAGAAATAGTGAATTATGATGAACTACAAAACAAGCTACATCCTGCAGGTCTTTTGGTCAGTGACTCAACTTTGTTTTTGGATGAGTCTTTGCTATGCATTGAAACAACATTTCTGCAAATATACACTGTCTGTAGATTCTTTGTTGTAACTCCATCAAATTCCTTGTCAAATTTACCCCAGTATCCACCTGATATACAAAGTTGGTTAATACTCACCTGATTTACAAAGTTGGTTCCTCGTCTTGGTGAAGTCAGCCCTTTATGTCTACATTCTCTCTTGATTGATTGTATCAAATCTCATGTATCTTAGAAGACAAACGTTCATATCATGAACTCGATAAACCCACTTAACCTAAAAGTATTGCTCTATAAGCGGAGATTGATAATCCCCTTTATGCTCTGATGTAATAATATGTTCACTACATTTTATTATACTCTAAACTACTTTATGTGACAAAGGAAATATTGTTATTCAATTTCAGACACCTTTTAAAACCAATTTTTAAATTCATCTTCAATTAGAACTTACAACAGTTTATTAGAAAATGTGTCTGTGTAACCTACAGGTTATAGAGCAATTTAAGTTTGGACCTTTAGGACCTATAGTGCCCCTTAAAAATGCTAATTAAAATGCTAACGCTAAACAAACAAAAATGTTAATTTGTGGTTAAAGAAAAGTAAAACGCTAGCACCAAGACACTTGAAAGATAAGAGAGAAATGCAGATCAGTTTCTTCAATGTTCAATTTGGCTATAAAATCGGTCCAAAGTAATCCAGAGTTCTGGAGAAAGATGAGCTTCACGGTGAAAGGAGCCTGATGCTTTAAGGGAGGATACAGAGGCTTGTCTGTTACATGAGCAGGAAATAAATTTCTACTGTCTGACGCTCTAGGGCTAGACTCATAACTACTGTGGGTCCCAGATGAAAATGTGAAATGCCTTCTTCAAATATCATGATAAAACCTTCTTTTTTTCTTTTACAGTCTCAATCTGTCATGGGATTTTCTAAGTTGCTGTTTAATGCTGCACTCCTTTGAGCACCAGAACACCTACAGGACAAACAAATAAAATGCTGCCAACTCTCTCAGGTAATAGGCAGGATGTTTATAAAGACAAAGATGTTGATGGTAAGAGGATCAGTCTCTAGGCTGAATACACAGAACAGATGCCTCAGTAGCAGAAGTTATAACTACAAGCATTATAAGCATTCATTATAAATGCTTCTCTAGCACTGCCTAACAAACTTGAACAAGCAAGACACAAGGGAAAACTTACTTCACACAACTTATCTGTATCCCAGGATAAAGCTTAAGAATATTTATAGAAAAAAATAGAGTCATCAACCAGGGAAAAATTCACAGTGTCTTGCATTCAATTGAGATAACCAGACATTTAAAGAAGTAGAACATTTGAATCAAATGAAGAGAAGAATCTATCAAGAACACTAATTCAGATCTGGCACAAATGTTAGAATTAAGAAAAGAAAATAAGCTATTCTATATTTATGTTCATAAAGTTAAGGAGAGACAAATATGAAATAAGACCCAAATCACACTCATAGAAATGAAGGTAACAAAAACTGAGATAAAAGATCACTGATCAAAATAACACTGAATTCAACATTGCAGAATAAACAATTAGTGAAGAAGGCATAGAAATGGAAACCACTCAAATGAAAGATAAAAAATGATTTTTTTTAAGAGATGAGTTTAGGAGAAACTTCAAGGAGTTTAATGTATATGTAATTAGAATCCCAAAAGGAGAGAAGTAAAATGACAAAAAATATTTTAAATAATAATGAGTGAGAGTTAAAACTCTAATAGAAACTAAAAAATCATAGTTTGAAAAATCTTAACAATATTCAAGTATAAGAAATATGAAAATAGATTCTCAGTCTGGAGGATGGCAGAAAAATAGGATGGGGAGACCACTTTTTCCCCCACAAATTCATCAAAAGAACATTTAAACGCTGAGTAAATGCCACAAAACAACTTCTGAATGCTGGCAGAGAACATCAGGCACCCAGAAAAGCAGCCCATTGTCTTCGAAAGGAGGCAGGAAAAAATATGAAAGACAAAAAGAAACACAAAAGAGGTAGGGATGGAGCTCCATCCTGGGAAGGGAGTCTTACAAAGAAAGAAGTTTCCAAACACCAGGAAGCACTCTCACTTCCAAGTCTGTGGCGAGCCTTGGAACCACAGAGGGCAACATAACTCGGAGGAAAAATAAATAAATAATTAAAATGCACAGATTATGAGACCAACGGTAACTCCCCCAGTGGAGAAGCAGCACAGACATCTGCACTCACCACTAGCAAGCAAGGGCTGGGCAGGGAGGCGCGGGCTGCATTGCTTAGAGTAAGGATCTGGCCTGAATGCCCCAAGCACAATCTGAGCGAACTAACTTGGGATAGCAAACCAGACTGTGGGATAGCTACCACACAAGAAGCCCTAGCCTAAGACACTGCCAGGCCTGCTCACAGAACAAAGGACTGAGCAGAGCTAGCCGGCTGCAGACCATCCCCCTCAGGTGACAGGCAGCCAGAGCCCGAAGGTGGCAATTGTGGCCCTAGAGAGGCAATATCTACCAAAATGCAAGCAGGCTTCATTGCTAACCAAGACTTCTTGGGATTCTGGACAGTCATCATCCGCCTGAGAAGGTGTTCCAGTTGTACACCCAGAAAACCGAGTGGCAGGGACAGGGGAGGTGGTAAGTCACAGCGACTGCACTCACCAAACACCTCATCACCTGAGTGGGTCAGACCTGGGAAGGGCACAAAACTCAGGGCCAACTGAGTCTGCACCTCTGAGGACTACCCGAGCGCCTGAACCTGAGCGGCTTAGACCTGGGAGGTGCATGCAGCCTGGGGCCCACCTCGGACGGTTCCCAGCAGAGCAACCTAGAGCCTGACCAGTGTGGGCAAGGAAGGCACATGCTCCATGAACGGGGGCAGGCCCAGTGTTGCTGAGACACTGCCAGCACACACCAGTGTTATTCGTTTGCAGCATTCCTCCCTCCGCACAGTACCACTGAATAAGTGAGCCTAAAAAAGTGTCCACCACCGCCCTCTTGTGACAAGGCGGAAATCAGACATTGAAGAGACCAGCAAACAGAAGAAGCTAAAACAGAGGGAACCTCCTTGGAAGTGACAGGTGCAATAGATTAAAACTCTGTAGTTAGTACTGACTATATAGGAAGGGACCTATAGATCTTGAGAAATATAAGCCAGACCAAGGAACTATCCAAAAATGAACTGACCCTACACTGCACACAACAATACCAAAGATAGTCCTATAAATATTTTTATAATTTTTACTATCATTCTTTGTTTTAATTTTGTAATTTTTTTAGAAAAAAAAATTTTTCAATTTAAGTCCTCTATTACTCCTTTAACTTACATCAAGGCTGTATACTGTCACCCTGCTTATTTAACTTATATGCAGAGAAACATGAGAAATGCTGGGCTGGAAGAAACACAAGCTGGAATCAAGATTGCCTGGAGAAATATCAATAACCTCAGATATGCAGATAATACTACCCTTATGGCATAAAGTGAAGAGGAACTAAAAAGCCTCTTGATGAAAGTGAAAGAGGAGAGTGAAAAAGTTGGCTTAAAGCTCAACATTCAGAAAACGAAGATCATGGAATCCGGTCCCATCACTTCATGGGCAATAGATGGGAAAACAGTGGAAACAGTGTCAGACTTTATTTTGGGGGGCTCCAAAATCACTGCAGATGTTGATTGCAGACACAGAATTAAAAGACGCCTACTCCTTGGAAGGAAAGTTATGACCAACTTACATAGCATATTCAAAAGCAGACACATTACTTTGCCAACAAAGGTCCATCTAGTCAAGGCTATGGTTTTTCCAATAATCGTGTGTGGATGTGAGAGTTGGACTGTGAAGTTAACCAAGCACCGAAGAATTGATGCTTTTGAACTGTGATGTTGGAGAAGACTCTTGAGAGTCCCTTGGACTGCAAGGAGATCCAACCAGTCCATTCTAAAGGAGATCAGTCCTGGGTGTTCTTTGGAAGGAGTGATGCCAAAGCTGAAACTCCAATACTTTGGCCACCTCATGCAACGAGTTGACTCATTGGAAAAGACTCTGATGCTGGGAGGGATTGGGGGCAGGAGGAGAAGGGGATGACAGAGGATGAGATGGCTGGATGGCATCACCGACTTGATGGACGTGAGTTTGAGTGAACTCCGGGAGTTGGTGATGGACAGGGAGGCCTGGCATGCTGCAGTTCATGGAGTCACAGAGAGTCAGACACGACTGAGTGACTGAACTGATTACTTTCCCCAAAAAAAAAGAAGAAAAGAGAGAGAGAGACCCTATTTTTTAAAGCAAACTTCATATTTATATATAGTTTATTATTTTTGTGACTTTGTTTTTTTTTTCTTTTCCTTAATATTGTATTTTTGAAAATCCAACCTCTACTCTAGCTTTTTAATCTTTGTTTTTTGGTATTTGTTATTAATTTTAAGAACCCAATCTTCAGTACCTATTTTTAATTGCAAGTGAGATTACTGGCTTGACTGCTCTCTCCTCCTTTCAATTCTCCTTTCTCCACCAGGTTGCCTCTATCTCCTCCCTCCCCCTTCTCTTCTCTACCCAACTCTTTGAATCTGTTTGTGTGTTCCAGACTGTGGAGAACATTTAGGGAACTGATTACTGGCTGGATCTGTCTCTCTCCTTTTGATTCCCCCCTTTATCCTCCTGGCCACTTCTGCCTCCTTCCTTCCTCTTCTCTTTTCTGTATAACTCCATGAGCATTTCTGAGCAGTCCAGACTGTAAAGTGCACTTAAGGAAGTGATTACTGGCTAGCTTGCTCTCTCCTCTTTTGATTCCACCTCATCTCATTTGGGTCACCGCTAACCCCCTCCTCCCTCTTCTCTTCTCCATGTAACTCTGTGAACCTCTCTGGGTGTCCCTCACTGTGGAGAAACTTTTAATCTTTAACCTAGATGTTTTATCTATGGTACTGTATAGATGGAGAAGTCTTGAGGGTACTGTAAAAATAAAACTGAAAACCAGAAGCAGGAGGCTTAAGTCCAAATCCTGAGAACACCAGAGAACTCCTGACTCCAGGGGACATTAATCGACAGGAGCTAATCAAACGCCTCCATACCTACACTGAAACCAAGCACCACCCAAGGACCAACAAGATCCAGAGTAAGACATACCATGCAAATTCTCCAGCAACACAGGAACACAGCCCTGAGCTTCAATGTACAGGCTGCCCAATGTCACTCCAAACTCATTGACATCTCATGACTCATTACTGGACACTTCATTGCACTCCAGAGAGAAGAAATCCAGCTCCACCCACCAGCACACTGACACAAGCTTCCCTAACCAGGAAGCCTTGACAAGCCACCCATACAACTGCACCCACAGTGAGGAAACTCTACAATAAAGAGAACTCCACAAACTGCCAGAATACAGAAAGCCACCTCAAACACAGCAATATAAACAAGATAAAGAGACAGAGGAATACTCAGCAGGTAAAGGAACAGGATAAATGCCCACCAAACCAAACAGAAGAGGAAGAGATAGGGAATCTACCTGATAAAGAATTCCAAATATTGATAGTGAAAATGATCCAAAATCTTGAAATCAAAATGGAATCACAGATAAATAGCCTGGAGACAAGGAATCAGATAATGCAAGAAAGGTTTAACAAGGACTTAGAAGAAATAAAAAAGAGTCAATATATAATGAATAATGCAATCAATGAGATCAGAAACACTCTGGAGGGAACAAATAATAGAATAACGGAGGCAGAAGATAGGATTAGTGAAGTAAAGATGGAATGGTATAAATAAATGAATCACAGAGGAAAAAAGATAAACAAATTAAAAGAAATGATTACAATCTCAGAGACCTCTGGGACAATGTGAAACATAACAACATTCAAATCATAGGAGTCCCAAAAGAAAACAAAAAGAAAGACCATGAGAAAATGCTTGAGGAGATAGTAGTTGAATATGTCCCTAAAATGGAAAGGAAATAATCACCCAAGTCCAAGAAACCCAAAGAGTCCCAAACAGGATAAACCCAAGGTGAAACACCCCTGGACACATATTAATCAAATTAACAAAGATCAAACACAAAGAATAAATATCAAAAGCAGCAAGGGAAAAACAATAAAGAACATACAAGGGGATTCCCATAAGGATAACAGCTGATCTTTCAAGAGAAACTCTTCAGGCCAGGAAGGAATGGCAGGACACACTTAAAGTGATGAAAGAGAAAAACCTAAAACCCAGATTACTGTGCCCAGCAAGGATCTCATTCAGATATGAAGGAGAAATCAAAAGCTTTACAGACAAGCAAAAGCTGAGAGAATTCAGCACCACCAAACCAGCTCTCCAACAAATGCTAAAGAGCTGCTAAACCAGCTCTCCAACAAATGCTCTCCAACAAATGCTCTCCAACAAATACACAAAAAGGGTGTATAAACTCGAATCCAAAACAATAAAGTAAATGGCAACGGGATCATACTTATCAATAATTACCTTAAACGTAAATGGGTTGAATGCCCCAACCAAAAGACAAAGACTGGCTGAATGGATACAAAAACAAGACCCCTATATATATTGTGTACAAGAGACCCACCTCAAAACAACGGACACATACAGACTGAAAGTGAAGGGCTGGAAAAAGATATTCCATGCAAATAGAGACCAAAAGAAAGCAGGAGTAGCAATACTCATATCAGATAAAATAGACTTTAAAACAAAGGCTGTGAAAAGGGACAAAAAAGGATGCTACATAATGATCAAAGGATCAATCCGAGAAGACAAAACAATTATAAATATGTATGCACCCAACATAGGAGCACTGCAATATGTAAGACGAATGCTAACAAGTATGAACAGGGAAATTAACAATAACACAATAATAGTGGGAGACTTTAATACCCCACTCACACCGATGGATAGATCAACTAAACAGAAAACACAAACTGTAAATGATACAATAGACCAGTTAGACCTAATTGATATCTATAGGACATTTCACCCCAAAACAATGAATTGCACCTTTATCTCAAGTGCACACAGAACCTTCTCCAGGATAAATCATATCCTGGGCCATAAATCTGGCCTTGATAATTCAAAAAAAAATTGAAATCATTCCAAGCATCCTTTCTGACCACAATGCAGTAAGATTAGATCTCAATTACAGGAGAAAAACTATTAAAAATGCCAACATATGGAGACTGAACAACATGCTGCTGAATAACCAATGAATCATAGAATAAGTAAAAAAAGAATTCAAAATATGCATAGAAACGAATGAAAAGGAAAACACAACCCAAAACCTGTGGGACCCTGTAAAAGCAGTGCTAAGGGGAAGGTTCATAGCAATACAGACATACCTCAAGAAACAAGGAAAAAGTCAAATAAATAACCCAATTCTACACCTAAAGCAACTAGAAGAAATGAAGAACCCCAGGGTTAGTAGAAGGAAACAAATCTTAAAAATTAGGGCAGAAATAAATGCAAAAGAAACAAAAGAGATCATAACAAAAATCAACAAAGCCAAAAGCTGGTTATTTGAGAGATTAAATTAAATTGACAAACCATTAGCCAGACCCATCAAGAAACAAAGGGAGAAAAATCAAATCAACAAATTAGAAATGAAAATGGAGAGATCACAACAGACAATACAGAAATATAAAGGATCATAAGAGACTACTATCAGCAATTATATGCCAATAAAATGGACAACATGGAAGAAATGGAAAAATTCTTAGAAAAGTAAAACTTTCCAAAACTGAACCAGGAAGAAATAGAAAATCTTAACAGACCCAACACAAGCACGGAAATTGAAACTGTAATCAGAAAACTTCCAACAAACAAAAGCCCAGGTCCAGACGGCTTCACAGATGAATTCTACCAAAAATTTCGAGAAGAGCTAACACCTATCCTACTCAAACTCTTCCAGAAAATTGCAGAGGAAGGTAAACTTCCAAACTCATTCTATGAGGCCACCATCACCCTAATACTAAAGATGCCACAAAGATGCCACAAAAAAAGAAAACTACGGGCCAATATCACTGATGAACATAGATGCAAAAATCCTTAACAAAATTCTTGCAATCAGAATCCAACAACACATTAAAAAGATCATACACCATGACCAAGTGGGCTTTATCCCAGGGATGCAAGGATTCTTCAATATCCACAAATCAATCAATGTAATACACCACATTAACAAACTGAAAACTAAAAGCCATAAGATTATTTCAATAGATGCAGAGAAAACCTTTGACAAAATTCAACATCTATTTATGATAAAAACTCTCCAGAAAGCAGGAATAGAAGGAACATACTGTAACATATTAAAAGCTATATCTGACAAACCCACAGCAAACATTATCCTCAATGGTGAAAAATTGAAAGCATTTCCCCTAAAGTCAGGAACAAGACAAGGGTGCCCACTCTCACCACTACTATTCAACATAGTTTTGGAAGTTTTGGCCACAGCAATCAGAGCAGAAAAAGAAATAAAAGGAATCCAAATTGGAAAAGAAGAAGTAAAACTCTCACTGTTTGCAGATGACATGATCCTCTCCATAGAAAACTCTAAAGACTCCACCAGAAAATTACTAGAGCTAATCAAAGAATATAGTAAAGTTGCAGGATATAAAATCAACACACAGAATTCCCTTGCATTCCTATACACTGCTGCTGCTGCTGCTGCTAAGTCACTTCAGTCGTGTCCGACTCTGTGTGACCCCATAGACGGCAGCCCACCAGGCTCCCCCGTCCCTGAGATTCTCCAGGCAAGAACACTGGAGTGGCTTGCCATTTCCTTCTCCAATGCATGAAAGTGAAAAGTGAAAGTGAAGTCACTCAGTCATGTCCGACCCTCAGCAACCCCATGGACTGCAGCCTTCTGGGCCCCTCCATCCATGGGATTTTCCAGGCAGGAGTACTGGAGTGGGGTGCCATTGCCTTCTCCATTCCTGTACACTAATAATGAGGAAATAGAAGGAGAAATTAAGGAAACAATTCCATTTACCATTGCAATGAAAAGAATAAAATTCTTAGGAGTATATCTACCTAAAGAAACTAAAGACCTATATATAGAAAACTATAAAACACTGGTGAAAGAAATCAAAGAGAACACTAATAGATGGAGAAATATACCATGTTCATGGATCGGAAGAATCAATATAGTGAAAATGAGTATACTACCCAAAGCAATCTATAGATTTAATGCAATCACTATCAAGCTACCAGCGGTATTTTTCACAGAGCTAGAATAAATAATTTCACAATTTGTATGGAAATACAAAAAACCTCGAATAGCCAAAGCAATCTTAAGAACGAAGAATGGAACTGGAGGAATCAACCTGCATGACTTCAGGCTCTACTACAAAGCCACAGTCATTAAGACAGTATGGTACTGGCACAAAGACAGAAATATAGATCAATGGAATAAAATAGAAAGCCCAGAGATATGTACCTATGGACACCTTATCTTTGACAAAGGAGGCAAGAATATACAATGGAGAAAAGAAAATCTCTTTAACAAGTGGTGCTGGGAAAACTGGTCAACCACTTGTAAAAGAATGAAACTAAAACACTTTCTCACACCGTACACGAAAATAAACTCAAAATGGATTAAAGATCTAAACATAAGACCAGAAACTATAAAACTCCTAGAGGAGAACATAGGCAAAACACTCTCTGACATAAATCACAGCAGAATCATCTATGACCAACCTCCCAGAATATTAGAAATAAAAGCAAAAATAAACAAATGAGACCTAATCAAAATTAAAAGCTTCTGCACAACAAAGGAAACTCTAAGCATGGTGAAAAGACAGCCTTCAGAATGGGAGAAAATAATAACAAATGAAGCCACTGACAAAGAACTAATCTCAAAAATATGCAAGCAATTCCTGCAGCTCAATTCCATAAAAATAAATGACCCAATCAAAAAATGGGCCAAAGAACTAAACAGACAGTTCTCCAAAGAAGACATCCAGATGGCTAACACACACATGAAAAGACGCTCAACAGCACTCATTATCAGAGAAATGCAAATCAAAACCACAATGAGGTACCATCTCACATCAGTCAGAATTGCTGCTATCCACATATCTACAAGCAATAAATGCTGAAGAGGGTGTGGTGATAAGGGAACCCTGCTACGCTACTGGTGGGAATGCAAACTAGTACAGCCACTGTGGAGAACAGTGTGGAGATTCCTTAAAAAACTGGAAATAGAACTGCCATATGACCCAGCAATCCCACTGTTGGGCATACATACTGAGGAAACCACAATTGTAAGAGACACGTGTACCCCCATGTTTCATCACAACACTGTTTATAATAGCCAGGTCATGGAAACAACCTAGATGTCCATCAGCAGATGAATGGATTAGAAATCTGTGGTACATATACACAATGGAGTATTCAGTTCAGTTCAGTCGCTCAATAGTGTCTGACTCTGCGACCCCATGAATCGCAGCACGCCAGGTCTCCTTATCCATCACCAACTCCCGGAGTTCACTCAGACTCACGTCCATCGAGTCAGTGATGCCATCCAGCCATCTCATCCTCTGTCGTCCCCTTCTCCTCCTGCCCTCAATCCCTCCCAGCATCAGAGTCTTTTCCAATGAGTCAACTCGTTGCATGAGGTGGCCAAAATACTGGAGTTTCAGCTTCAGCATCATTCCCTCCAAAGAAACCCAGGGCTGATCTCCTTCAGAATGGACTGGTTGGATCTCCTTGCAGTCCAAGGGAGTCTCAAGAGTCTTCTCCAACACCACAGTTCAAAAGCATCAATTGTTTGGTGCTTGGTTATCTTCACAGTCCCACTCTCACATCCATACATGACCACTTACTCAGCCTTAAAAAGAATACACCTGAATCAGTTTTAATGGAGTGGATGAAACTGAAGCCTATTATACAGAGTGTAGTAAGCCAGAAAGAAAAACACCAATACAGTATACTAACGCATATATATGGAATTTAGAAAGATGGTAATGATAACCCTGTATGCGAGACAGCAGAAGAGACACAGATGTATAGAACAGTCTTTTGGACTCTGTGGGAGAGGGAGAGGGTGGGGTGATTTGGGAGTATGGCATGAAACATGTGTAATATCATATATGAAACGAACACCAGTCCAGGTTTGATGCAGGATACAGGATGCTCGGGGCTAGTCCACTGGGATGACCAAGAGGGATTGTATCGAGAAGGAGGTCAGAGGGGGATCAGGATAGAGAACACGTGTACACCCGTGGCGGATTCATGTTGATGTATGGGAAAACCAATACAATATTGTAAAGTAATTAGCCTCCAATTAAAATAAATAAATTTATATTTTAAAAAAGAAATATGAAAATATATTAAAGCATTATTTTATTCATGTTGTTCAAAACCAGTGAAAGAGAAGAATCTATAACCAGATAAAATAAATGGCACATTGTATACAGAGGAACAAAAATGGGGAGAAAATAGGTTAGATTCTTCAAAGGAAACAACGCATCCTAGAGGACAACAGAGCAATTCAAGTTGTGGAAGAAAAATTAAAAGGTGCCAACTTAGAAAAATATTTTAAAAACAAGAGCAAACATAGTTTGTTTGTTTTTTTTTTTAAATGTATAACAGAATTGATCAGCCACAGGTTTTCAGATAGAAAGAAATAACATTTGGAAATATGTATATATACAAATGAGTAAAGACTCCTAAAATGGTAAACACATCAATAACTATATGAGATATTTTTCTTTTCTTATTTAAGTACTTTTTAATATTTAAATATAAGACTGTGTACTTAGTCACTCAGTTATGTTCGACTCTGTGATCCTATAGACTGTAGGCTTCTCAGTCCATGGGATTCTCCAGGCAAGGCAACTGGAGTGGTTTCCATGTCCCCCTCCAAGGGATCTTCCCACCCCAAGGACTGAAGCCAGATCTCCCACAGTTAAGATGCATTCTTTACCAACAGCCACCAGGGAAGACTATATAATATATATATATATATATATATATGTATATATATATATAATGTACTCTTTGGTTTGTAACAGATGTACAAGTAAAATTATAATAAAATGGCATAAAATTCAGTAAAGAAGTTATAATGTGCTTATACTATAAATAGTTGGTATAACATCCTTTAAATGCAGGTAGTGATAAAGATGTAGAACATAAATTCTAAAAACAAACAACCCACTATTTTTTTAAAGTTGTATAATTAGTAAGCCAAATAACAAAATGAAATCAAATTATAAAGTGCACTCAAGTTATCCAAAATAAGGCATAAAAACATGGGAAAGTGGAATCACAAAATAAGTAAGACACACTAAAAGGAAAATTGTAGCATGATAGGCTTAAAGATGACTATGCTTATAATCACATTAAATGTAAACTAAATACTTCAATTAAAATAGAGATTGTTGCATTGTTTCCGAAATCAAAATAACCTTACACTGTTTATAAGATATGTATATTAAATAAAATTCATTAAAATGTTAAAAATAAAAAAAATTGAAAGTTATACCATTCTAGTCTCAATAAAAAATTATGCTAAAATAGCAAAGTAGATTTCAAATAAAAAAATTTACTAGGAATAAGCAATGTCTTGTAATAATAAAAAACTCTTATGGCAGAAAGTGAAGAAGAACTAAAGTGCTTCTTGATGAAAGTGAAAGAGGAGAATGAAAAAGTTGGCTTAAACCTCAACATTCAGAAAACTAAGATCATGGCATCCAGTCCCATCACTTCATGGCAAATAGACGGGGAAACAGTGGCTGACTTTATTTTTCTGGGCTCCAAAATCACAGCAGATGATGATTGCAGCCATGAAATTAAAAGAAGCTTGCTCCTTGGAAGGAAAGTTATGACCAACCTAGATAGCATATTCAAAAGCAGAGACATTACTTTGCCTACCAAGTTCCGTCTAGTCAAGGCTATGGTTTTTCCAGTGGTCGTGTATGGATGTGAGAGTTGGACTATAAAGAAAGCTGAGAGCTGAAGAATTGATGCTTTTGAATTGTGGTGTTGGAGAAGACTCTTGAGAGTCCCTTGGACTGCAAGGAGATCCAACCAGTCCATCCTAAAGGAGATCAGTCCTGGGTTTTCATTGGAAGGACATGTTGAAGCTGAAACTCCAATACTTTGGCCACCTGATGCGAAGAGCTGACTCATTTGAAAAGACCCTGATGCTGGGAAAGATTGAGGGCAGGAGGAGAAGGGGATGACGGAGGATAAGATGATTGGATGGCATCACCGACTCAATGGACATGGGTTTGGGTGGACTCCGGGAGTTGGTGATGGACAGGGAGGCTTGGCATGCTGCAGTCCATGGGGTTGCAAAGAGTCAGACATGACTGAGTGACTGAACTGAACTGAACTGTAATAACAAATGAGCCAACTGATCAAGAGAAGATAAAAATCCTTAAAGTTTATGTACATAACAGCAATTTTTCAAATACATGAAACAAAAACTGATAGAAATGCAAGGAGAAATAGACAAACCCACCACAAAAGGTTTCAATAGTCTCTCAATAAATGATAGGAAAAATAGACACAAAATCCATGAAGATATGGAAGACTTGAACAATGCTATCAACTAATGAGACTTAATGGACATTTATAGAACATTATCAACATCAGAAGATTGCATATTATTTTTAAATTCCCACAGACCATCTATCCAGCCAGATTATATCCAGGACTATGAACAAGCATAAGTGAATTGAAAAGGATTAAAGTAGAATTAAATTAATTAAAAATCAACACTAGAGTATATTGGGGAAATCATCAGCTATTTGAATATAAATCAAACTTCTAAATAACACATAAGTCAAGAGAAGAAGTCAAAATGGAAATAAAGGATTTTGAACTGAAGGAATGAAAACACTACCTGGTAGTATTAATATCTGTAGGATGTCGCTAAGCAGTATTTGAAAGTTCCCTCTATAGTATATTTCTGTGCTTATTTCTATACTAGGGAAAAAAGACAAGTCTTAAGACAATAGCCTCCAATTACACTTTCAAAGAAAAAATAGAAAAAGAAGAACAAATGAAACACAAAGTAAATAGAAGAAAAAAATAATAAAGATCATAGGGGAAATCGATGAAATTGAAAAACAAAAGAGAAAGTCAACGAAACCAAAATCAGTCAGTTTAGGGGAAAAAATTTCAAGCTGCCAATATTCAGAACAAAAGAGGAAATACCAGTACAGATTCCAAGCTATTAAACTGATAATAAGAAAATATTATGAACAGCTTAATGCCTGGATAATTCAGATGAATTTCAACAATCCTTGGAAGTCACATGCTCACTCAGTGTATTAGGTAACCAGATAACTATACATCTATTGAAGAAACTCTATCTGTGGGTAAGTCCCTTCCCACAAAGAAAACTATAGGTCCAGACACATTCACTGAAGATGCATTAAGGAAGAAATAATATCAATTCTAACAGAAACAATTCCATAAAATTAGAGTGGGAAATAATTTCCAACTCATTCTATGAGGCTGGCATTACACTGATACCAAAAAGAGGCAAAATTATTACAAGAAAAGAATGTCACAGACCAATTTTCTCATAAATATGGAAGCAAAAACTCTAAATATAATATTTACAAATAAATCCAATATATAGAAGAGGACAATACATCACGATCTAGTGGCTTTCTATTATTTCTTATAAGTGTTTGTAAATCTACAGTTGAATCTTACAAGATAAAAGTTTAATTTAAAAAATTTCAGCAGGTAATTTTTTTGGTATACTTTGTCAAACCAATTCAAAACTTCATATGAAAAATACAGAGAACATAGAAAATGTTCTCTTTTGTGTCAATTTTTCCTAACATTTTTAGAAAAATTAAAACAACTCTCAGAAAGAAAGGAAGTGGATTATAACTTATACTTTATTACTTATAAAGTAATCAGGACAATGTGTCTAGTGCTTAATATAGAATAATAGATCAACTGACCTGAATAGAAAGTCCAGAAGTAGTTTGATGCAGATTCCAAAGAATATCAAGGAGAGATAAGAAAGCAATGTGATCAATGCAAAGAAATAGAGTAAACAATAAAATGGGACGACTACAGATCTCTTCAGATAATTAGAGATACCAAGGGAATAGTTCATGCAAAGATGGGCTCAATAAAGGGCAGAAATGGTATGGACCTAACAGAAGTAGAACATATTAAGAAAAGGTGGCAAGAATACACAGAAGAACTGTACAAAAAAAGATCTTCACGACCCAGATAATCACGATGGTATGATCATTCAGCAGTGATGAAAAACTCAGCAGTGGCCACAGGACTAGAAAAGGTCAGTTTTCATTCCAGTCCCAAAGAGGGCAATGCTAAAGAATAATCAAACTACCGCACATTTGCACTCATCTCATACAGTAGCAAAGTAATGCTCAAAATTCTCCAAGCCAGGCTTCAACAGTACATGAACAGTGAACTGCCTGATGTTCAAGCTTGATTTAGAAAAGGCAGAGGAACCAGAGATCAAATTGTCAACATCTGCTGGATCATTAATAAAGCAAGAGAGTTCCAGAAAAACATCTACTTCTGCTTTATTGACAATGCCAAAGCCTTTGACGGTGTGGATCAAAACAAATTATGGAAAATTCTGGAAGAGATGGGAATACTAGACCACCTGACCTGCCTACTGAGAAATCTGTATGCAGGTAAAGAAGCAACAGTTACAACTGGATATAAAACAACAGACTAGTTCCAACTTGGGAAAGGAGTATGTCAAGACTGTATATTGTCACCCTGCTTATTTAATTTATATGCTGAGTACATCGTGTGAAATGCCAGGCTGGGTGAAGCACAAGCTGGAATCAAGATTGCCTGGAGAAATATAAATAACCTCAGATATGCAGATGACACCACCCTTATGGCAGAAAGTGAAGAAGAACTAAAGAGCCTCATGATGAAAGTGAAAGAGGAGAGTGAAAAAGTTGGCTTAAATCTCAACATTTAGAAAACTAGATCATGGATCCAGTCCCATCACTTCATGGGAAATAGATGGGGAAACAATGGAAACAGTGAGAGACTGTATTTTGGGGGCTCATAATCACTGCAGATGGTAACTGCAGCCATGAAATTAAAAGATGCTTGCTCCTTGGAAGAAAAGCTATGACCAACCTAGACAGCATATTAAAAATAAAATACATTGTTTTGCCAACCAAGGTCCATCCAAAAAAGGTCCAAAGCAAAAAAAAAAATTTTCAGTAGGCATGTATGGATGTGAGAGTTGGACCATAAGAAAGCTGAGAGCTGAAGTATTGATGCCTTTGAACTGTGGTGTTGGAGAAGACTCTTGAGAGTCCCCTGGACTGCAAGGAGAGCCATCCAGTCAATTCTAAAGGAAATCAGTCCTGAATATTCATTAGAAGGACTGATGTTGAAGCTGAATCTCCAAAACTTTGGTCACCCATTGCAAAGAAGCGACTCACTGGAAAATACCCTGATGCTGGGAAAGATTGAAGGCAGGAGGAGAAGGGGATGACAGAGGATGCAGTGGTTGGATGGCATCACCGAGGTGATGTGCATGAGTTTGAGTAGGCTCCAGTAGTTGGTGATGTACAGGGAAGCCTGGCATGCTATAGTCCATGGGGTCGCAAAGAGTCAGACAATACTGAATGACTGAACTGAACTGAACTGAACTGATGTGGACAACTCATCTTTGATACTTATGAAAAAGAAGTTCAATGGAAAACAAATTGTATTTTCTACAAATGCTGGTGTTAACTACTGGATATACACTTACAAAAAAAAAACTTGAATTTATACCTCATATCATACACAAAATTAATTCAAAAATTATAATAGACTGAAAGTTACAGCAAATAAGACAAACTAAAACAGTAAGACTTTTAGAAGAAAATACAACAGAAAATTTCAGTGATATTTGTTCAAACAGATTCTCTCTAAGCTCTTAACTTTCCTTTTTTTAAGTTCATATTTTGACTGTGATGGTGGTTTCATAGGTATACACATATATAAAAATTATCAAATTATATTAAATGTGTGCAGTTTTTATCTATGTTTTAATGAATCTGTTAAAAAAAAGGCAGATTTATTGGCTGTTACTCCTTCAAATATGCAGTAATACATCAAACAAATGTCATGTAAGACCTTAATATTGAAAACAACAATTTGTTATATAGAGAAAGAGATAGAGATATAACATATTCATGGATTGAATAATTTTTTTAATTTTTGAATTGAAGATTTAATACTGTTAAAATTTCAATTATCCATTAATACACAGAACCAATGAAATTTCAATAAAATTCATGGAAATTCTTTGAAAACTTTGACAAGTGGTGAAATTTCAAAGAAAAGTGAAGTATTATATTCAAAAGTGTTAAGAAAGAAAAAAAATGGAGAACTTACACCTCTTGATTTCAATAGAAGTCATACATTTGTAGTTATAAAGACAATGTGATATTAGCTCAACAATAGACAAGTAGATCAATGAAAGAGAAAGTAATATAGAAATAGCCCCACAACAAATGTGCCAGTGCAATTCAAATTATGTCAGAACAACTAGATAAATATATGGGAAAGGTCTACAAATTCTACCTCATGTTACACACAGAGAGAAATAATAATTTGAGATGCAAATTATTATCCTAAGAGTAAATGCTAAAATTATGGTTTTTAGAATAAGCTATGAGAAAAACGTTGTGTTCTTTTGTTACACAAAAATATTTAAAGAGCACATAAAAAGAGCTTATAAAGGAAAAATAGCTGATGGATTAAGGCCCTGGGAATGCCATGTTGTAAAATGGGAAACAGAAGAATGTATGTCAACTGTAAAAATTGGAGTTCATGGCACAGGAAAGCAGCCGGATTGCAGCTTTGTCCCAGCCTTAATTCACTCCCTCACAAGGCTGACATTCTTTTTAATCAGCTCTCAACTCAGTCCTCACCTCTTTTGGGAAGCTGTTCCTGATGTCTTCATCTAAATACTGGAACCTTCCATGTGTCTCGCCAGGACTCTAAACTTCATGCATAAGACTTTCAGAATATGCATCTCTTTCCTCTCTTCTGTGAGCTTTCTGTAGGCAAGGTCTGTGTCCCTTTGATCTATATTATTAAATCTTGCCCATCTAGGTTGTTTCCATGTCCTGGCTATTATAACCTAGATCAGCAGATGAATGGATAAGAAAGCTGTGGTACATATACACAATGGAGTATTACTCAGCCGTTAAAAAGAATACATTTGAATCAGTTCTGATGAGATGGATGAAACTGGAGCCGATTATACAGAGTGAAGTAAGCCAGAAAGAAAAACACCAATACAGTATACTAACACGTATATATGGAATTTAGAAAGATGGTCATGATGACCCTGTATGCAAGACAGCAAAAAAGACACAGATGTGTATAGCGGACTTTTGGACTCAGAGGGAGAGGGAGAGGGTGGGATGATTTGGGAGAATGGCATTGAAACATGTATACTATCATGTAAGAATCGAATCACCAGTCTATGTCCGATGCAAGATACAGCATGCTTGGGGCTGGTGCTCGGGGATGACCCAGAGGGATGTCGTGGGGAGGGAGGTGGGAGGGGGGTTCCTGTTTGGGATCGCGTGTACACCCGTGGTGGATTCATGTCGATGTATGGCAAAACCAATACAGTATTATGAAGTAAAATAAAGTAAAAATTAAAAGTTTTTTTAAAAAATAAATAAATAATAAATAAATCTTGCCCAGACCCTGGCATAATCTTTGATAATTATGACCAGAATGAATAAATGTTTGAAAAAAGGATTCACTGAGCCAGTAAATCTAATATATTGAATATTGAAAAAAAGATTTACATATTAATATCCTACTGTTAATCTCTCATAAATTCTGTTTCATCTTACCAAGTAAATATTTATTGATTTTCCCCACCATGTAAGCAAGAATTATCAGTTATGAAGGTTCAATACCAATCCTGTGCCATTAATCATATTTCAAAGCCTGGTCTATGATTGTAAAGGGAGAATTAAAATGAACACCACCATTATTTTAATAGATAAATTTCAATCAAGATTATTAGTTTTTTCTTAATAATTTGCAGCCACTAAATGCAGATATTTAAACAAGTTTAACTCATTACATTATCCTAAGGAGGAAAATAAAAGCTATATATACTGATACTTTATACCGATGCTGTGGATATAGCACTGTGAACTAGGAGATGCTTCAGAAGTCCTATTGACCAATTTATTCCTCTATCTGTAAAGCTAACATTGGAGACACAAAGGTCTTACACCCTAATATTGATAGAGCATGTTAATTATGACCGATATTATGGTGGAATTCTTTAACTTCCTGAGAATATTACTGTAACACTTAACATGATAAGCCCTCCCACCAAAAAGTTTTGGTTAGGAAGTGTCAATATATAACTGTTTATTAGGTAAAGTCTACTTTTTAGACTAAAACTTTTATATCATTGATTCAGTACATTTCATTTGATTTTAAACAAACCCTTTAACTGAATTGAAGAAGTATAATTATTTTGAGAAAAGATTTTCATCAACTCATCTCCATTCAGATATGATATTATCCTCGCTGTGAAGCAACCTAAATGCCCACTGATGGATGAATAGATAAAGAAGATTTTGCATTTGTATACAACGGAAATTACTCAGTCATCAAAAACATGACATGCCATTTGCAACAACATGGATGGACCTGGAGATTGTCATACTCAGTGAAATAAATCAGAGAAAGACAAATATAATACAGTAATTTATAAAATATATATTTTAAATATAATACTTACATATTAAATATAAAAAATGGTACAAATGAGCTTATTTACAAAACAGAGTCACTGATACAGAAAACAAACCTACGGTTACCAGAGGTAAAGCAGGGGGAGGTATAAATTGGGAGACTGAGATTGACACATACACACTGCTATGTATAAAATAGCTAACAAGGACCTGGGCTTCCCAGGTGGCTCCTGGTGGAGGAATACGCCTTCCCAAGCAGGAGACGTGGATTCAGTCCCCGGGTGGGGAAGATCCTCTGGAGAAGGAAATGGCAACCCACTCCAGTATTTTTGCCTGGAAAATCCCATGGACAGAGCAGCCTGGCAGGTTACAGGCCAGAGGGTCGTAGACACATCTTAGCGACTAAACAATAACGATAAGGTGCCATCTACTATGATCCACCATGATATTACTGCAGGGAATATACAGACCCCTACTTTTCTAAGTCAAGAAGATGAATTTAGAATAAACATAGATATAAACAGAAGCAATATCAAGCACTGAGCTTATTTGACTTAAAAATAGGGACACACTAGATTAAAAGTAATGTTGAAATACAAGGGATGGTCTTTACTGGGGCTTTTATCTAGTATAAAGGAAACTGGTGAAAATATATCACCTAGTTTAATAGAACACTGACCATTCAGTATTTGCCTATGTAAAGTTGATCAGCAATAGGGAGCTACACGTGAAAATAGAAGTTTAAAAGCAGCCATGTGCACAGCAGAGATCCCAAAGTAATAAGACTCGAAATTAATTGCAGGGAGCTGAGTCTGAGAAGTTGAAGGTAGAGCAGTTCTTGTCAAAATGTACCTGACAACATGAAATTGAAAGCCTAGGCTAAGTAAAAAGGGGCTGAAAATGACACACCCATTGACATCAGACACAGTCACTGTTGCCTCATGACTCATGGGATATTTACTTCTCATAACAAATCAATAGGCAGATATTACCTCCCCATTGCAAGCACAGAAACTCAAAAGTTAAGTAATTTACCAAAGGTCACACATGTGGCAAAGTATTAGAGGCAGGAGGTGAGCCTACGCCATTATAAAGATAAGGTTTAATAAGAATTTAGAGGTGACTGTGGCATTCCTTCCACCTGTAATAATGGCGTTCACAGGAAGGGATATTTTGATTTATGAGGCATCCCTTAATGGCTATTCTCTGTCCAGTTTTATGTCATTGCAGTGTGCCCAAATGAGGATGAGTACACTAGTATCTCTTTAGCAAATGACACTGATGGCAGATTCCACTTGGGTGCTGATAAATTGTTGAGTTTGCAGACATACCTCCACCAGCAAAACTCACTGGAGGCAGATGCTACCCAGACCATATTAGTGGCCAGTCATTAACTCCAAATTTAGATTATCAGAAAGAAGCATAATTAGAATAAAATAGAGAGAACTGTTTTTTTTTAATAACATTTCTCTCAATAAGTAAAACCAAAATGAATTCTATTAAATGATGTACTATTGATAATAGTAAATACAAAATATAAAATAAGTCAATGTGTTGCTACTGCTAAGTCACTTCAGTCGTGTCTGACTCTGTGCGACCCCATAGACGGCAGCCAGCCAGGGCTCCCTTGTCCCTGGGATTTTCCAGGCAAGAACACTGGAGTGGGTTGCCATTTCCTTTTCCAATGCATGAAAGAGAAAAGTGAAAGTGAAGTCACTCAGTCATGTCCGACCCTCAGCGACCCCATGGACTGCAGCCTACCGGGCTCCTCCGTCCGTGGGATTTTCCAGGCAAGAGTACTGGAGTGGGGTGCCATCGCCTTCTCTGAGTCAATGTGTTAGATCGAGGTATTTTTCAGTCACACTATTATATTCCTCTCAAAATATCTAACCCTGTAATAAAAGACAATGTTCTTTGGATGACTACTGTGTCTGAAATTATTTAAAACAATATCTGCAGCAGTATATACACAGTTTATACATTCTTCTTAAATATTCTTCTCTAAAACAACAATATTCCAATAAAGAAAAGATGTGATACATATACACAGTGGATATTACTCATCTATAAAAAGAATGAAATAATGCCATTTGCAGCAACATGAAAGGACCTACAGATTATCATACTAAGTGAAATAAGTCAGACAGAGAAAGACAAATCCCATATGATATCACTCATATGTGGAATCTAAAGTATGACACAAATGAACTTGTCTAAGAAACAGAAAGAGACTCACAGACATACTTAGGTTGCCAATAGAAAACAGACTTATGGTTGCCATGGGGAGGGCGGAAGGGAGATAGATGGACTGGGTGTTTGGGATGGGTAGATGCAAATTATGACATTTAGAATGGTTAAACAAGGTTCTACTATGTAGCTGCTGCTGCTGCTAAGTCACTTCAATCGTGTCCGACTCTGTGCATCCCCATAGACGGCAGCCCACCAGGCTCCCCCATGTCTGGGATTCTCCAGGCAAGAACACCAGAGTAGGTTGCCATTTCCTTCTCCAAGACATGAAAGTGAAAAGACAAAGTGAAGTCGCTCAGTCGTGTCACAGGGAACTATATTCAATATCTTGTGAAAAATAACTCTTAACACCTTCACTATATTGTATTGAATGTGATAGCTTAGCTTTCATGGAGATATGTCTTTCTACCTGCTTCAAACCTGAATTTATATATGAAAAGCAGTGCTCCCCATCAAGGGACACACTCCCCAAAGTCTCCCGCACCCAGCATCATTGATACTTTAGCTAAGCCAATGTTCCTTAAGGAGGAAAAAAAAAATAAGAATCCTTAGCAGGTGTTTCCTGTCTGTTGGTGCTGCTGAACTGCAGGGCACAAGGCAGTGCTCGGAGGAAGTACCTGAATCATTTGAGGAAACTATTCCGTTTGCCTTTATCTTCTTCCTAATTGGTTTTTTATTTGCCTTTAAATTTTAATTGTCCTGATTTATTGTATTTCACTTTACAATGTTCTTTAAATCCTCTGTGGAATAAGCTATAAAACAGAAATTCTTTAAAAATAAATCATCCAGTAATCCATATTTATGTAGAAACATGAAGGTATGGAGCAGGATTTTTATATAAATACCTTACTAACTTACAAGATGATTAAGTGCCTGTGCTCAATTTTAGCCTACTCCTGGTTACTTGGTTCCTAGGAGTAAGATAGGGAAGATAACCCATTCTCACTACTACCATGGAAGGCATTTTTAAAAAAAATACTTAACAAAGCTCAAATTGGCTTTTCAGCTTCTTTTTCTTTTACCTTGATCTGGGCATAAAGTAGAATTTGATTTAATTTTGTGCAAGATCAATAGAAGATGGCTCCCAAATGTTTGTGAAATTCTTATAGATTGTTCTGAAAAGCAAATACCACTCTGTTTAAAGTCATCATATCAGAATTGAAATATCTGTTCCTAGAGTAATTTAAAATCTCATTTAGTGTGACAGAATATAGACATATACTTGCTTAATTTTCTTTTAATTAAGCCATTATATAATTGGATCTTACCAGAACTATTGGATTATGTTACAGCTGAACAAATCGAAAGAGTTTATTTACCTTTTTGTTTAAAATCGAGAGAAAAACCAACCTAAATAAATTTCCTCATTGCTTTATTTTATCATTGAATATATGAGAAAATTATCCTGGCATGAAGAAACATAAAAGCTTCCTGACAGAAAGAAATATGAAATTAATCTTTCTTTGACTGAATCCATTCATATTATCTATTACTGACTCAGTGTCCTTGTTTGAAGTTCTGTCAACCGTCATTTGCCATCAAATAATAAAATTCTAAGAGCATTTCCTATGCAAATGCTTAAGTAAATTTTGCAGGTATGAAGACAGTGGTTGTTGACTTTAGTTATGGCATTTGGTGGATGGAGTAGTCAATACAAGAAGGATTCTTGTCTTCACAATCCAAGCTGAATCACAAGGCCATTCACATCTCTACAATTCTGCAGTCAGCAGACCTATTGGCAATTTTTCTGTGCCAGATGCACAAGGCATCAGGAATATAAAGATGAACATGTTTGCTTTCCCTTCTCAAGTAGTTTATATCATTGGGCACATAAAGGCATATGCAATATACATATGCAATATGACTTAAGATGTCATGGAGGTATGAGTCAATTATAATGGAAGCGCAGAGAAGATGCAAGGAAATAAGAATAGAAATGTTAGGGGAGCCTTCTCAGAGAACTACTTCTGCTGTGACTTGAAGTAGAATTCACTCTGGTTGATACAAGCAGAAGATGACTTCAAAAATGAAGAAGAGTAAAAAGGATACCTTCAGGAAAGGATGCACTATCAGTACTGTTGGGGGATATGGTTCTTATGAGTGGCATCTGTGAACTCCTGAGGAACAGGGAGGAGGAGGATCAGAGTGCCTGACCAGTCAGGTTAGTGACTTTCACTTTCACCTATGGTCAGTAGTCAGCTACTGAAATCTTAGATTAGGAAGCAGTATCATTGGACAGTTCTAGCTGGGAAAAGGAAAATGGACTGCAGGCCCAAATACCTGGCAGTCAATTATGGCAATAATTTCAACAAGCAATAATGAGAGATTTAAAACAATAAAAACAGAAACGGAGAGTATAGGTCATTTAATTTATGGTACTATTCTTCTAACATTTTGATAAAAGGATTTAAAAACAGGAGATTTTGTTTTCTAACACTTGTGTCATTTATTGCATCATTGCATATTTATAAATCCACTAAGTAGTATGAGCTTTCCACACTTAATATACCTTCAGAAAATCTCTATAAGCTTATAAGTTTGTTGACCCTACAGATGAATGAGAGATTGATTTATTTGACCACATCATTAGCAAAGCTACTTTGAAAAACATCATAATTCATAGGAAATTTGTATGGCCATTATAAGGTTTCAGTGAATTGCTCAAGCACAAAATTACTTTCCTAAGAGGAAAATCTTTGCAGTGTTAAGCTTAGAAAACAGTTATGACTCAGCATCCTTGAAGGAAACAGATGGTCTATCCAAGTATTAACCAAAGTCTAATGAAATGATTATTTACAGTGATGGGGGCAGGTCCAGAGAACCCAGAATGGACAGAAGCTCCCAAGGACTAGTGACCTTCATGCTCCAGCCCAAGGGGCCAGGTGAGGGAGTGCTGTTCCTAGGAGCATAGCTCTTAAAGGAGGCAACTGGAGAGGCTGGCAGGAAGGGGCTAGGTAGAGGGGGAGGGGGCCATAGACAGAGAGATGAGCCATTGTCAAAACCTACTGGAGGCTGGGACTGACATATATACACTTCTATGTATAATATAGATCACTAATGAGAACTTACTGCATAGCACAGAGAACTCTACTCAGTGCTCTATTGTGACCTAAATGGAAAGAAGTCCAAAAAAGAGGGGATAAATATGTAGGTATAGCTGATTCATTTTGCTATACAGCAGAAACTAATACAACATTGTAAAGCAACTATACTCCAATTAAAAAAAAAAAAAAAAAAACTTAGAAAGAGAGAGCAGGAAATACACCAGAACCTTCCTGCCCTTCCCCACAAGTCTCTGGCTGGTGTATCCACAATGTAAAATGAACTGCAAGAAAGAAAGAGGACAAAGAGCTATGTCAAAGTGTGGATGATGCCTCAAAACAGGAGCCATCACCCAGGACACAGAATGTGAAGATGGGCAAGGGCAGTTGTGGGGGAGGGATGATGCACACGAGATGAAGCAGCCCTGGGAGGGTGCCATTGGTACTTTGCAAATGGTCAACCTGGCTACTTGAGCAGCCTGCTTTCCAGTTTTGCATTTTCCAGAAGCATATGATTCTGCAGATGGAGGTCCCTTTGCCGTTCTGTGTTCACAGCCCTGTGATGCCATCCAGATTCCTGCCTGGGTCTTACTTCTGTGCCAAGTCCTCCCTGAGACCTATTTCCCTAGTGGGTTATGGCTAACCCACTATTCTCTGTGCTTTGTTTATGAGTCCAATGATGCTATTTAATGCACAGAAGTATTTGACATCTCTGTATTGAAGTCTTAATGAATAAATATATAGGAAAAGTGAACAAAGGCCTTGATAAATTATCCTAGGAAAGAAACTTCAAAAGTGAATTTCCCAGGTTTGAACAGATGATCAGGGGTTATTTAATCCTATTCAATTTTGCCACTGTTTTGCTCTCCTTCCAATCTCATCAGTCAATCAATTATCAACACATGGTGAACATAAATTAGTGCTTTCTTTGAGGCTGAACTAAAAGGATGTTGGTACCAACGGGGCTTGGGGGGGAGGGGCAGGCATCTAAAAACAGTCATTATGACATGAATTGCTAGTTGAAATAACAACATTTTGGTGCAAAATGAATCCCTGCTTAATAGGTTTCTAGAGCATTAACTCAGCCAGTTTTATGGAATTATAGACTTTTCCCCTAAACAAGTAATATACTTATTATTCATAATCTACTTATTATTCATAATTTCAAATAACCCTTAAAATACACTCAGTGAAATTGTAGTACCTTTCTCCCCACTTTACTGGGCAACCTGAGCACTCCTTGCCTAGGCTCTGCTCAGACACTCAGCATCTCCCTCTATTACTGGAGGAACAGCTATTTAAATCAAGTGCAAAGGCACATAGTTCAGCCCCCTGGAATTGAGGGTTATTAACAAATAATGCAGAACTAGAAAAACCAAACCAAGCACCCTCAGGTTTATAATCCTAGTTCTTTGTGAGGACACAGAAAAGGAGGAACTTGCACTTGAGCATTGATTCCTGCTTTCCCAGATACCAACTGTGCGTCCTGAAGAAAGGAGTTCAGAGACATAGGTTCTGAGGAGCTAGGACCCCAGGCAGGCTGTGCTGCAAAACAGGGGCGACCGTACGCCTCACTCAGGACATTATTTTGGGAGGATGAAAAAGGCTAATATATACAAAACTGATGTGTCAATGATGATGACTTAATAAAGCTTATTTCTTACACTAAGGTGTACACTATTACTAAAACATCCAAGCATCACAGTGTTGATCAGAGATACATACTGATAAGTGAAAAATTATCATTTATTTTGAACTCTAAGTGATGAAAAGAAACAGAGAAGTGCAATGAACACAAATGGATTTTTCATCCTAAGAAACCTCATCATTATTTCCTTCAATTCCTACATACAGTTGTGGTGTAGGAGTAACTTCCACAGGATTACTGAGTTGAGAGGATTACAGACTTGGAAGTTGAGAGCCCGTAACTCTCCACATCTTTTCCTTGCTGATTCATCTTTCACTTAATTAGTCTTCCACTTCCTTTTCTTCCTTTTCTGCACAAGAAATTGAGGATTCTTTCTTAAATCCATCTCCTGTCCTTTCTTATCATACCCTGAAATTTAGGTCACCATGATGCCTTGTCTAGACTATGTATTAATGTTCTGTTTTCCATTTTTCTCCTTAAAATCACTACTCTGTTGAATGATCTCAGATACAAGAAAAACAGTCCAAAAGGTCTAAGCTTTGTAAACTCAAACCACTATTTCCAGCTGCTCCAAAACTTGTCTTCCCCCTCTTTTCCAAATCTCTTGCTATCTTTGGCTTGTGCTTCATTGCCTAGTAATATCACCTAGTGAAACTGTCCAGAGATGGTAAAAATTCTTGTGAATGCAAGATATCTGCCCCCCTGTAATAACTGCTACTCACCCTCCAGGATACTCCGCCTCCACAAACTGGGCCACATGGTCTGACAGCCACACTCTGCTTCCTCTCACAATAGTGAAATGAAGCGATCTCTGAATTTCTTCCTGCCCACAGACGATGACCTGCTTTCAGACACAGATGGTGTCTTCCTCTCATCCTCTTACCCCAGTTCCAAATGCAATGTTCTAGACCCACAAGGAGCACCGTTCTCTGATGACTTTCCAAACATGCAAGAAGTATCCACAAATGCATGAGTGACTTATACTACAACTTCAGGGACATCTACCCCCAGGAGAGTCTACATTGCTACTTGGATTATCCCATTTCACCTCTGTTACACTCACTTTGACACTGGATGTGTTAATAAAATCTACTCCTGACACTTCCATGGATGTGGAGCTGGGCGTTTTCCAGTTCACTGTGGACCTACTGAGCAATTTTCTGTGCGGCTGTAATTTTCAATCATCCTTGCTTGATCAGCAATGGAGCTGATCATGATGCAGAATACATACAGCATGAGTTGAATCTACCTTTATTTCTTTTAGTCATTAAATGTTCACAAGTAGATGATAAATTTTCTCTATTTCAATATATTTCCTTGACATAAAAAGCACTAAAAGGGAATTAAACTGTCATAAAAACTCTAATATGCACTGCACATATTTCCCTGTCAAAGAAGCTGTTTTTAGTTAAGACTTGTAGGATATTCAGTTTCAATCAGTGTAAATTTAAATAAATTCGTTTCAATCTTCACTTTCCCTTCCAGCTATAAATCTGGGAAGACCTACAGCATTAATCTGATCTCATTTTCAATGTAAGGGCAATGGGGAAGACATTTTATTGATATTAAACAGAAAATTACAATAGGTGATTAAATTAAATCTCTGGGTTGAAAGATATAGTAATAGAATTAAATCAAATTCTGTCACCTTAAATCAAGATATTTAACTGTAAAGGCCTGTTGTTGGGGAACCATAAAGCTACTCCAAGGATGATTTTTTATGCACTGTTAAAAAAAAGAGAGAGCAAGAGAGAGAATTTGCTGGTGAAGAGAAAGGGATATTTTTTGCACATGTGTAGCTGATGTCACCTCTAAATGTAAATGGTCACATTTACTTGATTCATAAGACATAGAATGTTGACCCCAGTAGATAATTTATTTTTCTGCTAATTTGACAGCAAAGACTGGGTGGTATAGTACAAGAGACAACGATCATCAGCTTCCAGCTTTAAACCAAGACATCTCCAAGATCCTTCCAGCTCTGATGTTCTGAGATTGTCAGATTCTGGTGGATATCCACTCCAGTGCAAATGTTACTAAGAATAGCTCCATTGTGGGTTCATGGGATAAACTGAAAGTTGAAAACAAGAACACAGCTTGCAAATCTGTACTACGGCTTTCCAAACAAATTGACCATGCCAACCATGAATGCAGATTAGGTTGAAACCCTTGAAGCAAAACTTCACTCATAGGCACCAAGTTTTAGATAAGACCATGTCAAAAAGATCTAACAATAAGTTAGCATGGATTAGCTCTAAAAATAAGTCTACTCACTCACTGTTCTAGTGATTTTCTTGATTTATGAATCTTGATCATAACTAGTGAGACTGTCTTGAGACTAACTCTCAGCCTCAAAGTTTTAGGAAAACCCTTCCATGGCACCCCTCACTTGGGGGATGCCCTCAGTTTTAAGGAAATATGTTCTTTTCTGCAAAAACTAAGAAACCTAAATTCATTTGACTCTGTATGTGTTCTTCATGGTCTTTTTTTCACACTGTCATTTCTAAGTCATAGGGCTATTATAAAGACTCAATAAACTTGTGTACCTGGTACAAGGTAAGTTTTAATAATGTCAGATATTGCTTCTGGGAAGTTATCAATGCATTGATGTTATCAAGTCCAAGCTCATTTTGCTTGCCATGTGACAAGCAATAAATTGGAGGCCAATAAATTGGAGAAGAGGTATTGAGGCAGAGAATAATGACTTTATTCAGAAAGTCAGCAGACAGGGAAGACACAGACTAATGTCTCAAAATAACCATCTTATCAGGGTCTGGATGCCAGGTTCTTTTGTAGAACAGATAGGGAGAGGAGTTGAGGAAATAAAAGAAAAAGGCCATAAGTCTTGCAAAATATCTCCTGGAATGCCCAGCCTGTGGGGATAGGATGTACTAATTTCTTTTTTCTTGCAACCATTCACAGATGGACAGCGTCTGGATATTTCCCTGAACAAAGGCACCTTGGTTTAACATTCAGGTAGAGGGATGGGGTGCTCCGAGGTAGGCCATTTTGTTTAAACAGTATCCTTTTAGGAACAAATGAAATGGGATGCAAAGTTTAAAGTAAAAGAAACAGATCTAACATGGAGTCAGAATTTGATCTTCCCTGTAACATTGACTGTGAACTCCAAAGCCATCCTTCACTGCCTTGCTCTGCTGGATGGAGTTGGTCCCTCTCAATATTTCTTTTGGCAGCTGGCATGATGCTGGCTCAATGTCTTATGGGCCAGATGTTCAGCATAGCCTCCCAGAATCAGCAGAGTGAGCTCCATGTGCTCTGTATTGGGGACTTGCATCACCCCCAAAAGAAGCTTTTGTACTCACTAGGCCTAAGGATTCTTTCCTGCACCTTGGTCTCCCTCTAAAGCCTATGGTCAGGTCTAGTTATGGCAGTCAGCCACCTTTTCCACCAGTTTGGGCCACAGCCACACCCTTGCCAACCAGGTGTAAATCCAACCTTGTGGAGAGAACCCCCTCCACACTTGTTCCTTCCTCTGGGATGGTCTTTCAGCCTTCAGGTTTTTTCAGAGTTTGCTCTTACTCCTTCTCTCCCGTTGGGCAGGAAGCCCCAGCAGGACTGCTGTAGAAGCAGCTGGAGGGCATTATCACTGTGTTGTACCAACTACCAAAGAGAGATGTTACCAGTTCTTTATATTAAAGTTTATGTTAGTTTACATAAAGTATACATAAATACATAAAGTATTAGTTTACACAAAGTTTACATTAAAGTAAATTTTACTTTACATTAAAGTTACCAATTCTTTACATTAAAATTTCCCTGTTGAAGTGACCGATGTGCTTTCTGTCTCCTGACTTAACCCTGAATAATGCAGCTACTTGAACTACTGATTGTTCAAATGGAACAATGTTTATACGGACTTACTTCCAGACTTCTCTGTATCTCTTACTCTTTTTGGCCACTTGACTTCTGACCAAGAGCCCCCAGCACTTAACCTGACACCTAATTTGGGATTGTCTATAGTGTTAATGCCTTGCCACTCTCTACCTATGATCCCTTTGTTAAGGAAATGGTTTGAATCACCAGTTTTCCTTCAGGCCTTGATGAAATTTCTGGTAAAGTGCCAAGCTTTGCATTGACCTCATTTTCATGAAATGATGCTTGTATTGTAGTAACATTCAGGTAATGATCACCATGTCAGTTTCCCTCTGCTTGTATGCACAAATCTTATCTTTCTTCCTTATAAAAGAATAGGTAGACTGGGTGATGTAAATAATGATATTACTAGCAATAATAATAACAGCAGAGCTTATTTTTGTCAGGCCCTGTGTTAAATATATTTTATTTAATTTCCACAATAGTCCTATTAGTTAGATAATGTTCTATATACGTATTATAAATAGTAATACTGAAGCTTGGAGAAATTTGGTGTCCTGGCCAATATCAAGCAGCTAATAAGTAGCAATACTTTGGCGATCTGATGTGAAGAGTTGACTCACAAGAAAAGCCCCTGATGCTGAGAAAGACTGAAGGCAGGAGGAGAAGGGGATGACAGAGGACAAGATGGTTGAATGGCATCAGTGACTCATGGACATTAGTTTCAGCAAGCTCCAGGTGATGGTGAAGGACAGGGAAGCCTGGTATATTGTAATCCATCGGGTCACAAAGAGTTGGACACGACTGAACTACAACAATAAGAAGCAGATCTGAGGCAAGTAAACTGTGGCTGATTATTCAAAATTAAATTGTTGTTACTTAGTTCGTGTTATTCCAAAAGTGGGCTTCCCTGGTGGCTCAGTCAGCAAAAAATCTGCCTGCAATGCAGGAGACCCGAGTTTGATCCCTGGGCCGGGAAGATCTCTTGGAGAAAAAAATGGCAACCCACTCCAGTATTCTTGCCTGGAGAATCCCATAGACAGAGGAGCCCAGCAGGGCTAGTCCATGGAATTGCAAGAGTTGGACATGACTGAATGACTAATTCCAAAAGTGGTCACAATTTCACTTCCCTATGATTTTTTAAATTTATTATATCATCAATAAATACTTGATAACTACTGAATTTATTCAACACTCATGGTATTTCAATGAATATCACTATTTAAATATCACTGTCACAGTGACATATGATTTAGTAATTACTAAATCTACTCAAATGTGTGTGAAATACAAACTACTCAAATGTGTGTGAAATAAAAACTACTCAAATGTGTGTGAAACTGTTTCCATTGATGTATATAATGTAAATGCATGCAAATATTTTGCCCTGATGACCCCAGCTACTAAATTTGTGTGACAGAAAGATCACTGACAACATTTCTGGTTCAATTTAATTAATTAAACTAGGCTCTGTTCATTGAAATGATTATTTATTTTTTGAAATGTGGTTCATAAGCTTATGCTTGAAGTATCAATTTTAAAATGAACCATTGCTGCTTGGGTAGGACAAATGAGTAAATCATTTTAAAATGTAATTATACCAGGCTACCATAATCGGGAGGAATGGTAAGGCTACTGACAAGCAAATAGGCTATAAATGCAATTAATTAGCCTTTACTGAACAAAGGATGCAACTTAATTTTTATCAGGTAATACCATACACCAATTTCATCTCTTTCACAGGTTTTCTTGAGAATAAAATTATATTCATGCATCATTTAGGAGAAGGACTGAGACACAAGCTGGATTTCCAGGTGGCACAGTGGTAAAAAATCTGCCTGCCAATGTAGAAGGTGCAAGAGATGTGGGTTCAATCTCTGGGTCAGGAGGACCCCCTGGAGTAGGAAATGGCAACCCACTCCAGTACTCTTGCCTGGAGAATCCCATGGACAGAGGAGCCTGGTGGGCTACAGTCCATGGGGTCCCCAAAGAGTCAGACACGACTGAGCGCACATGTACATGCTGAGATGTGAATGAAAAGAAGGATCTGAAAAGTCAGATTTCCTCATCGAGACTTTAGGTAACTCCTTCCAAATATAATTTGAAGTGAGAATCTCAGGGTTGTGGTGGGTGTCTAACGAATCAATGAGCATGTAAGTGTGCAGTTGTGAAAATAGAAAGTATTATAAAAATCCACGTGGATTTGCATGATGCTACAAATCTCCAGGCTTGTAGATTTTTCCTGCTGCCTTTGTCTTAAAAATCATAATTTGCTTACTGTTGGTTTCAATTTTCCCCCAACATCTCCAATTTTAGTGTATCCCCAAATCTTTATCCCTCCTTGTTTCTTTTAGAAATTGAAAGTCTATGATTTTTGTAGCTTATATCATGAGCTAAAATTGAAACACTGTAAATCCTCCAAAGGACAGAAAGAGTTAAATTTCATTCAAGTTATGGCATTCAAGATATTACTATTTTGAATTTACACTGAGTAAATTTCACTTATTGGGCTTTATTGTTTTTTAATTTTTATTTTTACTTTATTTTACTTTACAATACTGTATTGGTTTTGCCACACATTGACATGAATCTGCCATGGGTGTACATGAGTTCCCAATCCTGAACCCCCCTCCCACCTCCCACCTGATATCATCTCTCTGGATCATACCCGTGCATCAGCCCTAAGCATCCTGTATCCTGTATCAAACATAGACTGGCGATTCGTTTCTTACATGATAGTATACATGTTTCAGTGCCATTCTCCCAAATCATCCCCCCCCTCCCTCTCCCTCTCCCTCAGAGTCAAAAAGTCCATTCTATACATCTGTGTCTCTTTTGCTATCTCACATAAATGGTTATCATTACCATCTTTCTAAATTCCATATATATGTGTTAGTATACTGTATTGGTGTTTTTCTTTCTGGCTTACTTCATTCTGTATAATCGGCTGCAGTTTCATCCATCTCGTTAGAACTGATTCAAATGTATTCTTTTTAATGGCTGAGTAATACTCTATTGTGTATATGTACCACAGCTTTCTTATCCATTCATCTGCTGATGGACAATTAAGGTGTTTCCATGTCCTGACTATTATAAACTGCTGCAATGAACATTGGGGTACATGTGTCTCTTTCAATTCTGGTTTCCTTGGTGTGTATGCCCAACGGTGGGATTGCTGGGTCATACGGCAGTTCTTGAAGAGATCTCTAGTCTTTCGTATTCTGTTGTTTTCCTCTATTTCTTTGCATTGATCGATGAAGAAGGCTTTCTTATCTCTTCTTGCTATTCTTTGGAACTCTGCATTCAGATGCTTATATCCTTTCTTTTCTCCTTTGCTTTTTGCCTCTCTTCTTTTCACAGCTATTTGTAAAGTCTCCCCAGACAGCCATTTTGCTTTTTTGCATTTCTTTTCCATGGGATGGTCTTGATCCCTGTCTTCTGTAGAGTGTCACAAACCTCATTCCATAGTTCATCTGGCACTCTATCTATCAGATCTAGGCCCTTAAATCTATTTCTCACTTCCACTGTATAATCATAAGGGATTTGATTTAGGGCATACCTGAATGGTCTAGCGGTTTTCCCTACTGTATTCAATTTGAGTCTGAATTTGGTAATAAGGAGTTCAAATCGGAGCCGCGGTCAGCTCCTGGTCATGTTTTTGTTGGCTGTATAGAGCTTCTCCATCTTTGGCTGCAAAGAATATAATTAATCTGATTTTGGTGTTGACCATCTGATGATGTCCATGTGTAGAGTCTTCTCTTGTGTTAGTGGAAGAGGGTGTTTGCTATGACCAGTGCATTTTCTTGACAAAACTCTAATAGTCTTTGTCCTGCTTCATTCCACATTCCAAGGCCAAATTTGTCTGTTACTCCAGGTGTTTCCTGACTTCCTACCTTTGCATTCCAGTCCCCTATAATGAAAGGGACATCCTTGTTGTGTGTTAGTTCTAGAAGGTCTTGTAGGTCTTCATAAAACCATTCAACTTCAGCTTCTTCAGCATTACTGGTTGGGGCATAGACTTGGATAAATGTGATATTGAATGGTTTGCCTGGGAGATGAACAGAGATCATTCTGTCGTTTTTGAGATTGCATCCAAGTACTGCATTTCAGACTCTTTTGTTGACCATGATGGCTACTCCATTTCTTCTGAGGGATTCCTGCCCACAGTAGTAGATATAATGGTCATCTGAGTTAAATTCACCCATACCAGTCCATTTTACTTTGCTGATTCCTAGAATGTTGACGTTCACCCTTGCCATCTCTTGTTTGACCACTTCAAATTGATTCATGGACCTGACATCCCAGGTTCCTATGCAATATTACTCTTTACAGCATCAGATCTTGCTTCTATCACCAGTCACATCCACAACTGGGTATTGTTTTTGCTTTGGCTTCATCCCTTCATTCTTTCTGGAGTATTTCTCCACTGATCTCCAGTAGCATATTGGGCACCTAATGACCTGGGGAGTTCCTCTTTTGGTATCCTATCATTTTGCCTTTTCATACTGTTCTTTGGGGTTCTCAAGGCAAGAATACTGCAGTGGCTTGCCATTCCCTTCTCCAGTGCACCACATTCTGTCAGCTCTCTCCACCATGACCCACCCATCTTGGGTTGCCCCACAGGCATGAATTGGTTTCATTGAGTTAGACAAGGCTGTGGTCCTAGTGTGATTAGATTGACTAGTTTTCTGTGAGTATGGTTTCAGTGTGTCTTCCCTCTGATGCCCTCTTGCAAAACCTACCATCTTACTTGGGTTTCTCTTGCCTTGGGCGTGGGTTATCTCATCACAATTGCTCCAGCAAAGCAGAGCTCCTGCTCCTTACCTTGGATGAGGGGTATCTTCTTACCGCCGCCATTCCTGACCTTCAATGTGGGACAGCTCCTCTAGGCCCTCCTGCACCTGCGCAGCCACCGCTCCTCGGGTTGCTCCTCCTGGCCGCCGCCCCTGACCGGCGCCACTGACCTCAGATGCGGGGTAGCTCCTCTTGGTCACTGCCCCTGACCTCGGACGCGGGGTAGCTCCTCACAGCCGCCACTGACCTTGGATGCAGGGTACCTCCTCTTGGCCATGGCTGCGCCGGCTTGCAGCCGCCTGCGCTAAGAAGAGGTGACAAGATACACAGAAGAACTGAATAAAAAAGATCTTCACGACCTAGATAATCATGATAATGTGATTACTAATCTATTGCCAGACGTCTTGGAATGTGAACTCAAGTGGGCCTTAGAAAGCATCACTATGAACAAAGCTAGTGGAGGTGATGGAATTCCAGTTGAGCTATTTCAAATCCTGAAAGATGATGCTGTGAAAGTGCCACACTCAATATGCCAGCAAATTTGGAAAACTCAGCAGTGGCCACAGGACTGGAAAAGGTCAGTTTTCATTCCAATCCCAAAGAAAAGCAATGCCAAAGAATGCTCAAACTACCACACAATTGCACTCATCTCACATGCTAGAAAAGTAATGCTCAAAATTCTCCAAGCCAGGTTTCAGCAATACATTAACCATGAAATCCCTAATGTTGAAGCTGGTTTTAGAAAAGGCAGAGGAATCAGAGATCAAATTGCCAACATCTGCTGGATCATGAAAAAAGCAAGAAAGTTCAAGTCAAACATCTACTTCTGCTTTACTGACTATGCCAAAGCCTTTGACTGTGTGGATCACAATAAACTGTGAAAAATTCTGAAAGAGATGGGAATACCAGACCACCTAACTTGCCTCTTGAGAAATCTGTATGCAGGCCAGGAAGCAACAGTTAGAACCGGGCATGGAACAACAGACTGGTTCCAAATAGGAAATGGAGTACGTCAAGGCTGTGTATTGTCACCCTGCTTATTTAACTTCTATGCAGAGTACATCATGAGAAACGCTGGACTGGAAGAAACACAAGCTGGAATCAAGGTTGCCGGGAGAAATATCAATAACCTCAGATATGCAGATGATACCACCCTTATGGCAGAAAGTGAAGAGGAACTAAAAAGCCTCCTGATGAAATTAAAAGAGGAAAGCAAAAAAGTTGGCTTAAACCTCAACATTCAGAAAACGAAGATCATGGCATCTGGTCCCATCATTTCATGGGAAATAGATGGGGAAACAGTGGAAACAATGCCAGACGTTATTTTTGCGGGCTCCAAACTCACTGCAGATGGTGACTGCAGCCATGAAATTAAAAGACGCTTACTCGTTGGAAGAAAAATTATGACCAAGCTAGGTAGCATATTGAAAAGCAGAGACATTACTTTGCCGACTAAGGTCCATCTGGTCAACGCCATGGTTTTCCAGTGGTCATGTGTGGATGTGAGAGTTGGACTGTGAAGAAAGCTGAGCGCCAAAGAATTGATGCATTTGAACTGTGGTGTTGGAGAAGACTCTTGAAAGTCCCTTGGACTGCAAGGAGATCCAAACAGTCCATTCTGAAGGAGATCAGCCCTGGGATTTCTTTGGAGGGAATGATGCTGAAGCTGAAACTCCAGTACTTTGGCCACCTCATGTGAAGAGTTGACTCATTGGAAAAGACTCTGATGCTGGGAGGGATTGGGGGCAGGAGGATAAGGGGACGAACAAGGATGAGATGGCTGGATGGCCTCACTGACTCGATGAACATGAGTCTGAGTGAACTCCGGGAGTTGGTGATGGACAGGGAGGCCTGGCGTGCTGCAATTCATGGGGTCACAAAGAGTCAGACATGACTGAGTGACTGAACTGAACTGATGGCAGTTCTATTTGCAATTTTTTAAGGAATCTCCACACTGTTCTCCATAGTTGCTGTACTAGTTTGCATTCCCACCAACAGTCTAAGAGGGTTTCCTTTTCTCGACACCCTCTCCAGCATTTATTGCTTGCAGATTTTTGGATCGCAGCCATTCTGACTGGTGTGAAACGGTACTTCATTGCTGTCTTGATTTGCATTTCTCTGGTAATGAGTGAGGTTGAGCATCTTTTCATGTGTTTGTTACCCATCCATATGTCTTCTTTGGAGAAATGTCTATTTAGTTCTTTGGCCCATTTTCTGATTGGGTCATTTATTTTTCTGGAATTGAGCTGCATATGTTGCTTGTATATTTTTGAGATTAGTTGTTTGTCAGTTGCTTCATTTGCTATTATTTTTTCCCATTCTGAAGGCTGTCTTTTCACCTTGCTTATAGTTTCCTTTGTTGTGCAGAAGCTTTTAATTTTAATTAGATCCCATTTGTTTATTTTTGCTTTTGTTTCCAGTATTCTGGGAGGTGGATCATAGAGGATCCTGCTGTGATTTATGTCGAAGAGTGTTTTGCCTATGTTCTCCTCTAGGAGTTTTGTAGTTTCTGGTCTTACATTTAGATCTTTAATCCATTTTGAGTTTATTTTTGTGTGTGGTGTTAGAAAGTGTTTTAATTTCATTCTTTTCCAAGTGGTTGACCAGTTTTACCAGCACCACTTGTTAAAGATATTGTCTTTACTCCATTGTATATTCTTGCCTCCTTTGTCAAAGATAAGGTGTCCATAGGTGTGTGGATTTATCTCTGGGCTTTCTATTTTGTTGCATTGATCTACATATCTGTCTTTGTGCCAGTACCATGTCTTGATTACTGTGGCTTTGTAGTAAAGCCTGAAGTCAGGCAAGTTGATTCCTCCCATTCCATTCTTATTTCTCAAGATTGCTTTGGCTATTTGAGGTTTTTTGTATTTCCATACAAATCTTGAAATTATTTGTTCTAGTTCTGTGAAAAATACTGCTGGTAGCTTGATAGGGATTGCATTGAATCTGTAGATTGTTTTGGGTAGTATACTCATTTTCACTATATTGATTCGTCCGATCCATGAACATGGTATATTTCTCCATCTGCTAGTGTCGTCTTTGATTTCTTTCATCAGTTTTTCATAGTTTTCTATATATAGGTCTTTAGTTTCTTTAGGTAGATATATTCCTAACTATTTTATTCTTTTCGTTGCAATGGTGAGTGGAATTGTTTCCTTAATTTCTTTTTCTACTTTCTCATTATTAGTGTATAGGAATGCAAGGGATTTCTGTGTGTTGATTTTATATCCTGCAACTTTACTATATTCATTGATTAGCTCTAGTAATTTTCTGGTGGAGTCTTTAGGGTTTTCTATGTAGAGGATCATGTCATCTGCAAACAGTGAGATTTTTACTTCTTCTTTTCCAATTTGGATTCCTTTTATTTCTTTTTCTGCTCTGATTGCTGTGGGCAAAACTTCCAGAACTATGTTGAATAGTAGCGGTGAAAGTGGGCACCCTTGTCTTGTGCTTTAAAATTCTACATATTTAATAGCTTTATTGAGTGGTAATTGATAAAAACTTCATATATGCAATGTGTATAATTTAAGGAGTTTGGACATACGCAAATGCCCGTGGTACCAGCATCACCATGAAGATGACAGACATCCAATACTTCCCAAAACTTCCCTGTGTACCTTTATTTTCTGTTTGTTTGTTTTGTGGTAAGAACATATAACACGAGATAAATACACAACACCATATTGTTAACTACAGGTTCGTGTCACATGTCAGATCTCTAGAACTTTTTAATCTAGCAGAGCTGGAAATTAACCTCCATTGCACCACACTCCATAGCCACTGACAACCAATACTGTATTTTCTGCTTCTATGAGTTTCACTACTTTACATTGTACAAATGAAATCATGCAGTATTTGCCCTTTTGCGACCGGCTTATGTCACAAAGCATAATAGCCTCTTAGTTCATCCACGCTGTCACAAAAAGTAGGATTTTCTTCATTTTTAAGGCTAAATAGTGTACATTACATGTGTATACTACATTTTCTTTGTCCATTAATCTCTTGATGGACATGGTTGCTTCTGTATTTTGGTTACTGTGAATAATGCTGCAATGAACTTGGGTGAGCAGACATCTCTTCCATGTGCCTGGTTGTGTAACCAACAACCTCATCAGGATACAGGATGGTTTCATTACCACAGGGTTTCCTTTGCTCTGCCCCTTCCTAATCAAACAAACCCCTCACCTTTACCTCTTGGCAAGTACATTTGCTTTCTCTATATAGTTATGCATTTACATAATGATCATGTAAAAGAAATTGCACCTTCTGTAACTTTGGGCTGATTAATTTCACTTAAAATAGTACAACTGAGATTTACCACATATTTCCATGCATCAGTAGAACATTACTTTTTATATTTGAATAGTATTTGATTTATTTATTCATCTGTTGATGACTATCTGAGGTATTTCCAGTTTGAGGCAGTTACAATTAATGCTGCTATAAATGTTTTTGTGATTTTGTGTGGACATAATTTCCTACTTTCTAGTATAGTGGGACTGATAACTACAAAAGTAAGTGTATGTTTAACTTTATAAGCATCTGCACACCTGTTGTAAAAAGTGGGTTAATCATTTTGCATTGTCTCAAGCAGTGAATGAGATTTCCTGTTGATGCATACTCTCATCAACACTTGGCAATGACAGATTTTTAAATTTTTTTTCTTTATAGTAAATGAGAAGTGGCATTTATTGTTTTATTTTACATTTCCCAAATTTTCTTTGGTGAAGTGCCTTTTTCCATTTTTTACCCTTTTCAGCTAGATAGTTTGTCTATTTATCACTTGCTTTTGAGAGTTCTTTGCACATTCTAGACACAATTTGTTGAGTATAGGAACTGTATACCTCCTCTCAGTCTGAAACTTGACTTTTTATTTTCTTAACAGTGTTTTTCATAGATCAACGTTTTTATTTTTGATGACATCCAAACTATTACAGATTTTCTTCTCTGTTTTCTTTTCAACATTTATACCTTCACATTTTACATTCCATCCTATGATACAGTTTGATTCACTGATTTTATTTCATTTTTTATTTCTTTAACTTTATTTATTTTAATTGGAGGCTAATTACTTTACAATATTGTAGTGGTTTTGCCACATTGACATGAATCAGCCATGGGTGTACATGTGTTCCCCATCCTGAAACCCCCTCACACCATCCTCCCCCTCCCATCCGTCTGGGTCATCCCAGTGCACGAGCCCTGAACACCCTGTCTCATGCATCAAAACTGGACTGGTGATCTGTTTCATATATGATAATATACATGTTTCAATGCTATTCTCACATATTATCCCACCCTTGCCTTCTCCCACAGAGTCCAAAAGACTGTTAATACATCTGTGTCTCTTTTGCTGTCTCGCATATATGGTTATCGTTACTATCATTCTAAATTCCATATATATGTGTTACTATACTGTCTTGGTGTTTTTCTTTCTGGCCTACTTCACTCTGTATAATAGGCTCCAGTTTCATCCACCTCATTAGAACTGATTCAAATGTATTCTTTTTAATGGCTGAGTAATATTCCATTGTGTATATGCACCAGGCTTTCTTATCCATTTGTCTGCTGATGGACATCTAGGTTGCTTCCATGTCCTGGCTATTATAAATAGTGCTGTGATGAACACTGGGGGTACACGTGTCTCTTTCAATTCTGGTTTCCTTGGTGTGTATCTCCAGTAGTGGGATTGCTGGGTCATATGGCAGTTCTATTTCTAGTTTTTTAAGGAATCTCCACACTGTTCTCCATAGTGGCTGCACTAGTATGCATTCCCACCAACAGTGTGAGACGATTCCCTATTCTCCACACCCTCTCCAGCATTTATTGTTTGTAGATTTTTGGATAGCAGCCATTCTGACCAGCGTGAGATGGTACCTCATTGTTGTTTTGATTTGCATTTCTCTGATAATGAGTGATGTTGAGCATCTTTTCATGTATTTTATTAGCCATCTGGATGTCTTCTTTGGAGAACTGTCTGTTTAGTTTTTTGGCCCATTTTTTGATTGGGTCATTTATTTTTCTGGAGTTGAGCTGCAGGAGTTGCTCGTATATTTTTCAGGTCAATTCTTTGCCAGTTGCTTCATTTGTTATTATTTTTCCGATTCTGAAGGCTGTCTTTTCACCTTGCTTATAGTTTCCTTTGTTGTGCAGAAGATTTTAATTTTAATTAGGTCTCATTTGTTTATTTTTGCTTTTATTTCCATTACTTTGGGAGGTGGGTCATAGGGGATACTGCTGTGATTTATGTCGAATAGTGTTTTGCCTATGTTCTCCTCTAGCAGTTTTATAGTTTCTGGTCTTAGATAATCCATTTTGAGTTTATTTTTGTGTATGGTGTTAGAAAGTGTTCTAGTTTCATTCTTTTACAAGTGGTTGACCAGTTTTCCCAGCACCACTTGTTAAAGAGATTGTCTTTTTCCATTGTATATTCTTGCCTCCTTTGTCAAAGATAAGGTGTCCACAGGTGCATGGATTTATCTCTGGGCTTTCTATTTTGTCCCATTGATCTATATTTTTGTCTTTGTGCCAGTACCATACTGTCCTGATGACTGTGGCTTTGTAGTAGAACCTGAAGTCAGGCAGGTTGATTCCTCCTGTTCCATTCTTCTTTCTCAAGACTGCTTTGGCTATTCGAGGTTTTTTGTATTTCCATACAAATTGTGAAATTATTTGTTCTACTTCTCTGAAAAATAACAGTGGTAACTTGATAGGGATTGCATTGAATCTGTAGATTGCTTTGGGTAGTATACTCATGTTCACTATATGGATTCTTCCAATCCATGAACATGGTATATTTCTCCATCTATTTGTGTGTCTTCTTTGATTTCTTTCATCAGTGTTTTATAGTTTTCTATATATAGGTCTTTAGTTTCTTTAGGGAGATATTTTCCTAAGTATTTTATTCTTTTCGTTGCAATGGTAAATGGAATTGTTTCCTTAATTTCTCTTTGTTTTCTCATTGTTCATGTATAGAAACCCAAGAGATTTCCATGGGTTAATTTTATTTTCTGCATCTTTACTATATTCATTGATTAGCTCTAGTAATTTTCTGGTGGAGTCTTTTGGTTTTCTATGTAGAGGATCATGTCATCTGAGAACACTGAGAGTTTTATTTCTTCTTTTCCTATATGAATTTCTTTTATCTTTTTTTCTGCTCTGATTGCTGTAACCAAAACTTCCAAAACTATGTTGAATAGTAGTGGTGATAGTGGGCACCCTTGCCTTGTTCCTAACTTTAGGAGAAATGCTTTTAATTTTTCATCATTGAGGATAATGTTTGCTATGGGTTTGTCATATATAGCTTTTATTATGTTGAGGTATGTTCCTTTTATTCTTGCATTCTGGAGGGTTTCTATAATAAATGGATGTTGAATTTTGTTAAAGGCTTTCTCTGCATCTATTGAGTTAATCATATGGTTTTTATTTTTCAATTTGTTAATGTGGTATATTACATTGATTGACTTACAGATATTGAAGAATCCCTGCATCCTTAGGATAAAGCCGACTTGGTCATGATGTATGATCTTTTTAATATGTTGTTGGATTCTGTTTGCTAGAATTTTGTTAAGGATTTTTGCATCTATGTTCATCAGTGATATTGGCCTGTAGTTTTCTTTTCTTGTGACATCTTTGTGGCATCTTTAGTATTAGGGTGATGGTGGCCTCATAGAATGAGTTTGGAAGTTTACTTTCCTCTGCAATTTTCTGGAAGAGTTTGAGTAGGATAGGTGTTAGCTCTTCTCGAAATTTTTGGTAGAATTCAGCTGTGAAGTCGTCTGGACCTGGGCTTTTGTTTGTTGGAAGATTCCTGTTTACAGTTTCAATTTCCGTGCTTGTGATTGGTCTGTTAAGATTTTCTGTTTCTTCCTGGTTCAGTTTTGGAAAGTTGTACTTTTCTAAGAATTTGTCCATTTCTTCCACGTTGTCCATTTTATTGGCATATAGTTGCTGATAATGGTCTCTTACGATCACTTGCACTTCTGTGTTGTCTGTTGTGATCTCTCCATTTTCATTTCTAAATTTGTTGATTCGATTTTTCTCCCTTTGTTTCTTGATGATTCTGGCTAATGGTTTGTCAATTTTATTTATATTCTCAAAGTTTTTTGCTTTGTTGATTTTTGCTATGGTCTCCTTTGTTTCTTTTGCATTTATTTCTGCCCTAATTTTTATGATTTCTTTCCTTCTACTTACCCTGGGGTTCTTCATTTCTTCCTTTTGTAGTTGCTTTAGATGTAGAATTGGGTTATTTATTTGACTTTTTCCTTGTTTCTTGAGGTAAGCGTGTATTGCTATGAACCTTCCCCTTAGTGCTGATTTTACAGTGTCCCATAGGTCGTGGGTTGTTTTGTTTTAATTTTCACTCGTTTCTATGCATATTTTGATTTCTTTTTTGACTTATTCTATGATTGGTTGGTTATTCAGAAGTGTGTTGTTTAGTTTCCATATGTTGAAATTTTTAATAGTTTTTTTTTTTCCTGTAATTGAGATCAAATCTTACTGCATTGTGGTCAGAAAAGATGATTGGAAGAATTTCCATTTTTTTGAATTTTACCAAGGCTATGTTTATGGCCCAGAATGTGTTCTATCCTGGAGAAATTTCCATATGAACTTGAGAAAAAGGTGAAATTCATTGTTTTGTGGTGAAATGTCCTATAGACATTAATTAGGTCTAGGTGGTCGATCATGTCATTTAAAGTTTGTGTTTCCTCATTAATTTTCTGTTTATCTATCCATAGATGTGATTGGGATATTAAAGTCTCCCACTATTATTGTGTTACTGTTAATTTCCCCTTTCATACTTGTTAACATTTATATTGTGGTGCTCCTATGTTGGGTGCATATATATTCATAATTGTTATATCTTCTTCTTGGATTGATCCTTTGATCATTATGTAGTGTCCTTCTTTGTCTCTTTTCACAGCCTTTATTTTAAAGTCTATTTTATCTGATATGAGTATTGCTACTTCTGCTTTACTTTTTTTTTTTTTTTTTTTTGGTCTTCATTTGAGTGAGATATCTTTTTAAACCATTCACTTTCAGTCTGTATGTGTCCCTTGTTTTGAAGTGGGTTTCTTTTAGACAGCATATATAAGGGTCTTGTTTTTGTACCCATTCAGTCAGTCTATGTCTTTTGGTTGGGGCATTCAACCCATGTATATTTAAGGTAATTATTGATAAGTATGCTTGCATTGCCATTTACTTTGTTGTTTTGCATTCGAGTTGATACACCTTTTCTGTGTTTCCTGTCTAGAGAAGATCCTTTAGCATTTGTTGAAGAGATGTTTTTTGATGAAGAGTGGACAGAATGAGGTCCACTGGAGAAGGGAATGGCAAATCACTTCAATATTCTTGCCTTGAGAACTCTATGAACAGTATGAAAAGGCAAAATGATAGGAAACTGAAAAAGGAACTCCCCAGCCAATAGGGGCACAATATGCTACTGGAGGTCAGTGGAGAAATAACTCTAGAAAGAATGAAGGGATGGAACCAAAGCAAAAACAATACCCAGCTGTGGATGTGACTGGTGATAGAAGTAAGGTCTGATCCTGTAAAAAGCAATATTGCATAGGAACCTGGAATATCACGTCCATGAATCAAGGCAAATTGGAAGTGATGGCAAGAGTGAACACCAACATTTTAGGAATCAGCGAACTAAAATGGACTGGAATGGGTGAGTTTAACTCAGATGACCATTATATCTACTACTTCTGGCAGGAATCCCTCAGAAGAAATGGAGTAGCCATCATGGTCAACAGAAGAGTCCGAAATGCATTACTTGGATGCAATCTCAAAAACGACAGAATGATCCCTGTTCGTTTCCAAAGCAAACCATTCAGTATCACAGTAATCCAAGTCTATGCCCCAACCAGTAATGCTGAAGAAGCTGAAGTTGAACGGTACTATGAAGACCTACAAGACCTTGTAGAACTAACACCCAAAAAGATGTCCTTTTCATTATAGGGGACTGGAATGCAAAAGTAGGAAGTCAAGAAACACCTGAAATAACAGGTAAATTTGGCCTTGGAATGTGGAATGAAGCAGGGCAAAGACTAATAGAGTTTTCCCAAGAAAATGAACTGGTCGTAGCAAACACCCTCTTCCAACAACACAAGAGAAGACTCTACACATGGACATCACCAGATGGTCAACACCGAAATCAGATTAATTATATTCCTTGCAACCAAAGATGGAGAAGTTCTATAAAGTCAACAAAAACAAGACCAGGAGCTGACCGTGGCTCAGATCATGAACTCCTTATTATCAAATTCAGACTTACATTGAAGAAAGTAGGGAAAACCGCTAGACCATTCAGGTATAACCTAAGTCAAATCCCTTATGATTATACAGTGGAAGTGAGATATAGATTTAAGGGCCTAGATCTGATAGATAGAGTGTCTAATGAACTATGGAATGAGGTTCGTGACATTGTACAGGAGACAGGGATCAAGACCATCCCCATGGAAAAGAAATGCAAAAAAGCAAAATGGCTGTCTGGGAAGCCTTACAAATAGCTGTGAAAAGAAGAGAAGTGGAAAGCAAAGGAGAAAGGGAAGATATAAGCATCTGAATGCAGACTTCCAAAGAATAGCAAGAAGAGATAAGAAAGCGTTCTTCAGTGATCAATGCAAAGAAATAGAGGAAAACAGCAGAATGGAAAAGATTACAGATCTCTTCAAGAAAATTAGAGATACCAAGGGAACATTTCATGCAAAGATGGGCTCGATAAAGGACAGAAATGGTATGGACCTAACAGAAGCAGAAGATATTAAGAAGAGGTGGCAAGAATACACAGAAGAACTATACAAAAAAGATCTTCATGACCCAAATAATCACAATGGTGCAATCAATCATCTAGAGCCAGACATCCTGGAATGTGAAGTCAAGTGGGCCTTAGAAAGCTTCACTAAGAACAAAGCTAGTGGAGGTAATGGAATTCCAGTGGAGCTATTTCAAATCCTGGAAAATGATGCTGTGAAAGTGCTGCACTCAATATGCCAGCAAATTTGGAAAACTCAGCAGTGGCCACAGGACTGGAAAAGGTCAGTTTTCATTCCAATCCCAAAGAAAGGCAATGCCAAAGAATGCTCAGACTACTGCAAAATTGCACTCATCTCACATGCTAGGAAAGTAATGCTCAAAATTCTCCAAGCTAGGCTTCAGCAACACGAGAACTATGAACTTCCCGATGTTCAAGCTGGTTTTAGAAAAGGCAGAGGAACCAGAGATCAAATTACCGATATCTGCTGGATCATGGAAAAAGCAAGAGTGTTCCAGAAAAACATCTACTTCTTCTTTATTGACTATGCAAAAGCCTTTGACTGTGTGGGTCACAATAAGCTGTGGAAACTTCTGAGAGAGATGGAAATACCAGGCCAGCTGACCTGCCTCTTGAGAAATCTGTATGCAGTCCAGGAAGCAACAGTTGGAACTGGACATGGAACAACAGACTGGTTCCAAATAGGAAATGGAGTATGTCAAGGCTGTATATTGTCACCCTGCTTATTTAACTTATATGCAGAGTACATCATGAGAAATGCTGGACTGGAAGAAGAACAAGCTGGAATCAAGATTGCGGGGAGAAATATCAATAACCTCAGATATGCAGATGACACCACCATTATGGCAGAAAGTGAAGAGGAGCTAAAAAGCCTCTTGATGAAAGTGAAAGAAGAGAGTGAACAAGTTGGCTTAAAGCTCAACATTCAGAAAACGAAGATCATGGCATCCGGTCCCATCATTTCATGGGAAATAGATGGGGAAACAGTGGTAACAGTGTCAGACTTTATTTCGAGGGGCTCCAAAATCACTGCAGATGGTGACTGCAGCCATGAAATTAATAGACGCTTACTCCTTGGAATAAAAGTTTTGACCAACCTAGACAGCATATCCAAAAGCGGAGACATTACTTTGCCGACTAAGGTCCATCTAGTCAAGGCTATAGTTTTTCCTGTGGTCATATATGGATGTGAGAGTTGGGCTGTGAAGAAGTCAGAGCACTGAAGAATTGATGCATTTGAACTGTGGTGTTGGAGAAGACTCTTGAGAGTCCCTTGGACTGCAAGGAGATCCAACCAGTCCATTCTGAAGGAGATCAGCCCTGGGTATTCTTTGGAATGAATGATGCTAAAGCTGAAACTCCAGTACTTTGGCTGTCTCATGAGAAGAGTTGACTCATTGGAAAAGACTCTGATGCTGGGAGGGATTGGGGGCAGGAGGAAAAGGGGACGACAGAGGATGAGATGGCTGGATGGCATCACTGACTCGATGGACATGAGTCTGAGTGAACTCTGGGAGTTGGCAATGAACAGGGAGCCAGGCATGCTGCAATTCATGGTGTCGCAAAGAGTCGGACACGACTGAGCGACTGAATTGAACTGAAAAGTTCGTTTGGTGGTGCTGAATTCTCTCAGCTTTTGCTTGTCTGTAAGGCTTTTGATTTCTCCTTCATATCTGAATGAGTTCCTTGCTCTGCACAGTAATCTGGGTTGTAGTTTTTTCTCTTTCATCACTTCAAGTATGTCCTGCCATTCCCTCCTGGCCTGAAGAGTTTCTATTGAAAGATCAGCTCTTATCCTTATGGGAATCCCCTTGTGTGTTCTTTGTTGTTTTTTCCCTTGCTGCTTTTAGTATTTGTTCTTTGTGTTTGATCTTTGTTAATTTGATTAATATGTGTCTTGAGGTGTTTTGCCTTGGATTTATCCTGTTTGGGACTCTCTGGGTTTCTCGGACTTGGATGACTATTTCCTTCCCCATTTTAGGGACATTTTCAACTATTATCTCCTCAAGCATTTTCTCATGACCTTTCTTTTTGCCTTCTTCTAGGACTCCTATGATTTGAATGTTGGGGCATTTCACATTGTCCCAGACGTCTCTGAGATTTTCCTCATTTCTTTTAATTCTTTTTCTTTATTTCCTCTCTGCTTCATTTATTTCTATCATTCTATCTTCTACCTCACTTATCCTATCTTCTTCCTCTATTATTCTACTGTTGGTTCCATCCAGAGTGTTTTTGATCTCTTTAATTGCATTATTCATTATTGATCAACTCTTTTTTTATTTCTTCTAGGTCCTTGATAAACATTTCTTGCATCTTCTCAATCCTTGTCTCCAGACCATTTATCCATAACTGCATTTTGTTTCCAAGATTTTGGATCATCCTTACTATCATTATTTTGAATTCTTTTTCAGGTAGACTCCCTATCTCCTCCTCTTTTGTTTGATTTGGTGGGCATTCATCATGTTCCTTTGCTAAGTTGCTTCGGATATTTCTCTGCCTGTTCATCTTGTTTAAATTGCTGTGTTTGAGGTGGCCTTTCTGTATTCTGGCAGTTTGTGGTTCCTCTTTATTGTGGAGGTTCCTCCCTGTGGGTGGGGTTGGATGTGTGGCTTGTCAAGGTTTCCTGGGTTAGGGAAGCTTGCGTCAGTGTTCTGGTGGGTGAAGCTGGATTTCTTCTGTCTGGAGTGTAATGAAATCTCCAGTAGTGAGTTTTGAGATGTCAGTGGGCTTGGTGTGACTTTGGGTAGCCTGTATATTGACGCTAAGAGCTAAGTTCCTGTGTTGCTGGAGAATTGCATGGTATGTCTTGCTGCAGAACTTATTGGCTCTTGTGTGGTGCTTGGTTTCAGTGTAGGTATGGAGGCTTAGGATGATCTCTCATCAATTAATATTCTCCGGAGTCAAGAGTTTGCCAGTGTTCTCAGGTTTTGGGCTTAAGCCTCCTGCCTCTGGTTTTCAGTCTTATTCTTACAGTAGCCTCATGACTTCTCCATCTATACAGTACTGATGGTAAAACTTCTAGGTTAATGGTGAAAAGATTCTCCAGTGAGGGACACCCAGAGAGTTTCACAGATTTACATGAAGAAGAGAAGAGGGAGGAGGGAGATAGAGGTGATCAGGAGGAGAAGAGGGGGAATCAAAAGGGGAGAGAGCAATCTAGCCAGTAAACAATTCCCTATGTGCTCTCCACAGTCTGGATCCCTCAAAGAGCTTGATGGAGTTACACAGAGAAGAGAGGAGGGAGGAAGGAGATAGAGGTGAGCAGGAGGAGAAAAGGGGGAATCAAAAGGAGAGAGATAGATCTAGGAAGTGCTCTGTTCCCTGTGTTCTCCACAGCCTGAGAGTTGGGTTGAGAAGAAAAGGGAGAGGGAGGAGATAGAGGTGACCTGGGGGAGAAAAAGGAGAGTCAAAAGGGGAAGAGAGTAATCAAGCCAGTAATCACACTCCTAAGTAAAACTGGGTACTGAAGATTGGATTCTTAAATGTACAACATTGATAACAAATACCAAAAAGCAAAGATTAAAAATATAGAGTTTAGAATCTCAAAAATACAATATAAAACAAATAAACAAACAAAATCACAAAATGTATAAGAAATATATATGAGGTTTGCTTTAAAAATAAAGCTTTTTTTTTCAAGGTAATAGGTTATAAAAATGAAAATTAAAGGAGTAATAGAAGACTTAAAAAAGAAAAAAAAATTAAAAATGATAATAGTAAAAAGATATCTAGGAATTTCTCCGGAGCTGTTGCAGGCAGTTCCCAGAGTGTGGGTCAGTTCAGTTTCAGATAGTTCCTTGTTCCAGCTTATACTTCTCAAGATATATAGGCCATTTCCAATGTAGTCGGTGTTAACTATAGGGATTTTAATCTGCTACACCTGTTACTTTCAAAGCTGTTCTGTTTATTTGGCTTCTTCTGTTTGTTCGTCTCTTCAGTGTCTAATTTCCGCCCTGACACAAGGGGGCGAAAGTGGTCTCTTGTTTAGGCTCTCTTGTTCAGTCATGCTGTGAGGAGGGAGGAACACTGCAAACAAATATCACTGGCGTGTGTGGGGAGTGCTCGCAGTGTCTCGGCCACACTGGGTTTGCCCCCACTTATGGCATGTGTGCTTTCCCAGTCTACACTGCTCAGGCTTCAGGTTGCTCTGCAGGGAGAGGGCCCTGGGTTGTGTGCACTTCCCAGGTCTAAGCCACTCAGGTTCAGGTTCTCCGGTTCTCCACAAAAGTGAAGACTCAGTTGGGCTTGTGTTTGGTGCCCTTCCCTGGTCTGAGAAGCTCAGGTAACCAGGTGCTGGCAAGCACACTCTCCTGAGGTGGGCGGTGCACCTTATCACCTCCCCAGTCCCAGCCACTGGGTTTCCAGGGCACATCCATCCTCATTGTGTCCTTTGTCTCTTCTGGGGAACTGATCTCAGCCAGCGACCCTCCCGGAGGATGTCAACTGTCCAGAATTTCAGGAAGTCTTTGGTTAGAAACTGGAAGCCTGTTCACAGTTTGGTAGGGGATGCCCTCTCTGGGGCCATGTTTGTCCCTAGCCTTCCAGCTCTGTCTGGCACCTGCCTGCTTCCTGCGTCTGACAGAGGATGGGCCAGTCCACAGCCGGCCAACTCTCCTCTGGTATTCGCTCAGTCCTTTGTTCTTTGAACGGCCTGGCAGTGCCTTAGGTTAGGGCTTTTTGTGGGATAGTTTTTTTTCTCTCTCTCTCTCTTCCCCCCCCCCTTCCCCCCCCCCCACCTCTGGCTATCCCACAATTTATGTTGCTACCCCACGTTAGCTCCCTCAGATTGCCCTCCGGGCATTCAGGCCTAGTCCTTACCCTAAGCAATGCAGCCCACACCTCCCTGTTCAGCCCCTGCTTGCTGGTGGTGGATGCAAGCGTCTGGGGTACTTCTCTGCTGGGAGTTGCCTTTAGACACATAATCTGTGAGTTTTATTTATTTCTTTTTCCTCCTGGTTATGTTGCCCTCTGAACTTCGAAAACTTGCCCCAAACTGGCCAGTGAGAGGGTTTTCTGGTGTTTGGAAACTTTTCCTCTATTAAGACGCCCTTCCTGGGATGGATCTCCATCCCTAACTCTTTTGTCTCTCTTTTTATCTTTTATATTTTGTCCTGTCTCCTTTTGAAGACAATGGGCTTCTTTTCTGGGTGCCAGCATTCAGAAGTTGTTTTGTGGAGTTTGCTCAACGTTCAAATGTTCTTTCAATGAATTTGTGGGGGAGAAAGTGGTCTCCCCATCCTATTCCTCTGCCATCTAAGGATCTGTCTTGATTCACTGATTTTAAAAGCTTGAAATATAGGTCAAGATTTTTATTTTGCTTATAAGCAAAATATTTCTTCAGATTTCCTATGTAGATAACTATGGCTTTTGTGAATAGAGGGTGTTTCATTTCTTCACTTTGAGTCTTTATGTCCTGTATTTATTTCTTCAATGTGTTAAACAGTCTTGGACTTCCTCTACCCTATTAAGGAATAGAGATGAGAACAGATATTTTGCTTTGCTCCCACCATAAGAGGGAAAGCATTACCTCTTTCACCACTGAATTAAATTTTAGCTTTGTATTTTTGCATGTTTGTTTTCATAGGTATCCTTCACCAAGATAAGGGGAACTCAAGGTTTCTGAGAATTTTTATTATGAATAAATGTTAATTTTGCCTGAAATTTTTTTCTTCCATCTAAAGTATCCTGCATTTTCCTATATGAAACATTTGATTGACTTTTCAAATGTTGAATCAACTTTCCACTCCTCAGTATAAATTCCAGTTGGTGGTGCTGGAATTTCTTCTCTTTATATATTAACTATTTGATCTGTTAATATATTGTTGAGAATTTTTGTATCTAAATTTATTTTTTAAAATTTGTCTATTCACTTTTCTCATGCAATGTTTTCCTGTGACTTTGCAATCAAGACAATATTAGCACACAAAATGAGTTGCAAGTTGCCCCTGTTTTTTGGAAGAGATTATGTAGAATTTCTATTATTTTTTCCATTTGTGTTGAGTAGCATTTACTGGTAAAAAACAGTTTGTCCTGGATTAATCTCTTTTGGAAGACTTTTAAATACAAATTTAATTTCTTTGATAGATAAAGGAGTACTTTAGTTATCTGTTTCTTGTTGAGTGAACTTTATAGTACTTATGAGTATTTGGTCCTTTTAATGTAAGTTGTCAAATTTTGTGTAAAGTTATTTGCATGATTCACTTTTGATAGCTATGAGTTCTATGATGATATTTCCTTTTTAATTTTAGGAATTGGTAATTCTACCAAATACAATTTTACTCTATTTATATTAGAAGTTTATCAATTTTATTAATTTTTCAAATACAGAGCTTTTGTTTTATTGATTTTCTGTTTTTTTAATCTCAATGATTTGTATTCTAATATTTATTTTATTAATATATTTACTTTATTTTGTTCTCTCTTGTTCAAGTTTCTCAAGGTGGGAAGTAAGATTATGAATCTGAGACCTCTTTTAGTTTAAGGGTTTAATATTACAAATTTCCCTCTAAACTTTGATTTAGTTTTATCTCTCAAATGTTAATGTTTTATTTTCATTTTGATTCACTTTTGAAATGCTCTCTAATCTCCAAACACTGACTCCTTTACCATTGTTAAACAATAAATTAATAAACCATTTGACCCATGATTTATTAATTTATTGTTTAACATCCAAATATTTGGAAAATTTTCTAGTTGTCATTGTGTTACTAATATCTAGTTAATTTTCATTATGCCAAAGAATATGTATTTTCATAGATCAATTATTTTATTTTTAATACTTTATTATTATAGTTGCTTTATTTCAATTATTTTAAATTTCAGTTTTTTCTTTTTAAATTGAGGATATGTTTAAATAAATATTCATATGAACTTGAAACAGTATGTCTCTGCTGTTGCTGGGTAGAGTGTGCTACACCCTTCAGCTTGGTTTAGTTGGTTCATGTTGTTTACATCTTCTATATCCTTGCTGATTTCATGTCAGACTGTTTTATAACTTAATCAGATTTTTACCGTTTCTTCTTTCAGCTCTACCAGTTTTTGCTGTATGTCTCATATAGTTATAATCTCTGTCATGAGGTGCATATTTATGCAAGATTGGTTTCTTCTTAGTGCACTGACTCTCTTACCATGATTAACATCCCTTGTTATCACTGATACTTTCTGTTCTTCTGAATCTGCTTTATCTGATTAATATACCTATCACAGCTTTCTGATGATCACTGTTTCCATGTTAGATCTTTTTCCTTCTCCCTTTACTTTTTTTTTTTTTTTTTTTTTTTTTTTTTTTTTTTTATTTTTTTTTTTTAATTTTTAGTTTTTTATTTTTTAAATTTTAAAATCTTTAATTCTTACATGCATTCCCTTTACTTTTATTATAACTTTGATTTCAGTTAGAATCCAGCTGCAAGTCTGGATTCACCTTCTACAGTTACAATGTGAGTTCATTGTTTAAAGCCTAAGCAGAGATATTCAAATCTGCTCTATATGAGCTCCCTCCAAAATCCATTTCCGTCAGCTTCCCAGCTGCTGGTTGATATCATAGTTTATTTCTCAGTTTAACTTGGTTTACTGTTTTAGGTCATTTCCATGCATCGCTTCATGGCAAACAGATGGGGAAACAATGAAAACAGTGACGGATTTTTATTTTCTTGGGCTCCAAAGTCACTGTGGATGGTGACTGCAGCCATGAAATTACAAGATCCTTACTCCTTGGAAGAAAAGCTGTGACAAACCTAGACAGCATATAAAAAAGCAGACATTACTTTGTCGACAAAGGCCTGTATAGTCAAAGCTATGGTTTTTCCAGTAGTCATATGTGGCTCAGTTGGTCAAGAATCCACCTGCAATGTAAGAGACCTGGGTTTGACCACTGGGTTGGGAAGATCCCCTGGAGAAGGAAAGGCTACCCATTCCAGTATTCTGGCCTGGAGAATTCCATGGACTGTATAGTCAATGGGGTTGCAAAGAGTCAGACATGACTGAGTGACTTTAACTTTCACTTTCACTTTCACTTTATATGGATGTGAGAGTTGGACCATAAAGAAGGCCGAGCACCAAAGAATTGATGCTTTCAAACTGCGGAGTTGGAGAAGACCCTTGAGACTCCCATGGACTACAAGAAGATCAAACCAGTCAGTCCTAAAGGAAATCAACCCTGAGTATTCATTGGAAGGAATGATGTTGAAGCTGAAGCTCCAATACCTTGGCTACCTGATGCAAAGAGCTGACTCATTGGAAAAGACCCTGATGATGGGAAAGATTGAAGGCAGGAGGAGAAGGGTCAACAGTGGACGAGATACTTGGATGGCATCACTGATTCAAGGGACATGAGTATGAGCAAGCTCCAGGAGATGGTGAAGGAAAGGGAGGTGTGGCATGTTTTGCAGTCCATGGGGTCGCAGAGAGTCAGACATGACTGAGTGAATGAACAAGAGCAACATGCCTTCATAGCCCAGAATTTCATACAAGTTTGAAGAAATCTTTCTTTGAGCTCCCTCCCATCTATGATTTCCTCAGTTCTTCAGTATTCTATAGCTTCTTTTTTCTTGTCTCCTCACTATAAACTATGGATTTGTTCACCTCCTCACGCTCATCTTGGCATCCCTGGTGGATCAATGGTAAAGAATCCACCTGCCAATCCAGGAGATGTGGAGACGCGGGCTCAATCCCCGGGTCAGGAAGGTTGCCTTGAGAAGGAAATGACCACCCACTCCAGTATTTTTGCCTGGTAAATTCCATGGACAGAGGAGACTGGTGAGTTACAGTTCATGGAATCGCAAAAGAGTCAGACACGACTTAGTGACTAAAAAACCATAACAACACCCTCCTCTTATAACACAGTTCCTGAACCTGGGTCTGCCTCTGGCAGGAGGTTAAAAGGACGTAAAATGTAGCACAGATCCTCCCTCATTGATTAGATAAGAGAGGATGCTGTTCCCAGTTGATGTGATCAGGAAGAAGGATTTTCCTCCCAGAGCTTTAGGTGTCTTAGCAACAGATGCTGAGGTTCACTCCTTAGAAAGGTATTTTGAGGACTGAGACTTACTTAGGGGCTAGGTTGGGAAAAATTAAAACAGAACACAACAAGCAAAGAAACATTGAGTATTGAACAGTCAGGGGTTTAAGCTGTCCCAAGTATAAGTCAAGTGATTTGAGAGGAAAAATACACAAACATCATGAATACACACCCATACCTACCACATACACATACACACACACACACACACACACACATCACACAATCACATGAAACACACTGCTTTTGAATATAAACAAGATGAAGAGACAGAGGAATACCCAGCAGGTAAAGGAACAGGATAAATGCCCACCAAACCAAACCAAAGAGGAAGATATAGGGAATCTATCTGATAAAGAATTCCAAATAATGACAGTGAAAAAGATTCCAAAATCTTGAAATAAAAATGGAATCACAGATAAATAGCCTGGAGATAAGGATTGAGAAGATGCAAGAAAGGTTTAACAAGGACCTAAAAGAAATTTTAAAAAGGCAACTATAATGAATAATGCAATAAATGAGATAAAAAATACTCTGGGGGGGGGGACAAATAGTAGAATAACGGAGGCAGAAGATAGGATTAGTGAAGTAGAAGATAGAATGGTAGAAATAAAAGAATCATAGAGGAGAAAAGAAAAACGAATTAAAAGAAATGAGGACAATCTCAGAGACCTCCAGGACAATGTTTAACACCCCAACATTCAAATCATAGGAGTCCCAGAAGAAGAAGACAAAAAGAAAGACCATGAGAAAATACTTGAGGAGATAATAGTTATAAACTTCCCTAAAATGAGGAAGGAAATAATCACTCAAGTCCAAGAAACCCAGAGAGTCCCAAACAGGATAAACCCAAGGTGAAACATCCCAAGACACATATTAATCAAATTAACAAGGATCAAACACAAGGAACAAATATTAAAAGCAGCAAGGGAAAAACAACAAAGGACACACAAGGGGATTCCCATAAGGATAACAGCTGATCTTTCAATAGAAACTCTTCAGGCCAGGAGGGAATGGCAGGACATACTTAAGGTGATGAAAGAGAAAAACCTACAACCCAGATTACTGTACCCGGCAAGGATCTCATTCAAATATGAAGGAGAAATCCTTCAGACAAGCAAAAGCTGAGAGAATTCAGCACCACCAAACCAGCTCTCCAACAAATCCTAAAGGATCTTCTCTAGACAGGAAACACAAAAAGGGTGTATAAACTCAAACCCAAAACAATAAAGTAAATGGCAACAGGATCATACTTATCAATAATTACCTTAAACGTAAATGGGTTGAATGCCCCAACCAAAAAAACAAAGACTGGGTGAATGGATACAAAAACAAGACCCTTGTATATGTTGTCTTCAAGAGACCCACCTCAAAACAACAGACACATACAGACTGAAAGTGAAGGGCTGGAAAAAGATATTCCATGCAATTAGAGACCAAAAGAAAGCAGGAGTAGCAATACTCATATCAGATAAAATAGAATTTAAAACAAAGGCTGTGAAAAAGGACAAAGAACGACACTAGATAACGATCAAAGTGTCAATCCAAGAAGAAGATATAACAATTATAAATATATATGCATCCAACATAGGAGCACCGCAATATGTAAGACAAATGCCAACAAGTATGAAAGGGGAAATTAACAGTAACACAATAATAGTGGGAGACTTTAATATCCCACTCACACCTATGCATAAGATCAGCTAAACAGAAAATTAACAAGGGAACACAAACTTTAAATGATAAAATAGACCAGTTAGACCTAATTGATATCTATAGGACATTTCACCCCAAAACAATGAATTTCACCTTTTTCTCAAGTGCACACAGGACCTTCTCCAGGATAGATAACATCCTGGGCCATAAATCTAGCCTTGGTAAATTCAAAAAAATTAAAATCATTCCAAGCATTGTTTCTGACCACAATACAGTAAGATTAGATCTCCATTACAGGAAAAAAACTATTAAAAATTCCAACATATGGAGGCTAGAAAACACACTTCTGAATAACCAACAAATCATAGAATAAATCAAAAATATCAAAATATGCATAGAAATGAAAGAAAATGAAAGCACAACAACCCAAAATCTGTGGGATACTGTAAAATCAATGTAGGGGGAAAGTTCATAGCGATAAAGGCATACCTCAAGAAACAAGAAAAATGTCCATTAAATAACCTAACTCTACACCTAAAGCAACTAGAAAAGGAAGAAATGAAGAACCCCATGGTTAGTAGAAGGAAAGAAATCATAAAAAATAGGGCAGAAATAAATGCAAAAGAAGCAAAAGAGATCATAGCAAAAATCAACAAAGCCAAAAGCTGGTTCTTTGAAAGGATAAATAAAATTAACAAACCATTAGCCAGACTCATCAAGAAACAAAAGGAGAAAAATCAAATCAATAAAACTAGAAGTGAAAATGGAGACATCACAACAGACAACACAGAAATACAAAGGATCATAAGAGACTACTATCAGCAATTATATGCCAATAAAATGGACAACTTGGAAGAAATGGACAAATTCTTAGAAAAATACAACTTTCCAAAACTGAACCAGGAAGAAATAGAAAATCTTAACAGCCCCATCACAAGCACAGAAATTGAAACTGTAATCAGAAATCTTCCAGCAAACAAAAGCCCAGGTCCAGATGGCTTCACAGCTGAATTCTACCAAAAATTTCGAGAAGAGTACCTATCCTACTCAAACTCTTCCAGAAAATTGCAGAAAATTCCAGAGTCATTCTAGGCCACCATTACCCTAATACCAAAACTTGACAAAGATGCCACACAAAAAAAGAAAACTGCAGGCCAATATCACTGATGAACATAGATGCAAAAATCCTCAACAAAATTCTAGCAATCAGAATCCAACAACACATTAAAAAGATCATACACCATGACCAAGTGGGCTTTATCCCAGGGATGCAAGGATTCTTCAATATCTGCAAATCAATCAATGTAATTTGCCACATTAACAAATTGAAAACTAAAAGCCATATGATTATCTGAATAGATGCAGAGAAAGCCTTTGACAAAATTCAACATCAGTTTATGATAAAAACTCTCCAGAAATCAGGAATAGAAGAACATACCTCAACATAATAAAAGCTATATATGACAAACCCACAGCAAACATTATCCTCAATGGGGAAAAATTGAAAGCATTTCCCCTAAAGTCAGGAACAAGACAAGGGTGCCCACTTTCACTGCTACTATTCAACATAGTTTTGGAAGTTTTGGCCACAACAATCAGAGCAGAAAAAGAAATAAAAGGAATCCAAATTGGAAAAGAAGAAGTAAAACTCTCACTGTTTGCAGATGACATGATCCTCTCCATAGAAAACTCTAAAGACTCCACCAGAAAATTACTAGAGCTAATCAAAGAATATAGTAAAGTTGCAGGATATAAAATCAACACACAGAAATCCCTTGCTTTCCTATACAATAATAATGAGAAAGTAGAAAGAGAAATTAAGGAAACAACTCCATTCACCATTGCAACGAAAAGAATAAAATACTTAGGAATATATCTACCTAAAGAAACTAAAGAACTATATATAGAAAACTATAAAACACTGATGAAAGAAACCAAAGAGGACACTAATAGATGGAGAAATATACCATGTTCATGGATCAGAAGAATCAATATAGTGAAAATGAGTATACTACCCAAAGAAATCTATAGATTCAATGCAATCTTTATCAAGCTACCAACAGTATTTTCCACAGAGCTAGAACAAATAATTTCACAATTTGTGTGAAAATACAAAACACCTCAAATAGCCAAAGCAATCTTGAAAATGAAGAATGGAACTGGAGGAATCAACCTGCCTGACCTCAGGCTCTACTACAAAGCCACAGTCATCAAGACAGTATGGTACTGGCACAAAGACAGACATATAGATCAATGGAACAAAATAGAAAGCCCAGAGATAAATCCACGCACCTATGGACACCTTATCTTTGACAAAGGAGGCAAGAATATACAATGGATTAAAGACAATCTCTTTAACAAGTGGTGCTGGGAAAATTGGTCAACCACTTGGAAAAGAATGAAACTAGAACACTTTCTAACATCATACACAAAAATAAACTGAAAATGGATTAAAGATCTATATGTAAGAACAGAAACTAAAACTTCTAGAGGAGAACACAGGCAAAACATTGTCCGACATAAATCACAGCAGTATCCTCTATGATCCACCTCCCAGAATACTGGAAATAAAAGCAAAAATAAACAAATGAGACCTAATTAAACTTAAAAGCTTCTGCACAACAAAGGAAAATATAAGCAAGGTGAAAAGACAGCCTTTGGAATGGGAGAAAATAATAGCAAATGAAGCAACTGACCAAGAACTAGTTTCAAAAATATACAAGCAATGTATGCAGCTCAATTCCATTAAAAAAAATGACCCAATCAAAAAATGGGCCAAAGAACTAAATAGATATTTCTCCAAAGAAGACATACAGATGGCTAACAAACACATGAAAAGATGCTCAACATCACTCATTATCAGAGAAATGCAAATCAAAACCACAATGAGGAACCATGTCACACCAGTCAGAATGGCTGCTATCCAAAAGTCTACAAGCAATAAATACTGGAGAGGGTGTAGAGAACAGGGAACCCTCTTACACTGTTGGTGGGAATGCAAACTAGTACAGCCACTATGGAGAACAATATGGAGATTCCTTTAAAAACTGGAAATAGAACTGCCTTATGACCCAGCAATCCCACTGCTAGGCATACACACTGAGGAAAGCAGAATTGAAAGAGACATGTGTACCCCAATGTTCATCACAGCACTGTTTATAATAGCCAGGACATGGAAGCAACCTAGATGTCCATCAGCAGACGAATGGATAAGAAAGTGGTGGTACATATACACAATGGAGTATTACTCAGCCATTAAAAAGAATACATTTGAATCAGTTCTAATGAGATGGATGAAACTGCAGCCGATTATATAGAGTGAAGTAAGCCAGAAAGAAAAACACCAATACAGTATACTAACACATATATATGGAATTTAGAAAGATGGTCATGATAACCCTGTATGCGAGACAGTAAAAGAGACACAGATGTACAGAACAGTCTTTTGGACTCTGTGGGAGAGAGAGAGGGTGGCATGATTTGGGGGAATGGCATTGAAACATGTATAACATCGTATAAGAAATGAATCGCCAGTCCAGGTTCGATACAGGATGCTTGGGGCTGGTGCACTGGGATGACCCGGAGGGATGGTATAGGGAGGGAGGTGGGAGGGGGATTCAGGATGGGGAACACGTGTATGCCCGTAGCGGATTCATGCTGCTGTGTGGCAGAACCAATACAATATTGTAAAGTAATTAGCCTCCAATTAAAATACGTAAATTTAAATTTAAAAAATAAATTAATTAAAAAAACCAAAAGTTTAAAGAAGAAAAAAAAAAAGAAAAGAGACATATTGCTTTCAGATCATTGTCTTATGGTTTCTAACCAGGATTTTTGTTTACAATTAGTGGAAAAGATAAAGTAAAATATCCCTACTCTATCTTTAGAAAAACCAAACTACTCTGTGTCCATACCCTTGCTGCTTTTAAGACTATGTGAATGATGCCCTTTGGAGTTGGTGATGGACAGGGAGGCCTAGCGTGCTGCAATTCATGGGGTCGCAAAGAGTCGGACACGACTGAGCAACTGAACTGAACTGAACTGAACTGTACTGATAGTTGATATGACACTTCCTCCTGAAATCTTTAGTTGTGGGGAAATATTACCATCACCATAATCACCATCATCCCTACTTTCAACTTCATTGTTTCCCACTGGAATTAGCAGATAGCCACGCAGCAAAGAGCATGGACATTTTAAGAAGCCCCATTCCAAAGTTTTAAACCAACTCCAAAGGCCTCATCCAGTGGAATATCAGCCCATAGATGCCCCCCTTTCAATGCAATGGGAGTAGCCTAGGAGTGGAGGGGTCCCTCGGTATGGCAAGTACGTTAGGTCAGGAGACTGATGACGCCACCCAGACAGTTTGGCATGAATAGCTATCCCTCATGAATCTAGGCTTCGAGGAAGTGATTTTTCCTTTGCTTTGTCTCTTGAATCTAACCAGGCAACTGAAGCTTCTGTGTGATCCTTCCTTGAGCACTAGGGTTTTTTCAATTATAATTTATTTACTTATTTATTTATTTGGCTGTGTCAGGTCTTAGTTGCAACACATGGGGTCTGTGTTCCATCATGTGAGATCTTTTGTTGGGGGGCATGGAGTCTCTAGTCGTGGCACCTGGGCTCAGTAATTGTTCTGTGATATGTGAGATCTTAGTTCCCTGACAAGCGGTTGCACTGGTGTCTCCTGCATTGTCAGGAGGATTCTTAACCACTGGACCCCCAGGGAAGTCCCTAAGGTTTAATAAAGGGCTTCTGTTTATAGCCCTGCTTCTCCCCAGGCTAACAGAACCTTAGTCTTGTTAGAGCCTCTGCCTTGTTCCTCAGCCAAGTAGAAACCTCTTCTTCCTGACAAGCAGCTGAAGCATCTCTATCCCACCAGGGGTATCAGCAGCAGATCTGGACCCAAGTCACAGCCCCACTGAACATGACTTTGCCACATAAGCTCTTTGGGCTTTCATGCTCACATCTGTATAAGACAAACAACATTCTCTGTATCACTGATTTGGGTGGGTTCAATGAGGCATGCATGCATGCTCAGTTGTGTCTGACTCTCTGACCTTTGTACAGTAACCTGCAAGGTTCCTCTGTCCATGGGATTTTTCAGGCAAAACTGCTGGAGTGGGTTGCCACATGCTCCTCCAAGGGATCTTCCCGACCCATGGATTGAACCAGCATCACCTGTGTCTCCTGCATTTCAGGCAGATTCTTTATTCTTTATCCACTGGGCCATCAGGGAAGATCTGGGTTTAATGAGGAAAAGTATATAAATCACCTAACACCCATAGTTGGTACCAGATTAATCCTCAATGAAAGATAATTCTCTTCCTTCAAAATCTACTGCTAGGTCAGGATTTTCCAGCATACTCTAAAGAAGAACACCCATCCTGTGAAATGGTGGTTTATGGGACTGGAATAGGAGAGGAGACAAGAATTCTAGGGTCAAAAATGGCTGGGCACCAATAAATTCCTGCATTAAAGTTGAAGACTCAGGACTCACACTGACATGTTGAGGGTTCTGAAGAGTCCTGGGATAATAAAATCACAATCATGTTACTTATTCCTGGGAACCCCAAGCCAATTTGGAGTTGAAACCTTCTTTCTCATTTGACTTCCCCTTTTGAGTACAGTGTGTGGCAAGTTTACATTGTTGAGTACCTTCTGCCCCCGCCAGACTGAGGTTTGGGCCTATCACCCCTCCAGAAACTAACTCCCAGGAGACAGGGCTCACCAAAGCCTTCCTGAGCAACTCACTAGAAGATTTGTTTGTTTCTCTTTCACCAGCCTGCATGCAGTAGTCCTCTGGGGGCCCTGTAAACACAGCCTTTGAGCCAGCCTGCCTCCTCACTCCTCCAGCCCACCATTAATCTCCACTAATCTGCAATGTGTTGGTGATTAGCACAGTAATTATCATAGCAACGGGATGACAGCCTGAGAGCATCTGAGCTTCCAAGCTGTTTTATGAAAATTTTGCCCAGAAAGGTGATGAGAGAGATGAACAAGGAAAGCGTTACTGGGCCAACAGTTTAACACACGCTTTCCCAAATGCCAACTGGCTCTGTTGAGTCATTATGCAATTCTGGATGATTCTCTCTGGTTAACAAGGCCACTCCTTCCTCTCCACTCTGGATCTGTGGTTGTTTTTACCCTACTTCTCAAATTAAGCTACTATTCACTGAGTTCTGTGTAAGGGACCACAGAAGATAAAGAATAGCATTCTTTTGTCCTTCCAGACTCAAATTTTAGCAGACATCACAGATCATAAATAGGTATAGTCAAAAGATGCCTTTGATAAAGGTCATATCAGGGTCATGAGGAAACAGTTAGGAGGGTGAGGGACAGGTAGACTTTACTACTTCCTGGAGGGTTATGGGGCAACCAGTCCATTCTAAAGGAGATCAGCCCTGGGATTTCTTTGGAAGGAATGATGCTAAAGCTGAAACTCCAGTACTTTGGCGACCTCATGAGAAGAGCTGACTCATTGGAAAAGACTCTGATGCTGGGAGGGATTGGGGGCAGGAGGAGAAGAGGATGACAGAGGATGAGATGGCTGGATGGCATCACTGACTCAATGGACATGAATTTGAGTGAACTCTGGGAGTTGATGATGGACAGGGAAGCCTGGCGTGCTGCAATTCATGGGGTTGCAAAGAGTCAGACACAACTGAACGACTGAACTGACTGACTGACTGAAGGCTTATGAGGAAACTTCTTAGGAGTGAGATGTGACCAAGATTGAAGACAATTCTCTATTATATTAATCACAGAAAGTTAATTTCCTGCTGGAGTTTCTCCAGCATATAGCATAATGCCTGCGTCCATTTGTAGATTCCTAAAAAGTTTTGGGTTCAGTTATGAAATGTCCAGAATCTTGAAGATTAAGTTTGTTAACTTGGAGGGAAGAGATTTTGAGCAAAGAGAAAATCCTAGCTAAAAGTACAGAGACAGCAATATTCCATGTAGACTTTTAAGGTCAAGACCAATCCCTGGAGAAAAGCTGTAGATATGGGTTTGGAAGCCCTACTTTGCACATTCAAACTCTATAAACATGGCTGAGACCTACATCTCCTCAATTAGAAGGTAGAGGCAATAATATCAAGTCATATGTGTGTATGTGTGCTGAGTCACTTCAGTCATATCCAACTCTTTCCAACCCTATAGTCCCCCTCTGTCCATGGGATTCTCCAGGCAAGGATACTGGTGTTGGTTGCCATGCCCTCCTCCAGATCTTCCCAACTCAGGGATCAAACCCACATCCTTTATGTCTCCTGCATAGGCAGGCAGGTTCTTTACCCCTAGTGCTATCTGGGAAACCCACTGACTTATATAGATGCTTGAACCACAGTTCCCTGGATCCCAAACTGTGAACTACTTCCCAAGTGTGAAGGGGGCTTTCAAGTTGGGCATTCAACACAGTTGATCCCAACTTTAGTCATTTGAGATATAGCTGAATTTGGGGGGGGGGGTCGTTGTTATAGATTTTTTTTCCTCATCTGTATAAATGAAGATAATAGTATTTGATTCAAGGGGGATTCTTTTCTCATTAAATCTGATGGTAAATGTCAGATACTAGCAGACCATGGAGTATTAGTATTAGACCCTTATCAAAGCTGATTCCTTTCTGGCAAGACTTCTCTTCCACAGCTCTGAGTCAAAGTAGCTGTTTCTTGTTTTGCAATGTTGCTTCCAGGGGAGGGTTGATGGATGGCTTAATTTCAGATGGAAATGGATGTAGAGAAAAGACTTCTTCCAAAGCAAACTTCTGTTCCAGTCCTTGTTCCCCCAAATATTCATTTTTACCAGTTGCAAAATCTGGGGCAGGTTAACCCATTTCATGAGATTCTGTCTCCTCACCTAGGATGAAATATGTAAATAACTTTTAAAATTAGCAGAAGACTGTTAAGCAAAGCTCCACGGCATCTTCTAGCACCCATAGCAGGGGCAGGAGACTCACATTCCTGCTCTGACCCACAGGTTCCTGGAGGAACACTTTCCATCAGGGCATTGTCTGCCACTGAGCTTCAGTAAACTGAACTATATAGGCACATATATAGTTTCACCCTGAATGTTTAACTGGGACAAAATGACTATCTCCTAATTAGTGTGAATAAGTGCACTGGAGCATTCAAATGGGGCACCTGGGGCTGAGGATCAGGATGATCATCCTGAATGCCTGCCAAGCATTATCTCACCAGCGAGGAGAAATAACATCCTGTCATTTTGTCCGATTCTCTGGAACAGTTTCAAAATTGCATTCTCACTTCACAGATGAGAATAATCTAAGACTATTTTTTAACATGAAAAAGATTATTTTAATTAAAAATGGGGGGGACAGTATTCTGGTATTTGTGTGTGTGTGCTGAGTCACTTCAGTCATGTCTCTCCGTGACCCCATGGACTGTAGCCCACCAGGCTCCTCTCTCCATGGGATTCTCCAGGCAAGAATACTGGAGTGGGTTGCCATGCCCTCCTCCAGGGGATCTTCCTGACCCAGGGATCAAATGCATGTATCTTATGCCTCCTGCATTGGCAGGTGGGTCCTTTACCACTAAGTCACCTGGGAAGCCTACTCTGGTATATACACTACTGGTCAATTCATTCATGCAAAGTAGATGTGAACAAAGCTTTTCTGAGACGTCAAAGAAAATTTTCCTCATGAGAATCGCATTTAGGAGAATTTAAAATTGAAAACTAGGCCATGAGCTCCAAATTAAGGGATGTTAAGTAAGAGGTCCAAAAGATAGGTCTAACCTCTCCAAATTCTGCATTTAGGGGAATACGAAATTGAGCACGGTCAAGACTGTGGACAGAAGTGACACCACCAGGCGGCAGCCAGAGGAGGAGGGAAACCTGCTGCTTTAACCCTCAGCTTCTGTGCCAGCTTAGACACTGATTAATTAAAGAGACTTTTAGGCCCTCATGGCAGCCAGAGGCTGCCTAGAAATAAGGTTAGTTATAAAATATGCTCAGGTTGTTTTTTTTTAATTTACAAGAAATATCAAAGGAATTCCATTTTTCAACAGTGCAAATTTTATCAAAAATTGGCTAAGTTTTTGCTTGCTCATCCCAAGTTCACAGCTGTGAGATGAAACCCCCAAAGGACACCCTTCCATTTCTCAACTTTGAGGAGAGAACTAGGGTCCGTTCAGTTCTTCTCCATCCCTTCTACTAGTAGCTCAACTCCTGCCATTCCGACTCCCCCTTGTGTGGCTAGGGTCTCATCTAGAGCCTTCCGGCCACTTCCGGTCATGCTCCAGGCTCTCACCGGGGAAATACTGTGTTACAAGCACACGTCTCATTTCCCCTCTACTCAAATTCTGCCTCCGCTGGCCTCTTCCGATGAGTACAGGATGCTCAGCCAAAACTCGGCTCCGTCAACTCTTCCAGAAATACCCCAAAGTCACATTCAACTTGTTCTCTTGTGGCATTCTTAAATTAACACATTACCATCAAAAAATAATTATTTCTAAATATCCCTTTTCAAGACCTTGTGTCTCTCGTTTGCTTGGAACGTTCTATCCAGGTGTGCCGTCTGGCAAATTTCTGCCCATCTGAGGTGCAGGAGGACTTCTTCAGGTTCTGGTCATGGCTCAGCAAACTGGACAGGAAGATCTCTGACCACTTTCTAGAACCTTCCACAAAGCCATAGGCTATTTCCTGCCACGTGGTAGATATGCTGGTGTTTAAGGAAGGAAGAATGACTCTACACTTCAACATTAGTAAGGGAAGGGCTATAATACTGAAGTGAAGTGAAGTCGGTCAGTCGTGTCTGACTCTTTGTAACCCCATGGGGTGTAGCCTACCAGGCTCCTCCGTCCATGGGATTTTCCAGACAAGAATGCTGGAGTGGATTGCCATTTCCTTCGCCAGGGGATCTTCCCGACCCAGGAATTGAACCCAGGTCTCACGCATTGCAGGCTTGGTAAAGCAGACGCTTTACCATCTGAGCCACCAGGGAAGTCACAATACTGAGGACGATGCTAATATTGGAATATCATTTTTTCTCATATTGGAAGAACCTGGTTGTGTTGCACCACTAGGATCTCTTCCACTGCAAGATTTTCTAGAGATGCATCATTTTCAAGTTGGGTTATTTCATGCCAAAAATAAAACATGAGTAGGTCACTGGTCTGAAGCCTTTACACTTAACTTCCAAAATATCTCAGGAAAAGGGAAGAACTAGGAGTCTGGAGTTCTCTTAAAGTGTGCATGTGTTTCATAACAAATATGCTAAAGACTTTTGATTGACACAGGTAAACAGTTTCCCCTAAGATTTATTAACAAGCCCTTGTGGAATTGGAAAATGTAAGTCACTAACAACCTAAGTTGTAGAACATATGCTTTATTCTAAATTCTGGTGAAATCACATTTTTTGTCAGAAAAAAAAGTATGCTACTGTAAGAGCAAATACAAGTCTTAAACTTTAAAAATTTCCCTGGTGGAAAGAGGATAAAAATCTCCCCTCCCCACCCCCACAGTTTCATTTTTAGAATACTTCCTTTAGAAAATGTAATTTCAAACCCTTTCTCTGTCCCTTGGAGGTGCATGTAGACCTTTTTAAAAGCTAGATAAGTTTCTCTCCAGTTGAGGCTCTGGGAGTCATTTCTTTGAAATGTGAACATCAAGGAAATGGGTACCCTGCCAAATCTCTCCTTCTCCTGAAGGGGGGGGGGGGGTCGGAGGGGGGGGTCGGAGTTTAAGGTATGTTTAACTTGGTGCCTGGCTGGGGGGTCGGAGTTTAAGGTATGTTTAACTTGGTGCCTGGCTCCAAGTTGTAAAACTGCCTGATTGTCATAGAGAGAAAAGAAGTCCTATTTTTGCTCTGAATAAAGGCAATTATTGAACACATATGGTCATCTTACCACGTGAATTTAAGATAAAGTATGTGTGACAGTTATTGCACATATTTTCCTACTTAAGGACTATTTATTGTTTATCCTGAGAAAATGCATTCATTGCATTGTATCTGGCTGGATTGCTCTCTGGTTTTGCAGATTTTGTTCTGCTTTTGTAATCAGTCTAGGAACTTGCCTGTGATATACAGCAGTCAGTTGGCTACCTACCCAGTAATAAAACTATTCTTGTCTACATTTGTGGAGCAGTATCCTGGGTAGACAGGAAATTTTGCTGTTAATAATTTCCCAATGCTAGCAGCAAACTCTTATCTTCCTGAATTTCAATAAGCCAGAGGTTTGTGAAAATAATTGTCTCTAATTTCATTAGGAAAAATAGCAAAAACAAGAAGAATAATGATATTAAATCTTCCCTTGTCCTGATAATTGAGTGAAGGATGGAGTTTGGAATTCCACAGTGCTGTAGGCAATTGTGTTTCTAAATAAAAAGGGATGAACTGCATTTCTATTTATCAATCATCTATCTACCTATTTTAACAAATCAACCGATACCTGGGATATGAAATGTAGCCAAATACAACATCTGTGAGGTAGATAACTATAAAGTAATCTTTATTCATCCAAAAAAATATTCAGAGCATTTATTTTGTGGCAAAGACAATGCTGATAAATACATGGCTTTTTTTTTTTTCCTGGCAGCAAATGTAAATATTTTAGAAGTAAAAAATCATTCAAAATATCTAGATTTTGAATTTTCATTGAAACATTCAGGATGGTCAAAAAATCATAATGCTTGTTCCTTTTCTTCCAACTAACAATCTTGCTGGTAAATTAAAACCTAATTTTCACAAGTATGCCAACGATTTCCTTCCTTCAAGAAGCTTTGGAAACTACAGTGAAGTTTCAGAGTCCCTAACACTATTTGTTGTTGTTATTGTTGTTCAGTCACTAAGTCCTATCTGATTCTTTGTGACCTCGTGGACTGCAGCCCACCATGGACCTCTCACCATTGGATTTCCCAGACGAGAATACTGGAATGGGTTGCCATTTCCTTCTCCAGAGGATCTTCCCTACATAGGGATCGAACCCATGTCTTCTGCACTGCAGGTGGATTCTTTACCACTGAGCCACCAGGGAAGCTCAGTAACACTAGATACTGGCCCCTAGAGAGCTGAGATGCACATCAAAAGAAACAGTTCAGTGAGCCCAGAATCTTGCACCCTCCCATACAAAGTGCTACACTCCTTAACTTGATATAGCTGTTCCATTTAATTAACAGCAATCTTTTGATGTTCCTGACTACCTGCTCTTGGTTGCAAAAATCCTATATGTGTCCACGTCCACCACCACCTCCTCAGAGCAGTTTCTCAGAGCGATCTGAAATGCTGTCTCCTGGCTTAAGTCCTCATTTGGCCCAAAATAAAACCTAACTCACAACTCTCACATTGTGCAAATTGACAGCATACAATACAGGAAAGATTTTTAAAATTTCATCTGTGACCACCTGCATCGTATCACCTGGACAACGTTATGGGTTTCTTTTTTAAGTATATGGAGCTCCATCCCAGAACCATTTAATCAGGGTCTTTAGTGGTTGAACCACCAGGAAACTGCATATGGAAATTTCCCGCTGTGATTTTTACACATACAGAATGTTAGACCACCTGTCCTAAATGGGCTTTAGAGGGATGCACTCTGGTGAAAAAAGACAGATAGTAGGTAATTCATGTTCACCACCGTTCTCAGCACAGAATATGCTCTTGGTAAAGATTTTGATGATGAAAAGCCCTGGGAGTCATCCTTACTCTCAGTGTTCTCAGACACTGGCCTAGTTAAGAGCTCATCCTGGGAATCAAGAACAATTATCTCTTTGGGTAAAACTGGAGGTGACAAGAATAAAACAAAAGTAAAATATTTTAGCTCCAAGAAGCCTTGCAACGCTTTCCTAATAAACTGCTCTCAGCAGAAATGTATTGGGACATAGAAGCTGCATACATGATGACGATGCTTTATTACCCCCAAGCTGTGTGGACCAGAGCTAGAATGAACTAGCTGTTGCATTTTGATGGGATGTTCTTTAATCTCATGGGGCCTGGGCATGCAGTTCCTGAAAGTTAGAAGACAGGGCAAAAAAAATCACCCAAATCACCCACTGTATTTCTCTCTGTTTAGTTTCCAGGCTGCAGGAGACACAAGGGAAGAGAACCTGGTTATAAATCTGAACTCAGGTCCTCTGGGCCATGAACAGTTAGTTTTCCTTTTGTCTTTCTAAAAATGATACTTCAGTGTGCCTAAACACAAAATAAAGAAATATGCATAGAAACACCTAACATAGCACTGGACCTGGAGACACTCCAGGAAAACTGTTTCCACGTTTTTCCATGCTGTTTCAGGGTTATACAACAAAATAGCATTTGACAATATTCTCTAATAATCTTGGGGGTCGAAAATTATTCTGGCTTGCTCAGATCTTAAAATATAGGAAGATGCAAGTGAGAGAGACTTTTAATGCTGGTCTTTAAAGCTGGGTTTTGGTCACAACTGACTCTGATCACATTCCTTCTTTGCTTATCACAGAGCTGTACTTTTTTTCTCATCTGGTATTTGGCTCCACGACTGACCACTGCCTCTTTCACATATTGACGTGTCCTGAATAGCCTCTGTCCGCCTTCTCTGGGTGGCTCCCTCACTGCCTCACTCCTCTGTGACCTTGCTCTTTTCACAAAATCTTATCAGAAGTATTCCTCAGAGGAATACTGGGTTCCTCCACCCTTGCTGCCTCCTGAGTTTTTAGGTTTTTACCTGATTGAGGAAAAAAATATATATATATATATATATATATATATAAAATGTATAGGCACTTAATTTAATGGTATAACATTGCCTACAGATGAATTAATCATTTGAAATCTTTTCTGGGTACTTTAAAATCTCTGCTGATGCATATTTTATTTGTTTGTGAAATAAATGCATCTTCAAGTTTATTAATATTTTAAGTATTTTTTTCAAAAAATTCACTTCTCCTTTGTTAAACTTTTAATTCTTAAACAGTTGATTCAATTTTGATAAAGTGGAACAGTGATCAATGTTAAGTGCTGCAATTAGTGTTTAAAATTGTGCAAAAAACTAGAAAGAGGTATATGGATGGCTATTTGACTTTTGACAATGATTCCAAGGTAATTCAACGGGTAATAGAGAGTTTTTTAATAAACAAAGCCAGGAGAAAATGGATATTTAGAAGCAAATTAATAACTTGGACCTCTACCACACACAATAGAAGAATTACTCAAAGTGAATCATTAATATAAATATGAGTGCTAAAATTATAAAACATTTCAAATAAAATATAAGAGAAAATCTTCATTACTTTGGTTTGGGCAAAAAGTTCTTAGATACAACACTACATAAAGTAACTGATTGGTAAACTGAACTATATTAAAAATGTATAAGCTTGTTTGTGCTTCAAAAAACAATCAGTAAGAAGATTGAAGGCAAGACATAAACTGGAAGGAAACAGTTGCATATCATGTATTTGATAGATTGTGAAGAACTCAATTTTTCAATGAGAACTAAATAAAAATCTCGATTTAAAATTAGGCACACTTTTTTTTTTCATTGTTTCTTCGTTTTGCTTTTTAAAAATTTATTTATTTTTTAATTGAAGGATAATTGATTTACAGAATTGTGGGCACAAGTTTTAAACAGACAATTCACCAAAAAATATATCTGAATGATAAACAAGCAAATAAAAAGATGTCAGTTTCATTAATCCTTACAACTCTGTCTGACCCCATGGGCTGTAGCCCATCAAAGTCCTCTGTCCATGGGATTCTCCAGGCAAAAATACTGGAGTGGATTGCCATGCCCTCCTTCAGGGGATATTCCCAACCCATGGATCGAACCCACATCTCTTGTCTCATGCATTGGCAGGCGGGTTCCTTACCACTAGCGCCACCGGGGAAGCCCTCCTTAGTCCTTAGGAAAGTGCAAATGAAACCAAACGCCTGTAGAATAGCTGTAATAAAAACACAGTACCCAATGTTGGCAAAGACACATAGAAAGTAGAACCTGTGTGCATCGCTCATGGGAATGTGAAATGGTACAGCTATCTTAGGGACTCCCATAGAGCAGGTTTTCAGCGATTAAGAATAAAAGTTTGAATTATAAGCCTAATGTTATTCAACAGAGCCTGGTGATTCAAAAATCCCTACTCTGATGCACGGAAAGTGTGCTGTGAGGACAAGCAATTGCCCTGTCCTACTCTTGGTTTTTCTTGCTGTAATTTGAATGTCCCATCAGTAACATAAACCAGCCCCCTCAGGAGACCCTGGCCAGTGGTCCATTAAATGAAGAGATTCAGTGGATGAGTGGAAACATTTAAAGATAACTTTAAAGCTGTCACATGGATGTTATTAATAACTTTTCCACAGGGTCTGTGACTAAGACTATTGAAAGGCATAGTGGTTTTAGTTCAGGTAGAATTTCACTTCAGAAAAGATGACTAGATATGAAACAGGGTGATTTTGATCTCCAGTCACTTGGAAGTGTTGGAAATGATCAAGATGACAGGTTACAACCTGGCAAAATACTGCCAAAATTTTGAGCATTAAATGGAAGTGTTGACTTGGGTAACGAATAACCTTTCTCTGGGCCAAGAGACTCTCTGGTAAGGCAGGACATTGTACCTAAATGCAAATCAATAGTTAATGAAGCCATCAGAGATATGATCTAGTAACATGTTCCAGCTTAACTTAAAAAGTTAAACTTATACTAAAATAAATTTTATAGTGAGTCAAAAATAAAAGCAATGTTGTAAATGCCAGCATACAAAACCTATGTGTGACTTATAACTCAGCAGAAGTCAGAAAATAATTCTCCAGTACCTCAGACAATTACCTCAGATAAGACAGATATGGATTTCAGTAAGGGAAAACGCAATCAGTTAGGCAAAAGCAAGCCTGTTCTAAAAAAAAAAAAATTAATAATGAGGAAACTAACAAAATGTATTTTGAAATTTCTTACCAGGGAGAACAATAATGTGGAAAATGAGAAATACTTGCTGATACTGTACCAGAAGCAAAAATAAGGAATGGATGACCCCGAGAGGAAAGTTGATTAAGATCCCATCAGAGATGCTTGGAAATGAGCAAGGGAGGCATAAAAGGACACTGATGTCAGGTGTGAAGCAAGGTGAATGTGCCCAGAGTCAAGAATAGGAGGTGCTTTGGAATTAAGAAGGGAAAATACCTCCCTATAAAGAGAACCAAGTCCTAACATTGGAAAGGTCTCCCCCATCCCCTCCATAGGGGTCTCAAGTGTCAATTGTCAAACTACACCAAGTCTTCCATTTTGATCCTTTGCTCTTTCTCAGTATTTGAGGGAAGAAGAAAGAAAAAATGAGAATGAGTGATCTTTGTGTAAAGTGGATGGTGTATGTTGGGGGAGGGGCGGTGATTGGGCTCCCTTGGGCTTTGCTTAGGAAGCAATCCCAGAAAACGAAAAGTTAAAACTTTTGTAGATTTTTTTCTCTTTGTCATGCATCTTTTTTTCCTAGTTATTTTATTTTTTTATTTTTAAAAAGATCATTGGAGAATAGTTACTTTACCCTGTTGTGTCAGTTTCTACCATATATCAAAATGAATTAACTATATTATATATGTATATCCCTCTTTTTTGGATTTCTTCCCATTTAGGTTACCACAGAGCATTGAGTAGAGTTCCCTGTGCTATACAATATGTTCTCATTAGTTATCTATTTTATACATAGTATCAATAGTGTATTGAAGAAGGGCATGGCAACCCACTCCAGTATTCTTGCCTGAACAGAGAAGCCTGGTGGGTTACAGTCCATGGGATCACAAAGAATTGGATGAGATTGAGTGACTCTCTCTCTCTCTCTCTCTCTCTCTCTCTCTCTCTCTCTCTCACACACACACACACACCCCAATAGTGCATAGATTTTTATTTCCACAAGGATTGAGCCAATGACTGTTAACAAGCTCATGAATGTTACATCACCCCTTCCCACTCCCCACAGGTGCGGTGGCCTTTCAGGTGCATGTATCTCCATGGCTCCTTCATCTGAGGCCCGCGGCCAGGCTTCCTGCAGCCTCAGTTAAACTCTGGAAGTATCTGCCCTAAATTACCGCTGCTCATAGATCCTTTCTTTGGTTCTCAACACTTGTTCATTTTTATCTGTTGAACATACTCACCGCTGGGTCTGCGTGCCATTAGTCATTTACACCTACAATTTATTAACTCTGTTAGAGGCACAGGCCTAAAGAATTTGGATGTGATTCCAGAATTTGCTGTTCTTTCTGAGATTTATTTTCAAGGCACTTTGTGACCCTGTAACTTTGAAAGGCCTTGTATAAAAGAAAGTTTATTATTAGAGCTACAAACAGCAGGGTGGCTTTCATTGCAGGCCTGACATCGGTGCAGTGAAAGATTTCTCTTTGTAGTTCTTTGAGTGTACTGGACCTCAGTTAAAATTTAGCAAGTGCAAATTCAAGCAACTAGAGAGCTTGTATTAACAAAATATCATTCCATGTTTTTGTCTCTTCTGAGATAAAATAAAATCAAGTTTTATCAAAAAAATAAAATATGACAGAGGTCTAATAGCTTTCTACAGTTTTCATATATAATTTTCATCCTTTTTCATAACTTAAAATGTAGCTGTATCTTCCTAAGGATCACTATAAAAATGGTGGGATGGAATGATGACAATGAATTAATCATAAAAAAATGGGGCCTTAATTTTTCAGGTTGTTTATAACCTCCTTTCTTATGAAAACATCATCTTTAGAATTATAAAAGATATGGGACAATTAAATTGAAAACCATCTGTTGCTGATACAAAACATGAACCTGTATTGAACACTAATTGATAGCAACACTTGACCTCATTGTCAGTGTTCCGTTCCATGAGATTTACCAGTTTGCCAAAGGCATCACATGACTGTCGCCCATTAATCCTTTGAATGCGGCTTTATCAGTGCTAAGGAAATGCATCCTTTTCATTTTGCTGTGGAAATACAGCTTTCTTGTGTTCACACGATAGCAATTATATCTAATAGTGAATCACCCAGAAGAGAAAAATCAAATACAAAGGAAAGAATACTGACCCACCTATCTGCTTTTATCGGAAGGCAAGTTACTGGCAGAGACCTTTATGATTGAGTCAGGAGCCCTGGAATTCAGTCCTAGTAATTAGCACATTTTTAACTGTACCAAACTCTCCTATCAAACAGAAGAATGACTTTGCTCTCAGATGATTTCATTAAGATCCTGAAGAAGAAAATAGCTTGATCCTTGGCTCAGGCCTCCCAAGGAACTGAGCCTTCCCAGGTTCACCATCAGTCTCAAACTCCTGAACTCAGAAAGACACTAGAACCCATGCATCCTGAGGTAACTTCTTTAACACTTGCCCCATAGGTTTAAAAACCCTGAAATCCAATCGATACCTTTCCAAGGCCTGTGAGTTTCCTATGACTACTGCTTAATTTTGTGTTTCCATTTTGATGGGAATAATAAAGGATCTTAAAGCGTTTTAAACCACCACCACAATGCTGTACTGTTATAGATTTTTAATACGTTTCACATGTACATTGAGTTAGACAGAGCTGTGGTCCTAGTGTGATTAGATTGACTAGTTTTCTGTGAATATGGTTTCAGTGTATCTGCCATCTGATGCCCTCTTGCAACACTTACCATCTTACTTGGATTTCTCATACCTTGGGCGTGGGGTAAGAGCCCGTGGGGCAACCAAAGATGGGCGGGTCATGGTGGAGAGGTCTGACAGAATGTGGTCCACTGGAGAAGGAAATGGCAAGCCACTTCAGTATTCTTGCCTTGAGAAACCCATGAACAGTACGAAAAGGCAAAATAATAGGATACTGAAAGATGAACTCCCCAGGTCAGTAGGTGCCCAATATGCTACTGGAGATCAGTGGAGAAATAACTCCAGAAATAATGAAGGGATGGAGCCAAAGCAAAAACAATACCCAGTTGTGGATGTGACTGGTGATAGAAACAAAGCCCGATGCTCTAAAGAGCAATATTGCATAGGAACTTGGAATGTCAGGTCCATAAATCAAGGCAAATTAGAAGTGGTCAAACAAGAGATGGCAAGACTGAACGTCGATATTCTAGGAATCAGTGAACTAAAATGGACTGGAATGGGTGAATTTAACTCAGATGACCATTATATCTACTGTTGTGGGCAGGAATCCCTCAGAAGAAATGGAGTAGCCATCATGGTCAACAAAAGAGTCTGAAATGCAGGACTTGAATGCAATCTCAACAATGACAGAATGACCTCTGTTCATTTCCAAGGAAAACCATTCAATATCACATTTATCCAAGTCTATGACACAACCAGTAATGCTGAAGAAACTGAAGATGAACGGTTCTATGAAGACCTACAAGACCTTGTAGAACTAACACCCAAAAAAGATGTCCTCTTCATTATAGGGGACCGGAATGCAAAAGTAAGAAGTCAGGAAACACCTGGAGTAACAGGTAAATTTGGCCTTGGAATGTGGAATGAAGCAGGGCAAAGACTAATAGAGTTTTGCCAAGAAAATGCACTGGTCATAGCAAACACCCTCTTCCAACAACACAAGAGAAGACTCTACACATGGACATCACCAGATGGTCAACACCGAAATCAGAATGATTATATTCTTTGCAGCCAAAGATGGAGAAGCTCTATACAGTCAACAAAAACAAGACCAGGAGCTGACTGTGGCTCAGATTATGAACTCCTTGTTACCAAATTCAGACTTACATTGAAGAAAGTAGGGAAAACTGCTAGACCATTCAGGTATGACCTAAATCAAATCACTTATGATTATACAGTGGAAGTGAAGAATAGATTTAAGGGCCTAGATCTGATAGATAGAGTGCCTGATGAACTATGGAATGAGGTTCGTGACATTGTACAGGAGACAGGGATCAAGACCATCCCCATAGAAAAGAAATGCAAAAAAGCAAAATGTCTGTCTGGGGAGGCCTTACAAATAGCTGTGAAAAGAAGAGAGGTGAAAGGCAAAGGAGAAAAGGAAAGATATAACCATCTGAATGCAGAGTTCCAAAGAATAGCAAGAAGAGACAAGAAAGCCTTCTTCAGCGATCAATGCAAAGAAATAGAGGAAAACAACAGAATGGGAAAGACTAGAGACCTCTTCAAAAAATTAGAGATACCAAGGGAACATTTCAGGCAAAGAAGGGCTTGATAAAGGACAGAAATGGTATGGACTTAACAGAAGCAGAAGATATTAAGAAGAGGTGGCAAGAATACACAGAAGAACTGTACAAAAATGATCTTCATGACCCAGATAATCACGATGGTGTGATCAATAATCTAGAGCCAGACATCCTGGAATGTGAAGTCAAGTGGGCCTTAGAAAGCATCACTATGAACAAAGCTAGTGGAGGTGATGGAATTCCAGTGGAGCTATTTCAAATCCTGGAAGATAATGTTGTGAAAGTGCTGCACTTAATATGCCAGCAACTTTGGAAAACTCAGCAGTGGCCACAGGACTGGAAAAGGTCAGTTTTCATTCCAATCCCAAAGAAAGGCAATGCCAAAGAATTCTCAAACTACCACACAATTGCACTCATCTCACACACTAGTAAAGTAATGCTCAAAATTCTCCAAGCCAGGCTTCAACAATATGTGAACCGTGAACTTCCAGATGTTCAAGCTGGTTTTAGAAAAGGCAGAGGAATCAGAGATCAAATTGCCAACATCTGCTGGATCATGGATAAAGCAAGAGACTTCCAGAAAAACATCTATTTCTGCCTTATTGACTATACCAAAGCCTTTGACTGTGTGGATCACAATAAACTGTGGAAAATTCTGAAAGAGATGGGAATACCAGACCACCTGACCTGCCTCTTGAGAAATCTGTATTCAGGTCAGGAAGCAACAGTTAGAACTGGACATGGAACAACAGACTGGTTCCAAATAGGAAAAGGAGTATGTCAAGGTTGTATATTGTCACCTGGCTTATTTAACTTATATGCAGAGTACATCATGAGAAATGCTGGACTGGAAGAATCACAAGCTGGAATCAAGATTGCCAGGAGAAATATCAATAACCTCAGATATGCAGATGATACCATCCTTATGGCAGAAAGTGAAGAGAAACTAAAAAGCCTCCTGATGAAAGTGAAAGAGAAGAGTGGAAAAGTTGGCTTAAAGCTCAACATTCAGAAAACGAAGATCATGGCATCTGGTCCCATCATTTCATGGGAAATAGATGGGGAAACAGTGGAAACAGTATCAGACTTTATTTTTGGGGGCTCCAAAATCACTGCAGATGGTGGTTGCAGCCATGAAATTAAAAGACGCTTACTCCTTGGAAGAAAAGTTATGACCAATCTAGATAGCATATTCAAAAGCAGAGACATTACTTTGCCGACTAAGGTCCGTCTAGTCAAGGCTATGATTTTTCCAGTGGTTACGTATGGATGTGAGAGTTGGACTGTGAAGCAGGCTGAGCGCCGGAGGACTGATGCTTTTGAACTGTGGTGTTGGAGAAGACTCTTGAGAGTCCCTTGGACTGCAAGGAAATCCAACCAGTCCATTCTGAAGGAGATCAGCCCTGGGCTTTCTTTGGAAAGAATGATGCTAAAGCTGAAACTCTAGTACTTTGGCCACCTCATGCAAAGAGTTGACTCATTGGAAAAGAGTGTGATGCTGGGAGGGATTGGGGGCAGGAGGAGAAGGGGATGACAGAGAATGAGATGGCTGGATGGCATCACTGACTCGATGGACATGAGTCTGAGTGAACTCCGGGAGTTGGTGATGGACAGGGAGGCCTGGCGTGCTGCAATTCATGGGGTCACAAAGAGTTGGACACGACTGAGCGACTGAACTGAACTCACATGCACATGTGTTTGTGATCAAACTAATTATAAAAATTATTTTTATTTTAATGTACTAACAAGCAACATGTGAAGGTAGATTTAACATGCAAAGGTGCATTTTTACCAAATTACTTTGATGTATGCTGTTAATATTACTTGGATGTTTGATGTATATGAGCTTCCCAGGTAGCACTAGTGGTAAAGAATCTGCCCACCAAGGCAGGAGACGCAAGAGACATGGGTTCAGTCCCTGGGTTGGGAAGGTCCCCTGGAGTAGGAAACAATAACCCATTCCAGTATTCTTGCCTGGAGAATTACATGGGCAGAGGAGCCCGGGAAGCTACTTACTGTCCACAGCGCTGCAAATAGCAGAACACGACTAAGCACAGCCCAGAAGCACACACACGCACACAAATGCTGTGAAAACAACTGCCTCACAGTCTAAATTCAGCACATTTTTTGGAGTCGTTTTTCTGCATCAGACATTCGTCTGAAACCAGAACTGAAAAAAAATAGTGTTGAATGAGAAAACATGCTCCCTAAGAATATGCACCCTCGAGAGCCAGATGGAGAGGAAGTAAATGAATCAATACATCAGTAATACTCTTCATACATTGATTAGAAAGCTAAAAGATGATGCTTTGTGATAAGAAGAGAATTCTGTGAAGTGAAGGAAATGTTGGACAGTTGGTTGGAACTGTCTACCCATAAAGTTGTCTCTGAGTTCTGAATAGTGGGAAGAAACCTGCCTTGTGAATGTCATAGGAAAGAGGGTGCCAGACTAGGAGCGCTTGCTGGCATGAAGCCCTTACCTTGGTAAAATGGAATTACATGCGCATACACACGGAAGCCTGCATGGCTGGCCTGTCAGTGATTAGGCCATGAATGTGGCTCTGCTGGGGTGAAGCTGGGGCGGTGGCTAGGGAGGCATGAAGAGCTGTGTAAGCCAGGGCAACAGGGTAGAATATTATCAGATGTGAGGGGAAACATTTGGATGCTTTTATTGTTTTTAAGGGTCTTCTCTTTTAGCTTTATTGAGGTGTAGTTGGCAAATACAATTGCAAGACATGAACATACACATTGTGATGACTTGATCTTATACATTGTGAAAGGATTCCGCCCATCTACCCACTTAAGACCTCCATCACTCACATAGTTTTTTTGTTGTTGTTGTTATTTTGGTGAGATCATTTAAATTTCACTGTCTTAGAAAATTTTAATTCTAGAGTACAGGGTTAGAGAATATCATATTTAACATGTGATTGTATGACTATATAAGTTTTATTATTGTTTTGGCTTGACATCTTTGGGCCCATAAATGCGGTTGGGACAACACCAGAGAGCCTGGGTTCAAATCCTTTCTCTATCACTTAATTATGTGATCTGGGTGTGTATCCTTGGTATACATAAATCTTCAATGATTTCATGAAGAGATTTACTATTTCAACACATTTCTTGTGAAAGACAGCTGTCTACCAGACATTCTGTGTGCTGGGAATCTCTTTACATTATACCAGTAACTCTTTCAGCTAGTTTCATGAGATAGGCAGTATTGTTCTCATTTCATTCACCTGGAAAATGGTGGAGTAGTGATTTATTTACACATAAATTATATGAAATCCAACATCTTCCCAATTATAGAAACAAAATAATGAATTTAAGCCATACTCAAGCTGGGGAAAGAAATACAAGTAAGGGATATGAGGCCAAAGAAAAAGGGCTAAAAATAATATTTTAAAGCTATATGTTGTTTATAAAATTGAAGATTAACTAGAAACCATCTTTTGAGATAGACTGGAGCATTTTCCTATCACTCTAAATCATAAAGATGTTCAACTCTTACAAACTAACCAAAACTATAGAGGAAAAAAGGATGAACTCATGGTTTTGGTTAATTCATCTCTTTTGCTCTCTTCCTTGATGTCTTTAGATTCTTGCTCTGCTCACTTCACTTCTCACTCATACATTTTTAAAAGATGCTTTCATAAGCAAAGAAGATAAAAACCAGTTATGAGAAATGTTGTATAGTTTGAGTGATCTTTAGTCTGGACTGATTTAGGATGACATTGACCTGAAACTTGAGATGATGCTCATGTTCAATGACTAATTTAGAATCCTTATAGCTGGGGAAGTGTCCAATCTCCCCTGTAAATAAGAATTAATGAAATGAAGTAAAATAAAATAAGAGTACAGACTATCACTCTGTTGAGAATTCAGTTGGTTCTATATCAACATTTAGATTAGCTAATACATCATCTTGAGAAGAAATAAATTCGTGTTAACAACTCTGTAAGCAGATATTCTGATGAAATTAATCTGAGTTCACAAAACACTTGTGAAAGTCAGTGAGGATGACTCTTGGCACCATGTGAAAGGGGAATTGGATGATGTTTCCAGGATGATTTCTAATCTCCTGTCAGTAATCATGCCAAGACCCAAAATCATCTTAAATGGAATTTAGTTACTGAATTTAAAAGAGACATTTCCAATCTTTTGGAAGGTAATATAAGTATACTTCAAGTCTAAAAACAATCAAAAACGGAAAATCCTCTCTGAGTTCTGAAAACTTCAAACAAATGTTACTGTTGGTCATCAAGCATCCCTTGCATTAAATAAACTAAGTTAGAATTTATGTATTTGGGCCCATGATCACAGCCAACTTCATCTCCCAGTTGGGTCATGCCATAAATAAGGCTACCTCAGCTGATTTCAGGCTTTAAAAATAAATCTTATGCTGAGGCTAAAAATAGATAATTCACATGCAGTGCAAACGATCCTGTATCCTGAAATTTATTTTGAAATTTCCCTGTTCTGAGTGAATGACTGTGCTATAATTTTTGTGTAGGGGAAGAAGGGAGAGAATGTACAAGAAAATTATTTCTATTTACTGAAACTTCCATGCAAACTAGTCCAGCTTCCTTTAAAACATGCAATAATACACTTTCTATATTTTGAATAACCCCTCAAAAAATAAGAGGAAAACCCACAAAGGTATCAACTGGACTTTCCTCTATGGCTTTTATTCTTCAGAATAAACATCTGCCAATTTACCATGCACCTGCCTCCATGCCCAGTGTTGCTCAGCAGAGAAAGCACCTGATGATTCTGGCTTGCTCAGGTGAAACGCAAAATAAGCTGGAGTTTATGGACCATATTTATATTTAATGGCCTCCAGGAAAAGGGCTCCCTGGGACCAGGAGATGTTGCCTGCAAATCCAGATTTTCCCTTAGGATGCCAATGCACTGTAACCAAGTTTGCTGACTTCTCTTGGCCCTAGTCGTCAACTAGGTTGACAATTGATGTGACTGGGTTCAAGTATCCCAGTTTGAATTAAGGAAGAAAAAGATTGTGCTTGGATTTAAAACACACAGTGGTCTTATAGTGATACAAGTGACAAGAATTGCTTGCTGACTTACAAGAGGTCCAGCTCACCCACACACAGCCCCCACGTAAGTTCTCTGAGAGTAGTTTGATGTCACAGGCGATGCAGCCTAGCCCATGCGGCTGCTCCAGCACACGCAAAGGCCCCAGGGCAGCTTCCTGGGGCTCCTTCCTGTCCTGGGAGGTTCTGCCTTTCCCACCCTCTCTCAGGCCCCTCAGATGCGGCTGGCAGAGGATGCACAGCTGGGCAGCCCAGTCAACACAGTGAAAGGCATATTTACTAACATTCTAGTGCCATGCTTGTTCTTTTTTACTTTTCTCTTGTTTTGCTTTGCTTTCTGCACAATTCTCTTAGATAATAGTGACCTGTCATCTGTTATAAGAATCATCATATTTTATAGACCACTAAAAAAACGAGAATCCCTTGGACAGTGAGGAGAACAAACCAGTAAATCTTAAAACAATCATGAATACTCATTCGAAGGACTGATGCTGAAGCTGAAGTTCCAGTATTTTGGTCACCTGATGCAAACAGCTGGCTTATTGGAAAAGTTCCTCTCGCTGGGAAAGATTGATGGCAGAAGGAGGAAAGGGCATCAGGGGAGGAGATGGTTGGATGGCATCACTGATGCAATAGATATGAACTTGGGCAAACTCCGGGAGATGGTGAGTGACGGGGAGGCCTGGTGTTCAGTATTTGCCAGGCAGTTCTGTCAATAGCCATAGCTCACAGTCTTTTCCAGATAGTTCTCATATTTGCTGTCTTCCTTTGATTTCTTACTGCCAGATGCTTCCTCTGAACCTACGGGCTAGAGCAGTCTGGGGCAAGGGGTGGGTAGTTTGTTAACAATCCTTTAGTGGGGTTTTGTCTGGGTTCCTTGTAACCTGCAGAGGTTTTCTTGAGTATCTATCGTTCAAGTTTTTTTTCTCAGATTCACAACTTAATATTGGAGGTACCCAGAACTGGTTTATCCTACCATCTAAAGCTACCAATTTTTAGATTCCCTTGTTCTGTTTTTTTTTTTTTTTTTTCTCATTTCTGCTTGTAAAGCAAGTGTTCTTTTCTAAGGCTTCTCTCTCTGCCTCTCTCTCTCTCTCTATGCTTGAACTCTTATCTCTCTTTCTCCCTCTCATTCTATCTCTCCCCCACCACCTTCTTTTTCCAAAAACTTGACAAATAAATCCCACTTACAGCAACCAACACACAGCAAAACTCTCCTGTTATACAACCTCTTCTGCTGCAGCTGCAATTTCAGCCAACAATTTCCAAGCTATTGGCGGTGACAGCTTAACCAGGCATCCTTGCACCACGTGTCATGGATCTCGATTGCTCAAATCTCCAAGAAGCTTTCCCACTGCATGTCATACAAGTGTGTAGTCGGTGGCTCTATTTTATTAATTTTGCATTTTTGATGTACATATATACAAGGTGGTGAGAAATAGAGTATTTCCTGCCACATCAATAAACAGGATGTCACAGCCATCAGTGATTCCAGAACTCCAAACGTGAATTTCTGAGCCCCGAGGGTGCCCAAGGAAAGCAATCTTTCCATCCAGCAGCTATCTGGCTGCTACCATTCCCTATGGTGAGTAAGGAAGTAAGGATGTGAAAAATCATATCACAAGATGCTGACCCCAGATAGCTGAGAGGCAAAGGAAAGGAATGATGTCAGTGAGCCCAGACTCTTACATCTTCCTACACATAGTTCAGTCATTCAGTCGTGTCTGACTCTTTGCAACCCCATGAACCGCAGCACGCCAGGCCTCCCTGTCCCTCACCATCTCCCGGAGCTTGCTCAAACTCATGCCCATCGAGTCGGTGATGCCATCCAACCATCTCATCCTCTGTCGTCCCCTTCTCCTCCTGCCATCAATCTTTCCCAGAGTCAGAGTCTTCTCAGATGAGTCACTTCTTCATATCAGGTGGCCAAAGTAGTGGAGCTTTAGCTTCAGCATCAGCCCTTCCAATGAATATTCAGGACTAATTTCCTTTAGGATGGACTGGTTGGATCTCCTTGCTGTCCAAGGGACTCTCAAGAGTCTTCTCCAACACCACATTTCAAAAGCATCAGTTCTTCGGCACTTAGCTTTCTTTATGGTCCAACTCTCACATCCATATATGGTTACTGGAAAAACTATAGCTTTGACCAGATGGACCTTTGTCTGCAAAGTGATGTCTCTGCTTTTTACTATGCTGTCTAGATTTGTCATAGCTTTTCTTCCAAGGAGCAAGGATCTTTTAATTTCATGGCTGCTGTCACCATCTGCAGTGATTTTGGAGCCCAAGAAAATAAAGTCTATCACCGTTTCCATTTTTTCCCCATCTATTTGCCATGAAATTATGGGACAGGATGCCATGATCTTAGTCTTTTAAATTTTAAAAAAAGCCATATTTTAAAAAAGTCCTTTACTTGAGGTGTCTGGGGCTGGTGCACTTGGATGACCATGAGGGATGGGATGGGGAGGGCGGTGGGAGGAGGGTTCAGGATGGAGAACACATGTACACTCATGACTGATTCATGTGAATGTATGGCAAAACCCACTACAGTATTGTAAAATAATTAGCCTCCAATTAAAATAAATAGAAAAAGTAAATAAATAAACTAGTATGGCAAAAGTTAAAACAACAACAACAACAACAATCTTTTGATGTTCAGACTATCTGCCCCTTGTTGCAAACTTCTATATAACCTGGCTCTTCTCCCATCCACCTCCTCGGAGCAGTTCTCTCAAGGTACTTGAGATGCTGTCTCCCAGACTTGAAGTCCTAAAAACTCCCACCAAATAAAACATAACTCTCAACTGGTAGGTTGTGACTAGTTTTGTTTTGTTTTTTAGTCTACAGCGGGAAGAGAATTCAGAAAGCTATAAAGATTTTGATAAAAGTATGGTCTCCACAGCAGGTCTTGGGATTTGGAATGTCACTTCCATCTGTTTTTATTAGCTGGAAACCTTGGATGTTGTTGTTGTTTCTTGGTCATGTCTGATTCTTTGTGGCCCCATGGACTGCAGCACACCAGGCTTCCATGTCCTTCACTATCTCCCGGAGTTTGCTCAAACTCATGTCCATTGAATCAGTTACTTAAACAGCATTTCCTCTTCTGTAAAAATGAGTTGCCTGGTTGAGTCAAGGATTGGATGTTTCTAAGGCCTTTGCAGCAATGCCTGGGCTCGAGTGTCAAGTAAAACTGCTGCCCAAAGTGGCTGGCCCATGAGCTTGAGCACAGCATCAGTGTCCCAGCTGTGGGAGGTGGATTCCCGTGTCCAACAGATCCGTTCCATCGGCAGCGCGATGACATTAGTCATCTTCAAGAATAAAATGCTTGTTTGAACTAAAAATTATGCAAGAAATGGGCAAATCCTGGGATGAAGACAGAGGGCTGAATTAAGGAAGTATATCAGACTGAGAAAAACTAACCCTTTTCCTTTAAACTGTTTATTAGTGAGATGAACATACAATATTTGTACCTTTGTTCTGGGGAGAAAATAGGACTTTGACATAGTCCATCAATTCTTACTTTTAGTACTGATATAGGAGATAGATGGGCTTCAGGTTAGGCATTTACTACTAGCCTCCTGTTTGCATTTCCTGAGACAAAAGATAGGTGAGCTCCAGTTGAGGCATTTACAGTCAGCCTCCTGTTTGCCCTCTGAAATGGAAGCAACAACAGAAACAGGGTAAATAGCCAGTGTTTGCCTCTTATAAACACCTTGAGGTAATAGTCATGGCAAAGACAAAGATGGGCAAACGCTGTTTGCGTAAAGGATTAAGGAATTTTCTTTCAATTCTGGCTTCCTTGGTGTGTAGGCCCAGCAATGGGATTGCTGGGTCATAAGGCAGTTCTATTTCCAGTTTTTTAAGGAATCTCCACACTGTTCTCCATAGTGGATGTACTAGTTTGCATTCCCACCAACAGTGTAAGAGGCTTCCCTTTTCTCCACACCTTCTCCAGCATTTATTGCTTGTATACTTTTGGATTGCAGCCATTCTGACTGGTGTGAAATGGTATCGCATTGTGGTTTTGATTTGCATTTCTCTGATAATGAGTGATGTTGAACATCTTTTCATGTGTTTGTTAGCCATCTGTATGTCCTCTTTGGAGAAATGTCTGTTTAGTTCTTTGGCTCTTTTTTTTTTTTTGTACATGAATCCATCACGGGTGTACATGCATTCCCAAACATGAACCCCCCTCACACCTCCCTCCCCACAACATCTCTCTGGGTCATCACCGTGCACCAGCCCCAAGCATGCTGTATCCTGCGTCGGACATAGACTGGAGATTCAATTCTTACATGATAGTATATATGTTACAATGCCATTCTCCCAAATCATCCCACCCTCTCCCTCTCCCTCTGAGTCCAAAAGTCCACTATACACATCTGTGTCTTTTTTCCTATCTTGCATACAGGGTCGTCATTGCCATCTTTCTAAATTCCATATATATGTGTTAGTATACTGTATTGGTGTTTTTCTTTCTGGCTTACTTCACTCTGTATAATCAGCTCCAGTTTCATCCATCTTATCAGAACTGATTCAAATGTATTCTTTTTCACGGCTGAGTAATACTCCATTGTGTATATGGACCACAGCTTTCTTATCCATTCATCTGCTGATGGACATGTAGGTTGCTTCCATGTCCTGGCTATTGTAAACAGTGCTGCGATGAACATTGGGGTACATGTGTCTCTTTCAATTCTGGTTTCCTCGGTGTGTATGCCCAGCAGTGGGATTGCTGGTTCATAAGGGAGTTCTATTTGCAATTTTTAAAGGAATCTCCACACTGTTCTCCATAGTGGCTGTACTAGTTTGCATTCCCACCAACAGTGTAGGAGGCTTCCCTTTTCTCCACACCCTCTCCAGCATTTATTGCTTGCAGATTTTTGGATCGCAGCCATTCTGACTGGTGTGAAGTGGTACCTCATTGTGGTTTTGATTTGCATTTCTCTAATAATGAGTGATGTTGAGCATCTTTTCATGTGTTTGTTAGCCGTCCATATGTCTTCTTTGGAGAAATGTCTATTTAGTTCTTTGGCCCATTTTTTGATTGGGTCGTTTATTTTTCTGGAATTGAGCTGCATAAGTTGCTTGTATATTTTTGAGATTAGTTGTTTGTCAGTTGCTTCATTTTCTATTATTTTCTCCCATTCAGAAGGCTGTCTTTTCACCTTGCTTATAGTTTCCTTTGTTGTGCAGAAGCTTTTAATTTTAATTAGATCCCATTTGTTTATTTTTGCTTTTAATTCTAGTATTCTGGGAGGTGGCTCATAGAGGATCCTGCTGTGATTTATGTCGGAGAGTGTTTTGCCTATATTCTCCTCTAGGAGTTTTATAGTTTCTGGTCTTACATTTAGATCTTTAATCCATTTTGAGTTTATTTTTGTGTATGGTGTTAGAAAGTGATCTAGTTTCATTCTTTTCCAAGTGGTTGACCAGTTTTCCCAGCACCACCTGTTAAAGAGATTGTCTTTACTTGGTTCACTTTTTTATTGGGTCACTTATTTTTCTGGAATTGAGCTGCAGGAGTTGAAAGAGACACGTGTACCCCAATGTTCATTGCAGCACTGTTTATAATAGCCAAAACATGGAAGCAACCTAGATGTCCATCAGCAGATGAATGGATAAGAAAGCTGTGGTACATATACACAATGGAGTATTACTCAGCCATTAAAAAGAATACATTTGAATCAGTTCTAATGAGGTGGATGAAACTGGAGCCGATTATACAGAGTGAAGTAAGCCAGAAAGAAAAACACCAATACAGACCACCTAACCTGCCTCTTGAGAAATCTGTATGCAGGCCAGGAAGCAACAGTTAGAATTGGACATGGAACAACAGACTGGTTCCAAATAGGAAAAGGAGTACGTCAAGGCTGTATATTATCACCCTGCTTATTTAACTTCTATGCAGAGTACATCATGAGAAACGCTGGGCTGGAAGAAACACAAGCTAGAATCAAGATTGCCGGGAGAAATATCAATAACCTCAGATATGCAGATGACACCACCTTTATGGCAGAAAGTGAAGAGGAACTAAAAAGCCTCTTGATGAAAGTCAAAGAGGAGAGTGAAAAAGTTGGCTTAAAGCTCAACATTCAGAAAACGAAGATCATGGCATCAGGTCCCATCACTTCATGGGAAATAGATGGGGAAACAGTGGAAACAGTGTCAGACTTTATTTTTGGGTCCCCAACATCACTGCAGATGGTGGTTGCAGCCATGAAATTAAAAGACGCTTACTCCTTGGAAGAAAAGTTATGACCAATCTAGATAGCATATTTAAAAGCAGAGACATTACTTTGCCAACTAAGGTCCGACTAGTCAAGGCTATGGTTTTTCCTGTGGTCATATATGGATGTGAGAGTTGGACTGTGAAGAAGGCTGAGTGCCGAAGAATTGATGCTTTTGAACTGTGGTGTTGGAGAAGACTCTTGAGAGTCCCTTGGACTGCAAGGAGATCTAACCAGTCCATTCTGAAGGAGATCAACCCTGGGATTTCTTTGGAAGGAATGATGCTAAAGCTGAAACTCTGGTACTTTGGCTACCTCATGCGAAGAGTTGACTCTTTGGAAAAGAGTGTGATGCTGGGAGGGATTGGGGGCAGGAGAAGAAGGGGATGACCGAGGATGAGATGCCTGAATGGCATCACTGACATGATGAACGTGAGTCTGAGTGAACTCCGGGAGTTGATGATGGACAGGGAGGCCTGATGTGCTGTGATTCATGGGGTTGTAAAGAGCCAGACACGACTGAGAGACTGAACTGAACTGGATTGAACAATAACCCTGTATGCGAGACAGCAAAAGAGACACAGATGTATAGAACAGTCTTTTGGACTCTGTTGGAGAGGGAGAGGGTGGGATGATTTGGGATAATGGCACTGAAACATGTATAATATCATAGAAGAAATGAATCACCAGTCTGTGTTCGATGCAGGATACAGGATGCTTGGGGCTGGTGCACTGGAATGACCCAGAGGGATGGTATGGGGAGGGAGGTGGGAGGGGGTTCAGGATTAGGAACACGTGTACACCCGTGGCGGATTCATGTTGATGTATGGCAAAACCAATACAGTATTGTAAAGTAATATAAAGTAAAAAAAATAAAAAGCAATCTTCTTTAATTCTTACATTTAACAATTTAACTCAGGAAATCCCCAACCTGGAAACAGAACTCTGACCTGGATGTGCTCCTGGGAACCCGACAGTTATGTCCTAAAACACTCAGAAGAGAACTTTGTAACTTTCTGAAATCCAAATGAAAAAAATATTCAAACCAGATTTTTGTATTTTAAAACTTAATTTATTCATTTTTAAATATTTGGTCATGCTTTTAGCTTTACTGCATAACATACTTTTTAATTGTGAAAGTAATTCATGCATTAAAAAATAAAATATATAAAATAAAAAATCGAAGTCCCTCCCAAAGCAGCCCACTCCTGGTTGTGGAGGGAATCAGTTAGCAGAGGTCCCCAGATAGTCTGTGCATTTATGGGTCACTGTTGTCTATGTTTGTAAAGACATGAGATCATACTGTACATAATGTTCTAAATAACATTTCACCTTCAAGTATCAATAAAAGCCAAAGAGAAATCAGGAAAGAGAAATACCTCATGTTTAGGGCTATAAGGATGCTGACTGCCAGCCTCCCAGGAAGAACCACATTCCCACCCAGGGCTGGTGAAAACAAAATCCACAGGCTTGTAACAGACCTGAAATCACTAGTTCTGCAAGGAAACTTCTACTGAATTGGTCAATGCTGATATTAAAATGGTAAACAACCCTTAAGGGGATTGGAGAGAGTGTGTGATGCCAATGATGCTAATATGTTATTTCCCTTTGGCTTTTCTTGCCTCATACTCTTGCCTGCATCTCTTGCTTGGGTGCCATAAGATTCTAAAATTTTCAAAAACATTTTATTTTATATGGCAGTATAGTGGAATAACAATGTTTTGTTGGTTTCAGATATACAGTAGTGATTTAGGTATACATATATCTATTCTTTTTCAAGTTCTTTTCCCATTTAGGCTGTTACATAACATTAAGCAGAGTTCTCTGTGCTATACAGTAGGTTCTGGTTGCATATAGCAGTGTGTATGTTTCCATCCCAAACTTCCTAATCATCCCTCGCCCTCACTCTTCTCCCCTGATAACCATAAGTTTGTTCTCTGAGAGTCTGTCTCTGACTTGCAAGTAAGTTCACCTGTATCGTTGCTTTTTAGAGTGCAGCTAAATATCATATGATATTTTTCTTTGTCTGACCTACTTCACTAGCATAATATTGTCTAAGGCTATCCATGCTGCTGCAAATAGCAATATTTATTTTCTTTCTGGTTGAGTAACATTCCATTGTATTAGTCCATGTACCATATCTTCTTTATCCTTTCGTCTATCAATGGACATTTAGATTGCTTCCATGTCCTCGTTGGCTTCCCTGTTGGCTCAGATGGTAAAAAAAAATTTTGCCTACAATACTGGAGACACAGGTTTTATCCCTGGGTTGGGAAGGTACCTGGAGAAGGGAATGACAACCCACTCCAGTATTCCTGCCTGGAGAATTCCATGGACAGAGGAGTCTCGTGGGCTACAGTCAGACATGACTGAGTGACTAACACATGTCCTGGCTATTGTAAACAGTACTGCAATGAATATTGGGGTGCATGCATCTTTTTGAATTATGGTTTTCTGCAGATAAATACCCAGAAGTGGGATTGCTGGATCCTATGGTAACTCTTTCTTTTCAGTTTTTTTTAAGGAAGCTCGATATTGTTCTCCAGAGTAGCTGCATCAATTTACATTCCTACCAACAGTGTATTTTTAAATTAATTGAATTTGCATTGCTTCTCAGCTGGAGGCAGGTTTCAGGAAATATTGTGCAGTTGTTGACTGGGAAGACTCTCCCCCAAGAAGAGTACTGGATGGAAAGCCACACACTTGGGGGCATTTGGTTTGTTCATCATCCTTCCCAAGAACTTGTTCTGCTATGGGCTCCAAGGCTATGATGATCACGAGCCCCAGGTGGACTCACCCGTTCACAGTAGAAAAGATGCATCATTAACCTGAAAAGCAGCAAGGAGGCTCCTATTTTCCCTCGAAAGTGCTTGGTTCACAAACTCCCCCAAATGGAAAATATCATAGGGAGAACTCAGCAATCATGTGGTTTGTCCAAAGTTAAGTTGTCTGAGGTCTCCTTTCAGAAGCAGGTGCAAATCACTGGGTTAATTATATATATATATATATATATATATATATATATATATATATACAGTTGTTTAACAATGTTGTGCTAGTTTCAGGTACACAACAAGGTGATTCATATATATAGAGAGAGAGAATTGTGTCTGGCTGCAGCCCACGAGGCTCCTCTGTCCATGGAATTCTCCAGGCAAGAATACTGGAGTGGGTTGCCATGCCCTTCTCCAGGTAACTTCCCAACCCAGGGATCAAACCTGTGTCTCCAATATTTCAGGCAAGGTTTCTTTTTTAACCATCTGAGCCACCAGGGGCGCCAAGGAGGACATGGAAGCAACCTAAATGTCCATTTATAGATGAAAGGATAAAGAAGATGTGGTACATGGAATATACCACTTCCCTGGTGGCTCAGACTATAAAGAATCTGCCTGCAAGGCAGGTAACCTCGGTTCAATCCCTGGATCAGGAAGATCCTCTGAAGGAAGAAATAGCAACCCACTCCAGTATTCTAGACTGGGAAATCTGATGGACAGAGTGGCCTGGTGGGTGACAGTTCCTGGGGCAAAGAGTCAGGCATGCCTGAGTGACTAACACACACACACACAGATATCTAGATTATTTACTCTTATAAATTATTATTACCAGATATTGAGTATAGTTCCCTATGCTATACAGTAGGTGCTTGTTGTTTATTTTATACACAGCAAATTGTAGGGACAGAAGAGCCTGGCCTGGCAGGCTGCAGTTTCTGGGGTAGCAACAAGTCAGAAGTGACTGAGTAACTAAGCATGTGTCTGTTAATCCGAAACTCCTAATTAATCCTCCCTCCTTCTCCTCTGGTAACCACAAATTTGTTTTCTGCTTCTGTGAGTCTATCTCTATTTTGTAAATAACTTTATTTGTATCATTCTTTTCTTTTAGATTCCATATATAAGTGATATCATAGGATAATCATCTTTCTCCGTCTGGTTTCCTTCACTCAGCCTGATCACCTCTAGGTCCAGGACGACCCCTTCATTCCAAGTTGCCTCTCCCCCAGCCCTTCTTCATTGAGTGTGTCCACCCTGAAAGCAGCTTCAGGGAGACAAACAGAAGATTCCCCTGGGAAGCCACTCCCCTTCCTGAGAGGTCACATCCGGGTCAAGGTCACGTCAGCATGAGCTCTGTGTCTCCTGGGCAGCCCTTCCTCCACACATTCTCCCTCCCGGCAGCTGTTTCTATGATCACTTGTGGGGAACCACTGCCTGGTTCAGGCTCCCACCCCAAGGCTGTCTCTCACACCTCCCCAGGGCCAGCCACAGAGATAACACCACTCCCCCTCCTCCCTCACTGCCCTCCCTTTCGTTTTGTCCTTGCTCTTTCTGCAGGGACACGATCCCTGTGCTTTAGGATATAGTCAACAGGCAGCTCCCCAACTTGGTGCCCCCCAACACTGTTCCCCATCTACACCTCCCACATTACCTTCAGCTTCATAAACCGCCTCTAGTAGGACAGGACCCATTCAGGGTTATCCTTGCCAAAGTTTCCACAACTCCTCACTTGTCTTCTGGTTTCATGTTGCCACCCCTGCACCAACACACACTACAGACGTGCAGTTATGGGGGATGGGGAAGTGGACCACGGTGGCTGCATCCCCTCACCATCTTCCTGAGGTCTTCAACTCCAGGACCGCGTGTCTCAGAGTCTAGCAGAAATGCTGTTGTTAAATAAGCCTCTGCAGGAGGAGAAGGGGACGACAGAGGATGAGATGGCTGGATGGCATCACGGACTCGATGGACGTGAGTCTGAGTGAACTCCGGGAGTTGGTGATGGATAGGGAGGCCTGGCGTGCTGCAATTCATGGGGTTGCAGAGTCAGACAAGTCGCTCAGAGTTCAGAGCGACTGAAATGAACTGAACTGAACTGAAGACACAGACATAGCGAACAGACATATGGCTACCAAGGAAGAAGGGTGATTGGGATGAATTGGGAGACTGAGATTGGCCTGTATACACTAATAATACTGTGTATAAAATGGATAACTGCTGGGGACCTACTGTATAGCACAGGGAACTCACGTGCTCTGAGGTGACCTAAAGGGGAAAGAAATCCATAAAAGAGGAGATATATGTATATGTATATCTATACAGCAGAAACTAACACAACGTTGTGAAACCACTATACTCCAATAAAAATTACTTAAAAAAATAAGCCTCCATAAATGCTTTGATGAAGGAGTCAAAGAAATACTTGAAGTGCTTGCGCGCCTGACAGGGAGCCCCATGCCTTGAGCATATTTGAAGTCAAATAGTTGAAATGATCAATTGTTTCTTCTGCAGTTCATTATTCCTTATTGACAAGCCTGCCTCATCCACCACTGGGGATCTCCTGAGACCAGATTGCTTATGCTGCTTCTGTTTGATAATTTGGCCATGGAAACATAAGATGTATTATTTAGTAGATGCTTTTGTTAAATAAAATACTATACAATTTATCAAACACTTTGTATATAAGCATCAGTGAACAAAGTAAATAATGCTAATATGGAGTTTTAATCAATGGTTTCCTTGGATAATACATACATCCAAATATCAGATCAACCCTCCCTCTAGGCTTCATTAGCATTCATGCATAACAAAATAATATTGGCTCAATGGCTTGAAGAATCAACTGTTCTTGAAACTGAAAAATGTATTTAAATCACAATGTTTACTTATAATAAATACTGAGAATTTCTTACAAAATTATAAGAATTTTAGGTATTATTATCTTGAACTTATTGTATTATTTGAAATTATTATTTTGAAATGTTTTATTTTGAAATTGAATCTCAGACTTTCTATTGGTGGAAAAAAAATGAAGTCTAAATCCAATTTCCAGACCAAATTGTTAGGTAGGTAGAATAGGGAAAAGGAGTCCAAAATGGTGGTGGCAAAAAGACAAGGAAGGAAAAGCCCGGAAAAATAAAACAAAAGAAGGTCCAAGGACAGGAGTGAGGACCTCAGGTAAAACAAACAACACTCCTGGCTGGCCCAATTTACATAGGACAGGCCCAGGGAGAGATAAACATATAAAAAGAGGAGTCAAAGCTAGCTCTCTCTCTCTCTCCCCCTGCGCACTGGGGTGCTCTTCTCTTCGTGTCTTTGGATCGATGTGCCCTCATGCCTCAAAGATTGGTTTTCCTGCTACCTTCTAAATAAAAAAGAGCTGTAACACTGAGCTGTAACACTGATTTGTCTAAGAGCTATAACATGGTCCATTCGAGACCTTAGAGCTATAACACGGTCTATCCACGCCGAGGGGGCTTTAATGTCTGTCACTTCAAATCTTTGTTGTAACAAGACAAAGAACTGAGGAACGTACACTCATGTGACAAAATGAAATGATTTATTCCTCAAGCAATTGTTTTTAATTACTAAACATTTAATTTACATATTTTCAGAATTGCTGCTGCTGCTGCTAAGTCGCTTCAGTCGTGTCCGACTCTGTGTGACCCCATAGAGGGCAACCAGGCTCCACCGTCCCTGGGATTCTCCAGACAAGAACACTGGAGTGGGTTTCAGAATAGCACCGCTTATTAAAAATAGAGACTATGTTAAATATAATGCAGGCTTTCATTATTTGATGGCTTAGTTTTTTAAGAAGAAATCTTTTTGAAATATTGATCAAAAATAAAGTTATAAAACTACAGCTTGTAAGGATGAGCCAAGTAGAATTAACATTAAGTCAAAAGTGGTTGAATATGGCATTTGGAAATGGCACAACCTAGAAGTATGTAAGTTGAAATGGTTTGTAAGCTATTAAACAAAGCACATGATTAATTTAACATCAGGTCTGTAGAGTTTGCCCATGTACTAACAATATAAGTGTTGTAACTGAGCAGAACCCTGTGGGTATGTCTGTCAAATTTATGATTAACCTCATTACCTGAACCTTTTTCTTGTTCAAAACTCATTCTCAAAATTGAGGAGTATCAAAGAAAAGGGGGGAATTGTAATGGAGCAGGACCATATGGGGCCTTCCAAGAACAGGTCTTCCCCATATCCCCTGCTTTAGCTCCTCTCTGAAGTTACATAGTTAATAGTATTTGATGCAAATTCCCTGAGTTTTTAGAGATGTAAAAAGCCTCTCCCTCTCCCACAAATAGAAGATGCTAATTACTTGATGACCAAGAGCACATAGCCCCAGGACCCCTGGAGTCTAAGGAATGATAATGTTAACCTCTGTGATACTACCCTGTTACCTCACCATCAGCCAATCAGAGAATTGTGCACGAGTTGATTACACACCCTTCTGACCCCTCACTCTCTTATCTGGCCTTTAAGAATGCTTTGATGAAACCCTTTGGGAAGTTCAGGGCTATTAGAACATGAGCCACCTCTAACTTTGCATGATCCTGCAATAAAACTTTCTGCTCCAAACACTGGCATTTTGGTCTGTTTTAGTGTCAGGTACTCGAACTTTGTATTAACAGTGTGACTGTTGTCAATTGACATCTCTTTTTGACCTTTGTTTTCTCACATGAAAATGTCTAACTTTCTCATTTTTCTACTTTCTGTTTCGGCTCTGAAACATCTGCAATTCAGTTTAAATATTTTCTCTTGCCAGGACTCTATTTCGTAACAAACATTTACTGATGTGATTAATAAAGCATCTTCACTCATTAATACAAAAAGTATCCACTGAGTGATTGTTATGTTCTGGGGCTTTCCATCAACTTCAGGTACATGGAACAAACAGAAGTCCTTCTCTCACGGATATTACATTCTAGTACATGAGAAAGATAATAAATAAATTAGTATAAAATGTTGTATGCTGTAAAGTTGGGATAGGGGCAGGAAGACCTGGAATGAGGGGGCCACATTAGACAGAGTGCAGAGGGAAAGATTCATGGAAACGTTCCACTATAGCATCAGGAATACCTTTAGCACAAAACCCCTGTTCAACAGTGACTTGAAGAAATAGGGGTTATTGCTCTAACTTAACAGGCAACAAAGAAGTAAATGCTCTCCTGAGACTGATTCTACTGTGCCATCAAGTCCTTAGATTTTTTCATCATTTTGCTACTTTCTCTGAGAAATGGAATATTTCTTGCCACATGAGTAAATAAGGATGTAACAGTCATCAGTAATTACAGGCACCATGGAAGGTAGGCTGGTGAGCTCTGAAAAAACTCAGGATGTGAAAACGCAGGAAACTGGACCCAGATAGCTGAGGTGCATACCAAAGGAGTGATTTCAGTAAGTCCAGACTCTTGCAGCTTTCCATACATAGAAAAGTGCTAAATTACTTAACTTGGGCTATCTGAGTTTCTTTAATGAACAATAATCTTTTGATATTTGGACTACCTGCCTTTTATGCAAGCCTTCTATAAAACCTGGCTGCTCCCCCCACCACCCCCCACCTCCTTAGAGCAGTTCTCTGTGTCACTTGAGATGCATCTCCTGGTGAGTGATAAAGTGTTAAAAATCCCTACCAAATAAAACATAGCTCTCAACTTCTTGGTTGTGAGTATTTCTTAATTCCGCATGTCTTTGCTACTTACTATTCCTCCTAATGCTTGTGACCTCATGGTCACAGGATGGCTGCCATTCTTCCATGCAACACAACTGGAGAATAGGAACAGACAATTCTCTCTCTGTCTTTTTTTAACTTTTGCAAGCATTTGTATCCCCAAAACAACAATATCCATATCCCCCACAATTGTCTTCCCTATGCAAAATTGTATTACTCATGTCTTTTGTTTTCTGTATTTTGATGCTTTGACTGTCCTGCAGGGTAGGCTGATTCCTAGCACCCTTCAAATGTAAACCAATCAATGCAGAGCTCACATCTCTTATCACCTCCTCTATCAGGCCTTCATACTTTGGGATCCCCTTGCCCTAAATACCCCAAGACCAGGTACCAGGGGCAGCCCCTGAACCCCAGAGTCAAATAAAATCATTCAAACTAGCCAACCCTACAAATTCATTAACAGAAGGAGGTATTTTTTTTTGGTCCACGAGAACCACCAGGCCCTGACATATGTAAGGTTTGACTGGCTTGCAGGGGAAGGTGTTTGCTCTTCTGCTCAGTAGCCCAGTTGTATACGACTCTTTGGGACCCCATTGAATGTGTCCCACCACGCTCCTCTGTCCATGGGATTCTCCAAGCAAGAATACTGGAGTGGGCTGCCATTTCCAGGGGATCTTCCCAACTCAAAGATCAACCCGCGTCTCCTGCACTCCTGCATTGGCAAGTGGATTCTTCAGCACTGAGCCACCCAGGAAATCGTCTTGCTATATTTTCAGAGGTCCCCTGACTATCCAGAAACACCCTTCCTAAAAATTTTAAATCTCTTCTTTTCTGATCTCCAGAGATGTTTCTTCCTTTTCAGTCCAAATCCTCGTATATCTTTTTGCACCATTTTTATGTGCTTTGAATTGAAGAGTGCCTCTCTTAGCTGGAGAAGGAAATGTCAACCCACTCCAGCATTCTTGTCTGGAGAATTCCACGGACAGAGGAGTTTGGCAGGCTACAGTCCGTGGGTTCACAGAGTCAGACACGACTGAGCGACTAACACTGTTACATTTTCACCCTCTTCTTGGCAGGAGAAGATGCGGAGGGAGCTTTTACTAAGGGTAGGGACCAACAGGTGCCCTGTGTTGACATGGTAACCTGTTCTGGAAGCACAGTTTGGCAGACCTTTCCATGAGGTTGGGGAGGAGCCCCAGTACCGCCCAACACAGCGGGTGTTTCCCAGGGGTGTGTTTCTCAGCAGGGGCCGCAGGACCAGAGAAGAGTGACACTCAAAATACGAATCTGCAGGACCCACATGGGCACCACTAAGAGATACTGGCTGTTGCTGGACAAAGGGTTCTGAGTGTTCCACAGGCACATGGTAGGGTTTGGATCAGAGGCTGTATTTCCACTGGCACAGAAATATGCCTCAACACGTGGCAAGTGGTTTGGCAGCCCTGCCTGGCACTGGCTGAAGTCCACCCATGTACCAGAGTTGGCACCCAGAAGAGGCTACCAAGACCCAGGCAGATGGCCAGAAATCCAACAAAACTGTGGTGGTTCAGAGGGAAGGTCCATTCTTAGCAAGGGAATAATTATTACAAAGAAATTGAAGAACAGAACTGAGTCATGCTGTTTATATCAATGTGATGTGAGGTGTCCCCGCAAATAATCAATAAACAACCTATAATAGGGTCCTGTGGCCCCAGCCAAGACCATCCACTGGGAAACCACCTCCACCAGCCTGGGGACCCCGCTCCTTCCTGCCCTGTCTTCTCTTCGGTGACTCCATGTATCAGCCATTTTGACAACTCAGGGCTTGTTTCAAATCACAAAAACAGAGTTTTTCTGAAGTGATTTTATTTTCTTAAGAAACTATATATTTTTCCTTTTTTGTGTGAGAACCTGAGGTGATTTATAAGGTATTTTCTGAAAATGGGGAGAAATCTACAGTACTTTTTCTTCATTCCCTTTGTACGTATTTGTCTGTAATTCAGAATGGAGTGAAATCTGTCTCCTAATACTCACCCCCGTGGACAGAATGAATATGTACAAACTGTTCAATGTGTTTGCTCACTGTTACCGTACCCTTCAAAATGATCATGCTTGACTAACTCTTAGTTCCACCTTAGGAACTTTTAGAAATGTGGCGTGTGTGGCAAGAAAATTTTTACAGTAATGAAAATCAAATAATCCAGGCCCAATTCTAGGAAAACATTTATGGAAATGATGATTAATTCTTACAATTGGATAATACATATCCTATAAAATGGTGCTTAAATATATTTTGGTGACATGGGAAATACCTATTATTAGGTAAAATCAAAACTGCTGCTGCTGTTAAGTCCCATCAGTCATGTCCTACTCTGTGCAACCCCATAGACGGCAGCCCAACAGGCTCCTCTGTCCCTGGGATTCTCCAGGCAAGAATACTGGAGCAGGTTGCCATTTCCTTCTCCAATGCATGAAATCAAGACTAGAGGATATTTTTTTACAAAGATGACAAATAAATTTAAAAAAATAGCAGCTTTTCATGGATGATGGGATCATGATCAACTTTGTTATTTCTAGATGCTTTTACTTTTGAAATATCATAGAATAAACACACAACCTTTAAGACCAGAAAATATATTTGAATATATGTGTGGGTATATGTGCACATATATGTACAATATTTAACAGTTATAGAGGCTGGCCAGCATGTGTAAACTGCTGGGCTATAAGTTAATCACTGAGAATGATGTTTTGATAAATTTGGTGAAATGTTCATAAAACAAGGGCAAATGAAAAGCTGGAACATAAATTGTACAGACGATATGCTCTTTGCTTCATTTAGTTTAATAAAAGAACTAAAATATATAGACAGAAAATAGTTTAATAAAACACAAAATGACTGAGATTATTTTGGATACACCCTTCTATGTTGGCAATGTTTCCTGCCTTGAATTTAATGAATGCACACTTCTTTTAGAATTAGATGTAAATATCACAAGGCAGGTGGCCACTTTCATTACAGACATGGCAACAACTCTGTCCCCATGGGAGCTCACTTTCTCTTGCTGTGTATGTGCCATAGCCTTTACAACATGCTAGCAAATGTGTTTTCATTATGCTTGCCAAGCTGTGTCAACTCTTGCTTTCCCTGGTTGGTTAAACTTTATAACAAAATATTCTTAAAATAAAAATGTGTCAATTTTGATTGTTTTGAGCTTTCATCATTACTGAACATTCAGCAAACATTTTTTAATTTCTTAAATTGAAGTGTAGTGGATTTACAATGGTGCTTTAATTTCAGGTAAACAGAAAAGTGATTCAGTTATTCATATATATGCATTCGTTTTTAATATCCCTGTTATATAATTTATCATCGGATGCTGAAAATAGTTCCTTGTGCTATACAGTAGGACTTTGTTCTTATTCATTCTATTTATAACAGTTTGCCTCTGCTAATCCCAAGCTCCCACTCCATCCCTCCCACACCCCCTCTTCCTTGGCAACCGCACGTCTGCTCGCTACGTCTGTGAGTCTTTTTTGTTTTGTAGATAAGTTCATGTCATATTTTAGATGCCATATATGTGTCGTCATATGGTATTTGTCTTTCTCCTTCTGGCTTTACTTCACTTTATACGATAATCTCTAGTTGCATCCATATTGCTGCAAGTGGCATTGTTTCATTCTTTTTATGGCTGAGTAGTATTCCATGGTATACATGCACTACATCTTCTTTATCCATTCATCTCTAGATGGACATTTAGTTTGTTTGCGCGTTTTGACTATCGTGAATAGTGTTGCTATGAACATATGGGTGCGTGTATATTTTTTTATTAGAATTTTGTCTGGATGTTTACTGAGCAGTGGGATTGCTGGGTCATGTGGTAGCTCTATTTTTAGTTTTCTGAAGAATCGCATGTTGTTCTTCATGGTGGTTCTGTGTGTGTACTCAGTCACGTCCAGCTTTCTGTGACCCCTGGGCTGTGGCCTACCAGGCTCCTCTGTCCATGGGATTTCCCAAGCAAGAATGCTGGAGTGGGGATTTCCTCCTCCAGGGGATCTTCCCAATCCAGGCTCTACCAACTTACATTCCCACCAACAGTGTAGGAGAGTTCCCTTTTCTCCACATCCTCTCCAGCATTTAAATAAAATATTGTTAATATCATATATATGATTTTTTTCCTTTAATATAAAGTAAATGTGTTAATGTGATTTGGGAATTTGATTTTTTTTCACTTTAGAGTTTCTGAAAAGTAAATATAATAGAATCACCTGGGATATACACACACCTGGAAAAAAAGTTGAACCTGGCAAATTTGCTAAATAATACAGCATCTCTGTGTTAGCTTTCTTCTCCCCCTTTTCTCAATTATCTTCTTCAGTGTTCCACTTTATCAAACTGAAAGAAGCTTTTAAAAGCCCTGGAGTTAAGGTTTCTTTCACTCTAGGAGAAAAGAAATTGGTTTTTGTTTTATATTTTTTTAATTGGTCTCTCAAACTCTTGATACCTATCTGTTTAACAGTAGAGGCAAATCTTACCATCTAAAATTCTGTTTTCTTGCATGTTCAGAATTGCCAGGTTCTGCTGGGAACCTTCACATCAGTGGGAATCCAGACAGAGAACAGAAATCCTTTGAGACAATCCACTCATCTTTCCTTCATGTGAGAAAGCAGCAATTCTACAGACCAGACCAGATAAGAACTGGGTCAAAAAAATCCAAATGCTTTGCAGGGACAGGGCAGAAATCCTACAGTATTTGACATCCTGAGGCTGAGTGGAGAGGGCAGCTTGCCTGAAGCAGTCACATCATCCTCTACACACTCAAGACTTGGACTATAGGATAGGATAACAGGAAAACAGGTCCCAGGGTACCTAAAGTCTACACCCAATACATGCATTGAGTTCTAGGGGAGATTTTTTTATCTGTGGAAATATTCCAATCTTTTTGTGTTCAAATAAAAAAAAAGGTCACTGTTTTCTCACAATCATTAATATTCAGGAGAAGACTCTTGAAAGTCCCTTGGACTGCAAGAAGACCCAACCAGTCCATTCTAAAGGAGATTGGCCCTGGATATTCTTTGGAAGGAATGATACTAAAGCTGAAACTCCAGTACTTTGGCCACCTCATGCGAAGAGTTGACTCATTGGAAAAGACTCTGATGCTGGGAGGGATTGGGGGCAGGAGGAGAAGGGGATGACAGAGGATGAGATCACTGGATGGCGTCACTGACTCGATGGGTGTGAGTTTGGGTGAACTCTGGGAGTTGGTGACAGGCAGGGAGGCATGGTGTGCTGCGATTCATGGGGTCGCAAAGAGTTGGACGCAACTGAGCAACTGAACTGAACTGAACTGAACTGAACTAAATGGTTATTATTTTAAATAATTGAATCACCATGAAAGGAGTCCACCCACAGAATCAAATCCAGATCATCACTGTAAAGGCATTATTTCAAACATTTCCAACATTCTTCTTTCTGTTTATCAAGGGCGACTTTATGTTAGGAAACAGGATTTCAGCATATTGGAGACATGCATAGGATTTTTGAAACTTTTAACAGTTCTGTCACTTTCTGAAAGTCTCTGGGGTGAGCATGGGAAGAAAGTAGGTGGAGATTCAGAGTAAGCAGAGGCAGAGCTCAAGGGGGGAAATGGCTACAGGTTCAGGCAACAAAACCAAGATCACAGGACAGGACACAAGGAACTAAGTGTATTTTTGTCTTATTTGCAGAAGAAGTCATCTGGGCATGTTAGACATTGCATCCATCCGTCAGACAGTGGTTGGTGAAGCCTTTTGTCAAGTGCAGACCAGGAAGACTGCCTGTGAGGAGATCAAGAGTAGAGAAGACAGTGTCCTGGGCAGGTGAGTGACAAAAGGACACCAGCCAGAGATGGAGAAACCACATGCACCTGATTTTCATATTTGCAAAACTTAGAAAGACCACATTTCTTGTAAAAATGAGATTGTGATATGCACTGCAGATAAAAATACTCTGATTATTGGTGACAGTCAGCAAGCTCAGCCTTATGCATTTTAATGAGCTGGTTTTCCTGACACAAGCACTTTTTAAAAGATAGCAACTAGATTTCTAAAGGAAAAGAACAAAAAGAGATTGTATTTTCATGGTGATTATTTTGCCTGTGAATTATATGATTGTCCCCATGTCTTCTCAACTTCCATCTAACTTGCGTCTGAATCTAAAGAGTACATCCTTCTTAGCTTGTGAGAAAAGGCTGCAGATTTTTTCTCTCATCCATATTAAAAAGAAAGAAAATATAAAGAGAAAGCAGTTTGGAGTAGATGACCTAGACCATTCAGGCTACTGCTCTCTCTGCCCTGACAGAGCCAGCTCATGGCAGTGCAGCTCCTGGTGCCACGCCAGCCTGGGGATGAAGACGGTGCCACCAGAAGAGTCTGCACGAGCCCACATAGCAAGATTCATGTAGACACCTTGAATCCACTGACCAAGCATTTCCTTAACCATCAGGCATTTGTTGAACATATAATTTGCTCTAGGATTTCACTAAAGGTAGAAAGGTGAAACTCTCCCTCTCCACAAAGGTCATATCAAGCTATCTAGCTAGCTACCTATAATCTACCTCTATAGCTATATAGATATTCAATAGATAGATATTGATATACATAGACAGATATTGATCTATTTATTTGTCCATACAGAGATCAATCAATAAATAGATCTATGACTGCATTTGTGTTTCAGTTGACCTCTATATATTTGCCAATATCTCTGTTGATCAATCTGTATCTGTATCTATATCTATCATCTATCTATATCTATGTATGTATGTGTATATGTGTGTATCTGTGTACCTAACTGCTTTTTGTGTATGTATGCATCTGTCAGCTATCTGTAACTGTGTATGTATGTGTTTGTATGTTTACCTGTATCTCCACACCTATCTATGTACCTATATATGTATGTATCTATCTATAATTAGTATTTAATGATTAACATTTAACTAAGACAACTGCCCCTCAATCTATCATCTATTTATATCTACTTATGTGTATGAATGTTTATATGTATTTACATATGTGTGTGTCTATCTATCTATTGCAGGGAAGGAAAAACTTCCTTTTACCCCTTTAGGTTCTTGGGCTGGACAATAATTAAATTGATAGAAGACAAAATAGGATAATGAAAGAAAAACATAGAAATTTATTTTCTCACACATGGTTGGGAGAGTTCAAAAGGAAAATGAAGCCCTGAAGATGCTGTTAAACTCTAAAGTTAATCTACCTTTGACACACAGATGATGAACTCTGAGTCTGTGATGAGACAAAGGGCTTGAGCTTAGGCAGCAAGCAGTAAGTAGGACAGGGGCCAGGAACTGTGTGGAGGAGACCAGTGGAAAGGAAAGGTCACTTTAGTAGAGTTTTTTGTCCAGGGCCATTTCAGTGTCAACTCCCAGCCCCGGGGTGATAAAAATGTTCTTCTCCTCCTGGTGCTGGGAAGCTGTGTTTCTCATTGAAAATCTTTAGACTTACTTTTAGGTGGAAGATGGGAGATCAGAAGGTCTTCCCTGCAATCGCTGTTTCTCAAATGAATTTAATTCCAAGTAATCACTGTGACAAGATGACATATTTCAGGGTGACATGTTCTGAACCTCTTCACTGTCATCTGTCCACCTCTCCATCCATCCATTCTTCTATCATCTGTCCTACTTATCTACCTATCTGTCTATTGTCAGCCTGTCTAGCATCTGTCTGCCTACATGCGTGTCTACTCTGCATGCATCAGGAACCTCTGGACCAGGCAGCATGAGAGTTGCCGGGGGACTGAGGAGAAAGCCCCTGTCCTCAAGGCTAGCAGGGTCCTGTTTGGCCACTTTGCAGAGAGTTCCTTTTGCTCCCCAGCTACCTCCTCACCTGTCCATACAGCTAGATCCCTCTGACCCCACTGATGTGTAATAGTTACTTCAGAAGCCAGAGCTAACTGACCTCCCACCCAGAGACTCGGCAAACATTCCTTTTCTTGGACCAAATGGCAGTCATTACATTTGACTAAATTTTTTGGTTTTACTGTCTATTTCTCACACATGAGCACAAGTGTTTTTCTGTCAGGACCCTCACTGTGGCTGGAACAAATGAGGGTTCCAGTGCATGTTAATTGTCATCATTAGTTTAAGCATGACCTCAACTCTGTGCATAAGCCCCATTGGGTGAGTGTAAAACAGTTGTCCCATCTGAGTCATATAGATTTGAATTACCCACAATGTAGGGATTATGTATATGTTGAGTTTTTTATAAGACACTAAATTCAACTATGAGGGCTCCACTCTCATGGGTTAATCACTCCCCAAAGCCCCCACCTCCTAATAATACCACCTATGGGACTAGAGTTCGAACCAAATAATTTGAGAAGGATTCATTCAGACCATGTCAGTAATGATATCAGTTCAGTTCAGTTCAGTTGCTCAGTCGTGTCGGACTTTATTGCGATCCCACGAATCGCGGCACGCCAGGCCTCCCTGTCCATCACCATCTCCCGGAGTTCACTCAAACTCACGTCCATTGAGTCAGTGATGCCATCTAGCCATCTCATCCTCTATCATCCCGTTCTCCTCCTGCCCCCAGTCCCTCCCAGCATCAGAGTCTTTTCCAATGAGTCAACTCTTCGCATGAGGTGGCCAAAGTACTGGAGTTTCAGCTTCAGCATCATTCCTTCCAAAGAACATCCAGGGCTGATCTCCTTTAGAATGGACTGATTGGATCTCCTTGCAGTCCAAGGGACTCAGGAGAGTCTTCAACACCACAGTTCAAAAGCATCAATTCTTTGGCGGTCAGCTATCTTCACAGTCCAACTCTCACATCCATACAACCACTGGATAAACCATAGCTTTGACTAGACGGACCCTTGTTGGCAAAGTAATGTCTCTGCTTTTCAATATGCTATCTGCTGCTGCTGCTGCTGCTAAGTCGCTTCAGTCATGTCCGACTCTGTGCGACCCCATAGATGGCAGTCCACCAGGCTCCTCTCTCCTTGGGATTCTCCAGGCAAGAATACTGGAGTGGGTTGCCATTTCCTTCTCCAATGCATGCAAGTGAAAAGTGAAGGTGAAGTCGCTCAGTCGTGTGTGACTCTTAGCAACCCCATGGGCTGCAGCCTACCAGGCTACTCCATCCATGGGATTTCCAGGCAAGTGTACTGGAGTGGGTTGCCATTGCCTTCTCTGAATATGCTATCTAGGTTGGTCATAACTTGTCTTCCAAGGAATAAGCGTCTTTTAATTTCATGGCTGCAATCACCATCTGCAGGGATTCTGGAGCCCAGAAAAGTAAAGTCTGACACTGTTTCCACTGTTTCCCCATCTATTTCCCATGAAGTGATGGGACCAGATGCCATGATCTTCATTTTCTGAATGTTAAGCTTTAAGCCAACTTTTTCACTCTCCTCTTTCACTTTCATCAAGAGGCTTTTTAGCTCCTCTTCACTTTCTGCCATAAGGGTGGTGTCATCTGCATATCTGAGCTTATTGATATTTCTGCCAGCAATCTTGATTGCAGCTTGTGCTTTTTCCAGCCCAGCGTTTCTCATGATGTACTCTGCATATAAGTTAAATAAGTAGAGTGACAATATACAGCCCTGATATACTCCTTTTCCTATTTAGAACCAGTCTATTGTTCCATGTTCAGTTCTAACTGTTGCTTCCTGACCTGCATATAGCTTTCTCAAAGGCAGGTCAGGTGGTCTAGTATTCCCATCTCTTTCAGAATTTTCCACAGTTTCTTGTGATCCACACAGTCAAAGGCTTTGGCATAGTCAATAAAGCAGAAATAGATGTTTTTCAGGAACTCTCTTGATTTTTCCATGATCCAGCGGATGTTGGCATTTGATTTCTGGTTCCTCTGGCTTTTTTAAAACCAGCTTGAACATCTGGAAGTTTATGGTTCACGTACTGCTGAAGCCCGGCTTGGAAAATTTTAAGAATTACTTTACTAGCATGTGAGATGAGCACAATTGTGCGGTAGTTTGAGCATTCTTTGGCATTGCCTTTCTTTGGGATTGGAATGAAAACTGACCTTTTCCAGTCCTGTGGCCACTGCTGAGTTTTCCAAATGTGCTGGCATACTGAGTGCAGCACTTTCACAGCATCATCTTTCTGGATTTGAAATAGCTCAACTGGAATTCCATCACCTCCACTAGCTTTGTTCATAGTGATGCCTTCTAAGGCCCACTTAATTTCACATTCCAGGATGTCTGGCTTTAGGTGAGTAATCATACCATCATGATTATCCAGGTCATGAAGATCTTTTTTGTACAATTCTTCTGTGTATTCTTGCCACCTCTTCTTAATATCTTCTGCTTCTATGTCCATACGATTTCTGGTCTTTATTGAGCCCATCTTTGCATGAAATGTTCCCTTAGTATCTCTAATTTTCTTGAAGAGATCTCTAGTCTTTCCCATTCTGTTGTTTTCCTCTATTTCTTTGCATTGATCACGGAGGAAGGCTTTCTTATCTCTTCTTGCTATTCTTTGGAACTCTGCATTCATATGCTTATATCTTTCCTTTTCTCCTTTGCCTTTCACCTCTCTTCTTTTCATAGCTATTTGTAAGGCCTCCCCAGACAGCCATTTTGCTTTTCTGCATTTCTTTTCCTTGGGGATGGTCTTGATCCCTGTCTCTTGTACAGTGTCAGGAACCTCAGTCCATAGGTCATCAGGCACTCTATGTATCAGATCTAGTCTATTATATCTATTTCTCACTTCCACTGTATAATCATATGGGGTTTGATTTAGGTCATACCTGAATGGTCTAGTGGTTTTCCCTACTTTCTTCAATTTAAGTCTGAATTTGGCAATAAGCAATAAGGATATCAAAAACTAATAATTAAAAATAGAAACAAAAGGTCCCCTAATGGATTCTATCAGATTTGGTCAAAGAAATAATATGCAACCAATTTAAAATTAATTTTATCACATGAAATGTGAGTTCCATAAGGTCAGTCCAAGTAGGAAAGCAAGATACACAACTTAATTCAAGCATGAAATCAATGATGCTCTCCAACTGTATTTAGAGAGAACAGAGAGGAAATAAAAGAAGTCCTGACAATCATTTTATGGCTAATGGGGATTTGGGAAATAGCTTTCTTCTTATATTTTTAAATTTTTACAACTGGTGCATTCACATTTAAAAGGAACATATTTTTGTATGCAAGGTACTTACCACTATCTAAAAGCATGTCAACACATGTGTTTGCTTTAGAAATGTTATTTTGTGTTGCTGTGGACAGTTACTAAAACTGGTCTGGTGAATATCAGGAACTAAAACACTGAAGGAAACATCCTTGCTGGAGATGAAAATCCAGGGACAGGATGGAAGAGATTTCTTACAGGACCCTTGCAACTGGCTTGTTTGGACTCACCATGGACTAAGTCCACTTGCACCTGTTTGTATAAATTCTTCATTTCCTCCCCGGGGACCAATTACCAAGGAAGCTGAAGTCTGCCCCGATGTTTTCTTCTCTGTGATTATGATCCTTTGTCTTTACTGTTCGGGCCGATACAGACTGGTGTCCTAATTTGCTGCCGTGTGGAGCAAGACCTCAATGTTCCCAGTTTATGTAGGTCACAGCAGGCTCCAAGCTGCCAGGGAACATTTGAGAAATTCTTAGCTCTGGTGGAATTTGTGTATCCAATCACATCCTTTGGGTCCAAAAACCCAATGGCAAGGAATTTATGATGATGGGATTTATTTGGAGTTCAAGTGTAGATAAACATAGAACATCTATATGACATTCAGACAACTTCTAGAAATGCCATATTCATGGGAAGACAGAGGCATCTCTTCGAGAAAATCATCATATATCAAAATATCTAGCCAAGAGTGGCAGATGGGACTTCATTGACTTAGGATCAATGAAGATGTGCTTATTTATGCCCTAACCCAGCCTCCCGAGAGTTGAACAAGAGGTCGAAGACACTCTTCTATAGTTAGAATTATCTTTAAACTTCTCAAAGGGAGTAGAAGGGATTCTCCTGCTGCACCCAGAGGAAGAAAAACAGTGGCATTTGAGGTTTGCAAGCTGGTGCCAGGTGGAGGTCAACAGCTCCAAAAATGCTCACCATCATTGCAGGCACTGGGGCTATCAATCACCAAGAAAGATCACAGCTGCTGGGCTTTCCCTGTTTAACAGATGGTAAAGAATCTGCCTGCAATGCAGGACACTCATGAAGAGGGAATGGCTAGCCACTCCAGCGGACTTCCCAGGTGGTGCTAGTGGTAAAGAACCTGCCTGCCAATGCAGGAGACATAAGAGAGGAGGGTTCATTCCCTGGGTTGGGAAGATCCCCTGGAAGAGGGCATGCAACACACTCCAGTATTCTTGCGTGGAATACTCCATGGACAGAGGATCCTGGCAGGCTACAGTCTGTGTGGTCACAAAGAGTCGGACGTGACTGAACAGCTAACACTTTCACCCTTCACTTTGATCACAGTTGCTGTGAAGGAGGGCTGAGAGAGAACAAAACCTCAGAGCTGAGAGCCCAGGAAGCTGATGGCTGTGGCCCCTACATCCAGCCCCTAAAAGAGAAAAGTATAGAGGTGTATCCTAGGGGACAGAGAATGTAAGTTCTTACCTCACTGGCATTACCAGAATTTGAGATAGATCCATAAACACAGTTGACACAGTGGCTCCAAGGAGTTTACATTTTACTAGAGGAGAGAGAAAACAAACAAATAAAAAATTTGTAATACTATGTGAGCTACAAGGAGACTAGACTAATGAAGAGTTCAATTATAAGTGGAGTGGTAGCAGAGTCATCCCTAAAGCAGAGACCTGACATTTGACTCATCTGACAAGCCCAAGCCATTTAAGAGAGAGTCACATAATATATTTACACTGGAAGGAAATCTAAAGCAACACTTCCCCTCTTTCTGAACATGTTCATAATATAAAGGATATTCACTGCGGTGGTTTAAAATACACTGTTGATTCCAGATCATTTATTTCATGGCAAGGCATCACATAGCATGAAGAAACAGAAAGGGCATTATTTACTCAAACAAAGAATAAAACTATTTAGGCAAATTGTGTTAATACTGCAGTGGTTGCACTATATGCAATCTCTTTAATTTTATATTTTAGTTTAAGAAAATCTACAGGACTTTATGCTTTGAGGTTGCAAAAAGAGTGTGTAAACCTGTCTTCTAAGTTCAGTTCAGTTCAGTCACTCAGTCATGTCTGACTCTTTTTGACCCCATAGACTGCAGGACACCAGGCTTCCCTGTCCATCACCAAATCCCAGAGTCTACTCAAACTCATCTTCATTGAGTCGGTGATGCCATCCAACCATCTCATCCTCTGTTGTCCCGTTATCCTCCTGCCTTCAGTCTTTACCAGTATCAGGGTCTTTTCAAATGAGTCAGCTCTTTGCATCAAGTGGCCAAATATTGGAGTTTCAGCTTCAACATCAGTCCTTCCAATGAACACCCAGGACTGATCTCCTTTAAGATGGACTGGTTGGATCTGCTTGCAGTCCAAGGGTCACTCAAGAGTCTTCTCCAACACCACAGTTCAAAAGCATCAGTTCTTCCGCACTCAGTTTTCTTTATAATCCAACTGTAACATCCTTACATGACCACTGGAAAAACCATAGCCTTGACTAGATCAAACTTTGTTGGCAAAGTAATGTCTCTGCTTTTTAATATGTTGTCTAGGTTGGTCATAACTTTCCTTCCAAGGAGTGTCTTTTAATTTCATGGCTGCAATCACCATCTGAGGTGATTTTGGAGCCCCCCCCAAATAAAGTCAGCCATTGTTTCCACTGTTTCCCCATCTATTTCCCACGAAGTGATGGGACCAGATGCCATGATCTTTGTTTTCTGAACGTTGAGCTCTAAGCCAACTTTTTCACTCTCTTCTTTCACTTTTATCAAGAGGCTTTTTAGTTCCTCTTCACATTCTGTCTTTAGAATGGTGTCATGTGCATATTTGAGGTTATTGATATTTCTCCCAACAATCTTTATTCCAGCTTGTGGTTTTTCCAGCCCAGCATTTCTCATGATGTACTCTGCATATAAGTTACATAAGCAGGGTGACAATATACAGCCTTGATGTACTCCTTTCCCTGTTTGGAGCCAGTCTGTTGTTCCATGTCCAGTTCTAACTGTTGCTTCCTGACCTGCATTACAGATTTCTCTGTAGACCAGTCAGGTGGTCTGGTATTCCCATCTCTTGAAGAATTTTCCACAGTTTCTTGTGATCCACACAGTCAAAGGCTTTGGCATAGTCAATAAAGCAGAAATAGATGTTTTTCAGGAACTCTCTTGCTTTTTTGATGATCCAGCAGATGTTGGAAATTTGATTTCTGGTTTCTCTGCCTTTTCTAAAATCAGCTTGAACAACTGGAAGTTCATGGTTCATATATTGCTGAAGCCTGGCTTGGAGAATTTTAAGAATTACCTTACTAGAGTGTGAGATGAGTGCAATTGTCTGGTAGTTTGAGCATTCTTTTGCATTGCCTTTCTTTGGGATTGGAATGAAAACTGACCTTTTCCAGTCCTGTGGCCACTGCTAAGTATTCCAAATTTTCTGGCATATTGGGTGCAGCACTTTCACAGCGTCATCTTTTAGGATTTGAAAGAGCTCAACTGGAATTACATCATCTCCACTAGCAGCACGGTGTAGCCAGCCTGTCTTCTAACAGTTTTTTATTCAATCTTTCCTGTTCAAATCCTTGAAAAATGCCTGGCAGTTTACAAGGTACTGAGATGGAAAATGTGAAAGGTGAGAGATGGCTCCTGCTCCAAGCACTTCCGATGGAGTATCAGATATGAAACCTCAGTGATTAACTTCTTTGAGTCCATTTGTAACAGTTTGCCAGCATGTATCCTTAAGTCACTTCTGTCATGTATGATTCTTTGTGACCCTATGGACAATAGCTTGCCAGGTTCCTCTGTCCATGGGATTCTCCAGGCAGAAATACTGAAGTGGGTTGCCATAACCTTCTCTGAGGATCTTCCTGACTCAGGGATCTTCTGTCTCCTGCACTGAGAGTCAGATTCTTTACACCAGAGCCACCTGGGAAAGTGAAAATGAAGTCGCTCAGTCATGTCCGACTCTTTGCGACCCCATGGACTGTAGCCCACCAGGCTTCTCTGTCCATGGGATTCTCCAGGCAAGATTACTGGAGTGGGTTGCCATTTCCTTCTCCAGGAGATCTTCCCGACCCAGGGATTGAACCCAGGTCTCCCCCATTGCAGGCAGAGGCTTTAACCTAATCTCTCTCCCTTCTTGTCACTAAGAATCATGTTGAAAGATCATGCTCTTTGAAATAAATTTACTCAAAGGATTAACGAATAGCTATTTCCTTGTGGAGACTGGCATCTGCAAGGTGATGCTCAGATTCCATGGGTGTGGCAGAGTTTCCTGAAGAGTTTTCATCAGTTTGTTCTCCCTGAGACATGTGGGACAATTTCTGTTGACCTACATCCTCATCAAGTTTTAGGATTCTGAGACTTTTTATTTTGCCCAGTCAGGTGACTGTCTTCATCTTCCACACCCCACATCATCATGACTAGTACTCCAGTATCTGCCTCGGTTGACTTCCTCATTCTTCTTCCTATTAGAACCTGCTCCCCAGGATCTTTAAGTAGGACAGGATGTGAGGATGAAATCTTAAAAAAAAAAATAATGATCAAGAACTCGTTCGGGTGCTATTTTCTATCATAGATATCTAGATGGTGTCCTTCCAGTGTAGATAGAGTCAAATGCCAGGCTGAGTAATGATGAAATTTGCTGCATCTATTTAAATTCTCATTCCACATTTTGTTTTTCATATTGTATTCATTGAATTTCCCATGCTTTATTTTCCTCTTCATGATAACCAATAATTATTTTTCATAGACTTTTTGTTGTAGTTCTTCTAAAAACTAGTGACAAAAGAAAAAAAAAAGATCAATAAAAATAAAAGTATTTCTATTTCCATGCAACTCAAAAAAAGTATATATTCCTTTACATCCTAAAATGTCCCTTGCAAGCATTATTTTAGCAAAGTGGTCTTACTGCAATGTAAGTTCTGTGCAAGTAAATGTAGCCTCCAAACACTGTAATTTTATTGAATAAGTTTTGGCCCTGGAAGTACTAAACACACTTTAATTTCTCTGTTCCAGTTGTAAAAAGGCATTTATTCAGTTTTTGTTGTTTCTCTCATATGGTTCCTTTGGTTTTATTATTTAAAGAAGTAGTTTAGGGGGTTTACCTATGTAATTAAATACTGGTGATTTCCTGTGATAAAGAACTATAAATAAAATATACAATAGAAGTCATAAAGTATTATAAACAACATAGAAAGCAGCGACTTAGAATGGAATATTTGCAATATATGACACATGATTGCATCATTGATTTATGAAGTGCTCCTGAGGCTTAATAACACAAAAGAGCTGAGAGATGTTATGGGGAGGGAGGTGGGAGGGGGGGTTCATGTTTGGGAACGCATGTAAGAATTAAAGATTTTAAAATTTAAAAAATAAAAAACTAAAAAAAAAAAGAGCTTACTATAGAAAAAAATGAGTAAAAAATTGAAAAGGCAAGTTTAAAAATTATAAAGAATAGCTAACAGGAGAAACTCTCAGGCAAAAAAGTAATCAAAGAAACTCAAATTAAAAGGCTTCTGCACAGAAAAGAAAATCATCAACAAAATGAAAACGAAACCTACTGACTAGGAGAAAATGTTTGCAAATTATGTTATCTGATAAGAGGTTATATATAAAGAATTGATAAAACTCAATAGAAAAAAAAACAAGAAAAGAATTTAAAATCTTCACATAAAATCTGTGTCTATATTTTGAAAAAAAAAAAAACAATGAGGATACATTTTTGAAAATCTATCCTCTTGGAAAATATTAGACAAAGAAGAATTGGCAAAAACTGAGAATCAGAGATTGACAAATACTGATGTAAAATTACAACCTTATTTGCTGAAAAGGAAGCCTAGCTTTGAACTTATGTTCACTCCTTTTTCCTTCTGGAATTATTAAGAGAACACACTTTGCCCTGCTGGATAGCCCCATCAGACATTCTTTCACCTCATCATTCTTTGGGAGAAAGTGTGACTCCCGGTGACCCCAGGGACCTCCTTGGCAGAAACATTCAAGGTAGTTGAGTTCAGCTAAGATCCCTTGGCTGCTTTTTGTAAAACAGCTTTATTGAAATGTAATTCAAATGTCATAAAATTCACCCTTTTAAAGTCTGCAGTTTAGTGGCTTTTAGTATAATCACAACCACCACAGCCATCTCACTTTAGAACAATTTTTACCTCCCTCAAAATGTTTGCTTTCCATAGTCATCCCATTATTCCTTAGGTGTTTGCACCAGGAAAATATCATATCTAGAGAAAACACTCTCAACCCATGTGCTTGGGATTCCCAAAGATTTAGGGGAGTTAAAATTAGCTGTAAAATAAAAGGTTAATGAAATAAAGCAGAATAAAACAAGCCAAAATAAGAGAAAATAAGTAGATCAATAAAAAACAGTTTTAAAGCATCTTACATATAACAGTTTCTTTTTAATTATTTTTTCAGTTCAGGCCAGTTCAGTCGTTCAGTCATGTCCAACTCTTTGCCACCCCATGGACACACCAGGCTGCCCTGTCCATCATCAACTCCTGGTGTCTCCTGAAACTCATCTCCACTGAGTCGGTGATGCCATCCAACCATCTCATCCTCTCTTGCCCTTTCTCCTTCTGCCTTCAATCTTAACCAGGATGAGGGTCGTTTTTTTGTTTGTTTGTTTGATTTTTTGTTTGTTTGTTTTTTGTCTTTTCAAATGAGTCCCAGCTCTTTGCATCAGATCGCCAAAGTATTGGAGTTTCAGCTTCAACATCAGTCCTTCCAATGAACACTCAGGACTAATCTCCTTCAGGATGGACTGGTTGGATCTCCAGTCCAAGGGACTCTCAAGAGTCTTCTCCAACACCGTAGTTCAAAAGCATCAATTCTTCAGCCCTCAGTTTTCTTTATAGTCCAACTCTCACATCCATACATGACTACTAGAAAAACTATAGCTTTGACTGGATAGACCTTTGTTGGTAAAGTAATGTCTCTGCCTTTCAATATGCTTCCTGGGTTGCTCATAACTTTCCTTCCAGGGAGTAAGCATCTTTTAATTTCATGGCTGCAAACACCATCTGCAGTGATTTTGGAGCCCAAAAAAATAGTCAGCCACTGTTTCCACTGTTTCCCCATCTATTTCCCATGAAGTGATGGGACTGGATGCCATGATCTTCATTTTCTGAATGTTGAGCTTTAAGCCAGCTTTTCCACTCTCCTCTTTCACTTTCATCACGAGGCTTTTTAGTTTCTCTCCACATTCTGCCATGAGGATGGTGTCATCTGCATATCTGAAGTTATTGATATTTCTCCTGGCAATCTTGATTCCAGTGTGTTCATCCAGCCCAGCGTTTCTCATGATGTACTCTGCATATAAGCTAAAATAGCAGGGTGACAATATACAGCCTTGACGTACTCCTTTTCCTATTTGACCAGTCTGTTGTTCCATGTCCAGTTCTAACTGCTGCTTCCTGAGATTTACAACGTTGTGTTAGTTTCTGATATACAGCCAAGTGAGTCCATTACATGCATACATATATCCTTTCTCTTTTAGAGTCTTTTCCCACATAGGCCATTACAGAGCATTGAGTATAGTTCCTTGTGCTATAAGTAGGTCTTTATTGGTTATCTGTTATATATATATATATATATATATATATATATGCACACACACACACACATATATATATAGTAGTCTGTATGTCAATCCCAATTTCCCAATTTGTCCCTCCCCCCCCTTACACCCTGATAACCACAAGTTTGTTTTCTAAATTTGTGACTCTACTTCTGTTTTGTAATATGGGCCATTTTTTTACATTCCATATATCAATGATATAATATGATATTTGTCTTTCTCTATCTGGTAAATGTTTAAGCTGATAACAACCTCCATCACATACAAAAACTCTAACCTTTTACTTTCCCTTCTACTATTTTATGTTTTAATATCAAAATTTATATTTTTCATATTGCTTATCTATTAACAAATTATTATAGTTGTAGCCATTTTTCATCCTTTTGTCCTTTAACATTTATGCTACAGCTAAGTGGCTAATACCATATTATTAGTGTATTTTGAATCTGACTACTTACCATACCTGCTGTAAATCTTCATATGTTGTTGTGTTACAAATTAATGCCCTTTCAAATCACTTTTAAGCACTGCTTTCAGCATTTCTTATAATACAGGTCTAATAGTGATGAACTGCCCATGCTTTTGTTTCACCTTTATTTTTGAAGGGTCGCTTTTCTGGGTAAATTATTCTTGATCAGCAAGTTTTTTCCTTTCAGCACTTTAAATGTACATCTCATTCTCTCCTTGCCTGTATGGTTTCTCCTTTGAAATCTGTTAATTGTCTTATCAGGGCTCCCTTGTATAAGAGAATTTTTTGCTGCTTTAAAATTTATTCTTGTCTTTGACTTTAGACACTTTGGTTATAATGTGTCTTGAAGAAGATTGTTTGGATTGAAATTTTGGGGTGACCTATAGCTTCATGAACTTGGATATGTAAATCTCTTCTCAGGTCTTTAAATAATCTCTCTAACCCTTCCTTCTTTTCTTCTCCTTCTGGAACTTCAGTGATGTGTAGATTATTTCTTTTAATGGAATGCCTTAAATCCTGTGGACTTTCTTTATTTCTTTTCATTCTTTTTACTCCTGTGACCTGATAATTTTCAGTGATCTGCCTCTGAGCTCACTGAATTTTTTCCTCCTGTTTGGACACATATAATTGTTGAAGTTCTCTATTGAATTCTGCAGCTTATTTATTAAATTCTTCAATTCCAAATTTTTTGTTTAGTTTTATGTTTTCTATCTTGTTGTAAACTGTCTCTTTTTGTTCTTGCTTTTCTGACTTCATTAAATTGGTTTTTCTATGTTCTTTTGTATTACTCTGTGCATCTTTAGAACAACTATTCTACTTTGTTATTTAGCTATTCCTGTATCTCCATTTCTTTAAGTCAGCAACTGGAATTTTCCTGTGTTTCTTTGATGGAGTCATGTTTCCCCGATTCTTCATGATCCCTATAGCCATGCACAGATGTCTGTGCATTTGAAGAGGCAGTCATCTCTTTCAGAACTTATGGAGTGACTGTAGCAAGAAAAGATATTCACCTGTGGGTGGAGACTTTCTGGGGCAGTCTGAGACCTGGCTCCAATGTGGGAGAGTGCTGTGGCTCTGAGTCTGGGGGGCAATGTCTCTTTGGCTCAGGCCACTGAGGTCCATGGCATTGACAACCATGGTCTTTGTTGAGCACTGCAGGCTCTGCAGAGGCTACCAGACTCTTGAAGTCTTCAATGGTGCTTTCAGTTCCAGCTGCTGGGGACTGGAGCAGTGGGCAGTGGGGGCCAGGGCCCATGGTGTGCACACACTCAGGGTCCATTTCCAATGCCCGGGTAGTGTCAAGGGCCAGGTGCAAAGATGCATGTCATGGTGGAGGCCAGAGCAAACAGAAATGGTTGGAGCCAACTGCAGGTTCACCAGAAGCTCTGGGGGCTCTGTCTGTGTGCAGTTCTGTGGCTTCTGAGTCTTATCCCAGGCACATGGCAACAGAGACCAGCGCCAGAAATCAGGAGGGTGTGTGCAGATATATAGCTGGAGAGGCTAAATACAGAGGAACCTAGATGTACAGACCAGTGACTGCAGGTAGGGCTGAATCCAGGCCCACAAGCCGTTGTGAGGCACCTGGCTGTCAGCATGTACTCCAGTGACCGCAGGGCCTCACATGGGGCATACAGCAGCAGAGGCTAGTGATAAAGGTGAGGATGAGCCCATGCCAGTGTTCACCTGGAGGAACCACCTGTGGGGAAGGCCAGAGGGATAGGTAATGACAGAAGACAAAGCCAAATCTGGAGTCACAAGTATCTGTGGGGCCTTGGTCATCAGTGTGCACGTCTGTGCTGCTGCATCTTGCCCTTGCAAGGACAACATTGGACACATGTTATTGGAGGCTGGTGATGCGTATGAAGCCAGTAGCGTGCAAGCACATAGCTAGAGGGGCTAGCCCAGGTGTGCACATGATGGCAGGGCCAACAGCAGGGGTCTAGGCTGGTGCCATGCACTTCTGCAGTTGTGCGTGCCCAGGCTCTGACAAGGGCAGGGGATACAGAGCTTGAAGGAACTCAGGTGGCTGGTGGCTGTGAACACGAACACTTGTGTGGCTAAAACTGGGGAAATCTGCAGGATTTTGCATAGCTGTGGTGATGTCTTCAGTGCTAAAACTGTTGGGGTTGTCTGCAGAGCAGGTGACGGAAATATGGTCTCTCCCACTGCATCCCGAGAGTGGCAGCTCCTGCTTTTCTTCCTGTTCCTACTCTCTGAAGGTCTCAGATTTACCAGTCTGGGTGTGGTGAAACCAAAGTGGAACCTTCACATGGTGTCACCAAAGACTGGGCTTACCCTGCTCTGCCTTTCCTGGTGAGGGGAACACTTTCTAACTGATCAGTGCCCGCCTGGGACTGGGAGGATTCTGAGACAATGAGCCTGCCTTCCTGATCTTTGTGTGCATGACTTTCCTTCTGCTGTAAATTTTCTTAAGAACCCCGGAGCTGGTTTTATTCACAGGTAGCTGTCTTTTTATTGATCTTTGTAGGAGAATGGAGACCAGTATCCCTACTCTGCCATCTTGGTGATGAAACCAAATCTTAAAACCAGTTTTGACTTGCTTTCCCAGTAAATATTTACTTTGATGGAAAAGTAGTCAAATTTTCCAGATGGACATTTCCCCAACATGATTTATGAAATGGTTTGCATTTTCACCACTGATTTAATTTGCTATTTTTCAGTTGTATAGGTTCTTTTTCTGGGCTCTACATTCTGAGCTATCAGTCTATTTATCACTTTTTTTGCAAAATGATCTCAGTTTTATAACTACTGTTATGATTTAAATATATTTTATTATCTTGTAAGTCATGTTCTCTCATCCCTTTTTTATATCAAAGTTTTCTTAACAATTTTTGTTTATATATGTATAGATACCTATAGATAGATAGATAGATAGATAGATAGATAGATAGATAGAGAAGAAAGGCAAATTTTGAGAACAGGACAAGAATTTATTGGAATATTAAAGAAGAAGAAGAAATAATATTCTATGACACACTGTGAACTCTTCCAGCAACCATTTTCTGACCTACTTCCAATCACTGCTGAGCCAAGCTGGATCAGTTATAATTCTGAGGCTGTCAAGCATCACCCTTCTGTTCTGATTTGTAGCTGAGCCTCAAAGTTGTCTTTCATCTCTACCACTTCACTCTGTGCATGCAAAAGAGAAGATTGCTCCAGAGAATCGGCAACTCACCCAAGGGCAAATAAAAGCTTTGTGAAGTTTCTAGCCTCCATGCAGATCTTGCAATTATAGAATTGAATTCAAGATAGGAGATAGGTTGTTGTTTTTTTTTTTTTTTTTTCCCTTCTAAATCTTACTTAGAGATCTAGGTAATACTATGCAAATTGCTTAGGATAAAAGGCAACTTGAAAGCCAGAGGATTGGGGAAGGGCATAGCCACAGAGACTGCTGATATTAAAGAAATAGATTGATTGGGGCAAGGCCTCTGAAGTGTTCTAAGGTCTCAAAACCATCACTTTTTCTTTTAATGGTTTCAAATATCCAATCAACTCAGATCAAATACATTTTTTTAATGTACTTTCAAATACTACTATGGAAGCCTGTATTCTATTGAAAAGGCCACTAAGAAAAAAATATTCATTTTTTTTCATATATATGTGCTTAGTTGCTCAGTCATGTCTGACTCTTTGCGACCCCACAGACTGTAGCCCACAAGGCTCCTCTGTCCATAGGGATTCTCCAGGCAAGAGTACTGGAATGGGTTGCCATGCCCTCCTCCAGGGAATCTTCCCAACCCAGGGATTGAACCCAGATCTCCCACACTGCAGGTGGGAGTACACTCTTAGCCACCAGGGAAATGCTTGTTTTTCACATAGTTAATATTTATAATGTCCACAAATAAGAATTATAGTTCCATATGAGACCTATGATGTAGGTGAGTGGTTAAATGTAGTTGCAACATAGATTTCAGGTGTACAAAGATCCTGTATACCTAGTCATGTGGGAACATGGCTGTCATACATATTGACAGAATAACCCTGTGCCTACAGGCAAGGTAAGCTGAAATCATATAGTCTATCTGATCATTCTATAGGTCAGAGGAAGCTGAGTAGCTCTGAGATGGTAAGCAGCATAGGCAGAGGACCCAGTTAGAAGGATTACTCTGACAGTTTTGTGTCGGATGGGCATGCAGGAGGGACCAGAGACTGAGGCTATGAATGTCTGCAGAATCCTCAGCAGGAGTCCATAGACTTGCTTTGAGTCCAGGGTCCTCAGGCTCTCAGAGAGCACTGGTTGTCCCGTTATTCTGAGCATCAGTATAAGCTCCTGAGGCTCTCCTAAGTAGAAACCCTGGGCTTAACCCTCAGATTTCTAATTCAGAGAGTCTACAACAAGGCCCAAGGATCTACACTTTGAAGATCAAACCGCAAATAATTCTGAAATTCCACTGTGTGGGACTGAGCCACAGTGCTGGTTGCGCTTGAGGAAAGGACCCACCATGCTATCACATAGGTGTCTTCTGATTCATCACAAATTGTGCAATAGATTTAAGAAACATTAAACAATTCTCCCTTTAGAAGTGCAAATAGATGTCTTGTAATTACTCTATTTCATGAGAATATGTGGCTATCTTTCTTGATGTTGAGTAACCTGTGCTAAATCTTTATCCCCCAAGGTAGGAGGTGAGACACTTGCTATATAGAAGTAATCAAACTTAAGGAATGGAGTGGATGGCAAGCTTGGTGAGGCTGGTGAGGCTGTGAAATTCCAGCCACAAAACCAGCTCTGCTCCCTTGGTTTCCCATGAGCTCTTCTGCCTTTGGGACACCCCTTTCTTTTATGAGTCCTTTGCTCTATGAGTCTGCGCCTTCTCCCTACTTCCACACACTTGACTCTAGCCATTCACAGTGACTCATTTTTCTATGTATTTCCAGAGTCACACGCTGTCTGATACACTGAAACATCTCAATGACAAATGTCATGTGAATACAATGGTAGCACGTAAGCAAGGGTGCAGAACTCAGTGTTAAGTCTCTTCTCCCTTCACCACCACCGTTTTAGCAAATTGAGATGCTATAATCGCACAAGGAAATATCTGCTTCTTTTCCTTCCCTCTAATGAATATCAACCTGTATTTTGGTCAGGTTTGGTTAAGGTCACACTGACTCCACACCTGCAATCTGGGGAATCTCAGGGTTACTTCTATAAAATCACCAAAGAAGGGCCTTTTCCACTCAACTTGGTTGCCTGCAAGCAAGTCCCATGGCTCTCATCCCTCTGCTGTCACAGTCTCTGCCTTTTGCTCTGACAGACACACTCAGAGCTTGACACTGAAACCCTGGCCTCCAAAAGGTCTGACATCTGAAACTTATTTTAGCCCCAGATTACCTTGCTGATGGGCTTCCTGGGTGGCTCAATGGTAAAGATTCTGCCTGGCAAGGCAAGAGCCGTAGGAAACACGGGTTCTATCCCTGGGTCAGGACAATCCTCTAGAGGAGCAAATGGCAACCCACTCCAGTTTTCTTGCCAGGATTTCTGCCTTGGGATCAAGGACAGAGGAGACTGGCTGGCTACAGTCCATGGTATCTCAAAGATTTGGACACAATGGAGTGACTGAGCACACCTCTCTGATACAATTTCTTCTATTTCTGTTTCTCCCAGGTCCTCATTCCTTTGACCCATGCTTGTTTTTTTGTTTGTTTGTTCATTTGTTTTTTTTATTAATTTATTCTAATTGAAGGCTAGCTACTTTACAATATTGTACTGGTTTTGCCATACATTGACATGAATCAGCCATGGGTGTACATGTGTTCCCCATCCTGAGCCCTCCTCCAGCCCATCCCTCTGGGTCATCCCCGTGCACCAGCCCTGAGAACCCTGTCTCATGCATCAAACTTGGACTGCAGATCTGTTCAACATACGATAATGTACATGTTTAAATGCTATTCTCTCTATAAAACACTAATGAAAGAAATCAAAGAGGACACTAAAAGATGGAGAAATATACATGTTCATGGATCAGAAGAATCAATATAGTGAAAATGAGGATACTACCCAAAGCAATCTACAGATTCAATGCAATCCCTATCAAGCTACCAGCCATATTTTTCACAGAACTAGAACAAATAATTTCAAGATTTGTATGGAAATACAAAAAACCTCGAGTAGCCAAAGCAATCTTGAGAAAGAAGAATGGAACTGGAGGAATCAACTTGCCTGACTTCAGGCTCTACTACAAAGCCACAGTCATCAAGACAGTATGGTACTGGCACAAAGACAGACATATAGATCAATGGAACAAAATAGAAAGCCCAGAGATAAATCCACACACATATGGACACCTTATCTTTGACAAAGGAGGCAAGAATATACAATGGAAAAAGACAATCTCTTTAACAAGTGGTGCTGGGAAAACCGGTCAACCACTTGGAAAAGAATGAAACTAGATCACTTTCTAACACCGCACACAAAAATAAAACTCAAAATGGATTAAAGATCTAAATGTAAGACCAGAAACTATAAAACTCCTAGAGGAGAACGTAGGCAAAACACTCTCAGACATAAATCACAGCAGGATCCTCTATGATCCACCTCCCAGAATTCTGGAAATAAAAGCAAAAATAAACAAATGGGATCTAATTAAAATTAAAAGCTTCTGCACAACAAAGGAAAATATAAGCAAGCTGAAAAGACAGTCTTCTGAATGGGAGAAAATAATAGCAAATGAAGCAACTGACAAACAACTAATCTCAAAAATATACAAGCAACGTATGCAGCTCCATTCCAGAAAAATAAATGACCCAATCAAAAAATGGGCCAAAGAACTAAATAGACATTTCTCCAAAGAAGACATACGGATGGCTAACAAACACATGAAAAGATGCTCAACATCACTCATTATTAGAGAAATGCAAATCAAAACCACAATGAGGTACCACTTCACACCAGTCAGAATGGCTGCGATCCAAAAATCTGCAAGCAATAAATGCTGGAGAGGGTGTGGAGAAAAGGGAACCCTCCTACACTGTTGGTGGGAATGCAAACTAGTACAGCCACTATGGAGAACAGTGTGGAGATTCCTTAAACAATTGCAAATAGAACTACCTTGTGACCCAGCAATCCCCCTGCTGGGCCTACACACCGAGGAAACCAGAATTGAAAGAGACACATGTACCCCAATGTTCATCGCAGCACTGTTTATAATAGCCAGGACATGGAAGCAACCTAGATGTCCATCAGCAGATGAATGGATAAGAAAGCTGTGGTACATATACACAATGGAGTATTACTCAGCCGTTAAAAAGAATTCATTTGAATCAGTTCTAATGAGATGGATGAAACTGGAGCCGATTATACAGAGTGAAGTAAGCCAGAAAGAAAAACACCAATACAGTATACTAACACATATATATGGAATTTAGAAAGATGGCAATGACGACTCTGTATGCAAGACAGCAAAAAAGACACAGATGTGTATAACGGACTTTTGGACTCAGAGGGAGAGGGAGAGGGTGGGATGATTTGGGAGAACGGCATTGTAACAGGTATACTATCATGTAAGAATTGAATCGCCAGTCTATGGTCTGACGCAGGATACAGCATGCTTGGGGCTGGTGCATGGGGATGACCCAGAGAGATGTTATGGGGAGGGAGGTGGGAGGGGGGTTCATGTTTAGGAACGCATGTACACCCGTGGTGGATTCATGTCAATGTATGTCAAAACCAATACAGTATTGTAAAGTAAAATAGAGTAAAAATAAAAATTAAAAAAAAAAAAAAACTGAGGAAGAAGTATGAAGGAAGAATGGCAGATATAAAGCAGCTTGCCACAGTGTTCAGACCTCATGCTTCCGAGACACAGTGCTACCCTAAACAACAGATGACTTGTTCCCAAAAGTCAAAATAGTAGATGAGGGATTTTCTCACAGGCAGAATCACACAGGGTTGAAATAAAATTGTGCTTTCCAAAATAGGGGGATATAGTTTAAATGGTGATTTACCTTGTGAAAAATAAACATTAAATTGAAAAATTAAAAAAAATAAAACAAATGCTATTCTCTCAAATCATCCCACCCTCGCCTTCTCCCACAGAGTCCAAAAGACTATCCATGCTTGGTTTTGATGCTGCAGTCAACTTGGGAGTGCAGACATGTTTTCAAGATCCTAATTTCATTTCCTTTGGATACGTACCCCAACATGAGATGGCAGAGTCATACGGTAGTTTTATTTTTAATTTTTTGAGGATATTCAGTATTTCTTTCCATAGTGGGAAATAGTGAATTTTCCAATTTACATTCCCACCGACAGTGCAGGAGGGGCCCCTCTGCATCACATCCAGCACCATCTTTATCCCCAGGCTCTAGACATGCCTGCAGGCCAGCAGAATCCTTCCAATTTCTTGGCCTTGCCCTCCAGTCCAGATACACCTTTCAAAGCTCACCTGGAACCTCAGCTTCCCCTCCCCTTTCCGCAGGCGAGAGGCATCCCCTGAGCTTCCATCCAGGTGCAAGTCCTTGGCTGCACCCTAACTCCTGCTTCACTATAAGGACACTGGTCCTGTTCAGTAAAGGATCATTTTTCATCCTCTGAGAACACTGTTGACTTTGCATATCAAAGAACCATCTGATGAAGTACACTGAGATTTTATGACTAGGATAGTTTCTGATTGTGTACTGTCCACACATCATTAGGCCCGTATGAGGACAGCCAGAACCATTCATTTCCAAGATGAATGGATGCTCCTACCTGGAGCACTGAAAGCTAATGCATGCATATTCATAAGGAAAACTGACAGCTCGCAAGTACTTCACTGATTTTCATTATGCTTCTATAGTAAAAATGACCAGAAGTTAAGAAAATAAGGTCAGGCTCTAGATCACTGTCATTCCCTGAAAGAAAAACAGATCTTTGGTATCAGTATGATCTGGACTGTGGCTTAGTTTCATCTGTAAATCCAGAATATGAATATATGTAATAGTCACTGGGAAGACAAAATAATGTTTATATTATACACCATTCTGGATACAATTCTATTATGCTCAGCACTGTATCAGGCATACAGTAGATGTTTAATTTCCTTTCTCCCAAAGCAGTCATCTTAGCTTGTGCTTGTTTCATAAAGTTGGAGAAGTGAATTTAAGTCATTTTTTTTTTCATATATGAAGGGCTGAAGCACTGCGTTCCAGACAAATTACTGGTGAGACATATTCTCTGTGTAAGGTGACTTCGAAGCTTCACCTGAGACAATCTGTTTTAGCAGGAACCTGCCCTGGATGAATGCCATCATGGGTTCTACATGTACCGCCTGAGACCCAGAGAAATCAGAGAAAGTCACCCTCACCCATAGTCATCACATTATAGCTTCAATTAAAAAATGTTCATCCACATGAAACAGTATAGTATATCCAGTTTTATAGTGCACCAATGTTTCACAGTTTTATGCAACATTTGTGCTTGTTTTGAATTTGTAGTCCTCTTTCTATGAGTTTGTTTACAAATTAAAAGGGGAATTTGGAAAGAGGACATTATATTTTTGTACTGAACATGTGCCTTTACGTCTAGTTTGATTTGTTCATCTTACAAATAGGTTACCTTTCAGCAGAAATCCAGACCATCTTTCATGAAAGCCTTTAGAAGTAAATGTCCAGTCCCTGTCTTTCAGTTTTACTCAACAGTCCCTACTTGCAGTCACGTTTAAGACAGTCCATTGACCTCTTGGTCCCCCAGCATCCAGTTCAGAGCCCATGCTGAACACAAGGAGCATTTGGGAGACCAGGACAAAACTTGGGTGCCAATCCCAAGGCCCTGACAACAGTGTCCATGGGTCACAACATCCATTTGTCCACAGTACGTTGTGCTATTGTTTTTTCCTTTGTACTCCCCTTGTGTTAATGAGATGTACTTCAGCTAAGTGGGCCATAAGCAGCTGATTACTAAACAGGCATTTAAAAGCCAGTTCCAGCTTTGTTATTGTCTCTAACATAAGGTGATCTGGCTAAAGGTCCAAGCAAAACCCCTGCATTTACAGATGGTGACAAGCTACCAGGGCATTACCTGCTCAGCATTTGTGCACTTTGCTATTGGCTGGAGTGACACATGAAAGATGACTATAAAATACCTCTTCATAAAGCTAACTGACAGTAAGGAAGCCCTGGATAATAATCCGCATAGCCCTGGATTGACTGATTTTACAAAGTACCTTGTTTTCCTTTGTCTCTTTATACATGAATTTGTTAAGGTGATCAGACTAAACTGGTGGACCTGGGGGCGGCTTTAACCCCATGGTTATGCACTCGCTTTCCTTAATAGGTGGTGTCTCTTCTATAAGGTCCTCTGTTCATCCTGATGGAAGATCCCTGACCTCCCATAGCTAAGACCCTGCTCGCTGCTGTCAGTGGGATTTGGATCTGTGTCCTTGCAGGCAATTTGAACATGGGCACTGGCCACAGCTGTTGGTCACAAGGCCCTGGAGGTGAGCTCCTGATGCCATTTTACTCCAAGTCATCATTGCCTGTGCCCCCTACCTCTCAGAGGGAGCCGCGAAGAACTGGACCCAGAAGTCAGACAGTTGTGGCTGCAGGCCTGGATCTTTGGAAAAAACCTGCCTGTCTCCTTCTTGCCCTCCTGCTTTGCACTGTTATTGCCAGGAATTTGCATTTGCTAAGAGAGACAGATCTCACTTTCAGTTATATCCATTGGAATTGAAATTTCTCCACTATGAATTTGTGGACTTAATAACTACATTTACATAAATGTTAGTTAAGAAAGCCTTAAGAGCAATCAAGGTATCACATTAATTTGTTGTTGTTGTTCAGTTGCTCAGTCATGTCGGACTCTGCAACCACATGAACTGCAGCACGCCAGGCTTCCCTGTCCTTCACCATCTCCTGGAGTTTGCTCAAACTCATGTTCATTGAGTCAGTGATGCCATCCAACCATCTCATCCTCTGTCGTCCCCTTATCCTCCTGCCCTGAGTCTTTCCCAACATCAGGGTCTTTTCCAATGAGTCAGCTCTTTCCATCAGGTGGCCAAAGTATTGGAGCTTCAGCTTCAGCATCAGTCCTTCCAATGAATATTCAGGGTTGATTTCCTTTAGGATTGACTGGTTTGATCTCCTTGCAGTCCAAGGGACTCTCAAGAGTCTTCTTCAGCATCACATTAATAAAGCATTTTTACCTAAAAATTATATAAAATTGTCACACAAAGATATTATTTTTGTTTCTTATAATTTATAAATGCACGTTAGATTTTTATATCATTAGTTTCTCTATTAGGTTTCATGAGAATAAAATACAATTAAAAGGAAAAGACTTATATTTGAGTACCTTTATATGAAGATTTTCCCCCTTTTATGCAAGTCTCCTTTTTCCTTTTGCGCTGGGTCCTAAGAATTATGCAGGCAGCACTGGCAGTGCACCTAGCTCATACTAAATTGATACACATTTTCAGAGGCAGTAGTCATAGGCTTGGCTATTAGGGAAAAATAGAAAACAAAATCAGCAGTGTACCTTTATGAGTTATATGTATTAGCTCTGTGGTTTTTAAAGGTGCAGTTTTCTAATTAGCTGAAAAATGCTAGACTCTACAGTAATATAAATGTTTTTTGAATCCAAGTGACAGTACTTTTATTATAATTAGACCTCACAAATGCAAACAAAAAGAAATGTATTTGGAAGAGATGCATATCACAGCCGATCTTGTTAGGCTATTACATTCTATTAGACCAGAAAATGTACCGGCGATGCTAAACTCAAGTGTCAGAGAAAGCGGGATGTTGTCTTGAACACTGTGACCCTACTCAATTTATCGTGACTTTTCTAGCAGCTTTCACATTAATTATCTTTTAATTTCACTTTTCACCTCTAGATAACTTAAATTAAAGCTGGCATGACAATGTTTTTTCAGTGTCTCCTAATAGCAAAAAATACTCAAAAACAGAGTGAAGGAAAAAAGGAGATTTCAGGAAAGAAATAAGAATGGGCTCAATTCAGTTTTGAACCCAGGCTCTGTTAAGTTTTGACCATCTTGTAGGCATTTAACAGATCACTCTTTAAACCTTCTGGCCATCCCTATGTACTGGCTCCAGCAGAAATGTCAGTCAAGGTGGGCACTAGCTTCGAAAGCAGAGAAAAACTTTCTCCATGCCCAACACCCTCCACAGAGAATAAAGAAAGAAGGTGTCAGGTGCGAAAGGGATTCAACAATGGCAACAAAGAACCTGTTTAAGAAGAATAGAGCTCTGTGGTCCCTCACTAGAGAGGCAGCCATAAACACTCCTTGTTCAAAGAAATCTGTTCCTTGCTTATGGGAATAAAAAAGTCCCAGGCAGGGGTCATTGTTTTTAGCATATAACTACCCTAAACTGGCCAAAGCAACGAAAAGGAGATTTGGGGAGGAAGTGCTGAGTAAATTTTAAAGATGTTTTTGGCTTGATTCAACAATTCCTGAATCAAGAGGCATCCAAACCAGCAGGCAGAAAGGGAATTTAAAATGCTGTACAAGGCAAGAGATTTTATAAGCAGAAGGAAGCAGGAACAAGGAAGTTATTCTACACAAAAGACCGTGTTGGTTAATGCCAGGTTAATCTCCTTTAGAGCGTGGCAGGGTCTCGCGGGCAGACCGCCTGAGTAGTGTGAGCAGGTGATTCCTGACTGACTGGTTTATGATTTCATTGCTGTAAGTCCCAGCTTGATAACTTGGGGCATAGCATAAAGTGACTTCCATTGGGGCCAGTTGTCTTATTTTCAACAGAAGGAAACTGGAGTATCTCTGGACCTTCAGGGCAAAAAGACCTCATGAGAGGCAGGCACTGATAACTGGAAGGGAATGACCTCAAGACAGAGGGTGGATAATCATCTCCACGTTCTCTATGTGATGGCGCATGCCTGTTCATTGGTGTTTGTTCTAGGGGGTTACTTGCATTTTTTCTCTTCCGAAGAAACCAGAATTTCTCAACTTTTTCTGTTTACCTTACAGCTATCTCCAGTTCCAAGATGGAACTGTACACGAACACTTCATACAGGGGTTCAGAAGAGGATCAGGGGATCTAACTGGCCCAAGCTGGACTATGTGCCCAAGCTATTTCTAATATCTGCAAACAGGAAGGATTCAAGGTTCTAAAGGTTCTAGAGTGTTGACTGGGCAGCAGCCTCCCAAAGCAGAACCAATGTGTACCCCTCAGTAAGAATCAGATATAGGGACTTCCCTTTTGACTCAATGACTAAGACTCTGCACTCCCAGGGACCGGAGCCTTACTTCAGTCCCTGGTCAGGGAATTAGATCCCATATGCTACAACCCAGTGCAGCCAAATAAATAAATATAGTAAATACTTAAAAAAAAAAAAGAATCATATGTAGGACAAGAGGGAATACTCAGTAAATTATTTCAGAATCAACTAAGAAATGATAATGAAATGCATAGAAAATGAACCTTTCCAATGTGTACCTTCAGAAATAGTGTTTCCTACCAGAGATGAATATTTCAACAGAAATCACAAATGAAACACATGCATTTGCTAGAAAGACAGTTGAAGGGAGGCAAACTTTAGACAGTGGTGGAAAAGAGAGTTTGAAGGTCTCCAATCAATTAAAATGTTTATGATATCCAAGAAATCTGAATTTTTCAAGGCCAAGCATAAATTTTTACCCATCTCTTTCTTTTTCTTTTTTCTTCCCACTTTTCCTAACATAATTATCACATATGACCTTACTTCTAACAACTTCATGGAGTCTTTCTCACCTAGGAATTTAGTTGTGCCTCTTGACACCAGCAAGCTGTAAATGCTAAGGAACAATTTGACCAAACAGGAAAGTCCAGAAGATGCTGAATGACTTCAGGGACAACTCATTGGCTCTGTTCTCTGTTCTTCTCCTATCATTCAGAACTTAAGGGCACAGCTGTCAGCATCACAGAGGGAGCCTGTTCCATTTACTAGGAGAGCATATCTGCATCTCTGCCTTAGGGAAACACCAAACGGGGAGAAAACCTCTTCCTTGCTGTTTAAACACGTGTGACCTTCTAGGACATGCTGTTTAGTTTTTTCACACCTTTTCTCTAGAAAGCCATGTATGTGTGCATGTGTGTGTGTGTGTGTGTGTGTGTGTGTTAATTGCTCAGTTGTGTCCAGCTCTTTGCAACCCCATGGACTGTAGCTCCTCTGTCCATGGAATTTTCCAGGCAAGGACACTAGAGTGGGTTGCCATTTCCTTCTCCAAGGGGTCTTCCCAATCCAGGGATCGAATCCAGGTTTGATTGCATTGCAGGCAGATTCTTTACCATCTCAGTCACCAGAGAAGCCTGCAGATAAGAGTCAAAAGACACATCCTCTATTTAACTGCAATATGTTCCAATTTTACAAAGTTTCTAAGTTTGAATTATTAGCAGAGCTCAAGAAAGGGTGGTATTTTAACACTGACTTGTCTCCTAGCAGGGATGACATTCAGCACCAAAGGGTCACAGAACTCCAAAAGCATTCTAAATGGGGTTTCAAGAAGACTGTCACTTGGTAATAAGGTCACACTCAAAGTAGCACCTATTCAGCTAAACTTACTGGAGATGAGAGAAGTGTAGTATCAGGCGCTGCTATGACAAGAACATCATGACCTATCCATCCCCTTTTGGTGGCTGTCAATACAGCATTATCCTTCAGGATCCAGTTTAGTGAAGCAAAGGCAATAATAGGAAAGCCTTTGAAAAGACTCTTGTTCATAAAAACACATGTCCATCACATCTGCTTCAACAGCCAGCATCTCCACAATAGCTAATGTCACTCAAGAGGCTTCTTGTATTGATCTTTCCTCAGGGGACCCAAGAAGGAAAATGCTCTGCAGTTCAGGTGCACTGATGGGACACAAGATGGAAACAAAGCTGAAGCACAAGCAAGATTAAAAGTAGGTGCTAGGCACGTGGCTTGGTGAATAGCTTGTGCTTAAAAAACATATCAATGTGCCCTGTTCTGATTCTATGGAAAGATCTTGACCTGAGGATTCACAACACTGCAGTGAAGGTTTGGAAGAAAGAAACCACAAGGGCTCCCATTTCCCAAGCCTATCATAAGAGGGAACAGTACACACTGAGTTTGACATCACTTAGGAATGCGTTGGTTATGAGTAGCAGAAAGAGCAGTTGGATAAAATGATATTTTTCTCCCATAACAGGAAATCTGTGTGCAGGCTGTGTTCTGTATTGGCATTGGGGTGATTTGGGGGTATTTATGTTGCCAAATCTTGCTGTGGTTCCTGGGTTCACACCCACAATCATGTGCAAACTCAGAGGACCAGGAATAGGGCAGGGCAGAAGCAACCTTGCTGGGACTTCTCTTCTGTTAAAGAGAAACTATATTTAGAGAGTTTCCACAAAGAGGAATTCTTCCAGCATCATTTCTGCCCAATCTTTCCCACAGCCCTGGGAGGTTGGGGCCTGGCTTTGCCAGCCTCTGTGGAGGAAGACAGCCACAGGACAAGGGGGTGAGGACAGGGGTGTCAAACACATGTGGTTAGTATAGACTACAGATGTACATTTCAACTCAATATAGGAGTTTCTAGGACTCATAGGAAATTGCAGACTGTCTGATAAACTTCTCCATCACTGGTGTTCACAGAAACATCCTCCTCTGGGCAGGTCCTGAATCATGCACTAAGAATATGAAATAAAGTAGGTGAGTGTGTGTCCTGGAGTAGAGTTTATGGTCTAATCAAAGTCCAGGACACCAATGGCTCGGAGAACCTGTCAACTAAGTTCTCAGCTGGTGGTGCTCTGCCTCCCCTCACTCAGCCATGCAGCCAGAAGGAGAACCTCTGGGAGAGGCCCTTTGTAGGACGTTGTCATCCACAGAGGGAGCTTTATTTCTTCCTCTCCCACTGCGCATATGTAACTCCTTACAATCCCTCTCCTGTGCGACCAGCAGTCCTAAATGCCTCTTACATGCATGCTCAGTCATGTCTGACTCTTTGCGATTCTATGGACTGTAGCCCACCAGGCTCCTCTATTCATGGGATTTTCCAGGCAAGAATATTGGAATAGGTTGCCATTCCCTTCTCCAGGCGATGGTCCCAATCTAGGGATCGAACCCACGTCTCCAGCATTTTCTGCATAGGCAAGCAGATTCTTTACCACTGAGCCATCCAGGAAGCTCCAAATACCCCTCTGTCTTTCCCTATTCAACCTCAGTCCCTCCTCCACAGTTGGGCTGAAATGTCATTTCTAAAGAAGCAGAGAAGTTGGCTGCAAACCACCTGATGTATATGAACTGACCATTTATCCCTGGCTTGGTTTTGGCTGAGGGTGAAATCAACGTGAAGGCTTGACTGGGGTGGAGTGCTGGTGCTTGAAAGGCAGACCCAGAGTTTCACTGATTAAAGACAAGATCTAAAAGAGGGAAAATAGGGCTTCAGTCAAGCATATCTGAATTTACATATTGTTTTAAAACTTAATGAGAAAAACAAGAGGAAAGTAGTCTACAGTAGCAAAATGATTTTATGAAAATATACCCACATATCCCAGCATTTTACATGGAAGAGATGATCATCAGAGACAAGTATAGATAGATAGATAATAGACACATAGACACATAAATACATACAAGCACACACACATATGTAGATGTGGATAGATAGATGATAAATAGAGATAAATGGTGATGGAAAGATGATAGAGGCAGAGATGGACTTCCCTGGTGCTCAGCAGTAAAGAATCTGTCTGTAATGCAGGAGACCCAGATTCAATCCCTGGGTGGGGAAGATCCCCTGGAAGTAGGGCATGGCAGCCCACTCTAGTACTCTTGCCTAGAGAACCCCATGAAAGAAGAGCCTGGTAGGCTGTAGTCCATAGGGTCCCACAGAGTCAGACAGGATGAAGTGACTAAGTGGCAGCGGCAGCAGAGACAGAGATACAGAAAGACAAAGATAGGCAAGTAGATAGATGGAGATGATAGGTAATAAATAGATGATATATAGAGAGATAGGGAGAAAGAGATAGACACATTTGAGGGCAATTCAGTGAAGAGATATGGCAAGCATAGAGCATGTAAACTAAATCCAGATCCTATAGAAGGTAAAAATCCAAGTGCACTGGCTTAGTGGGAAGCTGACTACACCAGCAGAGAAGACACCACAAAAGCCTCCTCATCCACCCAGCCAACCAGAGCTTCAAAGAGTCTCCACAAAGACAAGATTGGCTGAAACACAGGACATTTCATTTCCCCCTTTGCTGTATTTAGTGACTATTACATCTCACTGCCTATTGATTAAGTTCTTGCTGCTACTGCTAAGTCGCTTCAGTTGTGTCCAACTCTGTCTGATCCCATAGACGGCAGCCCACCAGGCTCCCCCGTCCCTGGGATTCTCCAGGCAAGAACACTGGAGTGGGTTGCCATTTCCTTCTCCAATGCATGAAAGTGAAAAGTGAAAGTGAAAGTGAAGTCGTGTGTGACTCTTAGCGACCCCGTGGACTGCAGCCTACCAGGCTCCTCTGTCCATGGGATTTTCCAGGCAAGAGTACTGGAGTGGGGTGCCATTGCCTTCTGCTACATGCATAGTTTTGGGGTAAGAGTTTTGGTGAGAAGTTAAGCAGAGGTACCTTACCCACATTGTAGTTGTTCCCAAAGCATCAAGAAAAAATTGCCTGCAAAGACAAACTTCACTGTAACACTTCAACCTGAGAAACGTGTACCTAAACAAGCTGAGCAAATAACAGCCCTGTACAAAATGATTGTCATTTCCTACAACAACAAATGCATGCCAAAATGTTTTGTTAGCATTTTTCTGATTTTAAAAACAGTACGTGATTTTGGTAGAATGTTTGGAAGGAGATAGTAATATCCAAAATGGAATATGACAACCACTCCATGCTCAAAACTATGGCAGTGTATATTTACTTTTTGCTTGACTGTGATACATGCATATTACTGGTATCATCATTTTTTTAATAGCTGCAAAGATTTTCTCTGTATAAATGTACCATATTTTAGTTAACCTTTCCACAACTTTTGAACACTTGTAATCTTTGCACTCCTTTTTGTGTATGTGGTTTATTTCCCCACAAGAAATCCCAAGGAGTGAAATTTATGATCAAGAGTATGAATATTTCTACTATGTTTAAGAAACACTGAAATTAGAACATTTATCTATTTGACTATATTTTTCAAAAGTGGGTATTATTGCTTTCTAAAACAGCCAAAATGAGTGCTTTGTTTACAATGTTAATCATTTGAATACGAGTAAGTCTAGGTTTCAGTATGTGTATTAATCACTTACATTTTTAATTTTTATTTTATATTAAAGTTGATTCGCAATGTTCTGTTACTTCCAGGTGTACAGCACAATGATTCAGTTATACGTATGCATTGTATATATGCTCATTATACATATATTCAGTTATATACCAATGTATACCCATTCTTTTTTGGATTTGTTTCCCATATAGGTTAATACAGAATATTGAATAGCAGAGTTCCCTGAATCATTTTTTTCTTTTTTATTTTATGTGTTACCTTTAGATATACAGGGCTTCCCTGGTGGCTCAAACACTAAAGAATCCGCCTGCAATGCAGGAGACCTGGGTTCGATCCCTAGGTTTGGAAGATCCCCTAGAGAAGGGAATCATTACCCACTCCAGTATTCTGGCCTGGGGAATTCCATGGACAGAGGAGCCTGGCAGGTTATAGTCGATGGGGTTGCAAAGAGTTGGACACAACTGAGCATCCAACATCCTGTATATCAAAGATATACAAGATTTTGCCCGGCTATCTATGCATTCCCCTTCCTGATATCAACCTTGGTATATTTACTAGTCTTATGTTTTAGGAAGTGGTGGGTGACCAAAGATGGGTGAGTAGAGGTCTGGCAGTCAGGCTGTGAACAGTGGAGGAGGGACTACTGACACTGTTTTGTGGAAGTCCTACTGCAAATCTCAGGAGTTGTTGAGCTGTAACTTCTTCACACCTCCTTATTTCCCATTACTAGGGAGTTTTGAATATGCATCTCATTAGAACCTTCATGAGTCCAGGCAGGGTCCAGGACACAGTGAGGCTGCAGGAGGGCATCCACATGGAGGACTATATGGAGGTTCCCAGGGGACTGGGCAGCCCCTGGCAAGAGCACAGGGCATCAGGCAGTCTCCATGGCTTTGTTTTACCAGGATCTGCCATGGTGCTTTGCTACATAAGAAAAATGATCTTGTTCAACTAACAAGAATAATATGAACTTAGGGAAAGTGAAATAAAAAGAAATAAACTACTTTCAGATATACATCTGACTTCTCTCAAACTGAGTGCCAGAGGACACAGGGGTTCTTTCTTCTCTCAGCTCTTTACTCTGCTGCCCAAATGTGACATTCATAGAACCATGCAGCATGGTTCTTGTACCATGGTGAATGCTTGTATGGAGGGCCCTCAAGTCTGAAAGTGAGACAGTTCACCACCTCAGGCCTCAACCACGGAAGTCAGGACAGTGTGTCTTCCCAACCTACTTCCCAGGGCCAACTTGTCTCTGAGGACCATTGAAGGGCTTCCCAGGATGCGCTCCATTGTTGCGTGAAGGCAGCGCATTCCAAAAAAAGGAAGATGAGCAGAGGAGAAGCTTCCAGGTTTGCAGCCAGTGCGTCATAACTGGTAGGGAGCTGGCCTGGACTGCAAGATGCCTTGATCTATCACTGCTTTCATTTTGGTTATTAACTCCACCTGCACATGTATATAGAGTTTCAGAGCAAAGGGCTGAAGTTACTGGGTGATGGCTATTCCTCCCACTGACCAGTGTTCACCCAGTAGCTTGTCTCCATCTGCTCATTTTCCCAGTGCTGAAGTAGACACATGATGACATGCCTTGGCCAATGAAATGAAAGCAGAGGTGATGTACCTCTCTTCTGCAGGGAAGCGTTTAATTTCTGGGATAGGAAAACCTTGTTTTGGGCATGCTTTGCTTTGTTATGTTTTGCAATTTTTTTTTTTCACAAATTGAAAATTTGTGGCAACCCTGCATCAAGCAAGTCTGTGGCCACCGCTTTCCCAGCAGCATTTGCTTACTTTGTCTCTCTGTGTCATGTTTTGGCAATTCTTGCAATATTACAAACCTTTTCATTTTGTCATATTTGTTATGGTGATCTGTGATAAGTGATCTTTGATGTTACTATTATAATTGTTTTGGGGAGCCACAGACCACACCCTTATAAGACCTTGAATTTAACCGAAAAATGTGCGTGTCCTGACCGCTCCATCTGGCAGATGTCCTCTCATCTCTCTCCCTCTCTTCAAGCATCCTTGTTCCCTGAGACACAGCAATATTGAAATTAGGTCAGTCAGTTACCCTAAAATGGTCTTTAAGTGTTATGTGAGAGGAAGAGTCTCTCACTTTAACTACAAAACTAGCCATCTGTATGTCTTCTTTGGAGAAATATCTGTTTAGGTCTTTTGCCCACTTTTTGATTGGGTTGTTTGTTTTTCTGGTATTGAGCTGCATGAGCTGCTTATATATTTTGGAGATTAATTCTTTGTCAGTTGTTTTGTTTGCTATTGTTTTTTCCCATTATGAGTGCTGTCTTTTCACCTTGTTTATAGTTTTCTTCATTGTGTGAAAGCTTTTAAGTTTAATTAGGTCCCATTGTTTTTTATTTTGTTTTTATTTCAGATACTTTGGGAGGTGTGTCATAAGGGATCTTGCTATGATTTATGTTGGAGAGTGTTCTAAGTTTTCCTCCAAGAGTTTTATAGTTTCTGGCCTTACATTTAGATCTTTAATCCATTTTGAGTTTATTTTTGTGTATGATGTTAGAAAGTGTTCTAGTTTCATTCTTTTGTATGTAGTTGACCAGTTTTCCCAGCACTGTTTGTTGAAGAGACCGTCTTTATAAATCTGGAGCCTATTATATAGAGAGAAGCAAATCAGAGAGAGAGAGACAAATCCTGTATATTAATGCAAATATGTGGAGTTTAGAAAGACAGTAACAATTATCCTACATGAAGGGAAGGAAAGGAGACACAGATGAAGGGACAGACTTTTGATCTCAGTGGGAGAAGGCTAGGGTGGGATGATTTGAGAGAATAGTATTGAAACATGTACATTACCATATGTAAAATAGATGGGGCACCCAAAGCCAGTGGTCTGGGACAGCCCAGAGGGATGGGGTGGGGAGGGAGCTGGGATGGCAGTTCAGGATGGGGGACAACTGTATACCTGTGGATGGTTAATGTTGAAGCACGGCAAAAACCATTACAATATCGTAAAGTAATTATCCTCCAACTAAAATAAAATTTTAAAAAGAAATTCAAATAAATAATTCAAACTGATTAAGCTTAGTGAGGAAGGCATGGAGAATGTGGAGTCAGGCTGAGAACTAGGCCTCTTGCATCAGTTGGCTAAGCTGTGAACGCAAAGAAGTTCTTACAGGAAATTAAAGATGTCACTTCACTGAGCATATGAATGACAAGAAAGTGAAACAGCCTTATTGCTGATATGGAGAAAGTTTTAGCAATCTGGTTGTTGTTAGTCACTGAGTCATGTCCTGAGTGTTCTTTGGAAGGAATGATGCTAAAGCTGAAACTCCAGTACTTTGGCCACCTCATGTGAAGAGTTGACTCATTGGAAAAGACTCTGATGCTGGGAGGGTTTGGGGGCGGGAGGAGAAGGGGACAACAGAGGATGAGATGGCTGGATGGCATCACTGACTCGATGGACGTGAGTTTGAGTGGACTCCAGGAGTTGGTGATGGACAGGGAGGCCTGGCGTGCTGCGACTCATGGGGTCACAAAGAGTCGGGGTCGCAAAGAGTCGGACACGACTGAGCGACTGAACTGAACTGAACTGAACTGAACTGAAGTCATGTCCAACTCTTTGCAACCCCATGGACTGCAGCATGCCAGACTTCCCTCTCCTCTACTATCTCCCAAAGTTTGCTCAGACACATGTTCAGTGAGTACAGTGGTCTGGGTAGAAGATCAAATCAACCACAACATTCCCCTAAGCCTAAGCCTAGTCTAGAGCAAGGCCGCAACTCTCTTCAGTTCTATGAAGGCTGAGAGAGGTGAGGAAGCTGCAGAAGAAAAGTTGGGAGATATCAGCGCTTGTTTCATAAAATTTAAGGAAAGAATCCATCTCCATAACACGGAAGTGCAAGGAGAAGCAGCAAGTGCTGCTGTGGGGCCTGTAGCAAGTTACCCAGAAGATGTAGCTCAGATCAATCATGAATGTGACTATACTGTACAACAGATTTTCAGTGGAGATGAAACAGCCTTAAATTGGAAGAAGATGTCATGTGGCACTTTCATAGACAGAGATGAGAATTCAATGCTTGGCTTCGAAACTTCAAAGGACAGGTTAACTCTTGTTAGGGGCTAATGCAGTTGGTGACTAAATTGAAGCCAAAGCTCATTCACCATTCCAAAAATCCTAGAGTCCTTAAGAATTAAGTCGAATCTACTCTGCATGTACTCTCCATACATGGAACAAAGCCTAGACGATGGCATATATGTTTATATCATGCTTTCCTGTATATTTTAAGCCTGCTGTTGTGACCTGCCTCTAAAACAACATACTCCTTTCAAAATAATACTGCTATTGACATTGAACCTAACCTTTCAAGAGCTCTGATGCAGATGAACACTAAGATGAATGTTTGTATACATACCAGCTAGCGCATCAATTCAGCAGTCCATAGATCAATCAGTAATTTTGACCATCAACTCTTGTTACTGGTCAACCACTTGTAAAAGAATGAAACTAGATCACTTTCTAACACCGCACACAAAAATAAACTCAAAATGGATTAAAGATCTAAATGTAAGATCAGAAACTATAAAACTCCTAGAGGAGAACATAGGCAAAACACTCTCAGACATAAATCACAGCAGGATCCTCTATGATCCACCTCCCAGAATACTAGAATTAAAAGCAAAAATAAACAAATGGGATCTAATTAAAATTAAAAGCTTCTGCACAACAAAGGAAACTATAAGCAAGGTGAAAAGACAGCCTTCTGAATGGGAGGAAATAATAGCAAATGAAGCAACTGACAAACAACTAATCTCAAAAATATACAAGCAACTTATGCAGCTCAACTCCAGAAAAATAAACAACCCAATCAAAAAATGGGCCAAAGAACTAAATAGACATTTCTCCAAAGAAGACATACGGATGGCTAACAAACACATGAAAAGATGCTCAACATCACTCATTATTAGAGAAATGCAAATCAAAACCACAATGAGGTACCACTTCACACCAGTCAGAATGGCTGCAATCCAAAAATCTACAAGCAATAAATGCTGGAGAGGGTGTGGAGAAAAGGGAACCCTCCTACACTGTTGGTGGGAATGCAAACTAGTACAGCCACTATGGAGAACAGTGTGGAGATTCCTTAAACAATTGCAAATAGAACTCCCTTATGACCCAGCAATCCCACTGCTGGGCATACACACCGAGGAAACCAGAATTGAAAGAGACACATGTACCCCAATGTTCATCGCAGCACTGTTTATAATAGCCAGGACATGGAAACAACCTAGATGTCCATCAGCAGATGAATGGATAAGAAAGCTGTGGTACATATACACAATGGAGTATTACTCAGCAGTTAAAAAGAATTCATTTGAATCAGTTCTGATGAGATGGATGAAACTGGAGCCAATTATACAGAGTGAAGTAAGCCAGAAAGAAAAACACCAATACAGTATACTAACACATATATATGGAATTTAGGAAGATGGCAATGACGACCCTGTATGCAAGACAGGGAAAGAGACACAGATGTGTATAACGGACTTTTGGACTCAGAGGGAGAGGGAGAGGGTGGGATGATTTGGGAGAATGGTATTCTAACATGTATACTATCATGTGAATTGAATCGCCAGTCTATGTCTGACACAGGATGCAGCATGCTTGGGGCTGGTGCATGGGGATGACCCAGAAAGATATTATGGGGAGGGAGGTGGGAGGGGGGTTCATGTTTGGGAATGCATGTAAGAATTAAAGATTTTAAAATTTAAAAAATAAAAAACTAAAAAAAAAAAATTCCTCCAATTAAAATAAATAAATAAATAAAAGAAATTCATTCATAAAAGCATAGCTGCCGTAGCTAGTGATCCCTCTGGTGGTTCTGGGAAAAGTCAACTGAAAACCTTCTGGAAAGGATTCATCATTTTATATGCCATAAAGAATATTTGTGATTAATGAGAGGAGGTCAAAAGAGCAACAGTTATAGGAGTTTGGAAGAGGAGTTTCTTCTCACTGCCCTGGATGACACTGAGGGGTTTAAGGCTTCAGTGAGGGAAGGAACTGCAGATGTGTTGGAATTAACAAGAGAACTAGAATTAGACGTGGAACCTGACAACAGGAGTGAATTGCTGCCATCTCAGGATAAAAGTTAAAGGATGAGGAGTTGCTTCTTATGGATGAACAAAGAAAGTGGTTCCTTGAAATGAATTCTACCGCTAGAAAAGAAGTTGTGAAGATTGGTGAAATGACAACAAAACATTTAGGATATTGCATAAACTTGTTGATAAAGCAGTGGCAGGATCCGCAAGGATCGGCTCCAATTTTGAAAGAAGTTCTGCTGTGAGTAAAACACTACTGAAGAGCATTGCATGCTCCAGAGAGATCATCCATGAAAGAAAGAATAATTGATGCGCCCAACTTTGCTGTTGTCTTTAGAAATTTCCGCAGCCACCCCAGCCTTCAGCACCCACCACCCTGATCAGTCAGTAGCCACATACATCAAGGCAAAAAGACTACCAGCTGGCTGAAGTGTCAGACTTTATTTTTGGGGGCTCCAAAATCACTGCAGATGGTGATGATTGCAGCCATGAAATTAAAAGACGCTTACTCCTTGGAAGAAAAGTTATGACCAACCTAGATAGTATATTCAAAAGCAGAGACATTACTTTGCCAACTAAGGTCCATCTAGTCAAGGCTATGGTTTTTCCTGTGGTCATGTATGGATGTGAGAGTTGGACTGTGAAGAAAGCTGAGCACCGAAGAATTGATGCTTTTGAACTGCGGTGTTTGAGAAGATTATTGAGAGTCCCTTGGACTTCAAAGAGATCCAACCAGTCCATTCTGAAGGAGATCAGCCCTGGGATTTCTTTTGGAAGGAATGATGCTAAAGCTGAAGCTCCAGTACTTTGGCCACCTCATGTGAAGAGTTGACTCATTGGAAAAACTCTGATGCTGGGAGGGATTGGGGGCAGGAGAAGGGGACGACAGAGGATGAGATGGCTGGATGGCATCACTAACTCGATGGACATGAGTCTGAGTGAACTCCGGGAGTTGGTGATAGACAGGGAGGCCTGGCATGCTTTGATTCATGGGGTCACAAAGAGTTGGACACGACTGAGCAACTGAACTGAACTGAACTGGCTGAAGGCTCAGATGATGGTTAGCATTTTTTTTTTAGCAATAAATCGCATTTGAATTAAAGTATGTACACTGATTTTTAAGACAATGCTATTGCACACAATAAACTATAGTATAATATAAACATAATTTTTATGTGAGCTAAGAAACTGAAAATTCCTATGACTTGCTTTATTGTAACGTATTCTTTATTGCAGGTTCTGGAACCAAATCTGGAATACTACTGAGGCATGCTTATCTTACTTCTTTAGTCTGATTTCTCCCTACCAGAAAAGAATATATATATATAAACCTACAGGTTCCATGAGATGGAAATAAGCTGGATTTCCGAGCTGGCCCCCAGTGTATAGCTACCCAGTATATTTCCCCATGTCCACTGGGTTTTGACACAGAGATAAATCAATATTTGTGTCCAGCACTGGCACTGGGGTTATTTGTTATTGTGATATCATACATTTGACTAGTTACCAATTTAACTCACTGCTATATTTAAAATCCCTGAAGAAGGGAAAGGCAACCCCCTCCAGTATTCTTGCCTGGAGAATCTCATCGACAGAGAAACCTGGTAGGTTGCAGTCTATGGGATTGCAGGGAGTTAGACATGACTGAAAGATTAACACGCACACACACATATTTAGAATGGATAACCATCAAGGACCTACTGATAGCACAGGGAACTCTGCTCATTGGCAGCCTGGATGGGAAGGGAGTGTGAGGGAGAATGGATCCGTGTATACGCATGGCTGAGTCTCTTTGCTGCCCTATGAACCTATCTCAGCAGTGTCAGTTGGCTACGTGCTGTGCTGTGCTTAGTCGCTTAGTTGTTTCTGACTCTTTGTGACCCCATGGAATATAGCCTACCTGTCTCTCCTGTCCATGGGGATTCTCCAGGCAAGAATATTGAAGTGGGTTGCCGTGCCGTCCTCCAGGGGTTAATTAGTTATATTCCAATATAAAATAAAAAGTTTAAAAAATCAAAGATATGGAAATATGAACCTCAATTTTATATTTTGTGTGAGCAGAAAATAAATTACACACTAAAGTGAAACCAATAGACTCCAAATGGGCTTCAAAATGGTTTCCTCAAGGTTCATGTGACATCTTTCATCTGCTTGTGAAGAAGATGCTCCAGTGAAAGATGCTGAGAAGCACCAATGTTCAAGCCCTGGCATGGTTACAGGGTCAGAATTGCTGCCTCTAATTCACTTGTGAGAAGCTAACAGCTCAAATCTGTGAGGACCTGACCCCAAACCACCAAGTCAATACACAGTGGAGATGAGATTTCAGTTAGGCTTGAGACTGTAGTACATCATGATGAAAACCTTTGGGAGTCTGAATTTTTGTTAGCTGGACACTGGTGTCAGTATACTTTAAAAATGAGGTACCATTTCACATCAGTCAGAATGGCTGCGATCCAAAAGTCTACAAGCAATAGATGCTGGAGAGGGTGTGGAAAAAAGGGAACCCTCTTACACTGTTGGTGGGAATGGAAACTAGTACAGCCACTATGGAGAACAGTGTGGAGATTCCTTAAAAAACTGGGAATAGAGCTGTCTTATGACCCAGCAATCCCACTGCTGGACATACACACCAAGGAAACTAGAATTGAAAGAGACACGTGTACCCCAATGTTCATTGCAGCACTGTTTATAATAGCCAGGACATGGAAGCAACCTAGATGTCCATCAGCAGATGAATGGAAAAGAAAGCTGTGGTACATATACACAATGGAGTATTACTCAGCCATCAAAAAGAATACATTTGAATCAGTTCTAATGAGGTGGATGAAACTGGGGCCAATTTTACAGAGTGAAGTAAGGCAGAAAGAAAAACACCAATACAGTATGCTAAGTTATTTCAGTCATGTCGGACTCTGTGCAACCCCATAGACGGCAGCCCACCAGGCTCCCCCGTCCCTGGGATTCTCCAGGCAAGAACACTGGAGTGTGTTGCCATTTCCTTTTCCAGTGCATGAAAGTGAAAAGTGAAAGTGAAAGTGAAGTCGTGTCCAACTCTTAGCGACCCCATGGACTGCAGCCCACCAGGCTCCTCCGTCCATGGGATTTTCCAGGCAGGAGTACTGGAGTGGGGTGCCATATACTAACACATATATATGAAATTTAGAAAGATGGTAATGATAACCCTGTATGCGAGACAGCAAAAGAGACCCAGATGTACAGAACAGACTTTTTGACTCTGTGGGAGAGGGAGAGGGTGGGATGATTTGGGAGAATGACATTGAAACATGTATAATATCATATAAGAAATGAATCGCCAGTCTAGGTTTGATGCAGGATACAGGATGCTTGGGGCTGGTGCACTGGGATAACCCAAAGGGATGGTATGGGGAGGGAGGTGGGAGGGGGGTTCAGGGAAAAAAAAATCTATGTTTGAATAAACTTAAAACAACTTTAAAAATAAATAAATAAATAAATAAATAGGTCAAAAATATAATTTCAAGGTTCTTTATGTCCCTTTGTTAAGGTAAAAAATATTTTAAGAAAAAGTTGGTTCCCTTTGAACATAAGAAACATGTCATGCTGCACTTTACTTCTGAATTCTTAGCATTATACTCACTAATCCTTTCAAAGTCCTCACTGGATTCCAAGGAAAGCAAATACTTTGTAGCTGAAAACGCTGCTTGACCACACATCTTCTCAGCCTCTGAGAAACAAGACTAGATTGTTTGTTTGCAAACCTTGATCTTAAATTTCAAAACCTAAAACCCAATCCAATATTAGGAAGCTCTGTGCATCGTCCAGAGAGCATCCTTGCTCAAAAGACTGAAATGTAAAAATAGATCCAGTTGGCTCCTTGAGAAGTAAAGTCAAGCCAGGAGGAAGGAGACCAAGCCAGGATGGATTTTCCCAGGAAATCGTTGCAGGCAGGCAAGCCTTCTCCTTACAAGGCTCTTTCACCATCTGTTACGGCTTGAGGTAACCTGTGCTGCCCGCTTCCTCAAGGAGTGCAAATGTCCATTTGGCTTCAAATGCTTTCACCTTGTATTATAAAGAATAATTTATCTTTGACTTCCAGATTAGCATGCCCTCACCTACTTTTAAGCCTACAAATAGAGAAAATCGTACCATAAAATGACCTAACACTCCTTTAGAAAACAGGTTATATGACTACGGGGCTGTTATAATATTTTTCTCTTACACTTGCATTTAAATAATTTTATTAGTAATAATAGCAATAATAATAATATAACTGATAGTTAATTGTTCATTAATTTAACCCAGTGCCAAGCTCTTATTTCTTATTGTATTATTTTTATTCATTCATAGATACAGTACTTATGAAATTAATAGACTTTGTAAATCCCACCGTGGTCACAGTTTTTAAAATATTATTCTATCTTGAAATTCCTTGAGCTTCAGGAAAAAATATACTTCTAGTTTTTCTTATAAATTTTGACTGTTATTTCCCCGGACTATTTGTGGATTTCTTATTCTTTTTCAAATACATAAATGCCATTGTCCTCAGAATTACATTCTTTTTACTAAATGCACTATTCTTTGTTATTTGCATTTACTTTCTTGCAATGCACTCCCATATTCTTGCCTGGAAAATTCTTTGGACAGAGGAGCCTGGCAGGCTACAGTCCATGGGGTCACAAAGAGTTGAACACAACTGAGCCCACACACACATTGAATTACTATATTTATGATAATAATTTTAAATATTTAGCTCAGTGCTCGCTTCGGCAGCACATATACTAAAATAAATATTTAGCTCAACTTTCTTCTGAGAAGCTCCAACTGGATGCTTTACAGGCATCTCAAACCTCTATATCTAAAGTTAAAAATAGAAAATGTCTATTTTCTTCTGCTAAGCTTACCAACCAACATTGTGAGATAATAGAAAACACTGATTGGGCTCTGCCCACCGCTCCTGGCGCAGAGCTCCTGAAACACCTGTGAATTCCTGAGTCACAAGAGCAGCAGGAACAGCTCTTGTTCTAATGAGGTGACTCTGAGTGCCTCCTGCATGGCTCCTGAGCAGGACTGGCCACCAGGAAGACCAAGCCAGGCTTAGAAGCTTGGAATTGTTAACCCAGCCCCACCCACCTCTCCAGAGAGGACAATAAAGGCTGGAGATGAAGCTGATAGCTGACCATGCTGCGTCAGGAAGCCTCCATAATAATTCAGTAGTGCAGTTGCGGGAGCCTCCAGGTTGGTGACAAACCCCAGTTCAGTGGGGACAGAGCTCCATGCTCAGGACCCTCAGACCTCACCCTGCATATCTCTTTATCTGACTCTTCTGATTCCATTAATAAACTGATAAATGTGTTTCCCTGAGTTTCCTCAAGCATGTTAATCAAATCCGAGGAAAGGATGGTGGAAACCTGCTATTTGTAGCAAAATTAGACAGCAGTTCCCAGTGACATGGAGACCCACTAGTTGCATTTGGCATCTGAAGTGGGGGTGGCAGTATCTCACAAGTCTGAGCCTGTACAGCATCCAGGAAGATTGTGTTAGAACCGAGTTAAGTTGTAAGACACCCAGCTGGTGTTGTAGAGAATTGCTTGGTCTGGGAAAAAAAAAAAAACCACACATTCCATGACCAGAAGTGTCAGAAATGAAGTTCCCTGAGTGAGAAGTAGAAGAGACACACAGAAGAGAGACTCAGGAGGCAGATGGAACTGAGCGTTCCCAGGACAACCAGCCACCCAAGAGTCATCAGACAGAAGCTGGGAATTCGCCCCCGTCTCTGCTTCTCCTGCCACCACCTCCAAACCAGCCACCAATGTCTATTTTTTCCCTCGTGAATTTCTCTTAATCCTCTTTTCATTACAAGTGTCCACAGTAGAGAATGCTGTCCTAGCCACTGTGCCATCAAGCTATTAGCTTGTCTCCACAATTATCCTATTTCCAGAAACTCTACACAGTAAATCCAAGAACTTTGCAAAACCAGCTCTAAACATGCCAGCATCCAATTTTACATCCCTCATTAAATTCCTATCTATTGGAAGACAGCTTCCACCCTTTCCAATGTGCCTTGCAAGAATCTCCATGATCCGACCCCAAGTCAGCTTTCCAGGTTCTTCTCTCATCAGCTGCTTCACATCCTCCAGGGGTATATCACCATCTTCATATGCACCATCATTTCTCTTCTCTGGTCATTGACATAAAATGCTCAATGCCATTGCCTGATAAAGACAACTCAATCTTTAGATGTCAGCTTACGTATCTCCTTTTCAAGAAAGTCTTCTTTGACTGATAAACAGGATTGCTGCTGCTAAGTCACTTCAGTTGTGTCCAACTCTGTGCGACCCCATAGACTGCAGCCCACCAGGCTCCTCCATCCCTGGGATTCTCCAGGCAAGAACACTGGAGTGGGTTGCCATTTCCTTCTCCAGTGCATGAAAGTAGAAAGTGAAACGGAAATTGCTCAGTTGTGTCCAACTTTTCGCGACCCCATGGACCGCAGCCCACCAGGCTCCTCTGTCCATGGGATTTTCCAGGCAAGAGTACTGGAGTGGGGTGCCATCGCCTTCTCCGGATAATGACTAGTTTAATTGTTGTCTTTCTTGTTTCAGTGTAAAGTCTCTGAAGACAGGGACCACTTCTCTCATTTCACAGGGCATGTGTATATACTCAACACATTTTTGCTTGGCTAAATAAATGAAAGAATTTCCTAAACCCTTAAATTTATGAGATAAGTTTAGTTGTCATGGTGAATGAAGATTAACTTACTGGAGTAACTATATATTGTTGCATAACAAATGACACCAAAATGTTTTCCTTTAAAACAATTAACACATTATCTCACAAATTTCTGTGACCCAGGAGTACAGTCAAGTCTGTGGGCAAGTCAAGCCCACCATGGGCAAGCCATGTCACAGTCAAGGCTGTGGGCAAGGCTGTGGGCAACACTGTAGGCAAGGTGTTGTCAGGGGCTGTGATCTCAGCTGAAGGCTATCCCGGGGAATACTTGCTCTAAGTTCAGACAGTGACCTCGATGGTTGTGGGCCAGAGGCTGGCCCATTTCCCAGGGCAACCCACATCATGGCTGCTGGCCTGTTGAGCATACAGGAGAGAGCTATCCCAAGACAGAGCCACAGTCTTCTTACAACCCAATCATGAAAGTAAACTCGTATCGCTTCTACTGTATTCTGTCCATTTGAAGTGAGTCACTAAATTCAGCCCCTGCTCCAGGAGCAGGCCTTTCCCAGCGTGTCAACACCAGTGGGCAAGGATGCCTATAGGCTTCCTGCCAGGCTCCTTACTGATCTTTGCCATTTTATTATATAGAACCTTTGAAAGTAAATTCATGAAGGTGTGAATAGTCTTTTATTTTTGTACTATATTTTCAAGCTTTACTATTGAAATTTTTCATTGTAATTACAAAGTTATTAATGTTTATTTCCTCTCTCTCTTTTCTTTTCAACTTCTCCATTATTATAGAGAATATTTCACAATTTAAATTTTTTAATGTATTTTTCTTATTCATATAGTCTTTTGAGGCTTTATAATATGTCAGTTTTTTCAAACTTCTGAAAGTCTTAGATGTGGTAGATGAGCATTTCCTGTGCAACACAGTCCAAAGTTTATTTAATGCTATTAGGTGGCGCAGGTGGTAAAGAATCTGTCAGAAATGCGGGAGACCTGGGTTCGATCCCTGGGTTGGGAAGATCCCCTGGAGAAGGGAAAGGCTACCCACTTCAATATTCTGGCCTGGAGAATGCCATGCACCACAGTCCATGTGATCACAAAGAGTCAGACACGACTGAGTGACTTTTGCTATTACCCTAATATCTGGCAGAGTCATTTTGATCCAAAGGCATCCCTGGATTTTTCAAACATTAAGAAACAGGAGGATATTGCCCTTGTTCACAGGAGCCAGAGAGTGAGATATTTGGGTCAGCTCAGTCCTCGGTCTGCCTGAACCAGGGAGGTGCACTGTGGTGGGCTTACACACAGCAGATGTCTTGGCACTCAGGCAGGAGAGGCTCCCTTCTCTCGTCACATTCCTGTCACAAAGAAACCATGTCCCATCAGAACCCAGACACTGAGAGATGCCCATAAAACCAGAGTTTGGGATTCTCCAAAAACAAATCTGCAAGTAAACACAGAGTTAGGACAAAGAGCAAGCACTCTGCAGAGGCTAGCTGATGCAAAGAAACATCTCCTCGGCAGAGGCTAGCTGATGCAAAGAAACATCTCCTCGGCAGAGGCTAGCTGATGCAAAGAAACATCTCCAGATACAAACTGATAAAGATGATAGTGAGGAAATATAGATGGCACTATTTATACTACGTATAAAGCGGATAAGAGATGAAAACCTACAGAGCAGAACAAGGAGCTGTCCTCAGTGCTCTGTAATGACTGAAGCGGGAAGGAAATCCAAAGAGGATACATGTATACATATAACTGATACACTTTGCTGTACAGTAGAAATGCAACATTGTAAAGCAACTATGCTCCAATAGAAAGTTTTAAAGGTAATAAACACACACACACACACAAGAGCTTGAACATCTTCAAGCAAAGACCCCACCAGGATGGATCTCTTCCCACAGCCATCCCTGGAGAGAGCTTCTCACCAGCTTCTAAATGAGGAAAAGCTGTATCTGAGAAATGAAGTGACTCCTTGTTCTATATAGTTTGATGTAAATATTATGCTCCAGGTGGTAGTTTCATAAAATGAGCATCATTAACATCCCTGGGTGAGGTTATTCCCTCCTGAGAACCCCAGCTGTTAGTTTCCTCCTCGTTAAAGGGAAACTTGGATTCTGTTTCAGATCATTGAGCAACTTTACCCTCTCCAGCCCCTGTGGTCATAGTTTTATGTTTCAAGTGGGTGAAATGAACTAGGCACCCTTTTTTGAGCACATTTTCTTTCCCAGCTGCGACTATGCCCGTGTGTGCCACTCATCACACACGCATTAACTGACCAAACTTTCGGCACATTTTCAAATTTAATTTAACGCATCTCACTTTGTTAAAATGACTATTCTTCAGTCTTTGAATTAGTAAAGTTCCAGAAAAGAGCACTTGCATTTTAAATAAATACTAGGAAGCTGATGTGGTCACAGATAATTTCATTTTCAATTGTATCCCGGATATGTGACGTGACACAGCAAGAGGTTGAAATGAAGCAAGATGCTTCGAAACCAGTCCCCTGGCTAGACAAATAGACTGACTACAGTCTGTCGGTTTCATTTCAGCTTCCTAGCGTCATTCTGATTAGAACACCATGCAATAGAAAAATCTCATTTTAATGGAGAAAACAGTTCTATAAAAGTATTTTCTGTGACATTCTCACTTCTTACTCGGTTAAAGGTTTTCATGCTTTCATTTCTGGCTGTATTATCCTTCTAGAAACTGTCAGCATAGTTTTCAAACAGGGGGTATCACTTTTCTCTCACTTGTCTTCGAGTACCTTTAGGGGTTCAAGAAATGTTAGAGTCCGGGATGTGTCATCCTCATTTTTGAAATGGCGGGTGAGCCCTGGAAGGCAGAATGCGAGGGTCTTGCCAGCACACACAGGGGGCCTGGTACAGGGCCCTCCACTTTCTTATTCATCCTGGGACGGTAGTTCAGGATGCCACCACCCCATTTATTCCCTTTGTGCCTATCTTTCTGATAAATTCTCATGGTGAAACACAGTCCTTTCACTGTAAGCAGAGCAATACAGACTCACTGGCAATATTGTGCAGAGGCTACAGCTACTTGGGGGCTCAGATGGGGCACAGTGTGGAAAGAGCTGGGGGCAATCCTGATGTGGGGTGCTGTGCACTGGCACGCTGAGAGAACTGAGTGAGAACATTCTGGAAGCAAATCCACACTGCTAGGTGATGAGTTTGTGGCCCCTGGAGCATGAGAGGAGCACGAGGAAGCCAGATGGCTTTGATCTCAGCTTTGTCACTAACTTTCTCCTCTTTCTTCTTTCTCTTCCCTCCTTTGCAGGATTCACTGCTTTGCCAAATCTTTGTTCCGTTCTTTTCAGCAAACTATGCAAATTATTTCGAAGTAGTCAATCCTATGAGGTCCTGCGGGCTTCCCTGGTGGTTTAGTGGTAAGGAATCTCTGGGTCAGGAAGATCCCCTGGAGAAGGAAATGGCTACCCATTCCAGGATTGTTGCCATGAAAATCCCATGGACAGAGGAGCTTAGTGGGCTACAGTCAATGGGGTCACAAAGAGTCAGATATGACCTAGCAATTGAACATCAATGAGGTCTTGTAGAGAAAGCAGTCATACCATGCTTTACAGAATCTCCGGATCAGGCAGCTAAATCCTGCAGCTTCCTCTGAACCCTTCCCCCAGCACCTGGGGGGTTCCAGAGCCCCTCCTCTGGTGGAGTCACAGGGCTGGTCCAGCATCTCTTTCTGCAGCCAGGTGATGGCACAACCCATCTCCTGTGGCTGCTCCTACCACACCACAGGTGCACAGGACCCCCCATCAGAGATGCTCAAGCTGTCCTCTCCCCCAAGTCTTCTCCAGCTCAAGTGTGTCCAGTTTCCAGCTCATGGTATGGGATTGTTGTCATCTCCTCAACTCCATCTGCTCTTCACCATAAACCATTTTTATGGCTTCTATTCACAGGGGTATTGGGGCTGCCCAGCCTCTTCTTCATCCTCCTTTTCCTCTCTGGGAGAATCCCATGGCATTCCATCAAGAGTTTCTTATTTATTTATTTTTGGTACTGTTTTATTTTAAGTTATTCCCCCCAATAACACAGCTCAAAGTCTCCTCTTTCCAGCTGCCCATGTATTTCACTTCCCAGAGGTATTATGCCTCTTCTACTTGGCAACTGGGGGTTTATGCATTATTCATTGACAGGGACTTGTTCAACAAGGCAAACATCAGTATGTCTATCGCCCTACATCAAAGTATCTGATGTATCTTAAGATTGGGATTCATATTCCTGACTCAGTAATCCCACTTCAAAGAATTTGTCTTAAATTATCAGTGATGCAGCTAAAACTCTACAAGGCTACTCTGCAAAGATTACTTAAACCTCTGAGAAATCTGTAACAGTATCAATGTTTAAAAGTAATGTTTAAAATCCTCTCACTTAAAACAGTATTTACATAGACAATTTGAAGCCTCTGTGTTAATAAGTGAAGTTTCTTGGAATAGACAGTTAAGTACAAATGCAGAATTTGGAATCATAAATGTTGAAGGAATAGAAATGCCCTTAATAGGAAAAAAACAGTAATTTTCATGTGGTATTTGCAGTCATAATACTTATTTTATTTATGGATTTGCATTATTTCTTGGTTAATGTGTTCAAATCATTTAAACCTGGATGTTTGAACCAAGGAAGGAACTAGATTCGAACACACACACTAAAAAAAAAAAAATCATTTTTCCTGAACATGTATAATTTATATTAGAAATCAGTTCATTTAAAAATCTAACTATCTTTAACGGAAATGTGATTCTAGAAACGGCTGGGATGGAAACCTATAACTCTGCTGATCAAAGAATATTAACAGTTGTTAGTCACTCAAAACAAACTTTATTTGAAAGCAGGAAAGACAGCTCTGTGCAAAAACAAAGGTGAGCATGTTAGGCTCATACCTTCCAGGATCTGACATGAACTGAGGAAGTTAAGTGTGCACAGTGTCACGTCATTTGTGTAAACAGATATATATATGTCCCTATGTATGTGCATGCTCAGTCACGAAGCTGTGTCTGACTCCTTTGAGCCTCACGGACTGTAGCACTCTAGGCTCCTCCATGCATGGGATTTTCCAGGCAAAAATACTGGAGCAGGTTGCCATTTCCTTCTCCACGGGATCTTCCTGATCCAGGGATCAAACCTGCATCTCCTGCATTGGCAGGCAGGTTCTCTACTGCTGAGCCAGTAGGAAATCCCACTTATGTATGCTGCTGCTGCTAAGTCACTTCAGTCATGTCCGACTCTGTGCGACCCCATAGACAGGAGCCCACCCGGCTCTCCTGTCCCTGGGATTCTCCAGGCAAGAATACTGGAATGGGTTGCCATTTCCTTCTCCAATGCGTGAAAGTGAAAGTGAAAGTGAAGTCGTGTCCGACTCCTAGCGATCCCGTGGACTGCAGCCCACCAGGCTCCTCCGTCCATGGGACCTTCCCGGCAAGAGTACTGGAGTGGGGTGCCCTTGCCTTCTCCCTTATATGTGCACATATAGTAATATATCTGTGCATATACTGATATATATATATATATACACATATATACATATACACATACACACACAACTATGTTTCTTTATATGGGTTTGCTGAATATATATTGTATATTTATAGATGTTATATATATAGTCAACAAATGCTTACATACATATATATAAATCCCTGATTATTGAAGGAATAACAAAAATCTGCTGCCAATCTTCACCTTTGAAAACAAGACTCAGACATGAAGCTAAGGAAAGATTCACTTAACATTTTGCATCTTTCTGTATTCTTTGCTTTTCCTAAGTTTAATTATCTATTTATTTTATGTGAAATGGTTATATCATTGATGACACTTTGGAAGTGAGATGAAGGGCTGTGTTTCATGTCCTTGCCTGTGTGTGCATCTTGTTTTAAACTTACCTACTGAATGATATATTGAGGAAATCATGTTCCTCTAGGAGATCTCTTTATTCTCATCTCTCACAATGTGTAGGGAAAAGTAATTTTTCTCTCCCCTCTATAATTTACCTTTCTCTCTATGTGAGCTATTAACATAGCCTATTACAGTGTACCAGGGATGGGAATATTCAAAGGTGAGTGAACTATTTTTGCAGCAAAATGAGAAGCTCTTTCCTCTCCAAGACTAGAGAAAAAATCTAAGATCTAGGGAAAGAGCTTTGGCCAAACCCAGTCTCCACAAAAAGACTTTACAATGTACAGAGTTGAGGGAATGAGGAATGTGTATCAGTTTCACTAATATGTAATTATGATACTCATCAACCCAGTGAGAGGTTCTCCTCAGGGCAGTAGATGTTTTTCACTTGACGTATCTGAGGAGGAATATAATCAATCAGACAGGACTGAGCGACTGAACTGAACTGAACTGAACTGAACTGAACATCTCGGTGTCTTTCTTTCCCATTCCCTCAGCAGACTTACTAACGCAACTCCAGCAGGGACAAGTGAAACAGAGAATGGACCTCCTAGGATGGTGGCAACTGGGGGATGCTTTGACAAAGGTGTGGGAGCCTTCTCCAAAAGTACACACAGGACAGATGAGTGGAAAGAGATATCAATGATTCCAGAGTTGTGGGGCTGTGGAGAAAGGCAGGGAGTGAGGAGCATCCACAGGTGAGCCAGCAATAGTGTTTAGAGGACCTGTTAGGAGACTCACCATGTTAGCCCCTGGCTTTGGTACTGAGCACAGTTGAATATGTATATTTCTTAGTTGCAGGATTCCAGTCCCCAGAAGATGCTTTAGGGTTTCTTGTTTGACCACCAGGTGGGTGTCCTTCCTGCTACTCCAAGCGCTGGCCCTTCTCTGGAGAATTATCCAGGAGTTACCTCCTGGGAGAAGGGGCAGTCTTCACGGCCAGCTCGAAGATAACCACCAGCCAGTGGCTAACCGCTCGAGATGAAATAACCCCCTGCCCTCAGGCAAGCAGGGCTGCGTGAACTTCAGTTCAGAGTCCTCCACTCTATGGGTGAAGTTCAGGCTGGCCTTTATCCAAGGCTCCGTCCTCTCTAGCATCTTCCCCCTCCCCTTTCCCTGCCACCTTCTTGCTTCATGCGTGTCCCAGACAACACTGTCTCCATAATTCCCAGGCTTCAGGCTCTGTTCCCCAGGAACCCATCCTCAATGAGCTCTGTGTACATGTGTGGCTTCCCACAGATTCTACAGACCAAGAAAAAGAAGATCATCCCCAGCTCAAAGTTCCTTTAAAGCCTCTTTATGCGCTACCTGCTCCTGCTTCCCAAAGGGGCCTTCTAATCCTCACTGTCAACCATGGGTTATTTTACCCATTTTGAACTCTATCTAAATGGAATTAAATGCATGCAAGCTTTTGTGTGCAGCTGCTCCCACTCAATACTATGTTGTGCTATTTGTCTTTATTGTTGTACAGTTATAATGTATGCATTAAACTGAACGTGCGTTTTAATTTGTGTGTGCATGCGTGTGTCCATTTCATTCATAAATCCATTTTACGAATGCTGTGATGAAATGTATTTGTCCATATTACAACTGATGGACATTTGAAATTTCTAGATTATGGCAATTGTCAGCCACGCTGTGATTCGATGAACATTCTTAACCATTACTTGACGTCTACATGAATACATTGTCTCGTGCGTGTTTTTGATTGCATTGTTATCGTTGTAAGATTTATTTAAGTATTTCCAGATGCAAGCCTGTTGACAGCTGTGTTTGAGCTGACACCTTGGTCACATGTCACTTCCCCAGGGATGTCTCAGTGCATACAAACTTCAAGTACGTACCAATTATCACTGTCTTTAAAATGGACTGTATCTTCTCAAAACTTTCTCTATCCTGAGGTCATGAAGATATTCTCCTATAATAGCATTTAAGCCTTTGGGTATTTTCTTTTACATTTAGATCTAGAAGCCACTTGAAATTAATGTTTATATTTGGTGTGGTGGTGGTGGTGGTTTAGTGGCTAAGTCGTGTCCAACTCTTGTGACCCCATGGACTGTAGCCCACCAGGCTTCTCTGTCCATGGGATTTTCCAGGCAAGAATACTAGAGTGGATTGCCGTTTCCTTCTCCATGGGATCTTCCCAACCCAGGAATCAAACCCAGGCCTCCTGCATCGCAGGCAAATTCTTTATCTTTTATTTTTGTTTGTCTCTTCCATTTTGATGGCTACTTGACTCAGCACCACAATAAAAAGAACCAAAAATCATACTCCCATTTTACTATTCTGAAACACTAGGTTTATCATAAATCAACTGTTTATACAAGGACATGTATGACTTTGGAGTCTCTGTGCTGCTCCACTGGTCTGTTCACTCTTGGTGTACTATTGCCAGACTAAGAAGATCACGTAGCCTACTAAGAGGTCTTGATACACAGTAGACATATCTGCCAACTTGTTTTTTTTCTTTAAAAGTATCTTGCCTAAACTTGTCCTTTTGTAATTTTACGCAAATTATAGAACCACCTTGTTAATTCACACATTCTCTCTCTTTCACACACACACACACACACACACACACACACACACACAAAGGCATAAGTGGATGGATTATTATCATGAATGTCCTAAATCCATTGATTATTTTGAAGCCTGACAACATTGCAGTGTTTAGCTTTCTCAACCATAAATAAAATTTTGCTTCCATTTAAATCTTCTTTATTTAGGCTAATATTATTTAATAGTCAACTACAGTTCTTAAATATTTTTGCACAGTAATATATGTATGTGTATATATTTGATGTTGGCTGCTAATATGAATTACATCCTTTATAAACTATTTTATAACTGCTTACTGCTGACATAGGGAAATGTTTCATTTTATTTGTTGGCTTAAATTCAGAGACCTGTTTTTTAAATTTTCATAATTATCTTCAGATTTCAAAAAAATTCAATGTGCCACATGTGATGACAAAATGTACTTTTACTTCCTATCCTTATGCATATATATACACAGGTATGCATATAAAATATAAATAAAGTTTGCATTGCTGAGGTCCTGCTGTACAAAGTTGAATAGATGTGGCACCCACAATCCTATTGACTTAATGAAACAAGGAGGCCATTAGATTGAGGTGGCCCTAATGCCTCACCGCCTAGCAAGCAAATCAAAACCTAAACCTGTAATGCCTCAAATTAAAGAAATCACACCTAAGGATGATCCATCACAAACAGGCAACTAGGCTCCCCAAATAGACAACTGCTTAAGCTACAGTGAATCAAATAATGTTCTTAGTTTGCTTCTTTTTCTTCTCTGAGTCTTTTCCTAGCTCTTGTGGGAGGAGTTCTAAAAACTCATGGTTTGGTTCTGTATGATTCAAATCGACTTTTGCTGAAATAAATTTAAAATTAGGTCACTCATCTATAGCCAGACATGCTTGAGTGTGAAGTCCGGTGGGACTTAGGAAGCATCACAACAAACAAAGCTAGTGGAGGTGATGAAATTCCAGCTAAGCTATTTAAAATCCTAAACAATGATGCCGTTTAAGTGCTGCATTCAATATGTCAGGTAACTTAGAAAACTCAGGACTGGAAAATATCAGGTTTCATTCCAATCCCGAAGAAGGGCAATGCCAAAGAATGTTCAAACTACCACACAATTGCACTCATTTCACAAGCCATCAAGGCAATTTGCAAAATCCTTAAAGAGAATCTTCAACAGTATATGAACTGAGAACTTCTAGATGTACAAGCTGGATTCAGAAAAGGCAGAGGATTGAGAGATCAAATTGCCAAAATCTGCTGGATCATAGAAAAAGCAAGAGAATTCCAAAAAGCATCTACTTCCGCTCCATTGATTATGCTAAAACCTTTCACTCTGTGGGTCACAAAAAACTGTGGAAAATTCTTAAAGAGATAGGAATACCAGATCACCTTATGCCTCCTAAGAAGTCTATATGTGTTTCAAGAAGCAACAGTTAGAATAGGACATGAAACAACAGTCTGGTTCAAAATTGGGAAAGGAATATGTCAAGGCTATATATTGTCACCCTGCTTATTTAACTTACATGTCAAATACCAGGCTGGATGAAGTTCAAACTGGAATCAAGATTGCAGAGAGAAATATCAGTAACCACAGATATGCAGATGACACTACCCTGATGGCAGAAAGCAAACAGAAGCTGAAGAGCCTCTTGATGAAGGTAAAAAGAGGAGCGTGAAAAATCTGGCTTAAAACTCAACAGTCAGAAAACTAAGATCATGTCATCTGGTCCCATCACTTCATGGCAAATAGATGGGGAAACAATGGAAACAGTGAGAGACTTTATTTTCTTGGGCTCCAAAATCACACAAATGGTAACTTCAGCCATGAAATTAAAAGACACTTGCTCCTTGAAGGAAAAGTTTTGACAAACTTAGCATAGTAAAAAGCAGAGACCTCACTTTACCAACAAAGGTCCATCTGGTCAAATTTATGGTTTTTCCAGTAGTCATGTATGGATGTAAACGTGGAACCATAAAGAAGGCTGAGTACCAAAGAATTGATGCTTTCGAACTTCAGTGCTGGAGAGGACTCTTGAGAGTCCCTTGGACTGCAGGGAGATCAAACCTGTCAATCCTAAAGGAAATCAGTCCTGAATATTCATTGGAAGGAGTGATGCTGAAGCTGAAACTCCAAGAATTTGGCCACCTGATGCAAAGAGCCAATTCATTGGAAAAGACCCTGATGCTGGGAAAGATTGAGGGCAGGAGGAGAAAGGGGTGAAAGAGGATGAGATGGTTGTATGGCATCACTGTCTCAATGGACACAAATTTGAGCAAACTCCGAGAGATAGTGGAAGACAGGGAAGCCTGGCATGCTGCAGTCCATGGGGTTGCGAAGAGTCAGACACGACTAAGGGAACAAAGAACAGCAACAAATGCCTCAGTTTTTCCTTAGTTTATCTGTTAGCACCCCCAATTTCACACATCAGCTTTCAATATATTACCATTTAATGTGACATTCTCAGTAGATAATTTGGACACATGCATAACCAGACTAATGAATTTCTAGTTTGCTTGGAATTTTTAAAATTGTAAATCGATGCTAAATTTTATAAAATGCTTTATTGTCATCTAGTGCTACGATCATACTTTTTATTCTCACTTCTGTTAATATAGTGAATTACAAGAGTGATTTTTTTTAGTGTTAAACTGAGATTAAATTACTAAGATAAAACCCCCAACTTTACTATATTTGTTCTAGACTTATTTTTAAACTTATATATAAAATAAATTAAATTTGCATTTATAAATAGTTAGAAAAGTATCTAAATTATTTCTCTTTAGTCTATATTCACAGTTGATACTATTGATGCTATTTTAATGTTTTTGTCAAACTATTACATTAAAATTATGCTGACCTCATAAGATAATAAAATTTAGCACTTGAATAGATTTCATCTTTGGTAGACATTTGCCTATAAATTTAATCTCTGTAGCATATATTAAACATTTCAAAATTTCTTTTGCCTAGTTTTGCTAAACTGTGTTTTTCTAGGACTCTGTTCAAGTCACTTAACTTTCACATTTACTAGTTTACTGTGTTCAAATGATCCTGTTATCTTTATAGTATCGGTCACATCCTATTGACGCCATTGGCGTCGTGCATGTTGCGGTTATTGTGTTTTGTTTTGGTTTTTTCTCTCTCTCTTTTCCTCACATCTTTCTGAATCCCGTATAATACAAGGTTTTATTTCTTCTTTCAGTATTTCCTTTCTATTTGATTGTTTCTTTCCTTTTGTTTCCTTTGTGCTATTTTTAAAATATTTGTGTGTGTGTGTGTGTGTGTGTGTGTGTAACTGTTACTTCACTCATTCTTTACATAGATCCTTAGGAAACAGATCTCCAGCTTTGTCTTTTCTAACGTGTGTGTTTATGGCTGTAATTGTCCTTGTACTTATAAGCTAAGCTGCATCCACACATTTAGTATTTAGCATTGTCGTTATAACTGAAATGTATTCTAACTTCTACGGATTTCTTCTTTCACTCATGGTTACTAAAAGTGAATTTCTTAATTTCTTAGAATGTGGGTATTTCCCAGTGTTATCTTAGTTGTATATCACTAGTCTATCACCTCTGATTTTGTACAATATTTTGTGTGTTTTGAAAAGAATGAGTATTCTGAAGTTATTCATTGCAGTATTATATACCTGTAAATAATATCAAATCTGTTAATCAGGGCTTTTTTAATTTTTCTGTGTTCTTGATCTATTAGTCATTGAAACCTGGATTAAGTCTCCCCCTAAAACTGGGAATTTATCTCTTCTTTTTTATTTCATTTTGTCTTCAAGTATTTTGAAGGTATGTTAGTAAGTGAATAAAAACCTAGAAACCTGCCATCTTGATAATATAATTATAAATTACAAGCAAATAAGTATAAAATTAGTACTAAATATATACTATATGAATACAGTAAAATACAATAATGCAAAATCTATCAATGCATAATATAAATACTATAAAAATGTTTCCTTATTTCAAATATATTCTACTTATTGTTTATCTTGTAAAAAACTATAATAATTTGCTTTTTATTACACTTTACATATTATAACTTTTCCATTCTTTCTCTCCTTTTAATATTGTCTCATAAGAAACATAATTGAATTTTGTTATAATTTTATTGTATCTGGGAAAATTGGTCATTGAATATTAAATCCATTCATATTATTGCAATTTCTGATATATTTGTTTTAGTCTATTATCTTAATATAGCTTCAATTTGTCCTGTCTATTCAATGTGCTTTTTAATCTATGTCATTATGTTTAATTCTTTGTGAGTTTATATATATGTATATATATATATCTCCTTCTATTTGCTTGATAGGTATATATTCCTTTACAGCTATTTGTTGTGTTCCTGAAGAGTACTGCATGCATCTGTAACTTATTATTGTAGACATGCACACACACACACACACACACACATGTACACATGCACACACAGAAACACACGCATACTGAAGGGGCATTATGAAGATTTTACAATATATTAGCTCCATGTGCTTTCTTTCAACTTTACACTGTTATGAAGGAGGGAATGGCAACCCACTCCAGTATTCTTGCCTGGAGATTCCCATGGACAGAGGAACCTGGTGGGCTACAGTTCATGGGGTCACAAAGAGTTGGACACGATTGAGTGACTAACACACACACTTACTATTATATTTTATGTTAATTCTTCTTTACTCATATTATATATTATGTAAATATATATTATACACAATGAATAAATGTATTCATAAGTGGCATGTCTTAATACATAAAAATTATTAATTTATTATAATACAATAATGCTTCATTACTTAATAATTCTTCATTTGAACCTAAGATCTTTTCCTACTGAAAAAAAGAATATATTTGCTTTCTCTATTATAGCCTGTCAGTGACAAATTTCTTCAGGTTTGGTTTCTCTGAAAATCTATTATTTCAATTTTGTTGATAAATATGTTTGCTTGGGTGCTTCCCTGGGTGGCTCAAATGGTGAAGAATCCACCCACAATGTGGGAGACCTGGGTCCATTCCCTGGGATGGGAAGAGTAGGACATGGCAAGCCACTCCAATATTCCTGCCTAGAGAATAACCATTGACAGAGGCACCTGGCAGGCTATAGTCCATGGGGTCGCAAAGAGTCAGACATGACTGAGCAACTAAGCATACCATGGCACATCTTTGCTTGGACATTGATTTTTCTGTATAATGTTTATTTTGATACTAGAATTTTTAGATATTGTTCCATTGCCTTCTGATTTCCATTGATATTTCAGAGAAGTCAGCTGAAACATTTATTGATGTTTCTTGGAAGTTTATATCATTTTCTCTCTACACCCTAAAAATACAGTTTCAGCCTTTACTTTTTAAAATTGTATTTCTAGATGTGTTATTTTCATGTATCCTTCTTAAGCCTCTTAGTGCCTCTAAAATCTGTGACTTGATAATTTTAGAATTTTTAGAAAATTCTCAATCATTATCTATTAAATTGCAGTTTGTCTCATACTCTCTTGCTTGAATCCCAATCATATAGGATCTAATGGTGCCACTTTATTTTTTATGGATATCTTATGACTTTCTCTGAATACGTCATCCTTTGGTTTCTTGGTTCATCAGTCTGAATATTTTCTTCTGACTCATCTTTGAGTTCACCAATTTATTCTTTTATACCAGTTATCTGGCTTCCCAAACACATATTTCTTTGTCTATAATTTTGTTTGCCTTTTGGCATATAGTCTCATCTTTTCAAATGACTGGTTATTTTTATTGAGTGTTCATCTTTAAATATGAAATGTTGAAAAGGTGATTCAAACCTTTATATGATGTGCTCTTCTTCCAGGGACACAGAGGATCCCAGATCAGCTTAATACAATAAGAGCTGAAAATTATTCTGAGCTGAGCTTCAGGCTTTGTGAGTCATGAATTGTTTAGTGGACTTTTAGTTTGTAGATTTGTGGAGTCCAGTCCAAAGCCTGGAACTAATCAGAGCAACTTCTTCCCTGTGGTCCCTGAACTCTAGACTTGGTCTGTCTGTTTTCATTACTCTTTGAAGTCCTTCTGGGCTTCTTGGCATCTCTGTCAAAGTTGTAAACACAACTGTAGTCAAGGCTATGGTTTTTCCTGTGGTCATGTATGGATGTGAGAGTTGGACTGTGAAGAAGGCTGAGCGCTGAAGAATTGGTGCTTTCGAACTGTGGTGTTGGAGAAGACTCTTGAGAGTCCCTTGGACTGCAAGGAGATTCAACCAGTCCATTCTGAAGGAGATCAGCCCTGGGATTTCTTTGGAAGGAATGATGCTAAAGCTGAAGCTCCAGTACTTTGGCCACCTCATGTGAAGAGTTGACTCATTGGAAAAGACTCTGATGCTGGGAGGGATTGGGGGCAGGAGGAGAAGGGGACGACCAAGGATGAGATGGCTGGATGGCATCACCGACTCTATGGACGTGAGTCTGAATGAACTCTGGGAGTTGGTGATGGACAGGGAGGCCTGGCGTGCTTTAATTCATGGGGTCGCAAAGAGTCAGACGTGACTGAGCAACTGAAATGAACTGAACTGAACTGAAACACCTGTAGGTTTTAAGAGTCCTGAATGGCATCCTTAGATCTTGGCATCTTTCTTCTCCATGATCTTGGTTCATACACTCTGAATGCCTTGAAAGTTGTTGATACGTTTTTGGTACTGCATAAAATTTTTATTGGATCTCAGCTTTACTATTTAGCTGAACACCCTTACTCAAAATTGAATTCCACAATGATATTACCAGAACTCCCACAATGATAACTTAATCTCTAATTCAGAAATATGTACTACTCAAGGCAATCTACAGATTCAGTGCAATTTCTATCAAATTATCAATAGTATTTTTCAGAAAACTGGAACAGAAATCTTAAAATTTGTTTGGAGACATAAAACACTGAATAGCCAAAGCAATCTTGAGAAATGAAAATGGAGTTGGAGGAATCAGGTTCCCTGATTTCAGCCTATTCTACAAAGCTACAAAACAGTTTGACACTGGCACAAAAACAGAAATACAGATCAACAGAACAGGTTGGCAAGCCCAGAGATAAACCCACTGTGGCCAGTTGATCTGATAAAGAAGGGAAAACAATGAACTGGAGGAAAGACAGTCTCTACAATAAGCAGTGGAGGGAAAACTGGACAGCTACATCTAATATAGTGAGGTTAGAACATTCTTTAACACTATACACCAAAGTAAACTTAAAATGGATTAAAGGCCTAAATGTAAGACAGGACACTAAGAGGAAAACATAGGCAGAACACTCTTTGACATAAACTACAGCAAGATTTTTTTTGGCCCATCTCCTACAGTAATAGAAATGAAAACAAAATTTTTTTTTAGATGAAACCTAATTAAACTCAAAAACTTTTGCGCAGCAAAGGAGACCATAAAAAAAAATGAAAAGACAACCCCCAAAATGGGAGAAAATATTTGCAAACTATGCAACTGACAAGAGATTAGTCTCCAAAATTTACAAAAACCTCAAGCAGTTCAATATTAAAATACAACAGCAACAACAACACAATCAAAAAAATGGGCAGAAAAGGTAAAGAGACATTTCTTTAAGGAGATACAAAGATGGCACATGAAAAGATGCTAAACATTGGTAATTATTAGAGAAAAGCAAATCAAAACTACAATGAGGTATCACCTCACACAGTCAGAATGGCCATCACAAAAAAATCTACAAGTGAAAAATGCTGGAGAAGGTATAAAGAAAATGGAATCCTCTTACACTATTGGTGGGAATGTAATCTGATACATTCACTATGGAGAACAGTATGAAGGTTCCTTCAGTTCAGTTCAGTTCAGTCGCTCAGTCATGTCTGACTCTTTGCGACCCCATGAATCAAAGCACACCAGGCCTCCCTGTCCATCACCAACTCCCGGAGTTCACTCAGACTCATGTTCATTGAGTCAGTGATGCCATCCAGCCATCTCATCCTCTGTCGTCCCCTTCTCTTCCTGCCCCCAATCCCTCCAGCATCAGACTCATTTCCAATGAGTCAACTCTTCACATGAGGTAGCCAAAGTACTAGAGTTTCAGCTTTAGCATCATTCCTTCCAAAGAAAGCCCAGGGCTGATCTCCTTCAGAATGGACTGGTTGAATCTCCTTGCAGTCCAAGGGACTCTCAAGAGTCTTCTCCAACACCACAGTTCAAAAGCATCAATTCTTCGGCGCTCTGCTTTCTTCACAGTCCAACTCTCACATCCATACATGACCACAGGAAAAACCATAGCCTTGACTAGATGGACCTTAGTCGGCAAAGTAATGTCTCTGCTTTTGAATATGCTATCTAGGTTGGTCATAACTTTTCTTCCAAGAAGTAAGCATCTTTTAATTTCATGGCTGCAGTCACTATCTGCAGTGATTTTGGAGCCCATAAAAATAAAGTCTGACACTGTTTTCACTGTTTCCCCATCTATTTGCCATGAAGTGATGGGACTGGATGCCATGATCTTCGTTTTCTGAATGTTGAGCTTTAAGCCAACTTTTTCACTCTCCTCTTTCACTTTCATCAAGAGGCTTTTTAGCTCCTCCTCACTTTCTGCCATAAGGGTGGTGTCATCTGCATATCTGAGGTTATTGATATTTCTCCTGGCAATCTTGATTCCAGCTTGTGTTTCTTCCAGTCCAGGGTTTCTCATGATGTACCCTGCATATAAGTTAAATAAGCAGGGTGACAATATACAGCCTTGACGGACTCCTTTCCCGATTTGGAACCAGTCTGTTGTTCCATGTCCAGTTCTAATTGTTGCTTCCTGGCCTGCATACAGATTTCTCAAGAGGCAGGTTAGGTAGTTTGGTATTCCCATCTCTTTCAGAATTTTGCACAGTTTATTGTGATCCACACAGTCAAAGGCTTTGGCATAGTCAATAAAGCAGAAATAGATGTTTTTCTGGAACTCTCTTCCTTTTTCCATGATCCAGCGGATGTTGGCAATTTGATCTCTGGTTCCTCTGCCTTTTCTAAAACCAGCTTGAACATCAGGAAGTTCACGGTTCACATATTGCTGAAGCCTGGCTTGGAGAATTTTGAGCATAACTTTACTAGCATGTGAGATGAGTGCAATTGTGTGGCAGTTTGAGTATTCTTTTCCATTGGGATTGGAATGAAAACTGACCTTTTCCAGTCCAGTGGCCACTGCTGAGTTGTCCAAATTTGCTGGCATATTGGGTGCAGCACTTTCACAGCATCATTTTTCAGGATTTGAAACAGCTCAACTGAAATTCCATCACCTCCACTGCTTTGTTTGTAATAATGCTTTCTAAGGCCCACTGGACTTCACATTCCAGAATGTCTGGCTCTAGATTAGTGATCACACCATCATGATTATCTGGGTCATGAAGATCTTTTTTGTACAGTTCTTCTGTGTAAACTAAAAATAGAACTACCGTAAGATCCTGCAATCCCACTACTGGGCACATACCCTGAGAAAACCATAATTCAAAAAGGCACATGCACACCATTGTTCATTTCAGTATTATTTATGATAACCAAGATATGGAGGCAACCTAGAAGTCCATTGACAGATGGACAGATAAAGAAGATATGGTAAATATATGCAATGGAATATTACTTGACCATAAAAAATAATGCAATAATTCCATTTGCAGCAACATGGATGGACCAGGAGATTATCATGCCAAGTGAAGTAAGGCAGACAGAGACAGACAGATATCATCTGAGAATGCTTATCAGAGTAATCTATAAATGATACAAATAAACTTGTTTACAAAACAGAAACATATTCACAGACTTAGAAAAGGAACTTATGGTTACCAGGGTAAAAAAGGTGAGGGAAGGATAAATTGGGACTTTGGAATTTACATGTTTACACTGCTAAATAAAATCCCTTTCCATGAATTAAAAAAAAATATATAAATAGCAAGGATCTGCTATTAAAAATATACTAATTAATTCATAAAAAATATGACATCAGCTACTAGCTCTTCTAGAGTACTTAGATTCACCATTGTTTAAAAGAGATCCTCATTTATTTGATATCACTGCTGTTTATTAAATAATGACAGAAGCAGTTAAAATTTTTAAGAATCAAAATTCTATTTAAAATGGTTTCTATAACTTATAAAGATAAATAGTTTATTAAAATGCAGCTGAAAAGAAATGTAGATAATATAAGAATTGAAAAAGTTAGAATAAATTCATATAAACATTTTCTATCTCATTACTCCAAGGTAAATTTTACATTTTTGTATCTCCCATAGCCAAGCAAATAGGATTAAAGTACATTTCTATATCCTTTTCTGGAATAATGTGCTAATAATTCATCTGATAGGAGAATAAAAGAGCACTGCACATCACGTTAAATAGGATTTAATGTGAAATGTATTGAATGAGACAATGCATGACCAAGCACTATTAATTTTAAACCTGTTCAATTTTTCAAGCCTTTTTATGAACTTTTAAAATGCAGGGACAACACTACAGAACTGTCAAAGCACAAGATTTTGAAATGGGAGAATGACAACTCTAAGGTTCATTTGGAGGAAAAGGATACTTGACCTCTAGTTTACTGTCAATCAAAGTCTGATAGGTACCACAATCGCTCAGTAATCCTTTATGAGATTTACTTTTTTCTGATTTTTTCTTAAATATTAGGATCCTGGACCTAGAGATGTTGTGCAAGTTGCCCAAAGCAAAGCAGGAAAGTACAGCAGCACAGACACTAGCGCCTCTGCCTCCCTGTCCCCACACACATGGTCTTTCACCGCCCCAGTTTTCTTCCACCGCATTCCCTAGGACTGTGGGTCCATCCTCTGTCAAGCATTCTGGACACGACTGTAGAATGCCAAGGCTGTCCATGTGCTTCTGTGACGGTTCTGCCATGTCCCCAAACCGAGCAATCCTAAATCTCCTGCAGCCTCGATTTCAAAACTTACAAGTGAGGATCACCATTGTGTTGCAACACAGTATTTTCAAACACTTGCACGTCCCTCTTGAAATAAAGGAGTCTGATTGCTCATAGAACAAAGTAGGTCAGTGAGGAGGATCATTCCTCAAACAGAGTTGATATATATTCCTTAGAGGAAGCTGTCCTTTTGCCCTTGATTCTCCTAGTTAAATGTATTCATGTTGTGAAACTTCTTTCCATATATCTGCATATTTCTTACTGCAAAAGAGAATATGAGCACATCTTGTTTTATTATGCTTCATTTTACTGTGCTTTGAAAATTTTGAGCTTTTTACAAAATTAAGGTTTGTGGCAATCCTGCATTGAGCAAGGCTATGAGTGCTATTTTCCCAACAGCATTTGCTCACTTTGTGTCTTTTTGTTATATTTGGCAATTCTCATAACATTTCAAATTTTTCATTATTATTATATTTGTGATGGTGATCTGTGATCAGTGATCTTTGACGCTACTATTGCAAAAAAATTATGACTTGTTGAAGGCTCAGATGATAACAATATTAAGCAATATTATAAGTATTTTAAATTGTTGTATGTACACTGTTTTTTCAACATGCTATTGCAGAATTAATAGACTACAGTATGGTAATCCATACTGTAATTACACAAATGTAATTATAATTATCCACTGGGAAACCAAAACATTCATGTGACTTGCTGTATTTGATATTTGCTTTATCATGGTGGTCTAGAGCAATATCTCTGGGTATGTCGGTATTTCTTCAACTATACCATGTTCCAATCACATTTTGACATGAATGTGTTGGATGATTGAAGAAGGTGTGTTACATGGGATTTGCGTTGCTTCAAAAGCTAAGGAACTAGATTTATATGAAGTTTTTGCTGGCTAACTAATAATGATCATAAAATTGCAAAAACTCATCAGAAGGTAAAACAACCAAATTGAGATACCTGAATTGACACTTTCAAAATCAAGAACTAGAGCTTATTTTCAGACCTGCTTCTTGTACTCCTCTGATAATCCCCAGTTCCACATTTTGGCACGTGGATTGTCAAAGGAATGGGATCCTTTGTGAAATCCTCAATGATAAAGAGTCCACCTGCCAAGCAACAGACATGGGTTCAGCTCCTGGGTCGGGAAGGTTCCCTAGACGAGGAAATAGCAATGCACTCCAGTATCCTTGCCTGGGAAAACCTACAGACAGAGGAGCCTGGTGGGCTACAGTCCATGGGGTCACAAAAGAGTCAGATATAACTTAGTGACTAAACCACAACAATAAAAATAGTATGCTGGAAACTTTTTCAGGTAATGGGGAATAAAGTCACAGGGGTGGGTGTGGGGCAAAGCAGGCAAAGTTCTTGCCAACATGGAGATTAAATTCTAGATAGAGAAGACAGTAACATCTGGACAAACAAATAAGATGATATAATTTTAGATAGCTAAGCTTCGAAGAGAATAAAATAGTTCCCTATGGCTTAAATGGGGTTCAGGAGTTTCCACTTAGCCTGAAAAATCAGGACTCCACCCTCTGAGAAGGTGACATTGTCTATGTTATTTTGAGATTTCAAAAGTTCTGGCTGCAAAAAGAGTTTCTCAGAGTGGCTATGGTGCAAGGCATTTTTAGAAAGAGCTCTGCTGACTGGGAGACAAAAGTTACAAAAGTTCATGAGTCATTCTTCTTGGTGCATCTAGGGCATTTGTGTTGGATATTCATGGTTTTCCCATCTTGTTTAACATTTGTGGGTTATTGATGGGAGAATGACAAACCACAACGTTTTTGCAGAGTATTTAATGCAATGTTGGGGCTTATTTTATCAAGAGTCGCGGGCTCCATTCTGTAACTGTCATGACCCTCCCAGTGTTTCTGCGATTAGAATTGCTAAGATAGCACTAAGGCCACCAGAGAGCCAACCCATCCTGTCCATCCAAATGAGTCTGTGTCAGACTAATGAGTAATATTCACTGTTTGATAAATAAACTCATAATCAGTACCCCCTCCAGAATCTCTCTAACATGAACTTGATATTTGTATTGACATTCGGAAGGGTTCATTCTTCACAAAAGCATAACATCATTGCAGAATGTATTCAGCAAAATAGTAGAATCACTCAGCTGAGGCTGGAAGAAAAGGTCAAAGGGATAAAATAAATTTGAGGAGAAGATGGAGGTACCCATCAAGGCACACTTGGGATGTCTTGTTGACCTTTATGTGCCAGGCAACGCTGTTTCTAACATTTTGAAGTGATGCTGATTTTTTTAAATTTACATTTATTAAAAAAAAAACAAAACCAAGAGTGAGGCCTAATATGTATAGTATCAGGTGTGAGGTCAAGGAATTTGGAATTTAACCTGAGTGACCAACTTCTGCTTACTCAGGTAGTAAAAATAGTTAACAATTGTGCATCGTGAGCTGAAGTCTTTATGACCCTTTATTCATACACATATTCACTTTTCTTTTTAAAATTTATTTATTTTTAATTGAGGGGTGATTGCTTTGAAATAGTGTGTTGGTTTCTGCCCTACATCAGCATGCATCAGCCATAGAGGTACATACGTCTTCTCCCTCTTGAACCTCCCTCCCATCTCCAACCTTATCCCACCCCTCTGGGTTGTCACAGAGACATTCACTCCTTTTAACCACTACGAAGTGGAATCTAGCTTGTATCATTTTCATTTTACAGACAAGAATATATAAGAAAGGCAACAATTATAGATAAACTTGGTAGATCATCAGTAATAATTAAATTATCATAAATTCAGTGGTAAAGAGGGCTTGAAAAATTATGATAGAACTGTGAAGGGAGCAGTCTGTGTGAACCTGGGTCACAGGGACTGTATCAGATGTGTATCCATGATAAAAAATGGAATCTGCATGACTAGGAACAACAGTGCAGGATGTTTGATAACTATCCAAATAGACATCCGAAGAGACAGCTGCAGACATGAGTGTGAGGAGGGAGACCCCAGGCTGGAATGATGGGGAGCGTGAATTCAGTTTCTATTGACTACAACGCTTCTAGTCCTGGTGGAAAGTTTATATCAGTTAGAAGTATCAATTTCACAGAAGTTAAATTAACAGAACATCTCCACCCCTCAGCTCTATTCTTACTCTCTCTTCTCTCCACACACAGTCACAGCCTTTCCAACCACTTGAAAGGCACAGGGGACCCTCTACCTGCCACCTTGGGAACCAAACTCGATGAATCCTCTCTTGTCCCTTTGATACCTGCAAAACGCTTCCTCCCCCTGGTCCTTATATCTTACTATTTGAATGTGCAGTTTTCTTCCATGGAAGGAAGTCTTTTCTCGTACTGTATATCCCCATCTGGCTAAGACCTTTTTCTTTCTTTTCTCAGCCAAGACTCCAGAAAGGAAAAACCCTACCTCTCTGCTTCTCTTTCATTGACATTTAGGTGATTTTCTTTCTTCCTTCTTTCTCTCCATGCTTGTTGAACTAGCTGGTTCCATGTACTGGTTGGGCAACTGCACTCCTACGTTCAAGGCCATAGGTTCAAGATATGTTTATTTCTCTCACCTGGGCAAGACATTTACACCTTTCAGGCATCCATGGACATGTAAGTCTGTGCCCAAATTCTTTTAGTCAACCTGGCTTGTGAATTTTTTTTACATTTCAGCTTCTAGCAGAATTCATGCCCACTGTGGAAATGTCTTTCTATTGAATGAATATTCCACAATTCATTTGTCCATACTCTTGTCAATGCTTCTTTGGTTGGCTTTATTAATGATTTGTTTTGCTATTACAAATGCTGCTGCTATGATTCTCATGCATGTTTATTCAGGTATAAATGTGGAAATGTTACCATTGGGTAGTGTACTCTGCCTGGAAATTTGCATGTTTGGCCATTAAACTGCAATAGATGATTTTAAAGGAACTCCTAGAGTCATCATAACAAATTTTTTCCCATGAGTTCCTCTTGCATCACCAACCTTTACCAAATATGGGAAAGTAGTCACGACTATTTTTCCCTGAACATGTATGTATGAAACGATGTCCCCAAGCTTCAATCTGTAATTCCAAAAGAACTGTGCATGCGTGCTCAGTTTTGTCAGACCCTTTGCAACCTCATGGACTGTAGGCCGCCAGGGTCCTCTGTCCATGGGATTTCCCAGGCAAGAATACTGGATTGGGTTGCCATTTCCTTCTCCAGGGGCTTTTCCCGACCCAGGGATCAAGGCCATGTAGTCTGTGTCTCCTGCATTGGTAGGTGGATTCTTTGACACTGAGCCACCAGGGAAGCCAAAAGAACTGGAATACCAACTAAATGTGTCATTAAAGGGGAGAAAGTTGTTTCATGTGATATTTACTTGAACTCCAACTTTGTTTCATGGTCAGATAGCTTCTGTTCAGGGAGAGCCATGGAGGAAAATGAGAAGTGGAAATAGAGGAGCCACAGACTCCAACCATTCAGCTGCATCCAGTGATTAGAGACACCAGTGTGATGCTGTCGGGAGCATCACACGCTATAAAAAAAATTGAGAGTGAAAGGCAAAGTATCATTTTCCTCTCCTTGATAAAAACACTTCAAGAACATAAATCCCAGCTGGAGGCCAAACAGGAGAGATAATGGTATTTGCCACAAATAGAGAAAAGGATGATGTGTTTCTGATTTCATTTAACATTCAAGGTGATTATTCTGTAACTTTTGTGTGTACAGTCTTTCTAATAAGTCTATCAGGGTAGGTGATAAATGGCTTGCAAGCAACAAATAGGAAGATTAGCTGGATAGGAAAGTCTTCATAGTTATTATTCCACGAAAGAAAGTAGATAACAGACAAGATGCACCCAATGACCCCAATTGTGTGAGAAGATATGCATAGGAATAAAAGTGCATGAATGAAATTCTAGAAAAAAACACCCAAGTATTTTTGAGAGATAGATGTCATTTCTGAATCGTGGAGTTATGCATGATTTTCCTCATTTGTGCTTTTCTGTCTTTAAGATTCCCTGGGATGGGAATAAATAACACTTTAACAAGATAAATTGCCAAAAATATGAATATCTGAAGCTAACAAAAGAGCCATTGAACCCTGGTGGCCAGCAGACCCAATGTCTTTAGCTCCACAGCTAGATTTGGGGTGTTGGGAAGAGATCCAGGGAGGAGGGAGAAAGGGTCAGGAACAGAGCAGAGCACTTGCAAATACGCAGGATTATTTGTGCATGTGTGTGTGTGTGTGTGTGTGTGTGTGTGTGTGTGTGTGTGTGTGTGGTGAACACACACTACAATAACAATGATTATGGAAGGAGGTGAGTTTATGGGAGGTTGCCATTTTGTGCCATTTATTTTTCCTATTGTAAGAGTTCCTTCCAGGGGCCTTCTCTGGTAGTCCAGTGGTTTAGAAACTCTGCACTTCCACTGCAGGGGTCATGGATTTGATCCTTGATTAGTGAACAGAGATTCCCGCATGCCTACATGCCACACAATGTGACAAAGAAGAAAAAGCACTTTACTCTTAAGATGAAAACAGTTTCAGTATAAAGCTGTTTTTTAGATAAAAGAGTCTCCTTCCATAAATCAGTGATGCTTCTGATGGTGTCTGCTCAGCCTTGGAAATCATGTATACAGCACGAATTCAGAAGCATTTCAACAGTCTCCACAACCAGCCCCAGTGAATGCATCCATCTTGGAGCAACATGGGCAATCATTACAATCACCAGAATGATTTAATCAGCTATGGAAGAATCTGGTTGACTTTTAGATTACAAAGGGCAAGGAGCTCTCTGATATTCAAGAAGATAAGTTTCACAGTTGAAGCTTATAATCAATTCAAAATGTATCAGATGACAAAAAGATAAACACACAAAGATGCTTCTCTGCATCATTTATTCATTCATGTATCATACAAATAATGAACACTTAATAAGCACGAGGCACTGTTTTATGCTTTGAGGATGCAGCAGAGAACCCAAAAGCAAAAGCCTGTCTTATGAAAATTGCATTTCAATAGAGAGAAGCAACAATAAGCAAATTAAATAAGTAAATTATGTAGTATGACAGAATGTGGTAAATGCTGCAGGATCTGGAAAGAGAAACAGAAAAGGTGTAGGAGGCTGAAATTTTAAACAAAGCAATCAGAAGAGGCTTTACAGAGAAAGCAGAATTTCAGCAAAGACTTAAAGAATAAAAAGAATGAGCCCTTCAGATACCTTGATAGAGAGTGCTGAGGTAGAAAGAAGAGCATGAGCAAAGGCCCAGAGGCAGGCAGGGGCAGGCTGGCCTGCGGGCTGGGGCAAGGGGGCTGTGCACAGGCACCGTGGGGGTCCGTGGGTTCAAAGAGACAGCTGATAAGGCTGAGTCCTGAAAAAGATGGGAAAGACTTTTGATATGGGCTTTTTTTAAGATTTTTTGTTTAATGTGGACCATTTCTAAAGTCTATTAAATTTGTTACAACAATTGCTTCTGTTTAAACTTTTTTTTTTTTTTTTTTTTTTTAGCTTAGAGGCATGTGGAGTCTTAGCTCCCCGACCAGGGAGAGAACACACACCCTCTGCATTGGAAGGCCAGGTCTTAACCACGGGACTACCAGGGAAGTCTTGATATTTGACATAGATTTATACATAGTTGAGCAGGGGAAAAAAAGTGCTACACTATTATATGCTCCCTTTTCTGCTACAAGTATACACAAAATGTTGGAATTTTTCTCCTTCTTCTCACAGGAGGAGTCAGGAGTTTCAAGCCGCTATCTCTGTGCACTTCATCATATTGACTGAATCAGTGTCCACGTGACCATATCGACCAATCTCACTCTCCAGAGACTCTCGGCATTCTTAGTTGTGGTAAATTTCACCTCTAAGTGTAACTGGTCGGTCCCAATCTGTGTCCTTGCTCTCACAACCCAGAAACAACCAACGCTGAGTATTTGGCTCTCATCGCCATGTTTTCACATATAAGCCCCAGGGATGTGGAGGGAAGTTGGAACGCCTGACCCCGGAGGCCATGACAAAGGGTGCGAGGCATCCAGAGTGAAGATGCAGCTGTCTTCACGGTGACCAGAAGCGTAAACTGTCGACAGACTCCTGTTTCAGGGCACAAATGTTGAAAACGGACGCAGCACAGAGACCACTGCTGGCGAGAGGGGAAAGGAGGGCGGCGGGCTGGCCTCGGGGGTCAGGACCCAGCCTCACTTCCCTCCACATGGGAAGAGGCTGGGTTCTCTGGATGCCTGACTTAAAAAGGGTAGCTTTGGCGAAGGTCATGAAGGACTGCGGGAGAATTACTGGAACCAGGATAACGCTCATGGGGAGGGGAGAAAGAGAGAGAGAGGGATGCAGGGGAGAAGCATCCATTTAAGGAAAGTTAGAAGAACAGAGGTGCTCTAGGCACTCAGAAGGAAGAAATACAAATTGAAAGGCCCCAGAAGTTTCGTAAAAGCATCTGCCATCCAGTTTGATAAAGTTTACAAAGCTCCTATCACAGTCCCAGGCACAACCTAACAGCTCAGTCAAGGTGAACTGGCTGTAATAGTCGAGGAGCGGCTAACAGTGGAGCTCCAGAGAACACAGCCTTCGCATTCAAACTTCGCTCTGGTACCAGCTCTGCCACCTACTAGAATCGCTTCAGGATTCTGCCTCTGTGTCAGCAAAACTGAGATTATAATTGTGTTCTCTCTTTGGGGATGGATATATTTAATGAGAATTTACATAGAAAATTTGGGGGGGATTTTTTAATTGAAGTATATTTGATGTACAATATTATATATGCTACAAGTGTACAACATAGTAATTCACAAATTTTAAAGATTATACTCTATTTATAGTTATTATAAAATATTGGCTATATTTCCTGTGTTGCACAATATATCACTGTAGCTTATTTTGTCCATAGTACTTTGTACCTCTTAATCCCCTTAAGAATGCTTTTACATGTAGCTGTCCAGGTTTCCCACCACTTATTGAAGAGATTGTCTTTTCTTGATGTTTGTTCACTAAGTTGTGTCCAACTCTTCACAACCCCGTGTTCTGTAACCCTGCAGGCCCCTCTGTCCATGGGATTTCCCAGGCAAGAATACTGGGGTGGGTTTTCACTTCCTTCTCCAGGAGATCTTCCCAACACAGGGATCAAACCCATGTCTCCTGTATTGACAGGTGGATTCTTTACCATTGTGCCACCTGGGAAGCCCATCTTTTCTCAATACAAATAACATAATGTTTGAAAACAGTACTAAATATTTAATAACTGGTAGCTGTTAGTACTTGTCTAATAAATACCAAGCAAACAGGTGAAAAGTCACCTCTCAGATATATGTTCCTTATGATGGTGAGCAACACAAGACAGGTGAGAACAAGGAGAACTCTGGTGATCTTGAGCTCACACACAGGCAAAGAAAGCAATGTGGGAAGAAACAGACATCACCCTGTTTAAATGATGATCTATTGAAAGTGCTTTCTTAGCAAAGCCAATACTGAGAAAGTATTTAGCAAGTAAGATGTGTCCTCCGTGTCTTCACTTTAATAAAACATGATCACATGTTTGGCAGTGCTTTGTTCTTCTCTAAAAGTGCAAAGCGAATGTGATGCCCACCACAGATAACAGGGCTAAGTAGCTGGGAGATTACACATCATGGAATGACATCAGATTTTAAATTAGATGACCTCTCTCTTTTATTTGGTAACTCCTTTAGGGATGAGGAATCAGAGCATTACTGATGTTGTAGTGAAGCTTGCATAGAACACTGGGCAAAGGCTGTGGGTGTGAGGCTTCTGTTCTAATACTTCTGTCCCTCTACTGCTGAGACTGGCCACATATTGATCAATTCTGAGGCTCTTAGTTCCACTCCCTGCTAAAGGGAGATGCTATAGTAACCCCCTTCCCTAATTCGCTCCTCTGTTTCCACCCATGCAATCATTTATCCACTGAGCAGGTATTTTTAAAAGACTGCCATCTGCTGTAGCAGGCAATTCTTCAGGTAAAATAAAACGAAGTGTCAGTCACTCAGTCCTGTCCAACTCTTTGCCACCCTGTGGACTGTAGCCCACCAGGCTCCTCTGTCCATGGAATTCTCCAGACAAGAATACTGGAGTGGGTTGCCATTCCCTTTTCCAAGGTTTCTTCCTGACCCAGAGATTGAAGTCAGTCCTCCTGCATTTCAGGTGGATTCTTCACTGTCTGGGCCACCAGGGAAACCCCAGCAGGTAAAAAAGTAAAAGTGTTAGCCACTTAGTTGTGTCTGACTCTTTGTGATCCCGTGGACAAGCCCGCCAAGCTTCTTTGTCCATAGAATTCTCCAGGCAAGAATACTGGAGTGGGTTGCCCTTCCCTTCCCAATCCAGGGGTAAAACTCAGATCTCCTGCATTGTAGGTGGATTCTTTACCATCTGAACCACCAGGGAAGCCTCTGCAGGTAAAACATGGCTCTAAATTAAAGTTTTGTAGCCTTCGTGGAAAAATTGAAATATTATCAGAAAGCTGAATGGAAAACTGGTGCAAAATTTAAAAGAGAAGAAAGTCCCATTCAGGCAATGAGGATGAGAAGAGGCCTTATGGTGAGTGATGGTTCTTGAATTAAGTACTGGCAGCAAGATATTGGGGTTTCCCTGGCAGCTCAGATGGTAAAGAATTTTCCTGCAATGCCGGAGACCAGGGTTCAATTCCTGGGTTGGGAAGATCCCCTGGAGGGAATGGCTATCCACTCCAGTATTCTGGCCTGGAGAACGGACAGAAGAGCCTGGTGGGATACAATCCATGGGGTCACAAAAGAGTCAGATGGGACTGAGTGACTAACACTGCTACTACTAGCAAAATGTTCACTTCTGAGGTGGGAAAGAATGTTCCCCACCAAGTTATAGAAGCACTAGTGCAGGGTGCTTCTTCAAGGACCATCAGTGGTCTTGCTTGACTTTTCATCCTTGATGCAATACAAAGTGCAACAGAAGGGAAGGATGTACATACGCTGAGAACCCAAGAAAGCACAATCTTCAGAAATCCTGGGTTGCCATCTTGACGACATATTTGTCAGAGCAAGTAGAAATGATTGATTTCTTATTCAGAATAACTATTGTTTTCCCTAAGTCGCCTAATAGAACATTCAAGTATAGATTTATATGAAGAATTCTTTTTTTCTTTTTTGATATAAATTTATCTATTTTAATTGGAGGTTAATTACTTTACAATATTGTATTGGTTTTCTTACCCTGGGTAACAATCCTGATGCCTACCAAGGTCATCTGAGCAATATTGATTGCTCCTTTTTCCTTTCTGCATTGCATGGGTACAGTGTGTCAGTTGCAATCATGGAGTAAGTGAATCTTGTGCTGCCCTTGCCCTGTGTGGGGTGTGGTCTTAGGTGAAAGCCTGTGTAGGTCCCATAGAATCCTGCTCTCTTAGGGAATCAACACACAGTTCTCTGGTTACTTCAGGTGATTGCCCAGCCATAACTTAATTCTTGCTTCACAGGGAGACTCCTCCCTCCCCATCTGAAGGCCTGCCTGGAGGTGGAGGCTGGAGGTTGGTCCACGAGGAACACATCACCATTTTCTTTCTTATCTAGACTTTTTATTCCTCCTCCAAAACCATAATGACCCTGTGTGACGCCCTCCTGGGAAGGTCTTACCAGACTTGTCCTGTTGTGGAGGTATCACAGGACTCTAGACTGGCAAGGGTTTCTGCCTGGCTTTTTCTATAACAGGTTCAGAGAATAGCTGCCAAGTAATCTGCTTGCCATGGATGACAGCATCTTTATTCCCACTGGTTGTGTTTCTTCCAGTGACCTCAGTCTATCCCATCTTATTATACAGAGAGGACAGACAATCTCATATTTTCCAGAAACTTAGGCCAGGACACCCATTCTTTCTTCATTAAATATCACACTGGCTATAGCAACTTTACAGATGCCCGTTATGCTGACAGTTTTTCAATAATAGATGTTGGATTTTGCCAAATTCTCTCTCTGCTTCTGTAGAGATAACAACATGCTTATATATATATATATATATATATATATATATATATATATTTAATAAATTACAGTGATTGCTTTTTTATTGAGGAGAGATTCAGATTATATACAATGTAGCTACCATATGATCTTGCAATCCCATTCCTGTGCATAAATCTGTAGAAAAAGCATGGTCCAAAAGGCCATGTGCACCAAAATGTCCATTGCAGTAGTGTTTACAATAGCCAGGACATGGAAGCAACCTAGATGTCCATTAACAGACAAATGGGTAAAGAAGATGAGGTGCCTATATACAATGGGACATTACCTAGTCATTAAAAAGAATGAACTAATGCCACTTTTAGCAACATGGATAGACCTAGAGATTGTCATACTGAGTGAAGTAGTCAGACAGAGAAGAAGAAACATTGTATGACATACTTGATATAAGAAATGATACAAAAACTTATTTACAAAACAGATGAGACTCACAGACTTAGAGAATGAATTTATGGCTGCCAGAGGGGAAGGATAGGGGGAAAGGGTAGTATGTTTGAGATCAACATGTATACACTGCTATATTTAAAATAGATAACCAACAGATGGTGATTGCAGTCATGAAATGAAAAGATGCTTACTCCTTGGAAGGAAAGTTATGACCAACCTAGATAGCATATTCAAAAGCAGAGACAATACTTTGCCAACTAAGGTCCATCTAGTCAAGGCTATGGTTTTTCCAGTGGTCATGTATGGATGTGAAAGTTGGACTGTGAAGAAAGCTGAGCGCCAAATGATGCTTTTGAACTATGGTGTTGGAGAAGACTCTTGAGAGTCCCTTGGACTGCAAGGAGATCCAACCAGTCCATTCTAAAGGAGATCAGTCCTGGTTGTTCTTTGGAAGGACTGATGCTAAAGCTGAAACTCCAATACTTTGCCACTTGATGGGAAGAGTTGACTCATTGGAAAAGATTCTGATGCTGGGAAGGATTGAAGGCAGGAGGAGAAGGGACCGACAGAGGGTGAGATGGCTGGATGGCATTACTGACTCGATGGACATGAGTTTGGGTGAACTCCAGGAGTTGGTGATGGACAGGGAGGCTTGGCGTACTGCAATTCATGGGGTCACAAAGAGTTGGACATGACTGAGCGACTGAACTGAATTGAACTGAACCAACAGGGACCTATTGTCAATCTCTCCCATCAGGAAGCTTCCAGAAGCCTCTTATCCTTATCAGTCAGAGGGGGGACAGAATGAAAACAGCAATCACAAAAAAACTAATCAAACTGATCACATGGACCACAGCCTTGTCTAGCTCAATGAAACTATTAGCCATGCCATGTAGGGCCACCCAAGATGGACGAATTATAGTGGATAATTCTGACAAAATGTGGTCTACTGGAGAAGGGAATGGCAAATCACTTCATTATTCTTGCCTTGAGAACCCCATGAACAGTATGAAAAGGCAAAAAGATAGCGCACTGAAAGATGAACTCCCCAGGTCAGTAGGTGGCCAACATGCTACTGGAGATCAGTGGAGAAATAACTCCAGAAAGAATGAAGAGACAGAGCCAAAGCAAAAACAACACCCAGTAGTGGATGTGACTGATGATGGAAGTAAAGTCCAAAGCTGTAAAGAACAATATTGCATTGGAACCTGGAATGTTAGGTCCATGAATCAAAGTAAATTAGAAGTGGTCAAACAGGAGATGGCAAGAGTTAACACCAACATTTTAGGAATCAATGGACTAAAATGGACTGGAATGGGTGGATTTAACTCAGATGATCATTATATCTACTACTGTGGGCAAGAATCCCTTAGAAGAAATAGAGTAGCTCTCAGAGTCAACAAAAAAAGTCCAAAATACAGTACTTGGGTGCAATCTCAAAAAGGACAGAATGATCTCTCTTTGTTTCCAAGGCAAACCATTCAATATCACAGTAATCCAAGTCTATTTCCCAACAAGTAATGCTGAAGAAGCTAAAATTGAACTGTTCCATGAAGACCTACCAGACCTTCTAGAACGAATACCCCGAAAAGTTGTCCTTTTCATCTAGGGGTCTGGAATGCCAAAGTAGGAAGTCAAGAGATATCTGGAGTAATGTGCAAATTTGGCCTTGGAGTACAAAATAAAACAGGGCAAAGGCTAACAGAGTTTTGACAAGAGAACGCACTGGCCACAGCAAACACCTTCTTCCAACAACACAAGAGAAGACTCTATGAGTGGACATCACCAGATGGTCAACACCAAAATCAGATTTATTGTATTCTTTGCAGCCAAAGATGGAGAAGCTCTATACAGTCAGCAAAAGCAAGACTGGGAGCTGACTGTGGCTCAGAGCATGAACCCCTTATTGCAAAATTCATAGTAAATTGAAGAAAGTAGGGAAACCACTAGACCATTCAGGTATGATGTACACTTATAATTATACAGTGGAAGTGAAAAATAGATTTAAGGGATTAGATTTGATAACAGACTGCCTGAAGAACTATGGGCAGAGGTTCATGACATTGTACAGGAAGCAGTGATCAAGACATTCCCAAGAGAAAGAAATGCAAAAAGGCAACAAGATTGTCTGAGGAGGCCTTACAAATAGCTGAGAAAAGAAGAGACACTAAAGGCAAAGGAGAAAAAGAAAGACATACCCACTTGAATGCAGAGTTTCAAAGAATAGCAAGGAGCGATAAGAAAGCCTTCCTCAGCGATCAGTGTAAAGAAATAGAGGAAAACAACACAATAGGAAAGAATAGAGATTTTTTTCAAGAAAATTAGAGCTACTAAGGGAACATCATGCAAAGATGGGCACAATACAGGACAGAAATGGTATGGACCTAACAGAAGCAGAGATATTAAGCAGAGGTGGCAAGAATACACAGAAGAACTGTACAAAAAAAGAACTTCATGACCCAGATAATCACGATGGTGTGATCACTCACCTAGAGCCAGACATCTTGGAATGTGAAGTCAAGAGGGTCTTAGGAAGCATCACTACGAACAAAGCTAGCGGAGGTGATGGAATTCCAGTTGAGCTATTTCAAATCCTAAAAGATGATGATGTGAAAGTGCTACACTCAATATGCCAGCAGATTTGGAAAACTCAGCAGTGGCCGCGAGACTGGAAAAGGCCAGTTTTCATTCCAATCTCAAAGAAAGGCAATGCCAAAGAATGCTCAAACTACCGTACAATTGCACTCATCTCACATGCTAGTAAAGTAATGGTCAAAATTCTCCAAGCCAGGGTCCAAAAATACGTGAACCGTGAAATTTCTGATGTTCAAGCTGGTTTTAGAAAAGGCAGAGGAACCAGAGATCAAATTGGCAACATCCGCTGGATCATGGAAAAAGCAAGAGAGTTCCAGAAAAACATCTATTTCTGCTTTATTGACTATGCCAAAGTCTTTGACTGTGTGAATCACATGTGGAAAATCCTTCAAGAGATGGGAATACCATACCACTTGACTGGTCTCCTGAGAAATCTGTAATGCAGCTCAAGAAGCAACAGTTAGAACTGGACATGGAACAACAGACTGTCTCCAAATTGGGGAAGGAGTACATCAAGGCTGTATATTGTCACCCTGCTTATTTAACTTATTTATATGCAGAGTACATCATACACAATGCCAGGCTGGTTGAAGCACAGGCTTCTGGAATCAAGATTGCCAGAAGAAATATCAATAACCTCAGATATGCAGATGACACCACCCTTATGGCATAAGTGAAGAGGAGCTAAAGAGTCCCTTGATGAAAATGCAAGAGGAAAGTGAAAAAGGTGGCTTAAAACTCAACATCCAAAAAATGAAGATCATGGCATCTGTCCCATCTCTTCAAGGAAAATGGATGGGGAAAGAATGGAAACAGTGAGAGACTTTATTTTCTTGGGCTCCAAAATCACTGCAGATGGTGACTGCAGCCATGAAATTAAAAGACACTTACTCCTTGGAAGGAAAGTTATGACCAACCTAGAGAGCATATTAAAAAGCAGAGATATTACTTTACCAGCAAAGGTCCATCTAGTCAAAGCTATGGTTTTTCCAGTAGTCATGTATGGATATGAGAGTTGGAGTATAAAGAAAGCTGAGTGCCACAGAATTGATGCTTTTGAACTGTGATGTTGGAGAAGACTCTTGAGTGTCCCTTGGACTGCAAGGAGATTAAACTAGTCCATTGTAAAGGAAACCAGTCCTGAATATTCATTGGAAGGACTGATGCAAAAGCTGAAGCTCCAATACTTTGGCTAGCTGATGTGAAGAAAAGAGTCATTCGAAAAGAGTCTGATGCTGGGAAAGATTGAAGTCAGGAGGAGAAGGGGACAACAGAGAATGAGATGGTTGGATGACATCATCAATCCTATGGACATGAGTTTGAGCAAGCTCTGGGAGTTGGTGATAAACAAGGAAGCCTGGCGTGCTGCAGTCCATGGGGTCGCAAAGAGTCGCACAGGACTGAGTGACTGAACTGAACTCAACAGAAGGACCTACTGTATAGAACAGGGAAGTCTGCTCACTGTTATTTGGCAGCCTGGACCAGAGGGACATTTGGGAGATAATGGATATGTGTATCTATATGACTGAGGCCCTTTTCTGTGTACCTGAAACTATCACAACATTTTTAATTGGCTATACTCCAACATAAAATAAAAAAAAATTTTTTTAAAACGAGGTCCATGATTCCGTGGCACTTAGTGCATCTGCAGCATTGTGAACCACACCTCTCTGAGGTTTCACATGTTTCGTCACCCCAGAACAATATCTTGTCTCCTTTCATTACTCCCCATTTCTCCTTTCCTCCACCTCCTGGCCAACCACTCATCTGCTTCTTGTCGATATGGATTTACCTATTATTTATATTTCATATAAAGAAATATATGGAAATATGTATCCCTTCTTATGGCTGAGTCCATTCTAAAGGAGATCAGTCCTGGGTGTTCTTTGGAAGGACTGATGTTAAAGCTGAAACTCCAGTACTTTGGCCACCTCATGGGAAGAGTTGACTCATTGGAAAAGACTCTGATGCTGGGAGGGATTGGGGGCAGGAGGAGAAGGGGACAACAGAGGATGAGATGGCTGGATGGCATCACTGACTCGATGGACATGAGTTTGAGTGAACTCCAGGAATTGGTGATGGACAGGGAGGCCTGGCGTGCTGCAATTCATGGGATTGCAAAGTGTTGGACATTACTGAGCAAATGAACTGAACTGAACTGAACTAAATGTTTTATTTTATGTATATCGACACACACATAAAAGTTTCTGGGTGAACATAGAAATTCGATATGTTTTTATTCCCCTCGTGTGTTACATGAGTGGAATTTCACTGTCACATGGTAAGTTTAAGCTTAACTTTTAAAATAACTAAGTCAAGCTGTTTTTCCCTGAACCTCCATGGCTGTATATCCTTACCGAAAATGTATGAGTTCCTATTTCTCCACATCCTTTTCAACACTTGTTAGTTTCAGATTTTCTTTTTAAATTTGAGCCATTTAGCATGTGTGAAGTGACATCTGTCATTGTTTTCAATTAGCATTTGCAGTGACCAGTGGAGCTGAGTATTTTTTTATGTGCTTGCTTTTCATTTGCATATTTTCTTTGGAGATGTATCTATTCAAGTCCATTGCCCATTTTTAAAACTGGATCATCTGTCCTGATGTTGCTGAATTGTGAGAGTTCTTTTGATATTCTAGGAAACCCCATCTGATATGTGACTTGCAAATATTTTCTTCAGTTTTGTAGTTTGTCTTTTCTCTGTCTTGAGAATGCTCTTCAATGCACAAAAGTTCTTATTTTTAATGAAGTCCAATTTGTCTTTTTTTCCTCTTATTGCTTGTGATTTTGGTGTCAAATCTGAAAACCCATGAACAGATCTTAGGTCACAAAGAATCATCCTTATGTTTTTCTCTATTGATTTTATAGTTTTATCTGTGATAGAAACCACTTTGAATTCATTTAGGTTTTTCTGACGATTGAATATGGTTGTCCCTGTGCCTCACCCCTTGTAAGAGCTTTAAAAGCATTAGGTTTTGTGTTACCATTAGGACCCAACATTCTGACTTTGTCTTTACAAACTGAGCAAGTAGAAGCCCATAAATTTAGATTTTCTTCAAGGTGATCAAAAAAGAAAAAAAAAGTTATTTTTGCTTTCTAATTCATCCCACTCAAAATAAAAAGTTCTTCCAGGGTGTCACTCTGTGCCCAGACATCCACCTCAACATTAGGTATCCTCTGTTTTTCCAAATATTCTCCCTGTGAGCAAATAAAACTCTCCTTAAGATCCTGTGTTTCTTTTCAGGATGTGGTCACTTTGGCCCTGAAAACACAGATCCCAAGGGAAGCTCCACAGCCCAGAGACTGCCACCCACACAGCCCAGGGAACCCCAATGCCTCCTTCTTATAATGATGCTGGGCCCCAGTCTTTCCTCCAAATGGAACTTCTCTGGATGCTTAAGCAAGGTGGACATAAAGGATGAGGAAAGATGGGCCCATATAGCTAAACTTTTGGGGGGAGGGGTTAGGAAAGAGAAAGACTAGAATCACAACACTGCAAATTTTGCACAACCACATATTCATGGAACTAAATTGCTAGTCACTCCAAGGTCTTTGAAAGGCCTGCTCAGGTGAAGTCCAAGCTTCATCAGCTTCACAGTAAATCCTACTGGGGTTAAACATAACTGCCAACTAATTCTCTAAATCCATTCCACCTATGCAGTGTATCTTCTCGAATACTTTTGTTTTCAATTTTTCAGTCGAATGGTCAAGGAGGTTGTACCAGCTCAGCTTGGTGTGACCACAATATTTCAGGCTTGAATCTGAGCACTTTCTTCTTCATGTGCATAGACCGAGTGACTTGCCTTGACCCAGGCTGGGTCCTGAGCCCGTGCAGGCCTTCTCTGTGGGGTCTCTATACCTTTCCTCTCAGAGTCAGGACTGGTTCCTTTTTTGGTGCCTGATCATCTGCGTGTTAGTTTTGTCTGACTCCAACAAGAGGGACTGGCAGTCATTCAGGCAATTGGTTTAAAATTGTGATGCCTGTGACCAAGCAACCCCACTTCTGGGCATATACCTTGAAAAAACTATAACTGAATAGGCTCACATACCCCACTGTTCACTGCAGCACTATTTGTAATAGCCAAGACATGGAAGCAACCTAGATGTCCATCAGCAGGTGAGTGGATAAAGAAGATGTGGCACGTATATGCAACGGAATATTACTCAGCCATGAAAAGGAATGAAGTTGAGTCTCTTGTAGAGATGTGGATGGACCTAGAGTCTGTCATACAGAATGCAGTAAGTCAGAAAGAGGAAAACAATGTCATGGGTTAATGCATATATGTGGAATCTAGAAAAATGGTAGGGATGAACCTATTAAAGGACAGGAATAGAGGTACACACATAGAGAAAGGGCTTATGAACACATGGGGAAAAGAAGGTGGGAGAAACTGAGAGAATAGCACAAATATACTATCATGTATAAAATAGATAGCTAGTGGGAAGCTGCTGTATAGCACAGGGTGCTCAGCACTCTGTGATGATCTAGAGGGGTGGGATGGGGAAAGGGGTGGGAGGGAGATCCAAGAGCAAGGGGACACATGGATGCATATGGCTGATTCACTTCATTGTACAGCAGAAACTAACACAACATTCTAAAGCAACTCTTGTTGTGTGTTCAGTAGCTAAGTTGTGTCCAGCTCTTTGCAAACCCATGAACCGAAGCACATCAGACTTCCCTGTCCTTCACGATCTCCCAGAGCTTGCTCAAATTCATATCCATTGAGTTGATGATGTTATCTAGCCATCTCATCCTCTGCCACCCTCTTCTCCTTTTGCCTTCCATCTTTCCAAGCATCAGGGTCTTTTCCAGTGAGTTGGCTCTTCGTATCAGGTGGCCAAAGGATTGGAGATTTAGCAGCCCAAGAAAATAAAATCTGTTGGTTGAAACCAACTATAGCGCAACTGGAAAAAAAAAAAAAAAAACTGTGCCACTGCTCACAATTTTCATGGCAAGCTTCTTATGAGTCATAGGTGCGAAATTAAGATGTAAGGCAGCTTGGAGGGGAGGAAATACAGTGCATTTGCTAGAAACACTAAACAGTGCTGGACACCAGATACACTGGGCTATGCGAGAAAAATGTGGAGTCAGTCCTCTTGAAATGGAAAGTTCTTCATTTGTTTACTACAAATGAAGATTAAGTCAGTAATTGATTTATCTGTTAGTAAATTTTATGAAATAAATGCAAGTAGAACCTTTTCGTAGGGGGGTCAGAGAGACAGAACTAAGGCTTGTGGAATCCCTGGTGTAATTCTGGTGAGCTAAACGCTTTTAGACGTCACTTTACCCAAGGTGTTAGGTACTGTTGTCCCTAGCATACATGAAGAAACAAACTATGTAACTTTCCCTGAGTGGGGAATAAAAGCCACTGAGTGTCTGAGTCCCCAGACAAAAAGGAATTATCCAAAATGAAAGCTCGAGCTCTAGAAGAACCGTCCAGGCTGCTGGGCCTTTGATCTGGGGGCTGTGTGTTTCTCTGATAGCCACAGTTGGAATGCTCGACAGTCACCTGACATGGCAGTCACGGCCATCAGAAATAAACTCGTCAAGCTTAAAAATGTTGCTTAAGGAGAGCTGAAACATTTAAGTCATAAAACAATGGGATTTCTAGTTCCTGACCACATCCCCAAGCTAATACCCTGATGCTGTCCCTAACTGAGGCCATGACAGTGTCCCTAACCCTTGACCTGAACTATCTCTTACTAAGTCTTTTAAGATTTCTCTAACACACGTCCTTGTACTGTTTATAACTAAGGCCCCAAGGCTGGCCCTGTTACTGCCCTGACACTGGTCCTAAATAAGGCCCTAACACTGACTCTAACTAGACGCTTATGTATTCCCTAACACAGGTCCCGATTCTGTCAATAACGAAGGTCCTGACACTCTCCCTAGCTAATGTCCCTGACAGAGGGCCTGACCCTCTCACTAACTAAGGCCCCATCCTCTGTCCTGGACCATTTCAGGGAGGTGTTGGGATGTGACCTGGTTTTTATGGCTGGCCTGCTGGAAAGAGCAATGGTGCATTAAACACACAAGGGATTCGCCATAGGCTCCAGGATTCCCTTAGAAAACCTAAATTCCATTTATTCTAACAAAAATTAAATTGAATACAACAGCATTTTTACCTGAAGAAATTAATGTTGCCTTCTAAAAGCTGACATCAAATATCAGCTTACTGACTCCTAGGGTCCAGCTTGTCACCCCAACACCTGTATCAAGTACTACGCCCTAGGTTTAAACTCTTCAGGTTTTGAGTTCTAACAAACTAACATTAAAATTCTGAGTCCTAAACAGTGGGATGGGGGCATGCCCAAGATTTGGATAAGGGGATGCAAATCTAAACTAGAGGTTCTAGAAGATTGAGGCTATTTGCTGAAGTGCATAATGTCCAATTTTAGGGCTAACATTCTAAGATTTAAAATATGGAAGGTCCAGGTTGAAGAGGGAAAAGCACAGAAAATAACATGTAAACTGAACTGTCTGAATTTCTCCTGTGGATGTGCCTTATAAAATATTCCTCTGCTGCATAGATATTTAATTTAGTAATTCCTACCACATGGGCTTCCCTGGTGGCTCAGATAGTAAAGCATCTGTCTGCAATACAAGAGACCCGGGTTTGATTCCTGGGTCAGGAAGATCCCCTGGAGAAGGGAATGGCTACCCACTCCAGTACTCTTGCCTGGATCATTCCATGGACAGAGGAACCTGGTGGGCTTTGGTCCATTTTTTTTTTAACTATAAAGATGTAGGAGGCAAAAAAATGGCCTCCTTCCCCCCCAAAAAAATCCTTTTCCTAATCCATGGATCTTGTAAATGTGTTACCATACATGGAAGAGTTGGGTGGCACTATGGGAATAATCAGAGATGCAGAATTTTGGCTTTGAAGATGAAAAGATGGAGCCAGGACCCCCCAGAAAACAGCAAGGCAAGACACTGTATCCTTTCCCCAAAGCCTCTAGAAAAGAAACCAGCCCAATTCTCATCATGATTTTAGCCCAGGGGGGCTAGAGCTATAAGTTCATAACTTTGTATTGTTTAAGTCACAGACTGTTCAATCTTTTAAAACAGTAATAGAATAGGAACACCATAGTGGGGTTTCCCTTATGAGTAACTATAACCTCATGTCTACATGAGCTCCTTAACAATGTAAAATAAATATTATGTCTTTTTAAATGAATAAGTTCATGAATATTTTTCAATTAGCAGCATTTGTTATATGTCATAGCTTCATGTCTCATTTAAATCTATGAGATAATAGACTTATTATAAGAAGAGATCCTATTGGCTTTGGTCATGAAGCCAGGAAATTTAAAATAAACTGAAGCAAAAATAGCAGATGGTGAAAATGTTTCCAATGTTTTGTGTCTTTTACGAAAAGATAGATTTTACCAGAAATTCACTGTCCCTGGGAAACTTGCAGCCTGGAAATTGTAGTGTCGTCACATGTTTTCTGTGTGGCTAAGATAATTTTGCTTTCCTTTTCTGTTGGATTTGTAAAAGAATTCTTAGGGAACACACACCATCTACACATAATGATCAATAAAATAGGGTAAGCAGTTTGTGTCAACTGGAAAATGCTCTTATCTGTTTTTCTAGAAATTCTGAGCAGTCTCGTGGAATGTGATTACATAGGAATCCAACATAAAATAACATTGATTCTTATGGCACCAACAGTGTCACTTAATTGCATAGGAAAATATGTGGTAGGTGATATTTGAAAGAACATATTGGATATAAAGTTATCTGCACATACAGTACCAATTCTAAGAAAAATATGTATAAAAAATGTATTATCAGGAAAAAACTGTCCAAATGTTAACAATGACAATTCTTGATGATGGTACTTGGCGTTACTTTTCTTTTTCATTTTTTTTTTCTTTTTAATCTTAAATTTTTGCAATTTCCTACCATTAAATATAAAAGAACAAATTGTAGGAAGGAAAACTAGTAGCATTTTTTATAAAGCTAAGGTCAGCTCAACATCAGAAAATCTACTCATGCAAAGCTAAGAACTGCAGGAGGATAATAATATAATAATTATACTTACATAGCTCATTGTATGCCAGGCACTAGCATATATTCAGCACTTTATATTTACAGCAATACTACAATGCATGTACTGTTAATATAATTATTTATATACAGTAAAACCAAGCCACAGTTTGTATAAATAACTTACATATGGTCTCACATGAAATAACTGGTCAAAGTTGGAATTCAATCCCAAAGATCCAGATGCCCATGTGGGAGAAAACGCTGTCTACATTTAAAAATAAAACTAGAAAAATAGGAACCCTCCTTCTACTGTTTGTGGGAAGGTAAATTGATACAGTCCCTATGGAGAACAGTGTGAAGGTTACTTAAAAAAAACTAAAAATAAAACTACCATATGATCCAATAACCCAACTCCTGAACACATACCCAGAGAAAACCATAATTCCGTAGAATGTATGCACCCCAAGTTTCATTGCAGCTCTGTTTACAACAGCCAGGACATGGAAGCAACCTAGATGTCCATACACAGAGGAGGGGAAAGAAAATGTGGTACATATATACAGTGAAGTCTCACTATAAACAAGAATGCAGTTGTGCCATTTGCAGAAATGTGGGTGAACCTAGAGACTGTGATACAGAATGAAGTAAGTCAGAAACAGAAAAGCAAATGTCACATATGAACGCATTTGTGTGGAATCAAGAAAAATGATACAGATGAATCTATTTGCAAAGCGGAAATAGAGACAGATGTAGAGAACAAACGTACGCACACCAAGGGCAGGATGAATTGGGAGAGTGAGATGGACACACACACACTATTGACACTATGAACAAAAGAGACAGCTAATGACAACGCACTGGACAACACAGGAACTACCAGGTGGCCTGCTGCTGCCGCTAAGTCACTTCAGTCGTGTCCGACTCTGTGCGACCCCATAGACGGCAGCCCATCAGGCTCCCCCGTCCCTGGGATTCTCCAGGCAAGAACACTGGAGTGGGTTGCCATTTCCATCTCCAGTGCATGAAAGTGAAAAGGGAAAGGGAAGTCGCTCAGTCTTGTCCGACTCTATGCGACCCCATGGACTGCAGCCCACCAGGCTCCTCCATCCACAGGATTTTCCAGGCAAGAGTTCTGGAGTCAGGTGCCCATCGCCTTCTCCGGTGGTCTGTGATGACCTAAATAAGAAGGGAATCGAAAAGGGAAGGGATATATGTGCATGTGCAGCTGGTTCACCTCTCTGTACTGTGGAAACTGAAATAACTTCGTAAAGCAAACACATTTCAAAAAAAATTTTTAATAAGCAAAAATAAAACTAGTATTGCAATACAAAAAAGAAGAGTGTGTCCTTCAAATAGAACATATCATGATCAATGAAGAAATACTCAAAAGCAGACACAAAACACTGACTCTGATAACACTGTCTCCCAACTTCTATTCAACAACTTACTATGAATATCAGAAAGCAGCAAGACAAAATTTTAAACCTAGCTAATACTTTTTAGCAAGAGAAGATTGTAAGTGAACAATTCTGTCACATTTTTCATGATCCATTATCACATTAGGTTTTAGGTAGCTATGATGAAGATGTTCTTTATTAGCTGATATAAATTTCCCTCTGCTCTTAATTTGCTGAGAATTCATATCATGAATCTGTGTTGTGTTTTGGCAGGTACATTTTCTGCATCTATTGATATGATTATATGATTTTCTTTAACCTGCTGATATGTCAGATTATATTAGTTAATTTTTGAATACTAAAATAGCTTCGCATACCTGGAATAAATTCCAGTTGGTCATATTACATAATTCTTTTTATGGAGTGCTGGATTCATTTTCCCATTCTTTAATAAAAGGAACAAAGAATCTTTGGAGAGGTGATTGATTCTAGGATTGAGGCAGGCTGAGCCTGGAGCAATTTTTAGTGCCAGAAAAAGCAGCTTTTAAAGCAGGGTCAAAATGATACCACAAGCCTACCTGAAAGAGAACTCACGGGGGCCAAAGCCAGAAAAACTTGGGAAACAGAACAAATAACAGTAATTTTAATTTGCAATCAAAAGATTGAAATATTTATGACCTTGTATTGTTGTTCAGTCACTAAGTCATATTTGACTCTGCGACCCCATGGATTGCAGCACTCCAGGCTCCTCTGTCCTCCACTGTCTCCTGGAGCTTGCTCACATTCATGCCCATTGAGATGATGATGCTATCTAGTCATCTGATTCTCTGCTGAACCCTTTTCCTTTTGTCTTCAATCTTTTTCAGCATCAGGGTCTTTTCCAATGTGTGGGCTCTTCAAATCAGGTGGCCAAAGTATTGAATTTTCAGCTTCAGCATTACTCCTTCCAATGATTATTTAGGGTTGATTTCCCTTAAGATTGACTGGTTTGATTTCCTTGCAGTCCAAGGGATCCTCAAGAGTCTTCTCCAGCACCACAATTCAAAAGCATCAGTTCTTTGGCACTCATCATTCTTTATGGTCCAACTCATATCCATACAAGGCTATTGGAAAAACTAACTTTGACTAAATGGACCTTTGCTAGCAAAGTGATCTCTCTGCTTTTGAATACACTGTCTAGGTTTGCCATAGCTCTCCTTCCAAACAGCAAGCTTCTTTTAATTTCACGGCAGCAGTCTTTGTCCACACTGATTTTGGACCCCCAAGAAAATAAGATCTGTCACTGTTTCCACCTTTTCCGCATCTATTTGCCATGAAATGATGGGACTGGATGCCATGATCTTAGCTATTTGAACTGATGAGTTTTCAGCCAGCTTTTTCACTCTCCTCTTTTGCCCTCCTCAAGAGGCTATTTAGTTCCTCTTCATTTCTTGCCATTAGAATGGTATCATCTTCATATCTGAGGTTGTTGATATTTCCCCCTGGAAACACGATTCCAGTTTGTGATATAACCTGCATGTAAGCTAAATAAGCAAGGTGACAATATACAGCCTTGATGTACTCCTTTCCCAGTTTGGAACCAGTTGGTTGTTCCACATTCAGTTCTGTTGTTTCTTGAACTGCATACAGCTTTCTCAGGAAACAGGTAAGGTGGCCTGGTATTCCCACCTTTTAAAGAATTTTCCACAGTTTTTTGTGATCCACACAACCAAAGTATTTAGCATAGTCAGGAGAAGGTGATGGCACCCCACTCCAGTACTCTTGCCTGGGAAATCCCATGGACAGAGGAGCCTGGTGGGTGCAGTCCATGGGGTCGCGAAGAGTCAGACACAACTGAGTGACTTCACTTTCACTTTTCACTTTCCTGCATTGGATGAGGAAATGGCAACCCACTCCAGTGTTCTTGCCTAGAGAATCCCAGGGAAGGGGGAGCCTGGTAGGCTGCTGTCTATGGGGTCGCACAGAGTCGGACACGACCGAAGTGACACAGGAGTAGCAGCAGCAGCCGCAGTGAAACAGAAATAAATATATTCTGGAATTTCTTTGCTTTCTCTGTAATCCAACAAGTGTTGGCAATTTGACCTCTGGTTCCTCTGAGTTTTCTAAACCAAGCTTGTACATCTGGAAGTTCTCAGTTCATGTACTGCTAAAGCCTAACTTGAAGGATTTTGAGCATTACCTTGCTAGCATGTGAAATGAGCACAATTGTATTGTAGTTCAAACATTCTTTGCCATTGCCTTTCTTTGGTATTGGAATGCAAACTGACCTTTTCCAGTCCTGTGGCCACTGCTGAGTCTTCCAAATTTGCTGACATAATGAATGCAGCACTTTCACGGCATCATCTTTTAGGATTCTAAATAGCTCAGCGGGAATTCCATCACTTCTATTAGCTTTGTTCAGAGTAATGCTTCCTAAGGCCCATTTGACTTCTCATTCCATGGTTGGCTCTGGGTGAATGATCACATCATCGTGGTTATCCAGGTCATTAAAACTTTCTTGTACAGGTCTCCCGTGTGTTCTTGCTGTCTCCTCTCGTCTCTTCTGCTTCTGTTAGGTCTTACCATTTCTGTCCTTTGTGATGCCCATCTTTTCATGACATATACCCTTGATGTCCAATTTTCTTTAAGACATCCCTAGTCTTTCCCATTCTATTATTTTCCTCTGCTTTTTTTTTTTTTTGCATTGTTCATTTAAGAAAGCTTTCTTATCTCTCCTTGCTATTCTCTGCAATTCTGCGCTCAGTTGGACATATCTTTCCCTTTCTCCCTTGTCTATCACTTCTGTTCTTTTCCCAGGTATTTGTAAAACCTCCTCACATAACCACTTTGCCTTCTTGCATTCCTTTTTTTGTGGGATGATTTTGATTACTCCCTCCTGTATAATCGTATGAACCTTTTCAGGCACTCTGTCTACCAGATATAATCCCTTGAATCTATTTGTCACTTCTACTGCAAAGAGATCAGACCAGTCTAAAGGAAATCAACCCTGAGTATTCATTGGAAGGACTGATGCTGAAGCTCCAACACTTTGGCCACCTGATGAGAAGAACTGACTCATTAGAAAAGACCCAGATACTGGGAAAGATTGAAGGCAGAAGGAGAAGTGGACAACAGAGAATGAGATGGTTGGACGACATCACTGACTCAATGGACATGAGTTTGAGCAAGTTCTAGGAGATGATAAAGGACAGGGAAGCTTGGCATGCTGCAGTCCACGGGGTCACAAAAGAGTTGGACATGAACTGTATAATCATAAAGGATTTGACTTAGGTCATACCTGAATGACATAGTGGTTTTCCCTACTTTTTTTAACTTAAGCCTAATTTTTGCAATAAAGGGCTCATGATCTCAGCCACAGTCAGTGCCAAGTCTTGTTTTCACTGACTGTATAGAGATTCCTTATCTTTGGCTGCAAAGCACATAATCAATCTGATTTCAATATTGACCATCTGGTGATGTCCTTGTGTAGAGCCATCTTTTGGGCTATTGAAGAAGGGTGTTTGCTATAATTAGTGTGTTTTTTTGGCAAAACTCTATTAGTCTTTGCCCTGATTCATTTTGTACTGCAAAGCCAAACTTGCCTGTTTTTCCAAGTATCTCTTGACTTCCTAATTTTCATTCCCATCTCTTATGTTGAAAAAGACATCTTTTTCGGTGTTAGTTCTAGAAGATGTTGTAGGTTTTCATGTCAATGTTGTAGAACGAGTCAAATTCAGCTTCTTTGGCATCAGTGGTTGGGGCATAGACTTGAATTACTGATACTGAATGGCTTGCCTTGGAAATGAACAGAGATCATTCTGTCGTTTTTAAGATTGTACCCAATTACCCCATGCCAGACTCTTGTTGACCATGAGAGCTATTCCATTTCTTCTAAGGGATTCTCACCCATGATGGTCATCTGAATTAAATTTGTCCATTCCTGTCCATTTTAGTTCACTGATTCCTCAGAGGAGGAGATTCTTGCCCTCTCCTTGACCACATCCAATTTACCTTGATTCATGGACCTAACTGTTAGGGACCAAATGACAGGCTCTAGGACCTGAGTCATGTTTACCAGAAAGAGACAGGACATGCGCTCATCCTGCCTGGCCAATCATGTAATGCCAGCTACTCCTGTAACTGAGACAAAGAACTGCCTGTATATAAGCCGCCATACTCCTTTGTTCGGGGCTCGAGTCGGATTCCACTGTGCTGGATGAGACTTGGGCCCTAGAGTGCTAAAAATAAACTCCCTTCTTGCCTTTGCATTACTGTGGTGGACTTGTCCTCGGTCGGTTCGGAGATACGGGCTCGGTGCCTAACACTAACATTCCACGTTCCTATGTGATATTGTTCATTACAGCATCTCACTTTACTTTCACCACCAGACACATCAACTTCAGCCCAATTACTTTATTCTTTCTGGAGCTATTAATAATTGCTGTCCCCTCTTCCCCAGTAGCATACTGGACACCTTCTGACCTTGGGGCGTGGGGGCTCATCTTCTGGTGTCATATCTTTTAGCCTTCTCATACTGTTCATGAGGTTTTTGACGCAAGAATACTGGAGTGGGCTACCATTTCTTTCTCCAGTGGATCATGTTTCATCAGAACTCTTCCCTATGTCCCATCAGTCTTGGGTGGTCCTGTACAGCATGGCTAACAGCTTCACTGAGTTATGCAAGCCCCTTCGCCATGACAAGGCTGTGATCCATGAAGAGGTTATGACTTTGTACTGATGGATAAATTACTGACTCTGTAAATATTTGATAAGGTCACACTTTTCTTAGAGAATGACCTTAAGCAATAAATGCGGAAGAAGGGAAGGGAATAGTGAGGAAAATAGAAAACAGTTGTTAGAGTGATAGTTGCTGCTGGCAAAACCTGCCTGTAAGTGAAAACTCAGTAGAAAAACTTTTGTACAGAAATTATATCCTTACAAAACTACTATGGTGGCTGTAACTTATGGTCACAAATTATTTGAAACGTCTTTTTCTAGAAGGTGGAGCTGAATTACCCTGCCCTTTAGTATAGGCTGGATTTAACAAGTCACATCTAACAAAAAGGAGATCAGAATTATAAAAATAACATAAGATGAAACTTAATGAAATGTTTGAGCTAATATCAATGATAAATCATGTTGACATCATGTGTCTTCTGGTTTCATACAATGAGAAAGAAAAACATTTTGCCTCTGTGATATTCTTTCCCAGTCCATAACCTATCTGATAAGGAGAAAATATCAGAAAAACCTAACTGGGAAAACCTTACAAATTTCTAAACTGGTGATTTTCAAATGTGTCATAGGCAAGACAAGCAATAGGATAAAAAACCCTGAGAAACTGTCATAGAATGGTGGGGACTAAGGACACATGATGACTAAATGCAGCATGATTTCCTAGACTGGGCATTAGGAAAGCTGGTGAAATTCACATAAAAAAATCAAGAAATTCTATTTTAGATAACAGTAATGCACTACCTATATGTCCATCCACAGATGAATGGATAAAGAAGGTGTGGTATATATATATACAATGAAATATTATTCATCCATTAAAAAGAATGAAATAATGCCATTTGCAGCAACATGGGTGGACCTGGAGATTATCAAACTAAGTGAACTCAGACAGAGAAAGACAAGTGTTATGTGATAGTCTTATAGAGGAACTTAAATAAATTGTGCAAATGAGTTTATCTACAAAACAGAAACAGACTCACAGACTTAGAGAATAAATGTATGGTTACCAGGAAGAAAGGGTGGGGTAGGGATAGACTGAGAGTTTGGGACTGACATGTCCACACTGCTATATTTAAAACAGACAATCAACAAAGACCTACTGTATAGCACAGGGAACTCTGCTCAATATTCTGTGATTAACCAAAATGTGAAAAGAATTTGAAAAATACGTTGTTGCTGTGTTGCCCAGTCGTATCTGACTCTTTGCAACCCCATGGGCTGCAGCACGACAGGCCTCTCTGTCCTCACCATCTCCCGAAGTTTGCCCAAGTTCATGGCCATTGCATCGGTGATGTTGTCCAGCCATCTCATTCTCTGACGACTTCTTCTCTTTCTGCCCTCAATCTTTCCCAGCATCAGGGACTTTTCCAATAAGTCAGCTGTTTGCATCAGATGACCAACATGTATATGTATGACTGAATCACTTTGCCATACACCTGATACTAATACAACATTGCTAATCAGCTATACTCTAATATAAAATTTACATTTAAAAGAAAGATAAAAAAAGAGTAGTGTGCTGATGTTAATTTTTTTAGTTTTGATAAATCTACCATGTCGATGTAAGCTAGAATTTGAGGGAGATCATGTCAGAAGCTTCCATTTCCTCATGAAGGAACAAGAGTCTTCAGCTGAGAGGATGGGGTAGGTGCCAGGGGGCCTTGAACATGGTGAGGAAGCTAAGGGTGTGCCCACTGGGAGGTCTGCTATGCGTACATTAGTGGGCAAAGATATGTGAGAAGTGCTGACAGGAAGGTACAAGGACCCCCCTGAAGGGATGAAAATAACAAACTTCTGAATTTAAGAGGTCTAGGGGATTTGGATTCCAAAATTAGTATATCAGCACATAAATTTTCAGAGTCAAATAAAAGCATAAGATATTGAACCACATTAATAATGTTTTAGTAAAATAGCTTTTTGGAAAAGTTAAAAAAATAATGATACCCAATATTTGCAATAGTATGAGAACCCAGGGATGTAATGCACCCTTGCATGAGTATAAACTGATAAAAATTTCTCTAGAAGCAGTCAAGACATATTTTCAAATACATCCAAGCTAATAAGAAACAGATCTTTGCAGAAAGAAATATCACTTCCAGAAACACATGTCAAAGAAATAAACAGAAGTTGCAGAGATGTGTACATAAAGATATACACTGTAGCTACTTTAATGTCTTTATTTTTTTAAGCAGTGTTAGATTTACAGAAAAAAGGAGAAAATTGTCCAGAGATTTTCCATATACTCCACACTGTCTTCCCTACTATTGTTCCCATGTGAAATGCATTGTACAGTTTTAACATTGTTAACTGGTGTGGGCCATTGTTATCATGATTAATGCCCACCCGTGAATGTCCATTATTCATTTACATCTTCATAGTTTTCACCTGCTGTCCCTTTCCTGTTGCTGAATCCCGTGCAGGTACCGCGTTAAACTGAGTTGTCATGTCTCTTTAAACTTCTCTTGGCTGTGGCGGTTTCTGACTTTCCTTGTTTTCAGTTTTTTATTCCTTCTTTTAATGACCTTAACCAATTTTGAGGTGTAAAATCAGTTTGATCATTTTCTCATGCTAAGACTGAAGTTGTGGGTTATTGGGAAGATGAACACACTGCAGGGTCAGGGGTCAACGAGTGTCAACATTTGTCATGAGTCAGGGGTCAACACGATTGCTGATGTTGACCTTGCCCACCTGGCAGGGGGCTTTTTTTGTTGGGCTTTGCCTCTGCAACATGACCCTCCCCCCTTTTCTTCCATGCCATGCACTTTGGAAACACGTGGATCTGTGAGATTCACACTGCAAGAATGGGAGTGATACCCCCTTCCTTGAGGTTGGAGTTCCTACACAAATAATTCAGAATTCTTCTGCATGAAAAGTTTGTCTCTATATCTTTATCTATTAATTTATTCTATCACTTATTTATATCAGTATGTCTCATGGATGTTTATGTTATACTTATTGAGTTATAATTCAAAACTACTATATGTATTTTGATTGTTTCAGTTTTAAATATTGGGAGCACTGTGAGTCAGCTTCTGCATTTTTTCTCTGAAATATCCTCAACGACTGTGTGCGGGCATGTGAGTGTGGGTATGTGTGAGTTCGTGGTGTGTCTTTGTGTGTGGACATGCATTTTTGTGAGCATGTGTGTTTGAGTGTTTCTTTATTTTCTAGCACTTCAAGATGCTTCAGGCTTATCGCTTATATTTTTCTCCACAAATCACCACTTCTGCAAGGAGCCCTCATGTATTTTATTGGAAAATAGTAAGTGCCTGCTAAATTGCTTCAGTCATGTCCAACTCTTTGTGACCCATGGACTCTAGTCCACCAGGCTCCTCTGTCCACGGGGTTCTTTAGGCAACGATACTGGAGTGAGTTGCATGCCCTTGTCCAGGGGATCTTCCTGACCAAACTGGCTCGTCTTTTGTCTCCTAAATTGGCAGGTGGGTTCTTTATTACTAGTGTCACCTGGGAAGCCCCTGGAGAATAGTACCAGACACCAAAATCCGGATGCTGGGTGTGTTTATTGTTACTGGGTTTTTTGTCTTTTTTTTCCCCACTCTCTCAACTGACAGAGCAAAAAATAGGCTTCCACTAGCTCTGTACACATACATATATAAACACTGACATATGTGCATCCTCAGTTATTCAGTCATGTCTGACTCTCTGTGGCCCAACAGACCGTAGCCCACCAGGCTCTTCTCTCCATGGAATTTTCCAAGCAAAAATCCTGGAGTGGGTTTCCAAGACTTCCTCCAGGGGATCTTCCAAACCCTGGGATCAAACCCCAGTCTCTTGTGTCTCCTGAATTGGCAGGTGGATTCTTTACTATACCACCTGGGAAGCCCTGCCTCTTCTAACACTCCTTATTGCAGATACTAAATTGCTGCCCTTGGTGCCAAACTCACCCTTTATTCCCTTGCTTTGCGAGTTTGGGGCTGTGATGTTTCCAGCACGTGAAGGGACCAGAAGCTGCAGGAGCAGCAGCCAGCTCCCTCCTGCTGTCCCCCTGTGGTCTCCGCTGCACCCCTACAGCAATGCGCCTTGTCTCCAACAGCTGCAGCTCCTGTGGGAGGTCAAGGTCGCAGGCTTACAGGCACCTCATTTGGGTTTAGAGCAGGAGAGCCTGCTGACTCATCTCAGAGGACTGAGTGTCCACATCCCTCCTCCATCGCCATACCTTCCTACTGATCCTGCTGCCTGATTAACTGAGAGGTCATGCTCTACATGTCCAGCAGGTAATATTTTTATAACTAAACGTTTAGTATTGAATTCACTTTTGACCGATAGAGCAATAAATTGATACACATATTTGATTAAACATTTATATGATTGAAAGAAGAATGTCTGTAACAGAAATAAAAGATGGGTGGAATAGCTTGTATGTAATAATGTCAAGACTCTAAGAAATAAAGGTCAGAAAGATACATGTTGCCTATGTATTTTATACTACTGCTACTAATTACTAATAATGGCTATTATTATTACTATTAATAATGGTACTTAAAGATGCATTAAAGAATAGAAGAAGGGTTTAAACCTAAAAGCCTTACGATTTATGTAGCAAAATTGTCTAATTACCATTGATGATGGTTTAATAACACATATTGTAACAAATCATTCAGATCTGTAAGCTGAAATATCTGTCTTAGAAAGGCAATTTGGCACAGATTTCAAGAGCTGAAAAGGTGCCAAATCTGGTAAAGTCACTCTTCGAATTTACGATTATTTTGATAAAAGAAACCCTCTAAGAATAAAAATAATTATTTCATTTAGTATTGTGTGCTAATGAAAAATTGGAAAGAAAACAAATCTCCAAAATAGGATACTATTTAATTATACAAAGTGAACTGTAGTTTACTGGCCTGATAAAATATGATGTAGCCATTAATGATTTTAAAAAACTATCTATTCACATGAGGGGTTTCCCTGGTGGTTCAGTGGTAAACAAGCCATCTGCCAGTGCAAGAGATGTGGGATTGATCCCTGGATAGGGAAGATCCCCTGGAGTAGGAAATGGCAACCCATTCCAGTATTCTTACCTGGGAGATCCCATGGACAGAGGAGACTGGCAGGCAGTAGCCCATGGAGTCACAAAAGTGTCAAAAACAACTCAGTGACTAAAAACCATTAAAATGAGAAAACAATTTAATTAGTATTCAGTATCCAAATGGTTTTTCCAGTGGTCATGTATGGATGTGAGAGTTGGTCTGTGAAGAAGGCTGAGCACCGAAGAATTGATGCTTTTGAACTGTGGTGTTGGAGAAGACTCTTGAGAGTCCCTTGGACTGCAAGGAGATCCAACCAGTCCATTCTGAAGGAGATCAACCCTGCGATTTCTTTGGAAGGAATGATGCTAAAGCTGAAGCTCCAGTACTTTGGCCACTTCGTGTGAAGAGTTGACTCATTGGAAAAGACTCTGATGCTGGGAGGGATTGGGGGCAGGACAAAAAGGGGACGACCGAGGATGAGATGGCTGGATGGCATCACTGACTCAATGGACGTGACTTTGAGTGAACTCCGGGAGATGGTGATGGACAGGGAGGCCTGGTGTGCTGCGATTCATGGGGTCACAAAGAGTCGGACACAACTGAGCAACTGAACTGAACTGAACCAAATGAGAGTACAAAGCAGGAATATGGTGTAAATATGTTACAATTTATATATGAATACAGAAAAAAAATAGATACGAACCTGAAAACAAAAACAGAGAGATAAAAGGATCATGAAATGATTTTTAAGAACTAAAATTATATTGTTTTATTTACGACATTCAGTTCAGTTCAGTCACTCAGTCATGTCCGACTCTTGGCCACCCCAAGGACTGCAGCACACCAGGCCTCTTTGTCCATCACCAACTCCCGGAGTTCACTCAAACTCATGTCCATTGAGTCGGTGATGCCATCCAACCTTCTCATCCTCTGCTGTCCCCTTTTCCTCCCACCTTAAATATTTCCCTGCATCAGCATCTTTGCAAATGAGTCAGCTCTTCGCATCAGTAGCCAGAGTATTGGAGTTTCAGCTTCAGCATCAGTCCTTCCAATGAACATCCAGGACTGATTTCCTTTAGGATGGACTGGTTTGATATCCTTGCAGTCCAAGGGACTCTCAAGAGTCTTCTCCAACACCACAGTTCAAAAGCATCAATTATTCGGTGCTCAGCTTTCTTTACAGTCCAATTCTCACATCCATACATAACTACTAGAAAAACCATAGCCTTGACTAGACGGACCTTTGTTGGCAAAGTAACGTCTCTGCTTTTTAATATGCTGTCTAGGTTGGTCATAACTCTCCTTCCAAGGAGTAAGCATCTTTTAATTTCATGGCTGCAGTCACCATCTGGAGTGATTTTGATGTAGTAAATAAATATTTTTAATATATTGTTAGAATTTTAAAGTTTTATTTTGAAGTGACTTTACAAATGCTAATTTTATTTTTTTCAAATGCTAATTTTAATGAGTAATATAATTTGACTTTAAAAGATTGAGAAAAGCATTGAGTTAGTCTCAATATTATACAAAGCAATCGCCAAAGAGAGGGATTTTGTTTGTTGGATATGTAGCCAAAAGTGGGATCCAACTGCTTGCCTCCTCTCAAAAGTCAATAAAGAGGTGAGGATGGTGGAAGGGAAACTTTTGTTTTATTTCTGAGGCTGGAAACCATGGGTGAAGAGGTGGGGCAATGTGGAGGGGCGAACTCCTGTCCAAAGGCTGACTTCCCACAACTCCTACACTTCCTACCAGCAATCAATAGGCAAGAGGCCACAGCTTTTATAGGCAGGGGGACGAGGCTATGTATAAAAACAGCAGAATCAGCTCTGACAGTCATCTTGAAATTGGTCATACAGTGGTCTGATCAGTGTCATCTTGATTGCTTTAGGTACAGTTAATCTTCAGTTCCAGAGTTGGTTTGTTCCCTTCCTTTGAAGTCAGTTCTCAGAATCGGCAGCTTATGTCGTGGCTACAGCCTGGCCATCATGTAACTTCTTCTTCACCAGGTAACTTCTTCTACCTGGTGGGGATTTCAGTATCTACAAGACAGCTCACAGGATATGGCTCAGAATACTATCTACAGCTGTGTAAAGGTCCTTGACTTTGTTGATTATTAAACTATTATTGTTTTGTCTGGTTTGATTGCTTGCTTTTGCTTCTGCTTTTTCTCACTTCTTCTATTAATCTTATTCTTTGGCTAAAATTTTTCCACAAACAAAAGGCAGGTGGAAAAATGATGTGGAGAGGACCCTAGGGCCCTGCTCCATTTCACAACAAGGAAAGGAAATGTTTCCAGAGGATCAGGAAATAGATGGTGGCTTTCAACACACATAGCTACTGAGAAATTCAGCCCTGATTATTCATCAAATTGGTAAAATTTGAACAGTGCCAATGCAGCTTCAAAAATATTAGTTCGCTGTCAATTTTACATAATTTCTTGTGCCTCATTTGTTCCAGTGTCTAAAGATGAATTTTAAAATAATAATTTTTTATTTTTATTTTTATTTTTTTAGATTTTTTTTAATTTTTATTTTTACTTTATTTTACTTTACAATACTGTATTGGTTTTGCCAGACATTGACATGAATCCACCACAGGTGTACATGCGTTCCCAAACATGAACCCCCCTCCCACCTCCCTCCCCATAACATCTCTCTGGGTCATCCCCATGCACCAGCCCCAAGCATGCTGTATCCTACATCGGACATAGACTGGCGATTCATTTCTTACATGATAGTATACATGTTTCAATGCCATTCTCCCAAATCATCCCACCCTCTCCCTCTCCCTCTGAGTCCAAAAGTCCGCTCTACACATCTGTGTCTCTTTTGCTGTCTTGCATACAGGGTCATCAAAGCCATCTTTCTAAATTCCATATATATGTGTTAGTATACTGTATTGGTGTTTTTCTTAATAATTTTTTAAAATGTGCTGAACTAAAAGACCTAACTCATCAAATAATGCATTCTGCCTTTTCCTGGTGAGTGGGAAAGCAAGGGCTGAATATTACAAAGAAATGTGGCATAAACACATAAAAGACCCACAGAAATTCTGCTTTATGGATCCTATTTACACCCTGACTCCTCCGTGCTTTGGAAATAGTCTGACTTGTGCCTGTAAATATCTTTAAGCTGTAAAATGAATAAATCCCTAATGTAGTTCCCAAATGACAGTTTTTTTCTGAATTGTGTCTACTCCTAGGGTAGTTAGCATGCTGTTAACTAAGTGGCACGATTCACTAGAGACATTTAATATTAAAGATTAAATGATGACATTGTTTATCTAGCATTTTAGCTTAGGATGTGAAGTAAGGAAGGAAAGAAAACAGATTGTAAACCTATGAAAAATGAACACACATTTTTGATGTAATGTTATACGTGTGAGTAGAGACTGCTCCACTAAAATGCAGCAGGTTGTGTCTCAGAGCAGCAGGAGAGCATGGCAGTTGCCCCAGACTCTGTTACTGCTCTAAGACGTGTGGCTTCTCCGTGGGCTGGATTGCCCTTCCTGCCTTAGTGATTGCAGACTTGGCCGCCTGCGTTGCTCCACCCCCTGAGAGCACAGCTCACCTGAGCCCCTGGGCGCAGAGCCTCTGAGAAGCACTGGACAGTGCTGCCACATCCTTTATCTCCTCTTCTCTGAGACAAGAAAGTTCTCAGGTGAGAGCTGCTTGTTCAGGAAGAGTCCCAGAGGAGCAGTGACGTGGGAAGAGCAGCAGCTGCCCACAGCTTCATATTCAACATCAAAGTAAGGACCAGAGAACAAGAGACAATCCTACACTCGCAGACTATGTAAGCAAATTGCAACATGTTCAAACATTAATTTTAAGAGGAACACATGAAAATATACTTAGAGAGTATTATGCAGCAAGCATGAAACAAATCAAACAATCTAAAACTCCTCTGATCTAAAATGACAAAATTAAATACATCTTGGAAAGAAATCTACAAAGACAGGAACTATGGCATGGGGCACGTTTTCCTTTTCTTTTTTTAATAAATTCTCTTTCTAAATGAATTCAGAAAAGCTATCGCAAAAAATATAGCATAATTTGATACTTTCTGGTGATAATTGATTCTAGTTATTTACACACAAACAGTTCATTTCATATTTTTGAAAGTTTAGTTACGAATATATGTCTGCGGTCCTCTGTACCTATTTTGTTACAAAGGGCCCTTGGGCAGAGAGTGTACTGCAATCCATCCAGAGGTGGTAGAAAGGCAGCGGTGAACAAAATGGACCATTAGAACTGCTGATATAAATCAAAATGACGCATCATCTTGGCTTCCCACCCAGATACTTTAGAAAAATGAAGCTGCCCTGAGTGTTAGAGCAAGAGGAGCAAGTACCCACGTGGTCCTTCCCAGGCCAAGAAAACAGCTGGAGAAAAAGCCTTCAGTTGCCCCTTTCCGTTTCAACACCTCCACTCGGTGGATCCCACGAGAATGTTTTCAGAAACTCTTTGTCTCAGAATCATAATATTTTATTTATGTGAAAGGGCCTCTATTATAACCATTTGAAACGAAGCCAGAGTTAATCAAAGGGATTTATCTAAGGGATTTGCATTTCTAAACACTATGTATGCATTTCCATGCACTTAAATGAGAAAATAGTCGTGCGCTGCTTTCTGACTTTGACACAGTGCACGACGCACAGCGACTGCCTTTAAAGGCACACCTGGCGCGCAAAGCGAGCTGCTAAACCAAACGGCAACACACGCATGCACTGTGACATCGATTCGCTTGAAAACAGCTTTGTATTCAGCAAAGAACCAAATATGTGTATATTACTCACTCCATATTCCCTTATGAGGCTGCACAGAATCAACTCCTCGTGTCTCCAATTCTAGAAAGCACTGTTTCTACACAACTAGTTAGCTTGTCATGTAGCTAGGAGACTCCATGCTGATGCGTAATATTGGAGGCTCAGGAACAGACTCTAGAAAAGCCGGCTTCTAGAAATGCTATGTGCTGCCATGACCCTACCACTGTTGCCATTTTTATTTTATCTTCATCTGGATGTCTTCCACTTTTGGCTAGATTCCAATATTGTCTAAACATTTTTTTTAATTGCCTCAAGTCAAAGTAAAGAAAAAAAAATGATACCCGAATCGTTTTCTTGTTCTTAAAAAAATAAACAGTGCCCTATGCAAGGTTTCTGGACTCAACGACCAGACATAGCATCCTGAGCTTAATCCAGACCAGATCCAAACCTCTCGCAAGTGTGATCTCTGTAACATGCTGGGACTTGACTCCTGAATCATCAGATGCAATAGGTACCTGTCTCCTTCCTGGCTCCCTGTTCAGTGTGACTGCTACAGAGGAAAATCAAACTTTCCTGCTCCCACTCCCAGGAAAACCAGTGTATGACCTGTGTTTCTTCTCAAATTTATTATGGTTCTCAGGACTCAAGCAACATTTTCCCTTCTTAGTTAGCAAAGCCTTCTTTCAGAGATATTATTTGTTGGCATCTTTCAAGGGGAATGCTTACCAATAAAATTTAATTAATTAACAGAGGAGTTCCCTGGAACAGGAGATGTCAACCAAGGAGATAGGGGCTATACACAGTCTGCCCCCCAGAGCTTCCTCCCTCACCCTTGATGCCTGACCCCATGGGTGGGGCTGTAGGCAGGCTACAGAGGTCCCCTGCCTCCACCAGACTTCCAAGAGTGCCTGGGGTCAGGAAACTTGGCTCTTCACAGCTGAGAACTGGGTCTCCAACCTGGAGCCCTAATTCCCCTTCTCACACCCTTAATGAGAGCACAGGTGGAAAGCCCTGCCAGGTTGGCCATGGGCAACACCACCCTTGTTTTCCTCCCACACTTGGCTGGGCTCTCAGGCAGAGCAGCACCTCCCATGCTAGGAGGGACACAGTGCGGCCACTGGACACCCGCCCCCGTCCACACCCGCAATCCTCAGGAGAGGGGCTGGATTACAGAGCAAGATTAAGAGGACCTGAGTTCCCTGGATCTCATTCCCCCACGTCACAAACACAGGGACACCTGTGATTTCCAAATTACAATTCTGACCCCTCCACTAATAAATCACCATAAATTTGATCTGTTCCCTGTGGTCTCCAGCTCAAACATTTCTGAGAGTTATTTCACAGCTGATGCTGCTCCAGTGATGTTCCTGAGTTCACAGCAGGTGATGTCCCTGTTAGGAGTCCTTGTCTGCGTGTGTACTAACTCACTTCAGTCATGTCCAGCTCTTTGGAGCCGCGTGGACTGTAGCCTGCCAGACTCCTCCCTCCTTGGGATTCTCCAGGCAAGAATACTAGAGTAGGCAGCCATGCCCTCCTCAACCTATGTCTCTTACATCTCCTTGGCAAGTGGGTTATTTACCACTAGTGCCACCTGGGAAGCTGCAAGTCCTTGCCTAGACAAATAGAAAAAGTGGAGATGAAATATTTGGAAACTTTTACAGCAATTTCACAGACTGGTATTACATGCTGAACATACCTGTAAGTAACCAGGGCTTTAGTACGCTTTGTCTTTCTTAAAATTGTGTTTCTAGCATTTTATTTTTATTCTGTTGTTTTAAAATTGCTGCTCCATCAGAAGTTAAGGAGTCAAACAATGGCAATGGGTCCTTTCCCACAGATGGCGTGGGAGCGCTGAGAGACACAGTGGCCACTGTGAGGTCAGCTCCCACGCACCTGATCTCCACAGGGACCCTGGGGGCCACCCAGGCCCGGAAGCCGATCTCCCAGCAGTCCTCCTAATAGTCCTGCTCCACGGAACCCGCAGCATCAGACTGATGAATAACACAGCCAGCAACCATGACCACACCCTCACCTTCACCAAAACAAGCGTTTCCCAGCTCACATCACTGGAACATCCATGACTCTTGTATCTTCGATATTGGTGGATATGTATCCTTGCATGCTCAGCTGCTGAGTGGTGTCTGACTCCTTGTGACCGCATGGACTGTAGCCCACCAGGCTCCTCTGTCTGTGGGATTCTCCAGGCAAGAACACTGGAGTGGGTGGCCATTTCCTCCTCCAGGGGATCTTCGTGACCCAGGGATTGAACCCTGCCTCCTGCATCTCCTGCATTGGTAGGCAGATTCTTTATGGCAGAATCACCTGGGAAGCTTGTATTAACATATATATTTTGGGATATCATCCCAAAAATACTCTGTGACATAGATGTTACTTTTCAGTTGAGTTCAGTCACTCAGTCGTGTCTGACTCTTTGCGACCCCATGAATTGCAGCATGCCAGGCCTCCCTGTCCATCACCAACTCCCGGAGTTCACTCAGACTCACATCCATCGAGTCGGTGATGCCATCCAGCCATCTCATCCTTGGTCGTCCCCTTCTCCTCCTGCCCCGAATCCCTCCCAGCATCAGAGTCTTTTCCAATGAGTCAACTCTTTGCATGAGGTGGCCAAAGTACTGGAGTTTCAGCTTTAGCATCATTCCTTCCAAAGAAATCCCAGGGCTGATCTTCAGAATGGACTGGTTGGATCTCTTTGCAGTCCAAGGGACTCTCAAGAGTCTTCTCCAACACCACAGTTCAAAAGCATCAATTGTTCAGTGCTCAGCTTTCTTCACAGTCCAACTCTCACATCCATACATGACCACAGGAAAAACCATAGCCTTGACTAGACAGACATTTGTTGGCAAAGTAATGTCTCTGCTTTTGAATATGCTATCTAGGTTGATCGTATCTTTCCTTCCAAGGAGTAAGGGTCTTTTAATTTCATGGCTGCAGTCACCCTCTGCAGTGATTTTGGAGCCCCCAAAAATAAAGTCTGCCACTGTTTCCACTGTTTCCCCATCTATCTGCCATGAAGTGATGGGACCAGATGCCATAATCTTCGTTTTCTGAATGTTGAGCTTTAAGCCAACTTTCTAACTCTCCACTTTCACTTTCATCAAGAGGCTTTTTCAGTTTATTTCAGTTCAGTTCAGTTCAATCGCTCAGTCATGTCTGACTCTTTGCGACCCCATGAATCACAGCACGCCAGCCCTCCCTGTGCATCCCCATCTCCCGGAGTTCACTCAGACTCACGTTCATCGAGTCTGTGATGCCATCCAGCCATCTCATCCTCAGTTGTCCCCTTCTTCTCCTTCCCCCAATCCCTCCCAGCATCAGAGTCTTTTCCAATGAGTCAACTCTTCACATCAGGTGGCCAAAGTACTGGAGCTTCAGCTTTAGCATTATTCCTTCCAAAGAAATCCCAGAGTTGATCTCTTTCAGAATGGACTGGTTGAATCTCCTTGCAGTCCAAGGGACTCTCAAGAGTCTTCTCCAGCACCACAGTTCAAAAGCATCAATTCTTCGGTGCTCAGCCTTCTTCACAGTCCAACTCTCACATCCATACATGACCACTGGAAAAATCATAGCCTTGACTAGACAGACCTTATTCGGCAAAGTAATGTCTCTGCTTTTGAATATACTATCTAGGTTGGTCATAACTTTTCTTCCAAGGAGTAAGCGTCTTTTAATTTCATGGCTGCAGTCACCACCTGCAGTGATTTTGGAGCCTTCAAAAATAAAGTCTGACACTGTTTCCACTGTTTCCCCATCTATTTCCCATGAAGTGATGGGACCTGATGCCATGATCTTTGTTTTCTGAATACTGAGCTCTAAGCCAACTTTTTCACTCTTCTCTTTCACTTTCATCAAGAGACTTTTTAGTTCCTCTTCACTTTCTGCCATAAGGGTGGTGTTATCTGCATATCTGAGGTTATTGATATTTTCCCGGCAATCTGATTCCAGCTTGTGCTTCTTCCAGTCCAGCGTTTCTCATGATGTACTCTGCATAGGAGTTAAATAAGCAGGGTGACAATATACAGCCTTGATGTACTCCTCTTCCTATTTGGAACCATGTTACTTTATCTCAAGATTATAAAAAGGAATCAGGATCCACAGGCCAAAGTCACCTGCTCAGAGACAGTAAATGGCAAAATCAAGATCTGAATGGTGATTTGGGATATCGAATTCCATGCTCTCGCCAAAGCCCCAAGATGCCTTTTTGACATAAACCTGTACCACGTGGGATCACTGTGTGAAATAATTGGCATTTCAAACTCCACACCTCCAGGATAATTCTTTAATAATACCTATTGGTCCCCACTGACTGCCACTGACCTCCACTGATCCCCTAGTAACTCCACTAACCCTCTAACTCTCACTGACCCTCAATGATCCTCACTAACCCTCACACTGATCCCCAGTGACCCACTGCCACAACTAACATCCTGCCCTCTCCCCATCTCAGGAAATGGCATCATGCCCAAATGTAGGATCCAAGCTTGTCTTCTCTTTTCTCTGATCCCCACAAGCAATATCTCAGGAAAGATGTGTGTTTCTAATTTTTGAATCTTGAATCTCAGGACTGTATCTCTTTTCTCTTTATATATCTGCAACCGTTTGTATCAAAGTCCTCCAAAGAAGCAATAGTGTGTGTGTGTGTGTGTGTGTGTGTGTGTGTGTGTAGAAAGAGACAGAGAAAGAGGATGATTGTCTTTAAGGAACTGGCTCGTGAGACCATAGGGGCTGATATCCACAGGGTAGACCAGGAGCGTAGGGACTCAGGGCAGAGGTGATGTTACAGCTCATCTCAGAGGCTCTTCTTCCAGGAACCTCAACCTTTTGTCTTAAGTCTTTTAACTGATTGGATAAAGCCCCCCACACAGTAGAGGAGAATTTGCTTCACTCAAAGTCCACCGATTTAATGCTACCAATGTGTTCCATTCCGAGAGCATGTTCTTAAATCCAATTTGTCCAGAAGTCCAACAGTTAGTCTATGTACCCAACTAACAAAATCGGCTATAGAGTTCTATACTGGGCTAGGTTTATAATACTTTTCACACAAATAGTGCATAGAAACAAACACAAAAATAAAGAAAATAGTTTTAATCTTACAATACAGTATCTTGAAAAGTACAGTAGTACAGTACAATAGCTGGCATACAGGGGCTGGCATCAAGTGAACAGACAAGAAGCATTCCTGACTGGAGGAAGGAGAGGAGGTAGGAGATGGTGAAGCGGAAGGATCGTCAGCAATAGGGGATGGAGGACAAGCTGCAGTTTCACTGATGCCTGACGTTGATGCAAAGGTTGAGGTTCCCTAGAATCAGATGCACATTAGTGTGTAAAAGTCTGCAACTTGAAGTTTCATATGGAGGGGCTCACTGTGTCAGGTATTGGTCAGGATTGTTGTTTTGCAGAAAGTTTTCACTTTTGTCTCAGGTTCAAAGGATTTCTTAAAGCAAATAAGCCTCTCGTCCTATACAAATAAATAATACCAGTATTTATTAGAGAATTATCTAGTTTACTTTCTATTTTCTAATATTGAAAGAAAAGAGAATTAGAAACAGTAGAAGATACATCGCCAAATTGGGTTCAGACCAACATCCAGACTCAGTCGGTGCTGGAAGTCCCATGTCACAGCACAGCTGGAGTCCCAGCTGGGAAAAGGTCCCAGGTAGCGTGTCCCCTCCTTGGGTGAGATTTCAGTTTGCAGTTAGGAGTTCTTGCTTATAATCCCAGGATGCAAATTGATATCATCATCTTTCTGTGAGCAAATTGTAGCTCTGGTTTCATGATACTGCTAATTGTTTTGTCTTGTCAAACTTGGAATGTTGTTAAGCCTGGAGCTTGGTTGGCCCAACTCCCCTCCCTCCCAGGGCTCAACAGTCTCAAGACTCCTCCCCCATCCTATCTGTGGTGCCACAAGCCTTGCACTCAGAGCAGGCAGTCAGGACACGCATAGTCAGGGCAGTATTCAGGCAGGTCAGAAGCAAGGTCAGAGGCCCACTCTGCTTTGTGTCTGAAGCTTGTTTAACTTCCCCAAACAATTGTCACTTGGTAATTGTGATGTATGTGCCTCCTAAGTAGCTTCAGTCCTGTCCAGACTCTGTGACCCTGTGGACTGTAGCCTGCCAGACTCCTCTGTCCACGTGATTCTCCAGGCAAGAATACTGGAGTAGGTTGCCATGCCCTCCTCCAGGGGATCTTTCCAGTCCAGAGATCGAGCCCACATCTCTTAAGTCTCATGCAGTGGCTTGCACTTAGGGAAGCCCAGTAATTGTGGTAGGAAACAGTTAAACTCTTCCATCCTCTGCCTGTAACTTTCCAGGGCAGTAGTTTTTCACAGACACCTGGCAGAATTATGGCAGGAGACGCTGATGGCTAGGAGTGAGTTAGGGACCAAATGAGTACTTGAGATGGAGAAACCTATCAGTCAAAGGCTGCTGCAGGCTCCTCTCAATTCCAGAAAATGAAAAGTTTATGAGCTTCATGTCTTAGGATCTTTAAAGACCTCAGGGTGTGTTTTGAATGATGGTTTTAAAAGAGCAGAACAATTTTCACTCACTGATTAAGTCAGGAATGTTGCAAACATAACCACGTTACCTGTCCCCTCCATACTGATTAAAACACAAACCCAAATCTTATTTCAGCAGCTCACACTGTAGACTTTGAATGGGCTGTTGCTTATCGAGTGAGCTTTCCTTTGCCACAGGGTGTTTAGAACACTCTTAGGTTTTCAAGGGGAAAATGACACCACAAAATAGAACACGTAAATCAAAAAGGACTTATCCGGAGAAAGAATTTTAACAGCTACTAAACAAATAGCAGGACAACTATGACACTTTAGTGGGAAAATGAGTTAGATACATTTTCCTTTCACCTATGAAGTGGCTCAGACAGTAAAGATTCTGCCTGCAATGCAGGAGATCCGGATTAGATCTCTGGGTTGGGAAGATCCCCTGGAGAAGGGCATGGCAACCCACTCCAGTATCCTGGCCTGGAGAATTCTATGGACAGAGGAGCCTGGTGGGCTTCAGCCCATGGGGTTGCAAAGAGTCAGATACGAGTGAATGACTAACACTTTCACTTCACTTCACTGAAGTTTCCCACTCATAACACAAAGTACCATTATTTTGCTGATAATTTTGACATGCTATACTCTATTCCTCAGGGCTTATGAAAATATTATTAACATCTCCTAAGCACCAAGTTATGTGAAAATGAAATATCTTCAGGTTGTAGACACAGGCTTTCCTTACAGAACTAATTACAGATCTGTCTGAGAAAAATCTCAGACCTTAGGCCCTTCATTGACGCCTCAGGAAGCTGTAAGGTCAGAAACTTCTCAAGATGGACATGTAGATGGCGTCAGGTGCGCCTGCCAGGCAAGGAGCTGTCCTCTTCAGGAGCAGAGTTAGAGCAGGAATTACCAGCAACACGAATTATACTCACTTTGAATCATTACAGGAACAGCTTTCTGCAAGCCTCCTGGAAAAAGCCAGAAGGCTTTTCTCTCTCTGTATCACTGTTTCCATGACTCCTGCACACAGCTCTGGAGCGAGTGCCCAAAGGTCCCTGCATTGTACTCTATATTGAAAGTCAGCATGGACCAGACCTGGTGTCTGCGTGGCAGAGGGTGACCTCCACATGGCTGGTGGATGGTGGATGGATACAGTACTTGCATCAATTCAGGTCCTGAGAAATTGTGACATATCAACCATTCTGATGAAGACATGTAAAAATATGTTATATCCGTTGTGAGTGGGATCTACAACATGAAGGAATTCCATGGAGGTCCAGTTGTTAGAACTCCAGGCAACCACTGCCAGGAGCCTGGTTCAGGGAACTAAGATCCCACAAGGTGCAAGGTGTGGCCAAAAAATAAATAAATATAAAATAATTTAAAATAATAAGTGATACAAATGAGTTTGTTTACAAACCAGAAACAGACTCATAGACATAGGAAAGAAACTTGTGGTTACCAAAGGGGAAAGGAGAGGGTAGGAGGATAAAGCAGGAGTTTCAGATTAACATATACAGACTACTGCATATGAAAGATATAACCAACAAGGACCTACTGTATAGCACAGGGAACTCTATTCTATATCTTATAATAACCTATAAAGGAAAATAATCTGAAAAAAAATATATATATATACACAAACTGTTTTACTTTGCTGTACACCTGAAGCTGATACAGTACTGTAACTCAGCTATACCTCACTATAAGATACCTCAAATGCATTACTGAAGGCTCTGGTGTTATAATGAGTTACTTAAGACAAAGCCACACTGGATGCAAGAGGGAGAGAGCAGCCCAGGGTTCAAAGTCTTGCACTTGAAGGTAGTTTTGTTGGTGGTTCAGATGGGAAAGACTCTGCTGGCAGTGTGGGTGACCTGAGTTCAATCCCTGGGTCAGAAAGATCCCCTGGAGGAGGGCATGGCAACCCACTCCAGTATTCTTGCCTGGAGAGTTCCATGGACAGAGAAGCTAAGGCATTTTGCCTGTGTCCCTGGGATCTCAGTGGAAAGTAGGTGGCATGATGTCACAGCCCTGAATGTCGAGGAGGAAAGCTGGCATTGCTCAGGGTCCCCAGTAGAAGAGTCCTGGAAACACTCTCACCCTCTAGGCCAGAAAAGAAGTGACAGAAGTGGTCATCCCAGGCCTGCACTCAGCCTCCAACTGTCCCACTGCCTAGAAGCGGCTGCAGTGATGCCAGAGGCCTATTGTGTCAGCTGCCCAGCCAAAGACAAGCTGGCTCTCTTCAGTGAAAGGTAGCATTATTCTAGACTCGAAATTACTTTTTTTATAATCAATATTTCAAATACACAATTTAAGCAGCACAGTTAAAAATAACTGGATAAACAAATGAAATTCAAATGAAACAAACTATACAAAGACATGTGTAGGAATTCTTAAATAGGAATTATTAGGTAAATATCTTAAACATTCTTGAACTTTTCAATGGGATCAGAGAAAAGATTGAGAATTTGTAGAGAACTGGAACTCATACAAAATAACCAAATACAACTCATGGAAGTAATAGCAAAAGTTAAAGACATTGAATGGACTTAACAATAGATTAAACACACACAAAACGAAAATCAGCCAACTGCATGATAGATCAAAATAAAATACTCAAAATAAATCATGAAAAGATAAAAGTAGAGAAAATACAGAAAATAAAGTAATAGAATAGAGGATTTGAGGAGCAGGGTTAATATATATGTAATCTGAGTCCAAGACAGAAATGGAAGAATTGAGAAAAAGCAAGACTTGAAGAGATCAAAGCTAAGCAACTTTCTAGAGCTTATGCAATGAATCAAACCAGAGTTTCAAGCATCCTCAAGAAAGTATGATGGTGGGAGGGAGACGGGGGCAAGGGGCTGATCGTATTGGAAACATTGAAAAGTGAAACAAAAATAAATGATAGAAATAGCCAATAAAGAAAGAAAGAAAGAAAAAAACAGCAGCCATTGGGTTGTGAGTTGATTTTCTCAGAAACAATGGAAGCCTGGGGAGGGGGGGTGGGAAATGAAGGATGGTATCTTTAAAACATTGGAGGAATATAACTCCCAGGTTAGAATTCTATGCCTGGTGAAAATAACCTTAAAAAATGAAGATGAAATTTTAAAATTTCAAACAGCCACTTGCTAAGGCCATTTTTCACCAGCAGATCAACAGGAAATGCATCAAAAAGTAGAATATTCTAGAGAAAAAGAAAAATAATAAGTTCTGACACAGATGAACAGGCAGAAAAATGTTCAGTCTGTATATGAATGTAAATGGACACTTATCTGTCAAACAAGAATGATAATTACTTATTTTATTATCACGCGACATATGAAAACAATATGGAATGTGTATCATGTGTATAAACGTATACAAAGTGTGCATAAATGTGTATAAAATAATAAATAAGGAAAAAGAAAATGACTCAGTTTCAGGAGAAGGATTAAAATAACAAATAGTGTAGATGCTGAGGAGTAGTTGGTACGTAGTCTATCTCAGGGCAACTATTAATATTAAAGGATAACAAGCGTATATAACAGCCAACCTAATGCAGAGTCAAAGAGAAGCATAAACCATTCAGTTCAAATCTATGAAAGAAAGAAAAAAGGAAGATAGAACAGGTGAGGCAAACAGAAAGTGAACCTAAATATTTAAACCTCCGAGTATCAATGATTCCAATTGATAAATATACAGAGTACTCTAATTAAAAGATAATAATTTTAAAACATCAAGCTATATACTAATTTACAAGACACACATAAAACATAAGAATGTGAAAATGGTAAAATAAACAGTGTACAAACAACGTATGTATCACCTGAACATAGGCCAAAGGGAAGCAGGTATGCCAACCAAAGTAGAATTTAAGAGAAAAATATTAGAGTTTGTAGTGATGTGAATGGACTTAGAGTCTGTTTTTCTGAGTGAAGTAAGTCTGAAAGAGAAAATCAAGTATCGTATATTGACACATGTATGAGGAATCTAAAAAAAATCTAAGACTGCTGGTCGGATGAACGTATTTGCAGGGCAGGAGTAAAGATGCAGACATAGAGAACAGATATGGACAGAGCGAGGGGCAGGGAAGGGGAGGGTGGGGCGTGTTGACAGAATTGCGGTGACTTATGTACATCTCTGTGCATAAAACAGAGAGCAGCAGGGAGCCACTGTGAAGCACAGAGAGCTCAGCCCAGTGATGACCTAACCGGGTGGAAAGCGGGGAGTGATGGGAGCGAGGCTCAAGAGGGAAGGGGTACGTGTATGCATACCCCTGATTCATGTTATCGTTCGTAAGAAACTAACACAGCATGATAAAACAGCTGTCTTCCAGCAAAAAAAAATTGCTCGAGTTAAAGAACGATTTCCCTTTTTATCCATAACAGCCATGAAATTACCAGAAATTTAAAATAACACTAAATCGGTATAAACCTAGAACTAGCCTAAAAATATAAATGGCCAAATTGACAGAACTAAAACTAGAAATAAACAAATCCACAGTAATATCAGAAGATATTAACACACCTTTCTCAGTAACTTAAAAACAACTATAAAAATCATGTATTGTTGTTTAGTCTCTCTATCATGTCCAACTCTTCGCAACCCCATGGAAGGTAACCCACCAGGCTCCTCTGTCCATGGGATTCCTCCAAGCAAGAATGCTGGAGTGGATTACCATTTCCTTCTCCAGGGATCTTCTCAACCCAGGGATCAAACTCATGTCTCCTGCTTGGCAGACAGATTCTTTACCACTGAGCCACCTGGGAAGCCCATACTTTATGGTAAAACACTAGCATTTGTCTTTAATATGGACCATAAGAAGAGATATCATTATAAGTAGGATATGCAGGAGACCACAGCCAGTCTCCCCTTTGCCATGTTGGCACCTTGGCTATGTCTCCCTGAAATCCTAGTGTGATCATAAATCATTACACAATCAAATTTCTATAGGAAGGCCTTAAGGGAGAAAGTATAGTTAATTTACATAATTAATTCACATAATTAACTATAGTCTGGTGCCCTCTCTGATCCCTTCCCAGCCTTCTAGTCAAAATATCACCTGTGTTTCCTAGGACATAATTTATAAGGCAAAATTAAAACTCAACATCCATAATTCTCATAAGAAGTTCTCCTTTAATCCTTGGGACTCTTTCCCGTCACACTCTTGTAGCTTCATCAGTTTCCTTGGCAACTGTTTAGTCACATTTTGAGCCCAGTTTTTGGTTCCATTGTGTCTTTTTGCCTCAACTTAGTGTAAACAACCTACAATATCCAATTGTTAACAGTCAGGGTGGGGCTCAGGTCAACTTCTCAAAACTCAGGCATCTAAATAAACTTATTTAATACTATGGTCCTCTTGGGATTTAAGGCTGTCTAGGCAAAGTCATCTCTTGATCCCTCCCAGGGCAGACACAGAGAGCCTGGTTTTATGTTTGCTGGTTTTGCTTATTTGCTTGTTTTGTAATCTGGCAGGTCCACTGTTGGTTCTAACTAGATCAACCATCTCTAAATAAATAAGTAGCACTGCTCAGGTGGGATGGACAGTCGCCAAGAATCCAGAAAACCTTGGTCTGAGCACTGCTTAAATTTCCTACTGGATAGCTTTCACCTTGGGTTTTCTAATGGTTAATTTTACACATCAACTGCACTTGTAATAAGGTGCTCAGACATTAGGCCAAACATGATTCTGCTATCTGGAAGGGTGTTTCTAGACGGAATTCATTTATCCGGTGAATAAGTAGACTGGACAAGCTGATGGTGTTCCCCAGTGTGATGGGCCTCAGCCCATCAGCTGAAGACTCAGATCGAACAAAAGGCTTAAGTAAAAGGGACCTCCTCCCACCTGACTGCAAGAGCTGGAACATCAGTCTTTTAATTGCCTTTAGACTCAAACTGAAACAAAGACTCCGTGTGGGTCTTGAATCTGCCGATTTCAGACTGGAAATTAAAATGTAGGGTCCCTGGCTTTTCAGGCCTTTGGACTGAGACTACAAGGTTGGTTCTCAGCCAACTTGGACAGCAAGTTGGCTCTCCTGGGTGTCCAGCTCCTGCCTAATCACCCTGTAGCATTTGGGACTTATGAGAATCATGTGTGCCAAGTTCATAAAATTAATCATTATATTTATATATTTATGTTTTGATTAATTTTTATTGCAGCATAGTTGCTTTACAATTTGTGTTAGTTTCTGCTGTACAGCAAAGTGAATCAGCCACACCTATACATTTATCCCCTGTTTCTTGGATTTCCTTCCAATTTAGATCATCACAGAGCAGCAAGTAGAGTTCCTTGTGTGACACATTAGGTTCTCATCAGTTATCTATCATATGCTTAGTATCGATAGTGGATATGCATCAGTCTCAACCTCCTGATTCAGCCCACCCACCCACACTCCCCCTTAGTGTCTATATCTTTGTTCTCTACATCTGTGTCTCTACATCTGTGTTCTCTACATCTTCTCTAGAGAACCTTGACTAATTCAGGGTTAGATCACCAGATGAATTCTAAAGGACTCTTTACCTTCAAATCTATAGTTTCCTTGAAGGAGACAAAAAAATTATCTTTAGCATAATATAATACACTTTTAATTCTGGAAATAAACTTAGAGGGATGGAATTACTTCCTGGTATAGATTTGCTTACATTGTGAACTGGTGGGAGCCCTGGACAAGCAATGCTGATGGCAGGAAGCCCACCAGAGGTGATCATCTGGGGCTTGGAGCTGAGTTCCTGCTGAGTAGGAACAAGACCGCTCTGAGAAGTGATAGGACAATAAAACTGCAAGATCACTCTATAGTCTTGTCAGAACGCAGCATCATGGATATTGTGCATGCCACAAAAATATCCACACAGCCCTTATCCTATTATAAGTGGCTATTATAAGTGGCATGACTGCTACTTTAAGTAGCAGTAGGAGTTTTGGCTCTGCTCACTCTTTCTAACTTACAGATATGTTGTATTAAATTAAAACTCCTAGAGGAAAACATCAGCAAAACACTCTCTGACATAAATCACGACAGGATCCTCTATGACCCACCTCCTAGAGTAATGGAAATAAAAGCAAAAATAAACAAATGGGGCCTAATTAAACTTAAAAGCTTTTGCACAATGAAGGAAACTATAAGCAAGGTGAAAAGACAGCCTTCAGAATGGGAGAAAATAATAGCAAATGAATCAACTGGCAAACAACTAATCTCAAAAATATACAAGCAACTCCTGCAGCTCAATTCCAGAAAAATAAATGACCCAATCAAAATATGGGCCAAAAAACTAAACAGACATTTCTCCAAAGAAGACATACAGATGGCTACCAAACACATGAAAAGATGCTCAACATCACTCATTATCAGAGAAATGCAAATCAAAACCACAATGAGGTACCATTTCACGCCAGTCAGAATGGCTGCTATCAAAAAGTCTACAAACAGTAAACGCTGGAGAGGGTGTGGAGAAAAGGGAACCCTCTTACACTGTTAGGAATACGAACTAGTAGAAAATAGAGTTATGTCTTCCCTACCCCAGCTACTATGGAGAACAGTGTGGAGATTCCTTAAAAAACTGGAAATGGAACTGCCATATGACCCAATAATCCCACTGCTGGGCATACACACCAAAGAGACCAGAATTGAGAGAAACACGTGTACCCCAGTGTTCATCACAGCACTGTTTATAATAGCCAGGACATGGAAGCAACCTAGATGCCCATCAGCAGACGAATGGATAAGAAAGCTGTGGTACATACACACAATGGAATATCATTCAGCCATTAAAAAGAATACATTTGAATCAGTTCTAATGAGGTGGATGAAACTGGAGCCTATTATACAGAGTGTAGTAAGCCAGAAAGAAAAACCCCAATACAGTATACTAACACATATATATAGAATTTAGAAAGATAGTAACAATAACCCTATATGCGAGATAGCAAAAGAGACACAGATATATAGACCAGTCTTTTGGATTCTGTGGGACAAGGCAAGGGAGGGATGATTTGAGAGAATAGCATTGAAACATGTATATTATCATATGTGAAACAGACCACCAGTCCAGGTTCTATGAATGAGACAGGGTGCTCAGGGCCGGTGCACTGGGATGATCCAGAGGGATGGGAGGGGAAGGGAGGTGGGAGGGGGGTTCAGGATGGGGAACACATGTACACCCATGGCTGGTTCATGTCAATGAATGGCAAAACCACTACAATATTGTAAAGTAAGTAGCCTCCAATTAAAATAAATGTTTGAAAATAATAATAATAATTTAAAATATAAAATAAAATATTCATTCTAACATTTTCACTACTAGAAAGGATGTGGCAGCATCCTTTCTAGAGCAGAATTCCATTTTCTTGACCTTACCCCCAAAGTTGCCTAACAGGAGCACAGCTCCTAGAAGTTCTTCCCTTGGAGATGCTCCACAACTCTCTCTCTTTGCTTCAAGTCTTAAACCCAAATTGTTCACCGACAGGTGTCCTTGGTGGTCTATGGCTTGAGGACCTTGCCACAGAAAAGGTAAACATATGACTAGCTCACTACTATGGTTCTGATTTCTAGAGTTCTTGATTTGAAGACAGAAGAGAGAAAGCAGAGAGAGAGAGAATCTGATGGGTCTTCCCTACCCCAGCTTAACTCCTCACAGTATGTTGCTGGGTTTCCAATGCATAGATTTGACTGCCTCTTTTCATGTCCTTAAAGAGGGGTCTGAGGATGAAAGGTCCTGCCGTATTCTACTGTCTTGGGAAACTAAATCAGTTTGGCCTATTGGAATATGGTTTTTTGTGGTTGTTGTTGTCGTTGTTTTTTGCTTCCTTTAAATTCTTGGCCAGACTTCAGTACATGATTGACATAATGATAGAATAAAATGCTCTTAGGGATAACATATAAACACACACACACACACACACACACACACACACACTGTTTCTTCCTGCCTGCTCTGGCTGTGAGCAAAGGTCTTGATTACCTGGCAAGACAAACAGAGACCTGAATTCACCCACTACTGTCGCCTGTGGCCAAAAAATAGAGTTATGTCCTTTTACTATCCAGATTACAATGTCTCTGAGCCTTCATGTGACAGTTCTCTGTGAATTCTACCTGCTCTACCTCCAATATTTCTGAGATTATTTCCTAGATGCTGCTGCTCAAATGATGCTCCAGAGTTCATAGTCCATGAATTACTTGTTATAGATTCCCTTTTTACTCCAAACAAACACAAAAACTGAGATAAATTCTATTCATATTAGTATTCTTTAGAAACAACTGCCTCTGCTAAGCTGCTCTTATCTGGTTATTAAAAAAAAAAGGAAAAGATCTATTCAAAATCAAGACTAAAATAGTTGTACCTTGCCTTCAGAACACAGTCCAGGTTTCCCAAAAGTCATCTTTGGAAATCAGCCTGCAACCCAAAACATGGAAATAGCTCTTCATCATCAGTTTTTATATCAGCATTGACAGAAACATCACTGGTTCAGCAGAAATTTCTAGATTGTGTTTATTCCTTAAGAATGTGCTCAGTTCAGTTCAGCCACTCAGTCATTTCCGACTCTTGGCAACTCCACGGGCTGCAGCACACCAGGGCTCCCTGTCCAACACCAACTCCCAGAGTTCACTCAAACTCATGCCCATCGAGTCGGTGATGCCATCCAGCCATCTCATCCTCTGTCATCCCCTTCTCCTCCTGCCCCCAATCCCTCCCAGCATCAGAGTCTTTTCCAATGAGTCAGCTCTTCACATCAGGTGGCCAAAGTACTGGACTTTCAGGTTTAGCATCATTCCTTCCAATGAACGCCCAGAACTAATCTCCTTTAGAATGGACTGGTTGGATCTCCTTGCTGTCCAAGGGACTCTCAAGAGTCTTCTCCAACACCACAGTTCAAAAGCATCAATTCTTCGGCACTCAGCTTTCTTCACAATCCAACTCTCACATCCATACATGACCACAGGAAAAACCATAGCCTTGACTAGATGGACCTTTGTTGGCAAAGTAATCTCTCTGCTTTTCAATATGCTATCTAGGTTGGTCATAATTTTCCTTCCAAGGAGTAAGCGTCTTTTAATTTCATCACTGCAATCACCATCTGCAGTGATTTTGGAGCCCCCCAAAATAAAGTCTGACACTGTTTCCACTGTTTCCCCATCTATCTGCCATGAAGTGATGGGACCAGATGCCATGATCATTGTTTTCTGAATGTTGAGCTTCAAGCCAACTTTTTCACTCTCCTCTTTCACTTTCATCAAGAGGCTTTTTAGTTCCTCTTCGCTTTCTGCCCTAAGGGTGGTGTCATCTGCCTATCTGAGGTTATTGATATTTCTCCCGGCAATCTTGATTCCAGCTTGTGCTTCTTCCAGCCCAGCATTTCTCATAATGTACTCTGCATAGGAGTTAAATAAGCAGGGTGACAATATACAGCCTTGACGCACTCCTTTGCCTATTTGGAACAGGTCTGTGAATGTGCTACTCACAGATATATGTAGGATGCTAGAGCTGGTGAAGCCACTATTCAATCCATCAATTACCTTTACATAGTGAAGCTGAGATGCAATCAATGCCATGACCCACCCGAACCACACGTAACGAAGTGTACTTCGGACTCATGACTGGGACAGTGGTTCTCTGTGTGTGGTCCTTGGACCTGTAGCATTTGTATCACCTGGGAACTTGCAGAAATGCAAATTCTTCAGCCACATCCCAGAACCACTAAATCAGAAACTCTGGTGTTTTTAAATAGCCCTCTGGGTGGTCAGGACACAAACCAAAATTTGAGAACTACTCACCTGAAGACTGAGATTCCCTCCAGCACAGAGAAAAAAAAAATTTTCCCTTGAACTTTGAGTCCTGGTCACATGATTCATTTTCAATCACTATTTATTAAGCATTTGCATTGTGAATAAATTCCACAACAAAAATGCAGTGTGCTGGCTTTTTAAAAAGTGACGTAAGCCAGAAAGAAAAACACCAATACAGTATACTAACGCATATGTATGGAATTTAGAAAGATGGTAACAATAACCCTGCATGCAAGACAGCAAAAGAGACACAGATGTATAGAACAGCATTTTGGACTCTGTGGGAGAGGGCGAGGGTGGGATGATTTGAGAGAATAGCATTGAAACATGTATATTAGCATATGTGAAACAGACCACCAGTCCAGGTTCGATGCATGAGACAGGGTGCTCGGGGCTGGTGCACTGGGATGACCCAGAGGGATGGTACTGGGAGGGGGGTGGGAGGGGGCTTCAGGATGGGGAACACATGTACACCAGTGGCTGGTTCATGTCAATTAACGGCAAAACCACTACAATATTGTAAAGTAAGTAGCCTCCAATTAAAATAAATAAATTTATGTTTTCTAAAATGCCATTTAAAACTATTACTGGGGAATAGGACAAATGAGAAAGAAAAGCATTATGAGAAATTATTTGGGATCAGTTCTGAGCTTCTGCCACTGAATAAAATTATTTCATCTGGTTAAAAAAAAATATTTATTTGACTCTGCTGGGTCTAGGTTGCCTCATGTGGGATGTCTTAGTTGTGGCAGGCTAACTCTTAGTTCCCTGACCAGGGACTGAACCCAAGCCCCCTGCAGTGGAAGTCCACAGTCTTAACCACTGAACCACTAACGGAATCCCACCTTTTTTTGAATTCTAAAGTCAATAATTCAGTGAAATAATCATCAGTGGAAAATGAACATATTCATGGCACTGAGGAAAGCTAAACATTTTAAAGAGTGGCCTCTTACTTTAAGGAGTGAATGCAAAGACACTATATCCTAATACCTGAGATGAAGGCGTTGTAACAGCAGCGGCAGAACAGAGAGAGCAGAGGCTAGGTTAAACTGGTTCATCTCTGGATAATTTCTTGAAAGAGGGGACCATTTTCAGGATATGAAAGTTTTCTGAGGACACAGATAGGGTGACATCGAGGGAGAGTGCTTAAGGGAGAGAGAACTAAACTGGGCACGCTGAATCAGGGCAGAAGAGGACAGCAGGTGTCTTTCAGGGCACAGAGAGCAGCCTCCTGCAGGAGGAGCCCACGAATGGTGTCAGGTGGAACATTTTAAAATTAAAATCTGGAATATTAAATTCCTGTCAAGTCATGGAATATTGGAGTTGTGACTTTATCTGTGGCCAAGTGGCAGTTTCCATAGTTACTACATGAGGAGCAATGTGATGAAAGCTACAACCTGGAAGATGATTCAAGGGCTCATGAGAAGGAGAAGCAGAGGCTGAAAATGGGGAGGGTAATTTAGATGTAATTATCAGAGATAAAGCAAGAAAAAATAAGATACAGAGCTAGAAAATGATGGTAAAAAGAACTAAGACCATAAAAATTCCAGAAAGTGAAGCCAAAGAAGGAACTTGGGGCTGATTCCCATGAGGACTGAGTAATGGTTTTATCTCTGGTGTCCAGGGGACAGCAGTCTGGAAACTGGATGATAAGGTCAGAGTTGTTTGTGGTGAATTTGAAGATTCCTATGGGAGCCTCAAGAGGCTTCCCAGGTGGCTCAGTGGTGAAGAATCTCCCTGCCAATTTAGGAGAGGCAGGAGATGTGGGTTCAATCCCTGAGTCAGGAAGATTCCCTGGGGAAGGCAATAGCAACCCACTCCAGTATTCTTGCCTGGAGAATCCCATGGATAGAGAAACCTGGTGGGCTACAGTCCATGGGGTCACAAAGAGATGGACGCAACTAGGCACACATGCCCAAGGGACCTCAAGGTGAATCCTCAGGAGAATATTTTAAAGTAAGGGTCAGTGTTCCCACCGGATAGATGAGCAAAGTGGGTTTAATAACCCACAATAGCCCAACCAGGCTCACTCAGTTGGAAAGTAGTGGAACCAAAGCTCCAGAGTTAGACCCAAGAGACAATGCTTCCTCCACTACTCAAAATGCTATTTCAGGAGAAATACCTTCTTTCCTGCCCGGTGGTCCAGAGAGAGAGAATTGAGAAGCTACACATCAAACATGGACTCGCCATATTCTTGGTGATCTTTAAGTGTGTGATTTCCAGAGACAGGAAACTGATTGCTATGAAATAGGAGTGAACCCGGGGTCAGGATGTAATGCCAGGAATACATACTGCATTATAAATGATTTTGGTGACTGGGAGCATAAGAAGGACAGCCAGGGACCTGGGGAACTTAATGCATCTTGGATGAGAAGTACTCAGTGTATCATAGGCTGCGAGGAAGAACCTATGAAGAGAAAGAGAGAAAGCAATATGATGTTCACCATCAGAGAGGAAGTTTAAGGTCCTGCCTTTTAAAAGATGAGTGTCTGAAATTTGATGACAGGAGGACAAGAATGGGCATGACATTTCTGTCAAGCTCCCTTCCCTACAAAAGCAAATCAGTGACGCTCATACAAGCAAAATGCTCAATTGTGGGCAGGGATCTTTATCTACTCCTCTACTAAGGTCAGCTGGACACCCTTAAGAGCCACAGGCAAGAAAGCCCAAGACCAATCACTGAGTCAGCAGAAGCAGCCCAGGGACCCATACGGTGCAGGCCAGTGTGGCTGTGATTGTTCCGCCCAGTGTCGGACCAGCCCTGATCTGGGTCACCTTCGGTGCCACTGGAATTGTGGCATCATTTCAAGTGGGGATGAATAAAACCTCAGAGGACAAATTCACAGGACTGGTGATTCTGCAGAATTGAGGATGGAAGGGTCGAAGGCTGTGTGAATTTCGGATTCAGAAGAGATTGACTGAAACATGCCCTGGGATGCTCTCCAGCCTCCCCGATTCCCAATTGCTATTCTGTTGGCAAGTTACCAATTTTCAGGAACTTCGGTGAAACTTGACAAGCTCTGTGTGACATTTGCTGTAACCACAGCAGTATTTCAAACATAACCTTTGAGAAAATTCAATCTGATACCAGAGACGTGAAGGCTTTCATTTTGCCAAATTGCTCCCCATTTCTGACTCACGAAAGAGGAAGTTGGGCCAGAGGTGCATACAGATGGGGCTGGTGGCAGCATCCCTGGAGTAATGACAATCCAGGGGACTTTGCTTCATTCCCCGCACAACTTTGCAATCCTCACTCTAGACAATTTCCCACTTTTTCGCCTGCTGTGACAAATCCTTCTTCCCCCAGGACACTGCTACTGCCACAGGAAAAGTAGCAGGCACTCCTGGGTGTCAGGTTCTATGCGAAAACTTCCTCTGCTCCTTAGAATACTTTCTATATTCAACCAGCATTTCACCTGCCTCTTCAGTTTTTGTTTCCTATCTTCTAAATTAAAATCATTCCGGTTGGGAAAAGTCAACAGACACAGTGCAGAAAATAGAATTTAGACATATTGTATTATTATATGATGTTATATGTTATGCCATGTCATATCATAAATTACCATATCATTTTATATTATAGTCATGTAGGGACGTGAGTGGAGAAGGAAGCCCACTCCAGTATTCTTGCCTGGAGAATCCCATAGACAGAGGAGCCTGGCGGGCTACAGCCCAGGAGGGTCTCAAAGACTCAGAAATGACTGAGAGAATAAGCACAGAGATGTGAAAGTTGAGCCACAGAGAAAGCGGAGCACTGAAGAACTGACATTCTCAAATTGTGGTGTTGGAGAAGACTCTTGAGAATCCCTTGAACTATAAGGAGATCAAACCAGTCAATCTTAAAGGAAATCAACCCTGAATATTCACTGAAAGGACCGATGCTGAAGCTGAAGCTCCAATACTTTGGCCACCTGATGCAAAGAGATGGCTCATTGAAGAAGAACCTGACACTGGGAAAGATTGCAGGCAAAAGAAGGGGTCGGCAGAGGATGAGATCTTTAGGTATCATCACTGACTCAATGGCCAGGAATTTGAGCAAACTCCAGGAGACAGTAAAGGACAAAGGAGCCTGGTAGGCTGCAGTCCATGGGGTCGCTAAGAGTCGGACATGACTGAGCGACTTCACTTTCACTTTTCACTTTCGTGCATTGGAGAAGGAAATGGCAACCCACTCCAGTGTTCTTGCCTGGAGAATCCCAGGGACAGGGGAGCCTGGTGGGCTGCCATCTAGGGGGTTGCACAGAGTCGGACACAACTGAAGTGACTTAGCAGCAGCAGCAGCAGCAGCAACAACCTGCTAAGAAGCGAAAGACCCCACCCAGTGCTGCAGACTCCACTCCAAAGTGCCCCTCCCACCTACTGAAGTCTTAGTCAAGGTGGAGGTTTACAGTGTGTGCAAAAGTCTGAATCAACGGCCCTTCCAAGAGGCCTGGTCCTGTGTTCTCTCCATTATGCTGGGGAAAGCTCACATACTCAGCAGCTTCAGTTTCTTCACAGATAAAATGTATTTCTCTCAGCAAGATTGAAAAGAGTAAGTGAGAGGACAGTTAGAAAAGCATTTTTCTGAAGTTCAGGAAGGTATTTTTCTGAAAGTAGTTTTACACATGTATACAATTGCTTCTGGGACTTCTCCAGAACACCCCCTAACACGGTATGTTTAAATCTAAGCTCATAAGCATCTTCGTCACCTAAGTTCCCCTCAAGGATGAGAAGCCAAACCTGTGGGGTCTCCCTGGGCATCAGTGATGACAGACGCCCCCCACCTCCAGGCTCTTCCTCGGGCCCATAGCAAAGCCTGTTGATCTATTTCTCCTTCTTGAACCCCAATCTTTTAGCCTTCCTGCTCTTTTCTTCGATGTCTGTGCTTCCATTCTCAAGCACAGGGCTTATCACCTGACCACAGGTAGAGGTGTATTTAACACTTAACAATTTGTTTTTTCACTTCTGCCTCCTCTTTGTTTAGAGGAAAAAGGATTTGAGGCATTTGCCAATAATAGAGGAAATAATAGAGATTGAATACTTGAGCACATTTCATCCAAGAAAGATAAACCTCAGGTGAGGCATGAAGGAAATTTCATGCATACTTGTCAGTAACCTGCTATTCTTCTTTGCTGACAGAGCTCTGTCTATTTCATTCACCTGTGCTACCAAGCCATGTGTACAGGGAATAGACCTCCAGCTCTAGGAAGGATCTGTCCTGAAAGTCTAATTCAGTGTTGGCCCTTCTGTTCCCTTCTCCTGGTTATTAGATTAGGAGAAGCATGTGAAACAGTCTGCCCAGAGGCATGTGCAAAAGTCTGCGGGCAACCCCTCTCCTTCCTGCAGTCAACATGGCCATGCACTCATGTGACAAATACACCTCCCAGAGTTATCCTGGCCCTCTGAAGAGAAATCAACAAAACAAAACACGCTGAAGCAAAAGATGCAGACAGAAAGGGGGTGGCCTCCCTGAGTCATCAAATTGTCCAAAACCAGAACCACCACTGCTCCAGCCTTCTTCAGTAAGTCCATGCTTTCCCCAAATTTTCTTTAATATCAGTGGAGTAGGAGTTCTTAATATCAGTGGAGAAGGAAATGGCAACCCACTCCAGTGTTCTTGCCTGGAGAATCCGAGGGACGCGGGAGCCTGGTGGGCTGCCGTCTATGGGGTCACACAGGGTCGGACATGACTGAAGCGACTTAGCATCAGTAGCAGGACTTCTCCAGGGTGCATATCCTAAACATTGCTGAAAGTTAATATATGAATGTGCATATGAGAATCAGTTGAAATAGTGTTCAATATGAGTCACAACCCTGGCTAAAGCAGACAGATAAATAAAATTGCAACTTTGTGTCCTAAATATCAAAACCAGCCATTTGCACAGAAAGGAGATGTTTTCTGTGCCAAGACGAATCAACAATCAACAAGAGAAGTTCTTCTCGTGGGCTGTGAAAAAGGAACAAACAAAAATTTATATGTTTGTGTTTCTGAAAAATCCTACATGTAGGCCAGGAAGGCTGTTAGAGAAAACCATTCCCAAGAGGGCACAGACGGTGACAGGAGGTCAGTCCAGCGGCATGGTGGTTCTGGGTGGCCCTGGGAGTACCAGTTCAGATGCTTAGATTCCAGTCCACAAATAAGCTTTTCGCAGACCTGCACCTGATAACAAAGTGAAATATCCTGAGCAGAATATGAATATTGCTCAGCACAGTTATTCTGTGCTGCCCTCAGAGTCTGGCACACAGAAGAAGCTCAAAATATGAGATGAAATTTTGGTGGTAGAGTCCTTTAATGTATCAGACATTCATTTGAATAATTAACACTTTGTCGTTTTTTTGGAGTTCTACACAAATTTATTTCCTTCATTTTAATCTTCTAAATAAGTCCGTTGAAGACAGGCTTGCTATAGTTGAAGGCCTCTGAGGACATTTCTAGAACTTTCTGGAAAGGACTGAACTTTCTCAGTTGGTACTTCTTATTTGAATAACGTCCTTCTGTTCTACCAGGGTCTTCCCAGGGGCCCCAGGTTCAGCTCAATGCCCAGCTCAGATGATCAATAAATATTTGTCATGACAATGAATAAAACATGAGAAAACTTGATTTTTTTCTATGAAACAAAGCAGACTCAGACATAGATTTGTGGTTGCCAAAGGGGTAGGAAGGGAAGTATTGGGAGTCGGACATTAGCAGATGCAAACTATAATATATAGGACGGATGAACAACAAGGTCCTGTTGTATGGCACAGGGAGCTATATTCAGTATCCTCAGATAAACCATAATAGAATAGAATATATAATAAATAAAGAATGTATGTGTGAGTGTGCCTATATAACTGAATCACTCTGCTGTACACTGAAAACAAAGACAACATTGTAAATCAATTGTACTTCAAAAAAATTTTTTAATAAAAATAGTTAAAGGCATGCAATGGGGAAAAACTTGCACTGTTAGTTTTTTTAAAGAATAAGGTAGAAAATAAGGGTCCTAAATGATTGAGAGTGAAAGTCAGGGTTGAGACAGAGAAAGAAGGTAAACACACGATGTCCCATCTTCTCTGGCACAAAGCACGACGCTGCTCAGAGTTACAGAGATTTTAGTTAGGCAAACCCTGTGCTTTGGTGGATGTATTTGCTCCCATAAAATAGAAAACAACCTCAGTTTACCTCAAAGTCAATATTCAGGACACTAATTTTATCTCCAGTGGGAAAGCCTGATTGCAGACAGGGGCTTGTTGTAATGCTAGCTTTTCCCACCCATGCCAGCGCTAACATCAAGGACAGTAGCGACAGCACTCGATCGGCACAGTGTCCAACACAGGCACTGCATGAACCTGCACCCCATCCAGCCACCGGCTCGGAGGCAAGGTCATGTCTGTCTGTTCTCAGATGTGAAACCCAGCTCCGTTAGAACTAAAGGGGCATCTGGGATTCCAACCCAAATGGGTTTGACTCCAAGGAAATGTTCATGGATGATCATTTCATTCTTGATAAAAACCCTATCCAGTTTTCAGGTAAGCAGTTTTAAATGCATCTCTTCTAAAATAAATTATTTTTATTTGTTCCTGCTATTGCTACTAGTAATACTTCCTGCCCTAACAGGTCAAGCCTGCTCCATTAACAGGATGATGTCAGCTTTTGCTCACATTTTCTTTCTCTCCGGTATTTGCACCTCTCCTCTCTGCAACATGGCGACCCACTCCAGTATTCTTGCCTAGAAAATCCCACGGACAAAGGAACCTGGTAGGCTTCAGTCCATGAGGTCACAAAGAGTCGGACACGACTGAGTGACTTCACTTTCTTTCTTTCTTTCTCTGCCACAAGGCTGACTCCAGTGCTGGCAAGTACTCACACAAGACAGTCTGACCACCCAGGAGCATCTGATCCCCTAAGCTTAGATCTGCTGCTCGTCCCAAAAAGCAGCTAAAACCTCAAAGGGAAAACCGTTTCGCTCCTCCTAGCAGAAAATTACTGGTTGCTTCAAGGACATTAGTTACCAGGTCGAAAATTTCATAGTTTATTTCTATCTATTTAAGAAAGAGGGAAAGAAAGAAGACAGAAAATGAATCCTGTTGAAATCTACAATCAATGCCCCAAGCGTCGCAGTTTATTAGGTTATGCTGGCCATATGGTATCTGCAATTTGAAGTGCAGAAAGATAATCGCTGCAATTAGGTGAACCCTCTTATACCATTTGAGCAAAAACATCTCTGAGATAGCTATAAATTTTCTGTTTAATACATGTAACTCTTCCAGAGAAATCACCTCTGTTCTTTGGAGAACAATTGATGCAAAGGTAATGCTCGTTAGATGAATTTAACACTCACCTTAATTGGGCACTCCTGTATTTCATTAATTCCAAAGTAGCACTAATTTTCCAAATGGGTGATTAGGATACACAAATATTGCTATCTTATCATCATTGCTGCATAACATTTGTGAACCTCAGATGCTTTAAAATTTCTCTGAAAATAAGGAACTAAACTGATACTAATAATACCTTACATTATCATCCCAATGAAATAAACATATAAAATGTCTTATAAGATAAAACAAAAATAAAACATAATTTTTCTCCATTAAATGTCACAACATCCTTGTGTGAAATGTATAGGTCAATTATATTGTCACTATTTGTAATAAGGAAATGGGATTAGAACCCAAGGTTAAAAAAAGTCAGGTGAATTACCTTAACTTGAATTTTTTCACTTGTTAGTTTCGTGTCACACCCTGCTTTTTACTACTTGAGAAATCTCCTTTTTCATAATGCAGCAAAATATTCAAATTTTTCTTTTGCAGCCTAGCAATGAATTGTGAGAATCCTGGTGCAAGAAAATAACTCTGTCAGTTTCTTTCATACACCTCTGATCACCTCCTTCTTTCCCTTTTAAGAATTCTTCACCCTCCTAAATATTCTAAGATAATCTCTGACCTTTAACTCAACAAGATCTGTGTATTTCTTTTACCATATAAGGAAAGTTATTCACAGGTTCCAGAGACTAGGAAATAGACATCTTTGAGGGGCCATTATTCTTTATAGTAACTAAAAGCTGGTACTAAATTTACTGTTATGTAACCATCATCATTAAAAAGAGATATAGTTGTGAAGATTTCAAATTGCTCAGATTGGATTGCTATATGAGTAAATCAAAACATAAATGAATGACAATAGCTTTCAGCTGGCTTAGAATGGAAAAGCCTTAGTTACAGAAGTCCTAGGGCCAAACTATGCCCTTGACTTTGTCCAACTTTCATTTTCTCTTTTTTTGAGCATCCAACTTTTTCTAGCTTTATTGAAATGTAATTGACATGATGTTGTGTAAGTTTAAGGTGTACAGTGTGTTGACCTGATACACGTATATATTACAGTATGATTGCCACATTATAATATGATTAGCCAATGCATCACCCAATTACCATTTCTCTTTTGTTGTGAGAACATTTAAGATCTAACCCCTTAGCAACTTTAAGGAATACAGCAGCATTGTTGACTATCATCACAACTCTGTGCATTAGATCTCCAGAATGCATTCATCTTCTAACTGCAAGTTTGTACCCTTTGACCATAATCTCCCTAATTCCTCTGTCATTGGTAATCACCATTATACTCTCTCACCATTCAACTTTTTGGCATCATTTTGGACATCATAATAGAAGACCATCATCAAATCGTTAGCCATTGTGAAGTCTAGAAAGAGCGTAAACTTCTGCTCATATGCCAATTTAGAAAGTTCTTCTAAAGGCTTAACTAATAAGCTTAATCTTGTGGGATAGATTTCAATAGTTTTCATGTAAAACCTCTTGCCTGAGTCCAGAAAGGAAACATATAGTCACAGGGTGAGGGACGCTCACTCTTGCAGTGGTGATAGTGGCGATTGCTAAATCCTCACACTCTCAGGGAGTCTATCATGTCTCTGAGGAGGATGTGAATTCCTTTCACTGGAATTATAGCACTGATGGGGCCCCACAAAGGGAAAGCCTGAACTTAAAATGAACCCAACAAGAAGAAAAACAGAAATATAGAGAAAAGATACTTGCAAGTGCCTTGCTCAAAATACATCTGAAGCCATTACTCCTGGACTTTTCAGTCCCGTCAGCCAATATGGCCTCTATTTGTTTACACGCATTTGAGTTGGGTTTCTCTCAGTTTCCAGCAAATGTCCTGCCTATTCCAAAGCTATGACATCAAGACCTTTTGCCTGTTTTAGTCACAAACTTGGACAATGTCTTTCTTTCTCTTTACAGTTGAAGATACACCTATGGGCTTAGTCCAAAGAGAGTCTGATCACAGGCAGAGGTTTTCGGGTGAGCATGCTAATCTCTTCACATTTACAATTTCATTTTATCCTCCCAATAGCCCTTTGAGTTAGCTGCTGCACTTTGCAAGGGACCTAATCATAGCTTATATGATTTTCAGCTATTGTTCACTTACTACGTAACTCTCAATTGCTCAGTCCCAACATGGCTACCTTTGCTTGCTTTATAGTGTTCATTATGACCACACGCTGGCATCGTAACAACCTGCAACATACCATTCATCCTTGAGCTCTGTGCTTGATTTGTCTGTTGAGAATGTGTTTTCTCCAGAAGCACATAAAGAACTAAGAATGCGTGTGGAAGTCGTCCCAGGAAACAAATGTAAGGGGTAGTGGGAGGTGAGTCGATAAAATGAAGAAAGCTCATAAAGAAGGCTAATTTGAACTGTGAACCCATGGTGGGGTGGGGGCCGGTGCGGGAGAGCACTAGAAAACACTGCATGCCATGCCTGAGACTCACTCTATCCAGGGGAGGATGCTGGTGCTTCTCTGGTCTCAGTTTACTCTCAACCCAGGACCAAAATACTGGGTAGAATTCCTCTGAGCCTTTCTCCCTGACATTGATTGGGCAGACCCTGAGGGTTCTCAGCAGACCGGTTAGTAGGGACCCTGTGTGAGGAAAGGGCTGGTCTCCCCTGGCCAGAGCTGTAGGGCTGCAGGAAGTACGGATATCCAGCCATGGCTACAAGCACAGAAGGTGGTCCTTCAGTGACCTTGAAGCTGCAGTCCAGCCAGATGATCCCCTCCTCTGCCTCCTTAACCGCGTTTGCTGCCCCACACATCTCTTGCCCATGCACCCTCCGTGCATCCACACACCTGCCAAGGCCCTGGCTCATGGCTTCCTGGTTGCTCAGCAGCTGGGGATCAACTCTGACCCCCAGAAGCCGTCTGGCAGACTGCATCTGTATTTTACCTGGGGAGGCAGGAGGCTCAGCTGTGGGGATGAGGGCATCTGCCAAGTCTGAGGGGCACCCTCGGGTCCTCTCCATCCATCCAGGTGCCTCATGAAGTTTCCTTATAACCTAAGGTTACCCTTTCATCACATTTTACTATTTACACTCCAACTCTTTTAAATTGCAGTGTGCTTTCTCTCAGAATCAGATGAATATAAGGGGTCTGCGGTCAGTCCATCAGGTGAAGGTTGATACCTGGAGGGTGTGGGGTCCCCAGCATGCCGGCCAGTCTGGCACTCAGCCTGAGTATTCATCTCCCATCGGGAATCATCTCCTGGGATGGTGACAGACAGGGAACAGGGAGGGGTGGGGACAGAGGTCTACTTGGTCCAGCCCCACATGCTAGGGCTGCCGTGGCAGGAAGCCTGGGGTGTGGCCAGGAGAGGGCAGGGTGGCAGTCAACAGGCAGGAAGGCAGGCTGACACATTGGTCCGTGGTCTTCTGCCCTTGGGGCCAGATAATGAGCAGGTACAGGGGATATGAGGTGATAAAATGCTTTTTCCAAAACCTAGGACCCCATCTTCCCATCCCCCTCCAGACAGATCTGGATTTGAACTGTGGCTATACAGTGGTTTTTTTTTTTTAAATTGAAGTATAGCTATTTACAATGTTGTAATAATTTTTGCTATACAGCAAAATGATTCGGTTTTATTTATTATTTATTTATTTATTTAATTTATTTATATTTAAGACTTCCCAAGTGGCACTAGCAGTAAAGAACCTACCTGCCAGTGCAGGAGATGTCGGAGACGTGGGTTTGATCCCTGGGTCAGGAAGATCCCCTGGAGGAGGGCATGGCAACCCACTCCAGTATTCTTGCCTGGAGAATCCCATGGACAGAGGAGCCTGGAGGGCTATAGTCCATAGGGTCACAAAGAGTCAGACATGACTAAAGAGACTTTAACACACATCTATTCGGTTTTATATGCGTATTTGTTATTATATTCTTTTCCATTATGGTTCTTTATGCTGTACCACAGGACCTTGTGGCTTATCCACCCTATATGTAATAGCTCACACCCCCATTCTGAAGCACTGGGAGGTAAACCAGGTGAACCACACCTCCATCCTCCTCTCTGTCATCAGCACAAGGAGGCCAACAGGCTTTCCACACAAAATTAAACTAAACCACAGAACCACTGTACATGCCTCCACTCTTAGGGGCTGGCTCTCCATGCCCAGAGGTGTTTCCATGGCCCTATTGCAAGAAAACTCTACCTGACCAGATGCTGCTGCAGTCACCATGCTGAAATTGGCCAGAGAGTGGAGACCCAGGCCACCCTCAGGGTAAGCTGCTGGAGGCTCAAAGGCTGAACCCGGGATGAGAGGCCTGGGAAAGTGGGGAGGGGTGGTTAACCCTGGAAACCCCCATAACCAATCTCAGGCCACATAGATGAACTCAGCTAAACACAGCTCCTGAAAGGCAAGTGGACATCCCAGAGCTAGAAGTTGAGTCGTAAGTGAGGGGCTGTTAGGGAAATTAAATATAGTCTCATTTAGGCTTCAGAGACAAAGCAGAGCAGGCCTCTGACCTTGCTTCTAACCTGCCCTGACACTGCCCTCACTGGGAGGGCCCTGACTGCCTGCTCTGAGGGCAAGCCTTGTGGCACCACAGATAAGACGGGGGAGGAGTCTTGAGATTGTTGAGCCCTGGAAGGTGTCTGGCCAACCATGCCCTGGGCTTAACGACATTCCAAGTTTTATAAGGCAAATAAAACAGCATTAAGTGCTGGTAGTGGTAAAGAATCTACCTACACTTTAGGAGATGCAAGATTACAGGTTTGATCCCTGGGTGGGGAAGTTCCCCTGGAGGAGGATATGGCAACTCACTGCTGTCTTCTCGCTTAGAAAAATTCAGTGGACAGAGGAGCCTGGCAGTCTTCAGTCCAAAGGGTTGCAAAGAGTCAGATATGACTGAACACACACACAAAGAGCTGCAACTTGCTCACAGACTGATGACATATCAATTTGCACTCTGGGATTATAATTATAAGAAGGAACCTGAATTGCAGTCTTTGAAGTCTCATTCATGGAATGGACATGCTATCTGGGATCTTTTCCCAGTTGGGACTCCAGATGTGCTGTGACATCCCAGTGATATTTAAGTCTGGATGTTGGTCAAAACCTAATTTGGTGATGCACCCTCTGCTGTTTCTATTTTTCTTTTCTTTTAATATCAGTATATTGAAAGTAAGTTAGATAATTCTCTAATAAATATTGATATTATTTATTTATATGTAGTAGTAGTGTTAGTCACTCAGTCATGTCTGACTCTTTACAAACCCATATACTGTAGCCTGCCAGGATCCTCTGTCCATGGAATTCTCCAGGCAAGAATACTGCAGTAGGTTGCCATGCCCTTCTCCAGGGAATCTTCCTGACCCAGGGATCAAACCCAGCTCCCCTGCATTACAGGAGGATTCTTTAGTGTCTGAGCCACAAGGGAAGCCCTATTGGTAGGGCTTATTTTGTTAACAAATCCTTTGAACCTGAGATGAAAATGAAAGGTTTATACAAAACAGGGTCAAGGAGCAGAGTCCAGGAGAGGAAAAGATGAGGCCAGACCTCGCTGTGCTCCCGCAGTCATGGTGGGCTCCTAGGGGCAGAGTGCACAGAGGCGCTACTAGCCTGTCCTTCTTATAAAGATGTTACTGTAGAGAAGGCTGGCCTGGCCCTGTAATTCACAGACAGGGTCTGAATAGATCATTCCGGATACTTAGTCAAACTCTTAATGCCAGAAAGGAAGAGGAAAAGACAGCCTTTCCTTCCAGGATGTTCTATGAAACAGGGCTATTTCTATTCAGTGGCTCTACTGAAGGATTACTGAGATGTGCTGTGGGCTGTGACGGTTGGCATTCTGCCAGCATTGACTGCGTGCCCACCATGCACAGTGAGACCCCGGGCATCCACAAGGAGACAGGACTCATCATCTGACCTCAAAGCTGGAGAGGACTATGTGGAGAGCATCCCAAAGCACGGGTGAGAGCTCTCCAGGGATGCAGGGAAGGCCCTGGGGAGGTGCACAGGGATGAACTGGAGCAGCAGATCAGCAGCAGATTAGAATTTCAAGCAGACACCTCAAAAACCTGAATGTCCACCCTTGTGCTCTGTGACAGTAAATTTTATATGCCAACATGGAAGGAATCTTTGGATAAGATTGACATTGAATGTGTTAACTTTGAATAGGCAGATCACTCTCCATCATATGAGTGGGCCTTGTCTGATCAGTTGAAGGCCAGAATAGAACAATACGTCTGGCCTCCTTCCTGCCCCTCCCCTCAGCACAGGGAAGTGCACAGCCATCAGCTGACCTTGGACTTGATCTGCGCCACTAGCTCACCTGGGTCTTGAGCCTATGGCCATACTGCAGACATAAACATGGCAGCCTCTGTAATCACATGAGCCAATCCCCTATAATAAATCTCTGTATAGTATATATGAACACATCCATACATACAAGCGCACATGTGTTTTCACTCACCATTGGTTCTGTTTCCCTGGAGAACCCTGACTAATACGTTTCTGCTCGCATCAAGAAGGCAGCCTGAGGGCCTGACTTCATTCTGGTGGCATGGAGCAGGGTGGGAGCAGGGTGTGGGTGGAGGTCAGGCACAGGGCAGACGGCTGAGGTGGACCTCCACTGGTTAAAGCTCTTGGACAGAACTTTAAATTCATAAGAGTTTAGAGGTTCCAGAAATCCAGGCCGCCCACGCCCTAAGCCCTCTGTTAAAGGCTGTTATTCAACCAGGTGTAATTGGAGCTTTTATCCCAGCAATATGGATTGTCCATTTAGTTGGAAATGGGTGATTCCACTACCAATCAATTTTTAAATTGTTCCTTTCTAGGACAAATTGTGTGTCTGACACATGTGAAAAAGAGTCTTCAAAACAAGCTGGGCAAAAAAACAACATTTCAAAATAATGCACCCAGTATGATTCCTTTGGAAAAAGCCCAAACCCTGCTAAAAGCAGACAATTTAATGCTTAGAGATATACATATTGCTGATGGGGTAAGGAGAATAAAGAAAAATAGGTGGATAATTAAGATAAAATGCATAGTAGTGGTTCTTTCTGCACGGGGGGGCCAGGGGTGGGGGAAGAGGGGAGCACAGGGAGATGTGAACAAAGAGGGTAGGCAGGAGTTTCAGCAGTGAGGTAATTTCCTGTTTGTGCTGTTTGAGGCTCATTTTAATCCCTAAAGCATATGTATGTGTGTGTGTTCATTCAAATTCTGTGCATTCAAACTAAAAAAAAAAAAAAATGATTACATGATAAGGAACATACTTTGTGATTTCCTGGTCCAAAACAACTTAAAGTTATTGTTACAGGAATCCAGAAAATAATCATAAATAAACATTCTTGCCCTCATCATGCATTCCAACAGTGGCTGCCACCATGCATCAGAGTAATATCTAATTTGTTAAAGGTAATATCCAGCCTCTGTCTGAAAATATGAATGACTGAAACTAGTCCTTTGCCAACGTAACATGAATAAAAGGTGATCAGTGTGTAGAAAGCGGTAAAATTTAAAAAATAAAAGTATAATTAAAATTCAGTTCATTCTAACACAATGCATCTTTGTTTTTTTTGTTTGTTTGTTTGTTTCAGTTTGGTCTTAATTGCAGCATGTGGGTTCTTTAGTTGCAGCATGCAGAATCTAGTTCCCTGCATGACCAGGGATGGAACACAGGTCACCTGCATTGGGAGCTCTGCCACATGTTCGCTATAGGAACTCATACAAACCCCTGAGCCTCATTTTGTTTCTCTTGGAGATATATCTGTGTAGAAAGGTCACTTTGAGGGCCAAGAGAGATTTGTAAAATAGAAAGTATTTTGAAAATATAAAATAGGACAAAAAATAATAATAAGATGTCAGATATTAAAAGTAACTAAAAGCTTCAATCCCAATAAAAATTCTAGCAAGTTATTTCATGGATATCAAAAAAGTAATTCTAAAGTTTTTATGGAGAGGAGGCAAAAGATCCAGAAGAGCCAACACAGTACTGAAGGCGAACAAAGTTATAGGACTGGCCTACTCAACTTCAAGACTTGCTATAAAGCTATCATAATCAAAACAGTCTGCTACTGGTGACCGGACAGTTCCGGATCAGTGCAACCAAATAGAGAGGCCAGGAATAGATCCCCATGAATGTAGCCAATTGATTTTTGACAGAGGAGCAAAGGTAACACAGATGATGCTGGAGGAACTGAATAACCACACACACAAAATTGAATCTAGACACAGACCTCACACCCTTCACAAGAATGAATTCAAAATGGATCACAGATGTCTGTATAAAACACAAAAAAAACTATGAAATGCCTAGAAGATAATATAACAGAAAATCTGGGTAAGCTTGGGCAGGGCCAATGATTTTTTCAGATACAAGACCAATGACAAGATCCGTGAAAAAGATACTTGATAAGGTTGATTAAAATTAAAAATTCCTACTCTGTGGAAGATGGTATCAAGATAATTTGAAGATAAACCACAGACTATAAGGTATTTGAAAAGACACATCTGATTAAGGACTGTTACCTAAAATATACAAAAACTTTTAATATGTGGAATCTATAAAAATGGTATAGAAGAAGTAGAAATAGGACATAGAGAACAAATGTATAGACACCAAGGGGAAAAGGGGAGTGAGATGAATTGGGAGACTGGGATTGACATATATGTACTTACTATGATAAAACAGATAACTAATGGAACCTAAAGGGAACTCTGCTCAGTGCTCTGTGGTGACCCAAATGGGAGGGGGGATATATGTATATGTATGGCCAGGAAGGGCAGTGGTAAGGAGATACCCCTCCTCCAAAGTAAGGAGCAGTGACTGTGTTTTGCTAGAGCAGCCGTGAAGAGATACCCCACGCCCAAGGTAAGAGAAACCCAAGTAAGATGGTAGGTGCTGCAAGAGGGCATCAGAGGGCAGACACACTGAAACCATACTCACAGAAAACTAGTCAATCTAATCACACTAGGACCACAGCCTTGTCTAACTCAATGAAACTAAGCCATGCCTGCAGGGCAACCCAAGATGGGCGGGTCATGGTGGAGAGGTCTGACAGAATGTGGTCCACTGGAGAAGGGAATGGCAAACCACTTCAGTATTCTTGCCTTGAGAACCCCATGAACAGTAGGAAAAGGCAAAATGATAGGATACTGAAAAAGGAACTCCCCAGGTCAGTAGGTGCCCAGTATGCTACTGGAGGTCAGTGGAGAAATAACTCCAGAAAGAATGAAGGGTTGGAGCCAAAGCAAAAACAATACCCAGCTGTGGATGTGACTGGTGATTGAAGCAAGGTCCGATGCTGTAAAGAGCAATACTGCGTAGGAACCTGGAATGTAAGGTCCATGAATCAAAGTAAATTGGAAGTGGTCAAACAGGAGATGGCAAGAGTGAACGTCGACATTCTAGGAATCAGCAAACTAAAATGGACTGGAATGGGTGAATTTAACTCAGATGACCATAATATCTACTACTGAGAGCAGGAATCCCTCGGAAGAAATGGAGTAGCCATCATGGTCAACAAAAGAGTCCAAAATGCAGTACTTGGATGCAATCTCAAAAATGACAGAATGATCTCTGTTCGTCTCCAAGGCAAACCATTCAATATCACAGTAATCAAAGTCTATGCCCCAACCAGTAACACTGAAGAAGCTGAATTTGAACAGCTCTATGAAGACCTATAAGACATTTTAGAAATAACACCCCAAAAAGATGTTCTTTTCATCATAGGGGACTGGAATGCAAAAGTAAGAAGTCAAGAAACACCTGGAGTAAAAGGCAAATTTGGCCTTGGAATGTGGAATGAAGCAGGGCAAAGACAAATAAAGTTTTGCCAAGAAAATGCACTGATCATAGCAAACACCCTCTTCCAACAACACCAGAGAAGACTCTACACGTGGACATCACCAGATGGTCAACATCGAAATCAGATTGATTATATTCTTTGCAGCCAAAGATGGAGAAGCAGTCAACAAAACCAAGACCAGGAGCTGACTGTGGCTCAGATCATGAACTCCTTATTACCAAATTCAGACTCAGATAAAAGAAAGCAGGGAAAACCGCTAGACCATTCAGGTATGACCCAAATCAAATCCCTTATGATTATACAGTGGGAGTGAGAAATAGATTTAAGGGCCTAGATCTGATAGATAGAGTGAGATCTGATAGATAGAATGAGGTTCATGTACAGGAGACAGGGATCAAGACCATCCCCATGAAAAAGAAATGCAAAAAACCAAAATGGCTGTCTGGGGAGGCCTTACAAATAGCTGTGAAAAGATGAGAGGCGAAAAGGAAAGATATAATCATCTGAGTGCAGAGTTCCAGAGAATAGCAAGAAGAGATAAGAAAGCCTTCTTCAGCGATCAATGCAAAGAAATAGAGGAAAAGAACATAATGGGAAAGACTAGAGATCTCTTCAAGAAAATTAGAGATACCAAGGGAACATTTCATGCTAAGATGGGCTCGATAAAGGACAGAAATGGTCTGGACCTAACAGAAGCAGAAGATATTAAGAAGAGGCAGCAAGAATACAAGGAAGAACTGTACAAAAAAGATCTTCATGACCCAGATAATGTTGATGGTGTGATCACTAATCTAGAGCCAGACATCCTGGAATGTGAAGTCAAGTGGGCCTTGGAAAGCACCGCTATGAACAAAGCTAGTGGAGGTGACGGAATTCCAGTTGAGCTGTTTCAAATCCTGAAAAATGATGCTGTGAAAGTGCTGCACTCAATATGCCAGCAGATCTGGAAAACTCAGCAGTGGCCACAGGACTGGAAAAGGTCAGTTTTCCTTCCAATCCCAAAGAAAGGCAATGCCAAAGAATGCTCAAACTACTGCACAATTGCACTCATCTCACATGCCAGTAAAGTAGTGCTCAAAATTCTCCAAGCTAGGCTTCAGCAACACGTGAACCATGAACCTCCTGATGTTCAAGCTGGTTTTCGAAAAGGCAGAGGAACCAGAGATCAAATTGCCAACATCCACTGGATCATGGAAAAAGCAAGAGAGTTTCAGAAAAACATCTAATTCTACTTTATTGACTATGCCAAATTTTTTGACTGTGTGAATCACACGTGAAAAATCCTTCAAGAGATGGGAATACCAGACCACTTGACTGACCTCCTAAGAAATCTGTAATGCACCTCAAGAAGCAACAGTTAGAACTGGACATGGAACAACAGACTGGCTCCAAACAGGGAAAGGAGTACGTCAAGGCTGTATATTGTCACCCTGCTTATTTAACTTATATGCAGAGTACATTATGAGAAATGCTGGGCTGGAAGAAGCACAAGCTGGAATCAAGATTGCTGGGAGAAATATCAATAACCTCAGATATGCAGATGACACCACCCTGACAGAATGTGAATAGGAACTAAAGGGCCTCTTGATGAAAGTGAAAGAGGAGAGTGAAAAAGTTGGCTTAAAGCTCAACATTCAGAAAATGAAGATCATGGCATCCAGTCCCATCACTTCATGGGAAATAGATGGGGAAACAGTGGCAGTGGCAGACTTTATTTCTTTGGGCTCCGAAATCACTGCAGATGGTGACTGCAGCCATGAAATTAAAAGACGCTTACTCCTTAGAAGAAAAGTTATGACCAACCTAGATAGTATATTCAAAAGCAAAGACATTACTTGCCGACTAAATTCCATCCAGTCAAGGCTCTGGTTTTTCCTGTGGTCATGTATGGATGTAAGAGTTGGACTGTAAAGAAGGCTGAGCACCGAAGAATTGATGCTTTTGAACTGTGGTGTTGAAGAAGACTCTTGAGAGTCCCTTGGACTGCAAGGAGATCCAACCAGTCCATTCTGAAGGAGATAAGCCCTGGGATTTCTTTGGAAGGAATGATGCTAAAGCTGAAACTCCAGTACTTTGGCCGCCTCATGCGAAGAGTTGACTCATTGGAAAAGAGTGTGATGCTGGGAGGGATTGGGGGCAGGAGGAGAAGGGGATGACTGAGGATGAGATGGCTGGATGGCATCAATGACTCGATGGATGTGAGTCTGAGTGAGCTCCGGGAGTTCGCGATGGACAGGGAGGCCTGGTGTGCTGCAATTCATGGTGTCACAAAGAGTCGGACACGACTGAGCGACTGAACTGAACTGAACTGATGGCTATACAGCAGAAAATAACACAATATAATAAAGCAACTGTGCTCCAATTATTAAAAAAAAATTTTCAACAAGAAGAAAACAAGCAATCTCATTTTTAAAATGGACCCAAGATCTTAAGCAAGAAGGATGCACACCTGGCGAATAAGAATATGAAAAGACACACCACATCATATGTCATCAGGAAAAAGAAAATTAGAACAGTAAGATCACACATTCTGAAAGAGATGGGAATACCTGACCACCTGACCTGCCTCTTGAGAAACCTATATACAGGTCAGGAAGCAACAGAACTGGACATGGAACAACAGACTGGTTCCAAATAGGAAAAGGAGTACATCAAGGCTGTATATTGTCACCATGCTTATTTAACTTTTATGCAGAGTACATCATGAGAATCGCTTGGCTGGAAGAAGCACAAGCTGGAATCAAGATTGCTGGGAGAAATATCAATAACTTCATATATGAAGATGACACCACTCTTATGGAAGAAAGTGAAGAAGAACTGAAGAGCCTCTTGATGAAAGTGAAAGAGAAGAGTGAAAAAGTTGGCTTAAAGCTCAACATTCAGAAAACAAAGATCATGGCATCTGGTCCCATCATTTCATGGGAAATAGATGGGGAAACAGTGTCAGACTTTATTTTTCTGGGCTCCAAAATCACTGCAGATGGTGACTTCAGCCATGAAATTAAAAGACACTTACTCCTTGAAAGGAAAGTTATGATCAACCTAGAGAGCATATTGAAAAGCAGAGACATTACTTTGCCAACTAAGGTCCATCTAGTCAAGGCTATGGTTTTTCCAGTAGTCATGTATGGATGTGACAGTTGGACTGTGAAGAAAGCTGAGCACTGAAAATCTGATACTTTTGAACTGTGGTGTTGGAGAAAACATTTGAGAGTCCCTTGGACTGCAAGGAGATCCAACCAGTCCGTCCTAAAGGAAACCAGTCCTGGGTGTTCATTGGAAGGACTGATGCTGAGGCTGAAACTCCAATATTTTAGCCACCTCTTGCAAAGAATTGACTCATTGGAAAAGACCCTGATGCTGGGAGGGATTGGGGGCAGGAGGAGAAAGGGACGACAGAGGATGAGATGGCTGAATGGCATCATCAACTCGATGGACATGAGTTTGGGTAAAGTCTGGGAATTGGTGATGGACAGGGAGGTCTGGCATGCTTCGATTTATGGGGTCGCAGAGAGTCAGACACGACTGAGCAACTGAACTGAACTGAACTGTACTGAAGATCACACCACACACCTATCAAAATGGCCAAAATCCAGAACACTGACATCACCAAATGCTGGTGAGAATGTGGAGCAACAGGAAGTCTCATCATGGCTATTGGGGATGCAAGATGTTGCAGACACTCTGGAAGACAGGCAGGTGACTTTTTACAAAACTAACTGTACTTTTGCCATAGGAGCCAGCACTCACGCTCCTTGGTATTTCCCCAGAGGAACTGAAAACATGTTCACACAGAAACCTGCACATAGATTTTTATTGCAGCTTTATTCACAGTTGCCAAATCTGGGAAGCACTTAAGATGTCCTTCAGTAGGAGAATAGGTAAATAAACCACAGTCCATCCAAACAATGGAATATCATTCAGTGAAAAAAAGAAATAAACTACCAGAGTACAAACAGAAGGAGGAAATTTAAATGAATATTACTAAGTGAAAGAATCTGATTTGAAAAGGCTACATACTATGTAATTTCCTTGATAATATTTTGGAAAAGGCAAAACTATGGAAACGGTAAAAGGATCAGGATTCCAGGGGATGGGGGACACGGGAGGAATGGGTTGAGCACAGAGAATTTTCATGCCAATGAAAATACTCTGTATGATTCTATAATGATGAATCCTGTTGTCCAAACCCATAGACCATACAACACCAAGAGTGAACTCCAAGATAAGCTGTGGAATGTGCATCACATAATCTGTCAATGTAGATTCATCAATTGTAACAAATGTACCATCTGGTAAAGGATGTTCACAGTTGGGGAGGCTGTGCATATGTGAAGCACAGGGTATTTGGGAACTCTCTGTCCCTTCTCAGTTTCTCTGGAAACATAAAACTGCTTAAAAAAAAAAAGAAAACTTTTTTAAAATCCCTAAGAGTTTTATAAAAAGTAGCTTGCAAATAAAGCTTAAATTAAACTTTGAAATTGACTATCATCCCCATGATGAGTGATCCTAATGAGTAAACACAATGAGTTTACCACAATGGGTAAATATAGCTGTACACGTAACACAGCTCACAGATTTGTCACTGAGTAAACCCATCCATTCCATAGAGTAAATGAACATTTTCTTTTGTCACTGATTTTCATGTTTTAGCTCTGAATTAATCCATAATACAAACAGTAAAAAGAAAACTTTGCCTTATAATTTTACTGTGTCAGGCTTCTGAGGAGTTTCATTTCTGCAGTATTTAAACATCATTCATAACAGCCACAGAAGGACCACTGCAGATCAGCACAGGCCAGGCAACTGTGCCATCCAGAAATACATTCATGGAGTATACCCCCAGAATGCTTCAGAATAATTTAGTTATCTAGACTTTCAAACCATTTTTCCTTCCTTCAAATAAGAAGCTGCTTTGATTAAAGATGACCTGTCAGGACTTCCTTACCTTGTCCAGATGCCAGACCTCCCTGTGTCCCCAAAGTCACCACAAAGACATCTGTGTCTCCAGAACCTTTGTGTAAAGTCTCTGCTTGAGCCCATCAAAGTGCCTGAAGAAGCATGAATGGAAGGATAAAAGGAGGTAGAGATAAAAGGATGGAAGGATGGATGGGTGCATGGGTGAGTAAGTGGATGGATGGATGGATGGATTGATGGGTGAGTGGATAGTTACAGGGGTGGGTGTATGTATGGATAAGAGAACGGGAAAATGGAAGGATGGCTGGGAGATGAAGCAATGGCTTGCACGACTGTAGTTTTGGCTGCCAAGATAGCTGCTACAACATGGTATTGTTCAGTTCAGTTTGGTCTCTCAGTCATGTCAGACTCTTTGTGACCCCATGGACTGCAGCATGCCAAGTTTCCCTGTCCATCACCAACTCCTAGAGCTTGTTCAAACTCATGTCCATTGAGTCGGTGATGCTATCCAACCATCTCATCCTGTGTTGTCCCCTTCTCCTCCTGCCTTCAATCTTTCCCAGTATCAGAGTCTTTTCAAATGAGTCAGTTCTTCACATCAGATGGCCAAAGTATTGAAGCTTCAGCTTCAGCTTCAGTCCTTCCAAAGAATATTCAGGACTTGTTTCCTTCAGGATTGACTGGTGTTTACTGGTTGTTAATTATCCAGCTGCATACCTGGGTAATTGGGCTCAGCACTTTACGTTTAGTTTCTTAAGGAATCTCCTTAGGAACACTATGAAAGACTTAGAATTATTGCCCCTAAACCTGAAGAAACACAAGCTTTACTTGTTAAATGGGGATCTGGAACTTGTATCCTTGTCTGTCTAACCCTAAAGACTGCTCTTGACCTCATCCCTTCACAGCTACACATGATAGATACTGGTTAAAAGACAATCATGGCTTCTGCCTAAGGACACAGAGTTTGGCTTTCATATCTGATTAAGTCAATGATTATGCTTTGCAAAGGAGGTTTCATTTGCTTTCCATATCTGCCCTGCAGAACTTTTCTTTAAACAATGTCTGCACTCAATTTCTTGCTGAGACTACTTCCCAGGGTTCAGTTACTAGACATCTAGTGGTTTAAAAATAGTTCTGACTATGATCCAGATGCTGCACTTTACACGTATCTTTCGTCTTTACAAGTATACTTTATAAGCATCTTTACAAGGCTCTTTCGTCCTTCACGTCACTATGATTATTATACCTCCACATCTCAGGTGAGCAAATGGAGGCTCATACGAGTCTTATGTCCAAGCGGCATTTTCCACCCCAGGTTTCTTCTTTCTCTAAAGTCTATATCCTTAACATCTGTGTCTGAAAAAGAAAAGAGGTCCTAGGAGAAGACGAAGTAGGTGATAAAGGAGGACCCCTCCACACCTGACAAAAACCCTACTGGCTTGTCTTCACCATGGCCACATTGCTGTGTCTCCGAAATGTGTGTGTCTGTGTGTTCAGTTGCTTAGTTGTGTCTGACTCATTGTGGTCCCATGGACTGTAGCCCACCAGGCTCCTCTGTCCCTGGAATTTCCCAGGCAAGAATACTGGAGAGAGTTGCCATTTTCTTGTCCAGGGGATCTTCCCAACCCAGGGACCAAACCTGTGTCTCTTGCATCTCCTGCATTGACTGGTGGATTCTTTACCACTAGCCCCACCTGCAAAGCCCGTGTCTCTGGTAGGTTGTCAAAATTACCAACACAAACCATTAGGATCACCCAGTGCATTGTCTTTTGCCCCAGTCCAGGCTCACAGGGCCATCTTTGTTTCCAGTAGGAATGTCATTTAGATATCCCTGTATGGGATAAACTTGTGGCCCAAGAAGTGTAGGTACCCGCAAGCTTTACCTCCCACACGTGAGGGCCAGTCTCCTGAAATTTGCTTGATGAGCATCAAAATTCTGAGGTCCTCACAAGGCCTAGTTGCCCTGAAAAGCCTAGTTTCTGGGCCTCGGTGACCTCTTGGAAGGCGTTCCCTCCTTCTGCTGTATCCTGCTCTTAACTCAACTCCACCCAGACACTGGGTCACAATGCTTGCTCTTCCTTTAGGTTCAGAATTACAGACCCAAACAAGGGTTAGATGAGAAGAGAAATATCAGCAACTGACAGCTGTCCTGAAAAATGTGATTTAGAATGTGGTTGAAAAAGATGTCTCCTCCCCATCCCCAACTTGGTCTTGGAAACAGTATCCAGGCTTAGTGGAATATACACACTGACCCAATCAGCTGCCCTGACGATCGTGACAGCCTTGGTCTTTAGGGAACAGGATAGAAAGAATGAGAATCATGTTGCTTGCTGTCATGCAGGTTGGAGAGAAAAATGAAACAAGGGTGGAGGTTCCATATACAAAGTGACTTTTACCCCTAGCCTCACCTAACTGGTGAGGTATCCTTCCTTGATATGGAGGAAGAAGTGAGGCTGGAGGAGATGGCAGACCTTTGCTCCTGGCATTTTCCTAAGAGGGTAAAAGTGTTAGCAAAAGCCCATGCATACATTCCAAGAGGACCTGACTGTCCAAGAACAGTCATAAATTAAGGATAAACATAGAAATATGGTGGCTTCCCTGATGGCTCAGCAAGTAAAGAATCCACCTACAATGTAGGAGACACAGGAGACATGGGTCCAATCCCTGGATCAGGAAGATCCTCTGGAGGAAGAAAATGGCAACCCACTCCAGTATTCTTGCCCGGAGAAATCCCATAAGCAGAAGAGACTAGTAGGCTACAGTCCATGGGGTTGCAAAGAGTCAGACACAACCAAGTGACTGAACACATCATAGAAACATGAGGAGAAAAGGTCAGCTTCTTCCATGGACTCTAATTCTCCACTGGACAGTTTGCTATCAATGTTGTCTCCTCTTTGTCTTTCTGCTGAATGACAGCACAGAACTCTATCAGCTATAGACTGATAGTGGATATTAGGAGCTCTCAAATCTTTCCTGCTAATTTTTCCATTTTAACCTTCTAATTTTTTCAGGATATTTCTCCAAACTTGCATATGTCCTTTCCATTTCCTCCTTATGGAGGGCATATTAAATATAGGTTGCAAAAAAATTTCCAAATACTACCTTTTTATTTTTATTGAACTATAGTTGATTTACAGTGATGTGTTAGTTTCTGCAAACTGAATCATCTATACATATACATATACCAACTGTTTTTAGATTATTTTCCCTGTGCTATCTAGTAAATTCTTATCAGTTATCTATTATACATTATAGTCCAAACACTACCTTTTCCCTTGTGGACCAGTGATTAATACTCAGAGCTCTCACTGCCAATGCCCTGGGTTCAATCCCTGGTCAAAGAACTAATATCCTACATGTGACATAGCCAAAATAAATAAATAAATAAATAAATAAGAATTCCAAATACTTCCTTAAAAATTTTGTTTCCCTGTGGGTTTTCTTTCCTGCCAAAAGTTGTAATGAATTGGGTGATGAAACACCAGAGGTGAAAGATAAAGCAAACACGTCTTTCATTTGCATTTTTGGAAGATTGTATACAGCACACCCTGAGTCCCAGCATTACCTACAGACATAACCAATGGTTGCAAGGTGCCAACTCCACTGCAAAATCGGTACAGGAAACAGAAACTGTAGTTTTCACCTCTAGTAGGAATAAAATAAATTTGTGGCTGCTTGACAGAGTCTGATCTTGTGATTTAGGTGTCCTTAATCAGAGAAGTCTCAGGAAGAAAAAGTAGAGTGCATTGGGATAATAAACAGGAAAGCAGGAGAAATAGAAATGTGGGTGCAAGCAGGTTGCTGCCCACTCACATCACTAATAGCCACGGAGGAAAAAGTGTGTGAATTTCCCCACAGAGGGTCCTGAGGTCCTATCCTCATGTGACTGCTGACTTAGTGGGTAAGTGTGGGTGTATTACAGAACTTCAGTTTTCTCATTTATAAACTCTTGATAATTGATTCCTGCCTTGTACGGCTTTCTGAAGGTGATGTAAAACCATAAATGATTCAACAAGGTAAAGTGTAAGGTTGTGAATACATTGCAGTAATATTATTAATATTATATTATCAATAATAGTATTTTGCAACTATTAGACTTTTTCTGCACTTCAAGTCTTCCTCAGAGATGATGTCTCCCAAAGCAAGAGACTTCCCTTTGCTCAAGAACTCATGTTTGTTAACTTGGAAACAATGGAGCCAGTCACTTGCCCTATTTCCTCTCTGTGTGATCCAGCTCCCCCTACTCTCCCTAAGCTGCAGAGAGTGGTTAAACCATAAGCTTGGGGAGACAGTGAGAAGGTCTACATCTCCTTCCATGGCCCATAGAAGGGGGACAAAAACATAAAATCATGGTGTCTTTGAGAAAACACAGAATCAACATGAAATCATTGTGTCTTTGAGAAAACCCAGAATCAAGCATCCTGTGTAGAAAACCAGCCTGGTCTGCTGGGAGCCAGTGTGAGGAACTCCGCCCATGGCAAAGGTCATGAGGAAGGAGGCTTGGCATACGCAAAGGCGTGATCAAGCCTCAGGAAACCCCCTGTTCCCGAGCATCTAACCCCAAAACCAGAGTCTGTTTTATGCTCTCACCTACACCTCTGACTTTACGGGGGGCTCTCCCCCATAACCGTTTCTCTCGGAGGAGTAAACGTGCAGCTCCAAGGCAATAAAAATTCTTGGGCGTGACAAGAGTGTTTCAGCTTACGGACTCCTCTGAAGGTTATCTAGCCCGCCTGTATAGGTTCGTCCGGCCACATGTGATTGTTTACAGCCTCCCAACCTGAGAGGCATGAGATGTTTTAGACTTACTAAAGGCAAATTCTTTTGGGGAGTTAGAAATTATTAGTATAGTGGGTTGGTTAGGAATTATATTGGTGAAGGGTTTTTCATTTATTGTATCAATAATTGCTGCTAATACCCTGCTCTGGGTGGGACAAGGATGTCTCAGGTCAAACCTCTCTGCTGACAGACTAGCTTGTGTGACAGGATTATCCATACTCCTGCCACATGATTGTTTACTACCTCTTAACTATAAACAGCACAGAGAGCTTTGGAGTATTTTGAGAGTCTTAATTAGCATAGGGCTTTTTCTTCTTGTTGAGTCAATGATTGCCACCAGGCCTCCATATCCTTAGGCACCTGGGAATACATTAATCAATGTATTTGGAATATAGCAAAGGAAATACAGTCATTTTTGATGTTAGCAATACTAGACTTTTTGAGTTAATGGATTTTCTCTTTTGTAATAGATCACTGTACTTTGTTATAAATCACTGTGTCCTTGCTATGTAAAAATGTAACTTTATCATATCTTAAGACTAAATAGAGCTTAAAGGGAGCATTGGTGAAAGGATTTTCATTTGTTGGGCTGATGTTTGCTGCTAAATCTCCATGTTCCCTACCCGTATAATGAATATAACTAGCATATAGGAAGAAATAAGTATTAACCTTTGAGCATATAGGAGAAATAAGTATTAACCTTTAAGACTAATCATGTTAACCTTGGGTTAAATAAATTCCTTTCTTGATTGTAACTCACTACACCCTCACCCTATAGGAATGTAACTTTATTTGGAGGGTGGTGCCTGGTTTAAGAAAAAACACTCTTGGAAGAAATAAGTTTTTTGGTTAACAGAAAGAGAGGATCATAAAATGTCAGAAAGTCTCACTCATGGCCAGAAGATGATGTATTATTCCTAAGACCTTTTTTATACATTTATGTGAAGCACCTGATTTTGATAAAGGTCAGGACTGCTGACCCCCGCATGACTCTGTATTCATCCCTATGTGTAACAAAAGGTATATAAGCAAACCCCAAAATAAAGAAATCAGATCAGTTTCCAGAAAGACTGATTCCCCCATGTCGCTTCTTTCTTGCTCCCATTTTTCTGGCTGAATTCCCATCTGGAGCATGGATGCTAGTCCACGTAATCCAAGTTATTCAGCCTCTTTTTCTCCACTAATCTTCCTACTACACTATCCATTTCTAATCTCTCTATATCTGTGATTAAAATGTGTATTTTTCCAAAGATGCCAACTCCGTCCCCACCTTCGAATCACCCTGGATCCACCGGGGCTGGACCCTGGCACTGGTCCATCCCAAACACAAACCCACACACACACACCTCACCATCTGATCTTACTAATGCCTTTTGAGCTTGAGAGTGGAACATAAGTCAAATTACTTAAAAGATAACAATGAAATAGTACAACTGAACATATTTTATAAATTGCACTATACTGTACAAGTATTAACAATGTAAGCCTCTGAATAAAATTCGACACAGAAATGCTATATTACTGCATATACGTGGAATTTAGAAAAATGGTATAGATGATCTTACTTGCAAAGCAGAAACAAGACACAGACATAAGGAGCAAACACATGGACACCAAGAGGGGGAAGCGGGAGTGGGATGAACTGGGAGATTGGGATTGACCTATATACACTCAGTTCAGTTCAGTTCAGTTCAGTTCAGTCACTCAGTCGAGTCCGAGTCTTTGTGACCCCGTGAACTGCAGCACGCCAGGCCTCTCTGTCCATCAGCAACTCCCGGAGTTCACTCAAACTCACATGCATCAAGTTAGTGATGCCATCCAGCCATCTCATCCTGTCGTCCCCTTCTCCTCTTGCCCCCAATCCCTCCCAACATCAGAGTCTTTACCAATGTGTCAGCTCTTCGCATGAGGCGGCCAAAGTACTGGAGCTTCAGCTATATACACTAATATGTATAAAACAGATAACTAATGAGAACCTGCTGTATAGCGCAGGGAACTCTACACAACGCTCTGTGGGGACCTAAGTGGGGAGGAAATCCAAAAAAGAGGGGATATATGTTTGTACATATGGACTTCTCTAGTGGCTCAGATGGTAAAGAATTGGCCTGCAATGCAGAAGACCTGGGTTTGATCGCTGGGTGGGGAAGATCTCCTGGAGAAGGGAATAGCTACCCACTCCAGTATTCTTGCCTGGAGAATTCCATGGACAGAGGAGTCTGGAGAGCTACAGTCCATTGGGTGACAAAGACTTGGACACAACTGAGCAAATAACACACACACGTATACATATAGCTGATTCACTTTGCTATAAAGCAGAAACTAACAACATAGTAAAGCATTTATACTCCAATACAAATTAATAAAAAATAAAATATAAAAAATTATAATGCTCATTCTTCAACAAAGGAGGTCTCTAACTGCTCTCTTCCTCCACAGTGAGGAAGGAAGCACTCAAATAAAGAAGATGTAAGCACAAACTGTGTGCACTGCAGGATACCCACAATGCCCAGACTCCCAGAATTGCAGCATTACTCAAGTCTTTGCAAACAGGAGGGGAAAGAGAGGAAGACAGAGAAGTATGTATAATTTAAAGACAAAATTTTTTAGGCAGTCATCATCGTTCACAAAAAAAGGGGGGCTCTTTTCAACCTATATTTCACTTCTGATGAAAAGTCATGAACAGCCTGGAGGAATAAATTGGAGAAGAGACACACAGGTTCTCTCCGCCTTCAGCAACCAGACAAAATCCTGAAATTCATGAAGGAGGAAGACATAAATGCTGCAGTCACATCTTTCAGAGACTGAGGTCTGTGGCACATGTCAGAGGTTCATGCCCACCTAACCGGGTCATTCTGGGTGTGGGGTCCAAAGGCATTAGCTTAGTGCCTTTCCTTCTCAGAAAATAAAGAGACAGATTAGCAGTGTTTCATGTTGTCTTAAATTCAAATACACAAACAGTATATCTAAATCTCTGCCGGGGTCCAACCCTGTGGATCCAGGGTAATTAGAAGCGGGGACAGAGTCGGCATCCTAGGAAAGAACTATTTAATTAGAAAAGAGGGATTAGGAAGAAAGAGTGTAGTAGGAAAATTTAGTGGAGAAAAAGATGCTGAATAACTTGGTTTACGTGGAAGACCAATAAAACTCCAACACAAGGAATTTGCACCATCTACGTAGACCACCAGTGCCCGCTTGAATAGCGGAGGGTGCCCGCCTTGGACTCCCTCTGGCATGGGTCTTAGAAGCCAGGGCAAGTAAGTAGATATGGTGAGCCTCCATGCTTCAGATGGGAATTCAGCAAGAAAAGAAGAGAACGAGAAAAGACCACACAGGGGAAACCAGTCTTTCCAGGAACTGGTCCTTTTTCTTTATTTTTCAGGTTCGCTTATATACTTTTTGTTATACATAGGGTTGAATACAGAGTCATGCAGGGTCAGCAGACCTGACCTTTATCAAAATCAGGTGCTTCATATAAAAGGTCTTAAGGGTTTTACATCATCTTCTGGCCAGGGGGCCTACTAACATTTTATGACCCTTTCTTTCTGATAACGGTCAGTCAACCAGAAAACTTATTTTTTTCAGGGGTGATTTTTTTTAAACCAGGCGCCACCCTCCAAAGGTACCAGATAAAGTTGCATTCCTATAGGGTGAGGGTGTAGTGGGTTACAATTAAGAAAGGAATTTACTTAGCCTAAAGTTTAATATGATTAATATCAAAGGTTAATACTTGTTTCTCCTACATGCTAGTTATATTCATTATAAGGGCAGGGAATATGGAGATTTTAGCAGCAGATACTGGCTCAACAAATGAAAAACCCTTCACCATATAATTCCTAGTCAACCCAGTATACTAATAATCTCTAACTTCCCAAAAGAATCTGTCTTTAGAAAGCTTAAAATTTCTCGTGCCTCTCACAACTGGGAGGCTGTGAACAATCACATGTGGCTGGATGAGCCTGTCAGGCAGGCTAGAGAACTTTCAGAGGAGTTTGTAAGTTGAAACACTCTCATCACGCCCAGGAATTTGTCTTAACTGGAGCTGTAAGTTAACTCCTTCTCTGAGAGAGGTGGTGTGGGACAGCCCCCTGTAAAGTCAGAGGTATAGGTGACAGCATAAAGCAGTAAAGTAGGAGTAGATGCTGGGGAACAGGGGGTCTCCTGAGGCTCGATCCCACCTTTGCGTATGCCGCGCCTCCTTCCTCATGACATTTGCCACGGGCGGAGTTCCTCATGCTGGCTCCCAGCAAATCTCAGTGGAAATCAACAAATAAAATGTGAGAGCAAAACCAGTGCTTCCAAGGGCTGTGTTCATAGTCCTAGAGCATGATGAAGACAGAGACAGTTAAGACTCCAGACTTCGGTCCCCACTTGACACTAAGGAAGGAGCTGAGATCATTACACTGAACAAAAGCCAGCTAATGGTGCCTATATGCGTATCTGTGATAAATTAATAGTTTAGTAAATAGCTACTTCACAGTGTGTTGGCTTCTTCCCAATAAGTAATTTTGCTAGTTCTTCTAAAAACCATGAGTTGTTCAACTTTTTGTGTCTATTGAATCAAATAACGTATTATTAAAATTTATTTTCCCTGTTTCTGTTTTAAATGAGGCCACTAGGAAATTTTTCATTTCATATACAGATCTCCTTGTGAGACAAACCTGGAACCTGGAACCCTTTTGTAGCAGTGCATACACCTGGATACACCTCTCCTTGAGCAGCAAAATACAAAGAAACTATATGGGACTAAGAATAATTGGGTGTATGGGAGTTAGGGCAAATTCTGGACAAAAAGATACAAAGAAACCAAAAAAAAAACCCAACTGCCACTTTTGAAGAGCCTGGAGCAAAAGGAGGGGTTTTGAAGCAAAGCAGGTTTGCTGCGCATGCCCACTGCACTCAACATCACCAAAGGAATGGGCAAAACACCTAAGCCACCCTTTAAACTCAATGCCTGGACACACCCCTGCCCTCACCCTGTGTAAAGAACTAGTTCACTCCCACCCTTGGCAAGCAAGCAAGAGAACTTGTTTGTTCTCAGTCCACCTTGCTGCAACAGGGGCCCCAATAAAGTCTTGCCTGAATTTTTGTTCTGGCCTCTGATGAATTTCTATTGATTAAGGGGGCAAGGATATGGTTTTTCCAGTAGTCATGTATGGATGTGAGATTTGGACTATAAAGAAAGCTGAGCTCAGAAGAATTGATGCTTTTGAACCGTGGTATTGGAAAAGACTCTTTAGAGTCCCTTGGACTGCAAGGAGATCCAACCAGTCCATCCTAAAGGAGATCAGTCCTGGGTGTTCATTGAAAGGACTGATGTTGAAGCTGAAACTCCAATACTTTGGCCACCTGATGCAAAGAGCTGACTCATTGGAAAAGACCCTGATGCTGGGAAGAGTGAGGGCAGGAGGAGAAGGGGATGACAGAGGAATAGATGGTTGGATGGCATCACTGACTCAATGGACATGAGTTGGTGATGGACAGGGAGCCATGGTGTGCTGTGGTTCATGGGGTCTCAAAGAGTTGGACACGACTGAGAGACTGAACTGAAGTGAACTGAACTGAAGGGGGCAAAGTGATTAAAGAACCCTGGTGAGTAACACATGTATTTATATTGGACAGCTCTGGTTTAGACTAGACTAGAAACACAATGAGAAGGCAATGCACCCCATTCCTGTACTCCTGCCTGGAGAATCCCAGGGACAGGGGAGCCTGGTGAGCTGCCGTCTATGGGGTCGCACAGAGTCGGACATGACTGAAGTGACTTAACAGCAGCAGCAGCAGAAACCCAATACAACTGTGACATTGACCAATGACAATAACAAATGCAGGGGCATCTATGAACAATGCTTAAAGTTGAGTGCAAGGCCATGGAACCATCAAAAAGAAATGGCAACGCTGATTAAAGGAAAAAGCATAATTCTGAGCAAGAGCAGAGACTAACATTTCATGCAAAAATCTGAATGCTCCTGGGTGCAGGAGGATACTAATAGATCTCAGCAATAGGAACACTATCAACATAGTCAATCAAATTTTACTCAACTTGTTAGGACTCATTTGACTGTTGTTAACAAAAAATACATCAATGCAATCCTGTTTACACGATAAAAATGCTCATTCTTTGTCATGTCAGTGTCCCTCCAGGGTCCACCAAGAGTCCTGGGTTCTGCTTTATTCAGGCTGGCAGCACACTGGCTGCTGTGCTGTGCTGTGCTTAGTTGCTCAGTCATGTCTGACTCTTTGCAACCCCAAGGACTGTAGCCCACAAGGCTCCTCTGTCCATGGGAACTCTCCAGGCAAGAATACTGGAGTGGGTTGCCATGCCCTCCTCCAGGGGATCTTCCCAACCCAGGTCTCCCACATTGCAGTCAACATTGGCTGCTACACCTCCAAGAGCCCCATCCAGTTATAAAAAGATGCCTCCAGCTCAGACTCATGGCCAAGGTCAGTCCCACCCCTACTCCTAAACCAAGCACTTAGAGAGGCTCAGAATGGAGTCATCAGGATTGGCTTGCACCTGTCATTTTGCATATAATAGGTTTGGGGACATCAAACACCACTGCCACTACTGAAAAACTGAGAAAGCGAACCACATGGGAAATTACTCCTGAACTGTATCATGACCAAGAGTGCCACAGAGAAGCAACACAGGACAGATTGTGACACACCAATGCTTTCATAAACTTCCTGGATTTTATGTGAGGGCAGAAAGTGCAGCTTGTTGTTGAAATTGAATCTAGAGCTTCTACCCAACATCACCCCAGGGCTCATTGCTCTGAAGGAGCTTATAAACAGAAAACGTGTGTATGTGTGTGTAGTGTGTGTGTAACTACAGATACTTGTAGATGAAACTTTGCCATGAACACACATTGTGAAAATTAGTGGTTTGTCCTAATGTTCTACAAGGGGTCATATTGTAAGATAACACTACTTGCTTTAACTTATAAAACTCAAGCTATATGTTGACAATTTTGTTGTTTAAGTCTTTAACTCAATACAATACATTGGGATCACAAACAATCATAAATATATCTATATCTACCTATCTATACATATATATCTACTTATATAAATTTGTTATACATTTACTTTTAATTAATTTTTATTGGAGTACAGGGGCTTCCCTGGTGGCTTAGATGATAAAGAATCTGCCTGCCATGCAGATTCCTGGGTTCAATCCCTGGGTTGGGAAGGGCATAATGCTGGGTTCAATCCCTGAGGGAGGGCACAACAACCCACTCCAGTATTCTTGCCTGGAGAATCCTCATGGACAGAGGAATCTGGCAGGCTATAGGGTCACAAAGAGTCAGACACACTGAGCTACTAAGCACACACGCATTGGAGTACAGTTGCTTTACAGCGGTGTATTAGTTTCTACTGTACAGCGAGGTGAATCAGCTATATGTATACATATACCCCCAGTATTTTATAATACATCTATATATACTTGTGTTTGAAACTAATTTTATTCTTTCCCATTTCTAGTCACCTGTTATAGTAATGCTGCTCAACTTGCAAATGTGAAGATTTAATACTAAAAATTGATTTTTATACATCATTTGCATAAATGATGAAGCTATATGTCCATGTATTCTATTTTATAGCAATCTTTTATCTCTATGAATTTCTGAAGTTTTAGGTTAAAACATAATAAACATAAGATAAAATTTAGAAATTAAAAAAATTAAAGTAAATAAACTAGAAAAAACTAAAACTATGTTAACAATAATTTTTAAATGATAAGCTTTCTGTAAAGAACAAATGCAGCCAAAATCTACTATTAAAACTTTTCAGTTCCTCTATGGCCATGCTTAATGGTAAGTACCTGTTACCTAATCTGTCAGGAACAAAGTCTAAGAATATTTATTGAAAAGGCCAGAATTAATTAGTCTTCCACATTTTTGCCCTTCCAAGAGTGGACATTCACTTTGGGAATTCCCAGAGAGTTTAAGTCCCAGACAGATATTTCAGAGTTTTCTAACTGGAGCCTTGATTCCATCTCAATACAGACACACTAGAACTACAAGAGAACATCATAAACATTTACAGATGGGTATAAAAGATGACTTGGATAGATTCATAGAAATTGCAATTTTTTTTAGATGAGGAGAACAAGTACCAATTTTCCAACCTAATTTCTACACTTTAATCAGTTAAAAATACAAAGGAAAAACATGTTACCTAATTGATTTTTAAATTCTCCTAGAAAAATAGAAAGTGATACCATCCAAGATTGTTGTTAAAGTTAACAGCAGCTGAAGTAACCAATCCAATGTGTAAACCATGTGTGCACAATGTGTATGCAATGTGTAAACCATGTCAGGTCACCATAACACTATAAATGAAATGTTAAGTATTTTGCACATTCAAATATTTACTTGTGAATGTAGTTGACAATCATACGCCACTAAGACATAGGAGTAAATGAATCCACTGGTGGAATTTTGAAAAATCAACAAATTTGGAGTTGTGATTAATTACAGTCAGGGACTTAGACTCCAATGGAAGCATTCTGGATCTTGTGTGTAATCTAAGTAGCTCTCCCATGGAACCCCAATAATCATCCACAGTAATGGTGACATCTCAGACACTGTACTGAGTTGAATCTTTTCATTAGGAAAACATTAGAATGTTTCTCAGCATGCTTACTCTTGTCTGTTATTACTGCTTCGTTCCTCAGCATGGTGCCCTATCTGTCCTGACTCCTGTTCTCTCCTGGGACAACAGTCCTGAGCATCCCCTTCCTCCACACCACCAGCCTTGCTATGGACCACACACCTGTTCAACCTGGAAGAGCCTGCAACTGTCCATCTCCAGTGCCCCCTGCTCCTGGTGATGCTTTCTTGCCTCCTCACCCTCTTCTACTTGCTGGGCATATGGATCTTTCTCTCTTGGTTTGAATATCTATGGCAGAATTTAAAGAATGTACACTTGTTCATTCTTTAGCCATTTATTAAGAAAAGGTGTCTGAATTGAAACACAGGCAATTTCATAAATATTTACAACATATCTGTGTCAGTTTATATCTCTGAAGAGTTCATCTTGTAGAAAGTCAAAGTTTATTTTAAAATTGGGTAAATAATTGCCTAAGCATACATCACATAATTAACAACCAAGTGCCTCTCTCCTCTCAATCCAAAACTTAACTGACAGATATGCCGTGTAGTCTGTGTCACAGTAGATTCACATCTCCACAGATTGAAATGATCTCGTGAGTCAATCACACATCAGCGAATTGTTGAAAGAGCTTCCTTAACTGATTAACTGACAGAAGGATAGACAGAAATAATAACTAGAAGTCTGCTAATTGCTTAATATTATTAATATGAAGAGAATTCAAAGAATAAATATACATCAAGTACTAAATATACCTAAAAATGTTACTACAGAAAGTTTAACAATTTAAAGTCCACTAAAAAGCTTGTGAAGGTGGCAGCCCACTCCAGTACTCTTGCCTCGAAAATCCCATGGGAGGAGGAGCCTGGCAGGCTGCAGTCCATGGGGTCGCTAAGAGTTAGACACAACTGAGCGAATTCACTTTCACTTTTCACTTTCATGCATTGGAGAACGAAATGGCAACCCACTGCAGTGTTCTTGCCTGGAGAATCCCAGGGATGGGAGGGCCTGGTGGGCTGCTGTCTATGGGGTCACACAGGGTCAGACATGACTGAAGAGACTTAGCAGCAGCAGCAAAAAGCTTGATATAACTGCAATTATATGGACAATATGTGATTTTCCAAACAAAAAAGAAAACACAAACACAGAATGAAAAATATTTCATTATTTAAATACTAAAGAATTTTGTTCAATAAAAATCCAATAAAAATTTAAAAATTAACTGAAAATGATTAAATGTAGCAGAGTTACTTTCAACTTCGTATAAAAACACCAGAAATTTAATAAAACATCAATTTTCAAAAGATAAGTAGCAAAGTAAATCAGTAAAAGATCAAACACTAAGACATAGAAAATTCTTACAATTTTACCCCTAACTGTATGCCTATGTATTCAGTCCCCTTCACCTCCATTTCTGCTACTTAATTCCAGAATATTTTCTCTTGTAAGCTCCACCAAGGCTGGGATTTTGTCTGTTATAATCACTGTTGGGTCACAAGTGTTTGGAAAAATTCCAGGCATGTGACTATTTTTTGATCAATATTTGCTAAATAAACAGATGAATGAACTTTTAGAACATTCTGCTAATTGTTCTCACTGAATCTATTTGCTTACTCATGTGACACATTTTTATAATATTGACCAAAATAATCTTTCCCAAAATAAAAAAATTTTTTGAGTGAGAACGTTGTGACATCGGAAGACTGTTAGCCCATCAGACTCGTGTTATCAAAGAGGAGTCACAAAACAATAATCCTCTGGTATCAGGAACTATGATCTGGGCATCTGTGCTAAAAGAATATCTCAAGAAAGCATGTCATCTCGCTGCTACAGAAAGTGTTCTTTGAACCAGACCACCTGAGGATTTGCACTACCTTGGAGCTTGTTAGAAATGTAACACCTCTGGTGCACCTACATGATTTGAATTAATATCTGCTCTTTCACAAGATCCCAAAGTGATTTGTGTGCACATTAAATTTTGAGAAGCATCTATGTGACCAAGATGTGGCTCAAGGATAAGAGAAACCTGAAAGAGATGGGAATACCAGACCACCTGACCTGCCTCTTGAGAAATCTGTATGCAGGTCAGGAAGCAACAGTTAAAACTGGACATGGAACAGCAGACTGGTTCCAAATAGGAAACGGAGTACGCCAAGGCTATATATTGTCACTATGATTATTTAACTTATATGCAGAGTACCTCATGAGAAATGCTGGAATGGGTGAAGCACCAGCTGGAATCAAGATTGCTGGGAGAATTTATGGTAAAAACTCTCAAGAAAGCAGGAATACAAGGAACATACCTCAACATAATAAAAGCTATATATGACAAACCCACAGCAAACATTATCCTCAATGGTGAAAAATTGAAAGCATTTCCCCTAAAATCAGGAACAAGACAAGGGTGCCCACTTTCACTGCTACTATTCAACATAGTTCTGGAAGCTTTGGCCACAGCAATCACAGCAGAAAACAAAATAAAAGGAATCCAAATTGGAAAAGAAGAAGTAAAACTCACTGTTTGCAGATGACATGATCCTCTACATAGAAAACCCTAAAGACTCCACCAGAAAATTATTAGAGCTAATCAATGAATATAGTAAAGTTGCGGGATATAAAATCAACACAGAGAAATCCCTTGGATTCCTATACACGAATAATGAGAAAGTAGAAAAAGAGATTAAGGAAACAATTTCATTCACCATTGCAATGAAAAGAATAAAATATTTAGGAATATATCTACCTAAAGAAACTAAAGACCTATATATAGAAAACTATAAAACACTGATGAAAGAAATCAAAGAGGACACTAATAGATGGAGAAATATACCATGTTCATGGATCAGAAGAATCAATATAGTGAAAATGAGTATACTACCCAAAGCAATCTACAGATTCAATGCAATCCCTATCAAGCTACCAGCGGTATTTTTCACAGAGCTAGAACAAATAATTTCACAATTTGTATGGAAATAGAAAACACCTCGAATAGCCAAAGCAAGCTTGAGAAAGAAGAATGAAACTGAAGGAATCCACCTGCCTGACTTCAGGCTCTACTACAAAGCCACAGTCATTAAGACAGTATGGTACTGGCACAAAGACAGAAATATAGATCAATGGAACAAAATAGAAAGCCCAGAGATAAATCCACACACCTATGGACACCTTACCTTTGACACAGGAGGCAAGAATATACAGTGGATTAAAGAGAGTCTCTTTAACAAGTGGTGCAGGAAAACTGGTTAACCACTTGTTAAAGAATGAAACTACAACACTTTCTAACACCATTCACAAAAATAAATTTAAAATGGATTAAAGATCTGAATGTAAGAACAGAAACTACAAAACTCCTAGAGGAGAACATAGGCAAAACACTCTCGGACATAAATCACAGCAGGCTCCGCTATGATCCACCTCCCAGAATACTGGAAATAAAAGCAAAAATAAACAAATGGGATCTAATTAAAATTAAAAGCTTCCACACAACAAAGGAAACTATAAGCAAGGTGAAAAGACAGCTTTCAGAATGGGAGAAAATAATAGCAAATGAAGCAACTGACAAACAACTAATCTCAAAACTATACAAGCAACTCCTGCAGCTCAATTCCAGAAAGATAAACAACCCAATCAAAAAATGGCCAAAGAACTAAATAGACATTTCTCCAAAGAAGACATACTGATGGCTAACAAACACATGAAAAGATGCTCAACATCACTCATTATCAGAGAAATGCAAATCAAGACCACAATGAGGTACCATTTCACACCAGTCAGAATGGCTGCAATCCAAAAGTCTACAAGCAATAAATGCGGGAGATGGTGTGGAGAAAAGGCAACCCTCTTACACTGTTGGTGGGAATGCAAACTAGTACAGCCACTATGGAGAACAGTGTGGAGATTCCTTCAGTTCAGTTCAGTTCAGTTCAGTTCAGTCCCTCAGTCATGTCCGACTCTCTGTGACCCCATGAATCGCAGCACGCCAGGCCTCCCTCCATCACCAACCCCCGGAGTTCACTCAGACTCACGTCCATCGAGTCAGTGATGCCATCCAGCCATCTCATCCTCGGTCATTCCCTTCTCCTCCTGCCGCCAATCTCTCCAAGCACCAGAGTCTTTTCCAATGAGTCAACTCTTCGCATGAGGTGTCCAAAGCACTGGAGTTTCAGCTTTAGCATCATTCCATCCAAAGAAATCCCAGGGTTGATCTTCAGAATGGACTGGTTGGCTCTCCTTGCAGTCCAAGGGACTCTCAAGAGTCTTCTCCAACACCACAGTTCAAAAGCATCAATCTTTCGGTGCTCAGCCTTTTTCACAGTCCAACTCTCACATCCATACATGACTACTGGAAAAACCATAGCATTGACTAGATGGACCTTAGTTGGCAGAGCAATGTCTCTGCTTTGGAATATGCTATCTAGGTTGGTCATAACTTTTCTTCCAAGGAATAAGTGTCTTTTAATTTCATGGCTGCAGTCACCATCTGAAGTGATTTTGGAGCCCAAAAAAATAAAGTCTGACACTGTTACCACTGTTTCTCCATCTATTTCCCATGAAGTGATGGGACTGGATGCCATGATCTTCGTTTTCTGAATGTTGAGCTTTAAGCCAACTTTTTCACTCTCCTCTTTCACTTTCATCAAGAGGCTTTTTAGTTCCTCTTTACTTTCTGCCATGAGGGTGGTGTCATCTGCATATCTGAGGTTATTGATATTTCTCCTGGCAATCTTGATTCCAGCTTGCATTTCTTCCAGTCCAGCATTTCTCATGATGTACTCTGCATAGAAGTTAAATAAGCAGGGTGACAATATACAGCCTTGACGCACTCCTTTCCCTATTTGGAACCAGTCTGTTGTTCCATGTCCAGTTCGAACTATTGCTTCCTGACCTGCATACAGATTTCTCAAGAGGCAGGTCAGGTGGTCCGGTATTCCCATCTCTTTAAGAATTTTCCACAGTTTATTGTGATCCACACAGTCAAAGGCTTTGCAATAGTCAATAAAGCAGAAATAGATAATTTTCTGGAACTCTCTTGCTTTTCCCATGATCCAGCAGATGTTGGCAATTTGATCTCTGGTTCCTCTGCCTTTTCTAAAACCAGCTTGAACATCAGGGAGTTCACGGTTTACATATTGCTGAAGCCTGGCTTGGAGAATTTTGACCATTACTTTACTAGCATGTGAGGTGAGTGCAACTGTGGGGTAGTCTGAGCATTCCTTGGCATTGCCTTTCTTTGGGATTGGAATGAAAACTGACCTTTTCCAGTCCTGTGGCCACTGCTGAGTTTTCCAAATCTGCTGGCATGTTGAGTGCAGCATGTTCACAGCATCATCTTTCAGGATTTGAAATAGCTCTACTGGAATTCCATCACCTCCACTAGTTTTGTTCCTAGTGATGCTTTCTAAGGCCCACTTGACTTCACATTCCAGGATGTCTGGCTCTAGATTATTGATCACACCATCGTGATTATCCGGGTCGTGAAGATCTTTTTTGTACAGTTCTTCTGTGTATTGTTGCAACCTCTTCTTAATATCTTCTGCTTCTGTTAGGTCCAGACCATTTCTGTACTTTATCGAGCCAATCTTTCCATGAAATATTCCCTTGGTATCTCTACTTTTCTTAAAGGGATCTCTAGTCTTTCCCATTCTATTGTTTTCCTCTATTTCTTTGCATTGATGGCTGAAGAAAGCTTTCTTATCTCTTCTTGCTATTCTTTGGAACTCTGCATTCAGATGCTTATATCTTTCCTTTTCTCCATGGCTTTTCACTTCTCTTCTTTTCACAGCTATTTGTAAGGCTTCCCCAGACAGCCATTTTGCTTTTTTGCATTTCTTCTCTATGGGGATGGTCTTGACCCCTGTCTCCTGTACAATGTCAAGAACCTCATTCCATAGTTCATCAGGCACCTTATCTATCAGATCTAGGCCCTTAAATCTATTTCTCACTTCCCCTGTATCATCATAAGGGATTTGATTGAGGTCATACCTGAATGGTCTAGCGGTTTTCCATGCTTTCTTCAATTTCAGTCTGGATTTGGTAATAAGGAGTTCATGATCTGAGCCACAGTCAGCACCTGGTCTTGTTTTTGTTGACTGTATTAGCTTCTCCATCTTTTGCTGCAGAGAATATAATCAATCTGATTTCGGTGTTGACCACCTGGTGATGTCCATGTCCAAGAGTCTTCTCTTGTGTTGTTGGAAGAGGGTGTTTGCTATGACTAGTGCATTTTCTTGGCAAAACTCTATTAGTCTTTGCCCTGCTTCATTCCGTATTCCAAGGCCAAATTTGCCTGTTACTCCAGGTGTTTCTTGACTTCCTACTTTTGCATTCCAGTCCCCTATAATGAAAAGGACATCTTTTTGGGGTGTTAGTTCTAAAAGGTCTTGTAGGTCTTCATAGAACCGTTAAACTTCATCTACTTCAGTGTTACTGGTTGGGGCATAGACTTGGATAACTGTGATATTGAATGATTTGCCTTGGAAACGAACAGAGATCATTCTGTCATTTTTGAGATTGCATTCAAGTACTGCATTTCAGACTCTTCTGTTGACCATGATGGCTACTCCATTTCTTCTGAGGGATTCCTGCCCACAGTAGTAGATATAATGGTGATCTGATTTAAATTCACCCATTCCAGTCCATTTTAGTTCACTGATTCCTAGAATGTCGACGTTCACTCTTGCCATCTCCTGTTTGACCACTTCTAATTTGCCTTGATTCATGGACCTGACATTCCAGGTTCCGGGAGTATCAGACCACCTAACCTGCCTCTTGAGAAATCTGTATGCAGGTCAGGAAGCAATAGTTCGAACTGGACATGGAACAACAGACTGGTTCCAAATAGGGAAAGGAGTACGTCAAGGCTGTATATTGTCACCCTGCTTATTTAACTTATATGCAGAGTACATCATGAGAAATGCTGGACTGGAAGAAAGACAAGCTGGAATCAAGATTGCCAGGAGAAATATCAATAACCTCAGATATGCAGATGACACCACCTTTATGGCAGAACGTGAAGAGGAACTAAAAAGCCTCTTGATGAAAGTGGAAGAGGAGAGTGAAAAAGTTGGCTTAAAGCTCAACATTCAGAAAACGAAGATCATGGCATCTGGTCCCATCACTTCATGGGAAATAGATCGGGAAACAGTTGATACAGTGTCAGAACTTTTTTTTTTTGGCTCCAAAATCACTTCAGATGGTGACTGCAGCCATGAAATTAAAAGACGCTTACTCCTTGGAAGAAAAGTTGTGACCAACATAGATAGTATATTCAAAAGCAGAGGCATTACTTTGCCAACTAAGATCTGTCTAATCAAGGCTATGGTTTTTCCTGTGGTCATGTATGGATGTGAGAGCTGGACTGTGAAGAAGGCAGAGCACTGAAGAATTGATGCGTTTGAACTGTGGTGTTGGAGAAGACTCTTGAGAGTCCCTTGGACTGCAAGGAGATCCAACCAGTCCATTCTAAAGGAGATCAACCCTGGGATTTCTTTGGAAGGAATGATGCTAAGGCTGAAGCTTCAGTGCTTTGGACATCTCATACAAAGTGTTGACTCATTGGAAAAGACTCTGATGCTGGGAGAGATTGGGGGCAGGAGGAGAAGGGGACGACCCAGAATGAGATGGCTGGACTGATGGACTGACTCGATGGACGTGAGTCTGAGTGAACTCCAGGAGATGGTGATGGACAGGGAGGCCTGGCGTGCTGCGATTCATGGGGTCACAAAGAGTCAGACACGACTGAGTGACTGAACTGAACTGAACTGAACTGATGCAATATTGCTCTTTACAGCATCGGAACTTGCTTTTATTACCAGTCACATCCACAGCTGGGTATTGTTTTTGCTTTGGCTCCAACCCTTCATTCTTTCTGGAGTTATTTCTCCACTGATCTCCAGTAGCATATTGGGCACCCACCTACTGACCTGGGAAGTACCTCTTTCAGTATCCTATCATTTTTCCTTTTCATATTGTTCATGAGGTTCTCAAGGTAAGAATACTGAAGTGCTTTGCCATTCCCTTCTCTGGTGGACCACAATCTGTCAATCTCTCCACCATGACCCACCTGTCTTGGGTTGCCCCATGGGCATGGCTTAGTTTCATTGAGTTAGACAAGGCTGTGGTCCTAGTGTGATTAGATTCACTAGTTTTCTGTGAGTATGGTTTCAGTGTGTCTGCCCTCTGATGCCCTCTTGCAACATCTATCATCTTACTTGGGTTTCTCTTACCTTGGGCATGGGGTATCTCTTCACGGCTGTTCCAGCAAAGCACAGCCGCTGCTCCTTACCTTGGATGAGGGGTATCTCCTCCCACCGCCCTTCCTGACCTTCAATGTGGGATTGCTCCTCTAGCCCCTCCTGCACCTGCACAGCCACCATTCCTTGGACATGGGGTTGCCCCCCCAGCTGCCGCCCCTAGCCTTGGGCGTGGGGTTGCTGCTCCCGGTCGCCGCCGTGGCCTCGGGCATGGTGTTGCTCCTTCCTGCTGCTGACCTTGGCCTCGGGCACCGCGCCTGGCCTCAGATGCGGGGTGGCTCCTCTCGGCTGTCACCCTGACCTCAGACGTGGGGTGGCTCTTCCTGGCCGCCGCTCCTGGCCTCAGACGTGGGGTATCTCCTCCCAACCATCACCCCCAACCTCAGACACGGGGTAGCTCCTCTTGGCTGTTCCTGCACCGTCGAAGCCTGGCACTCTAGGCTGCTGCCCCGACCTCGTACATAGCATAGCTCTCCGCTGCGCTTAGTGCGCCAGCCACTTCCGCCACCTGCACTTAGTAACAAACTGCAAATAGAACTGCGTTATGACCCAGCAATCCCACTGCTGGGCATACACACGGAGGAAACCAGAATTGAAAGAGACACGTATACCCCAATGTTCATCGCAGAACTGTTTATAATAGCCAGGACATGGAAGCAACCTAGATATCCATCAGCAGATGAATGGATAAGAAAGCTGTGGTACATATACACAATGGAGTATTACTCATCCATTAAAAAGAATACATTTGAATCAGTTCTAATGAGGTGGATGAAACTGGAGCCGATTATACAGAGTGAAGTAAGCCAGAAAGAAAACACAGTATACTAACACATATATATGGAATTTAGAAAGATGGTAATGATAACCCTGTATGTGAGACAGCAAAAGAGACACAGATGTAAAGAACAGACTTTTGGACTCAGAGGGAGAGGGAGAGGGTGGGATGATTTGGGAGAATGGCATTGAAACATGTATACTATCATGTAAGAAATGAATCGCTAGTCTAGGTTCGATACAGGGTACAGGATGCTTGGGGCTAGTGCACAGGGAAGACCCAGAGAGATGATATGGGGAGGGAGGTGGGAGGGGTTTCAGGGTTGGGAACTCATGTACACCTATGGTGGATTCATGTCAATGTATGGCAAAACCAATAGAGTATTTTAAAGTAAAAAAATAAATAATAATAATTTAAAAAGAGAAAAAAAAAAGATTGCTGGGAGAAATATCAATAACCTCAGATATACAGATGACACCACCCTATGGCAGAAAGTGAAGAAGAACTAAAGAGCCTCTTGATGAAAGTGAAAGAGGAGAGTGAAAAAGTTGGCTTAAAGCTCGACATTCAGAAAATAAAGATCATGGCATCTGGTCCCATCACTTCATGGCAAATAGATGGAGAAACAGTGGAAACAGTGTCAGACTTTATTTTTATGGGCTCCAAAATCACTTCAGATGGTGCCTGAAGCCATGAAATTAAAAGGTGCTTACTCCTTAGAAGGAGAGTTATGACCAACCTAGACAGCATATTGAAAAGCAGAGACATTACTTTGCTAACAAAGGTCCATCTAGTCAAGGCTAAGGTTTTTCCAGTAGTCATGTATGGATGTGAGAGTTGGACTATAACAAAAGCTGAGTGCTGAAAAATTGATGCTTTTGAACTTTGGCGTTGGAGAAGACTTTTGAGAGTCCCTTGGACTGCAAGGAGATCCAACCAGTCCATCCTAAAGGAAATCAGTCCTTTAGGACTGAATATTCATTGGAAGGACTGATGCTGAAGCTGAAACTCCCAACACTTTGGCCACATGATGAGAAGAACAGACTCATTAGAAAAGACCCTGATGCTGAGAAAGATTGAAGGTGGGAGGAGAAGGGGACAATTGAAGGTGGAAGGAGAGGTTGAGACGATTGGATGGCATCACTGACTGAATGGACATGAATTTGTGTAAACTCTGGGAGTTGGTGATGGACAGGGAGGCCTGGTGTGATGCAGTCCATGGGGTCGCAAAGAGTCAGACATGATTGAGCAACTGAACTAACTGAATAGATAATAGAGTGAATCTATTTTATATTTAATTATGTGACTAGGAAATAAAGTGACTATCAGAATATTTAAAACTTAATAGTTATCATCTGATTCAAAAACCCTATATTTGTGAAAGGACGCAGAAAGGAGAATCATAACCCTCAGAAGAGATGGTGCCTATTTAATCCATAAAAGAAAGGTATGTTTTCAGACAGTTTCTAAGACATTCTTCAGAATTTGTTAGTAAATTGGTTTTGGCTTTCTTGACCTTTTCCTGTAACTCACATTTTCTTCAAAGAAATTTTATGCTCTTCTCTGAAGTCCTCTAAATTTTTGCTATTTGTTCAAATCTGTGCATTCTTCAACTGGTCACAGTATTGTATTTTACCAGTTTAAAAAAAAAAACCAATCCCCTATTAGTAAAAAATTAACAAAATAAAATATTTTTAGAGAAAAATAAAATAAAAGAAAAAGTGATAAAATTAAATTTTCTCCTTACTTTGGGAAATATTATGTTATCTGAGATATCTTTATTCTCATTATAAAAACAAAGTATCAAGTATGTTTTGAAATGATAAGAGGATAAATATTGGAATTATGATTTTCAGATGGGGAAATTCATGAAAACTTGAACAAGATAGTAATAGAACAGGAAATGAAAAGAGTGAAGGAATATACAAAATATAAAGGACATCGCTTATAAAACCAAGTGACACAAAGTGGTTAAAAATAAAATTACGGTCAAAGGCATTAAAATAAAAAGCAAAAATGAGAACAAAGAAAGTCATTGTCAAATAACATAAAATTGAAGACATAAAGGATTAATGAAGCCAAATTTTTACTTATAGATAATTGGTCCAACCCAGCATCCTGACCCAGATTCCTGGGACACGACACTGGCAAACTGGCCCAGGTGAAGCCACATGGCCAGTATCAGACAGGGCAGGAGTGAGAAAAAAGTGATGCCACCAGTATTTACCTTTGATTCACAACTAAACCTTAGCTTAATGTAAGTGCATTGGCTAATGCACTCCCTCCTGGTAATTCTAAATCTGAAGGACACACATGAAGAAAAGTGTCTTCAGAATTACCCTGAAGACAAAAGGTGGTGAGCAGCAAAGAAAGTGAAAAGTAAATGTGAAAATCCAAATGAATATTGACGAATAAACTAGAAAAATAATACTGCTTTGGGAGACGAAATAAGCACACTCTACTGCCAAAACAATTTGCTAAAAAAAGAATAACATCCTGGGAGTTTTAAAAAAAATCCCCTTCTGAGGAAGAGATACAACGCAGAAATGAAATACTTTGAAGATTTAACCACACTTCATTAAGCATCAAGAAAAATAAATTCAATAGTTGCAAAATATACAACGTGAACAAAGGACGACTACTTATTTTATAATTAAATTTTACAGAATTAAATTCTACAGAATGTATCTCTTTAGCACAATGCAATTAGAAACAAAGTTCAATTTTCATTCAGGATTCCTGGTCATCTAGAAAGAAAAGAGTTATTTCTGAAATTTAAAAAAAAAAAAAAGGAAAAGGAAAGAGAAATAACAAGAAATTCTTATATCTCTTTAAAGATTAAAACCATAATCATGGATAACACATTGTCAAAGAAGAAATCATAAAGGAAAATATACTTTACTATGAATAAATGGATAGTTAAAATAATCCATCTCTAAAGTATTTGCTAAAGCCCCAACTAGAAGGAAATTTATTATCTTATGTGCGAATTTCTTGCGGCTGAACTGACTGAACTAACATTCTTAGGAAAAAATAAGAGAAAAAAACAATAAATCTCTGAGTGAAGCATCCCTCACAGAAGGTAGGAAAATTTTAAGAATTAAAAACAAGAAAACAAAGATCAATAGTCAAGGGAGATGCTAATATAGATAAGAGTAGCTATTAATGAAATAGAAAACAAGCATAAAGAGATGGCAGATAAGGCCAAAATTTAGTTCTTTAAAAAGAGTATTGACACATTTTTAGCAGACTGAACTAGAAAAAAGAAAGAAGAGGCAAAGACAACCAATATAAAGAATGGAAAAAAAATCACTACCAATTCTGCAGACATTAAACAGATAATAAAAGGATATTATGAATAACCTCATGCCAATCATTTAAAATTTTACCTATAATAATAAAAAATAAAAATAATTGATTAAAAGATAAATTGTAACTTGAAAATCTATATGAAAAATATAGATTTTTTATTTAAGTTTAAAATCTATATTAAAAATGCAGAATATGTGATCAAAACTCTTCCCACAATGAAACCCCAGCACAGCATGGTGTCACTGGCAAAGAGTACTAGATATTCAAGAAAGAAATGTTTCAATCTCTACCCACTCTTAGAGAAAACTGAGGGAAGCTTACATTCTCCAACAAAAGTGAGCTTATATCTCACCTCTTTCATTAAAAGTGTGCATATATTCAAAATAAAATATTAGCAAACTAAATCTAGCACAGATTCCCTTAAAAAAGGAAACTATATAATTACCAAGTTGTATTTATTCTGGAAATTCAACCTTAATATTTGAAAATTATTTCATGCAAGAGGAAAACATATATAACCATCTTAAGGGACAGATTAAAGTTTTTTATAAAGCTCAATTTTCATTCAGGATTCTTGGTCATCTAGAAAGAAAAGAGTTATTTCTGAAATTTAAAAAAAAAAAAAAAAGGAAAAGGAAAAGCTGAGTTTAGTAACTGGCCAGGGAAAGCAATGGAACCAGGGAGGCATTTCACTGATCTGCCAAATGAGGCAGAAAGTCAGGAGCTTTTCCTGGCTAGACGGGGAGCAGGGAGCACAAGATGCGGTAGAACCATCAAGGGTCCAACAATCAGCCTCCGGGAGGAAAGAAAGAGTTCCTGAACTCTTACAAGGTTGTTACAAAAGACTGTCCTTTATCCATTCATCAGGAGACCCGCAGTATATGGCATGCTTGGGCAGCTCAAAGTTTATGATTTCTAAACAGCTCAGCTGGTAAAAATATGTGTCCCCAGACACATGGTGCTATAAATGAGTTCCTCCTTTCCACGCCTTATACCTTTTGGTGAAACAGTGAAGTGTTTTCACTGTGGTCAGACCAGGAAGGCCCATCCCTCCATCCATCCTGATGCCCCTGTGCCAGGGCTTACAGCAATAAAGGCACAAGAAGCAGAGAAGGAGAGAAGGGTTTGGAAAGGAAAGAAGTTATGTGCAGATGCAGGACTGTAGAATTAGAAAATGCGATCCTCTACAGGAAAACAGTCAGAATTACTGAGATTATTTAGCAAGTTTGCCAGATAACAAATCAATATTTTTAAAAAATCAAAGGTATTTCTTTAACAAAACTTTATTGAGGGCTTCCCTGGTGGTCTAGTGGTAAAGAATCCACTTGTCAACGCAGGGAACACAGGTTCGATCCATGGTCCGGGAAGATCCTATGTACTGCAGAGCAACTAAGCCTGTGCACCTCAACTACTGAGTGCTCGAGCCCCAACGACTAAAAGCCCATACATCTAGAGCTATGCTCTGCAACGAGAGGCCACCTCCCACCACCAGCTAGAGAAAAGCCTGCACAGCAACGAAGACCCAAACTTCTCTAAATCTTAAGCAAATACTTTCAGATAGCTCCCCGAACAATAACAACATTCCATAAAATGCAAAACTCTATAGACTTAAGTCCCATCAGTTCAGTTCAGTCCCTCAGCCATGTCTGACTCTATGTGACCCCATGGACTGTAGCACGCCAGGCTTCCCTGTCCATCACCAACTCCTAAAGCTTGCTCAAACTCATGTCCATCGAGTCAGTGATGCCATCCAACCATCTCATCCTCTGTCGTTCCCTTCTCCTCCTGACTTCAATCTTTCCCAGCATCAGGGTCTTTTCCAATGAGTCAGCTCTTTGCATCAGGTGGCCAAAGTATTGGAGTTTCAGCTTCAGCATCAGTCCTTTCAATGAACACCCAGGACAGATCTCCTTTAGGATGGACTGGTTGGATCTCCTTGCAGTCCAAGGGACTCTCAAAAGTCTTCTCCAACACCAGCTCAAAAGCAGCAATTCTTTGGCACTCAGCTTCCTTTATAGTCCAACTCTCACACCCATATATGACTACTAGAAAAACTATAGCTTTGACTAGACAGAACTTTGTTGGAAAAGTAATGTCTCTGCTTTTTAATGTGCTGTCTATGTTGGTCATAGCTTTTCTTCCAAGGAGCAAACGTCTTCTACTTTCATGACTGCAGTCACCATCTGCAGCGATTGTTGAACCCAAGAAAATAAAGTCTTCCACGGTTTCCATTGCTTCCCCATCTACTTGCCATGAAGTGAGGGGATGGGATGCCATGATCTTCATTTTATGAATATTGATTTTTAAGCAAACTTTTTCACTCTCCTCTTTCACCCTCCTCGAGAGGCTCTTTAGCTCCTCTTTGCTTTCTGCCATAAGTGTGATATCATCTGTATATCTGAGGCTATTGATATTTCTCCCGGAAATCTTGATTCTAGTTTGTGCTTCATCCAGCCCAGCATTTTGCATGATGTACTCTGCATAGAAGTCAAATAAGCAGGATGACAACATACAGCCTTGACGTACTCTTTTCCCAATTTGGAACCAGTCTGTTGTTCCATGTCTGGTTCTAACTGTTGCTTCCAGACTTGCATACAGATTTCTCAGGAGGCAGGTAAGGTGGTCTAGTATTACCAACTCTTAAGAATTTTCCTCAGTTTGTCATGATCCGCACAGTCAAAGGTTTTGGTGTAGTCAGTAATGCAGAAGTAGATGTTTTTCTGGAACTCTTGCTTTTTCAATGATCGAACAGATGTTGGCAATTTGATCTCTGGTTTCTCTGTCTTTTCTAAATCCAGCTTGAACATCTGGTAGTTCATGGTTCACATACTGTTGAAGCCTGACTTGGAGATTTTTGAGCATTACTTTGCTGACATGTCAGACAAGTGCAAATGTGCAGTAGTTTGAGCATTCTTTGGCATTGCCTTTCTTTGGGATTGGGATGAAAACTGACTTTTCCAGTCCTGTGGCCACTGATGAGTTTTCCAAATTTGCTGGCGTATTGTGTGTAGCACTTTCACAGCATCATCTTTTAGGATTCGAAATAGCTCAACTGAAATTCCATCACTTCAACTAGCTTTGTTTGGAGTGATGCATCCTAAGGCCCACTTAACTTCTCATTCCAGGATGTCTGGCTCTAAGTGAGTGATTACACCATCGTGGTTATCTGGGTTGTTAAGATCTTTTTTGTATAGTTCTTCTGTGTATTCTTGCCACCTCTTCTTAATATCTTCTACTTGTGTTAGGTCCTTACCATTTTTGTCCTTCATTGTGCCCATTTTTGCATGAAATGTTCCCTTGGTATCTCTAATTTTCTTGATGAGATCTCTAGTCTTCCCCATTCTATTGTTTTCCTCTATTTCTTTACACTGATCACTGAGGAAGGCTTTCTTATCTCTCCTTGCTATTCTTTGGAATTCTGCATTAAGATGGGTATAACTTTCCTTTTCTCCTTTGCCTTTTGCTTCTCTTTTTTTTCTTAGCTATTTGTAAGGCCTCCTCAGACAACCATTTTGCCTTTTTGCATTTCTTTTTCTTGGGGATGGTCTTGATCACTGCCTTCTGTACAATGTCATGAACCTCCATCCATAGTTTTTCAGGCACTGTCTATCAAATCTAATCCATTAAATCTATTTCTCACTTCCACTGTACAATCATAAGGTAATTGATTTAGGTCATACCTGATTGGTCTGGTGGTTTTTGCTACTTTCTTCAATTTACATCTAAATTTTGCAATAAGGAGTTCATAATCTGAGCCACAGTCTGCTCCCAGTCTTGTTTTTGCTGCATGTATAGAGCTTCTCCATCTTCATCTGCAAAGAATATAATCAGTCTTATTTTGGTGTCAATCATCTGGTGATGTCCATGTGCAAAGTCTTTTCTTGCATTGTTCAAAGAAGGTGTTTGCTATGACCAGTGCATTCTCTTGGCAAAACTCTGTTAGACTTTGCCCTGCTTCATTTTGTACTCCAAGGCCAAACTTGCTTGTTACTCCAGGTATCTCTTGACTTCCTACTTTCCCATTCTAGTCCCCTATTATGAAAAGGACATCGTATTTTGGTTTTAGTTCTATAAGGTCTTATAGGTCTTCATAGAACCATTCAGCTTCAGCTTCTTCAGCATACTGGTTGGAGCATAAACTTGGATTACTGTGACATTGAATAGTTTGCCTTGGAAATGAACAGAGATCATTGTGTCATTTTTGTACAGTAAGTCCCCTACACATGAATAAATTCCATCCTGAGAGCATGTTTGTAAGTCCAGTTTGCTTGTAAATACAGCAAAGTTAGCCTAGTTACCCACCTAGCACAATCAGATATATGGTACTATACTGTAATATGTTTATATTTTCCCACAAATAATAAATTTAAAAAAAAAAAACACAAGAGATAGTATTGTAAAGTACACAAAAGCATAGAGGATGCACACACATGTCAATGTATGCCAGACACATGAACTAATATGTGATTGGACATTGAAATGCACATTCTCATCTTTGGAAGTTACAACTTGAAGGTTCCTATGTAGGAGACTCACTGTACAATGAAAAAAAAAAAAAAAACATAAAATGACAGCACACCAGAAGAAGACGATACCCTGTACAATGCTTTCCAGATGACTTTGAAAGTCACTGTGTAAACAATCTGATGAAAAATACTTCCAGAACTGACACAGGGAAAAGAAAAGCCCCATTAGGAAAAAAAACATTGGAAATAACTGGAAATATATATATATATGTGTGTGTTTAAGAAGCAGATTTCATGTCTACCTTTTGGTTTTTAAGGCAATTTTTCTCCATATTTTCCAGGAATTGTATTTTTTTATATATAACAAGTTTTTTGTTTTTGTTAAGTCATTAACTCATGTCCCACTCTTTGCAACCCCATGGACTGTAGCACACCAGGCTTCTCTTTCATTCACCATCTCCCTGATCTTGCTCAAACTCATATCCATTGAGCCGATGATGCCATCCAACCATCTCATCTTCTGTCATCCCTCTCCTCCTGCCCTCAATCTTTCCCAGCATCAGGGTCTTTTTCAAGTTTTAGACTAAATAAAAATATTTTTTTCAACAAATGCTATTATTCTGACACTGATACCAGACAAATCACTCACAAAAATTATAGATCAATCTCACTAATGAGCATAACTGCCTAGTAGAAAGACTAACACCTCCCTCCAAAATTTCCACATCTTTCTCCCAGAACCTAAGTTACCTTTCATGACATAAAGCATTTGAAGTTGTGGTTAAAGTACGCCTCTGAGATGAGGAGATGCTCCTGGATTATTCAGGTGTAAGCAGGAGATGCAGTGGTATACCTCCCAGGTGGAGGAAGGACCACAGCAGGAACATGCAAGGAAACAGATTCTCCCTGAAGCCTCCAGAAGAACCACAGCTTCACCATCCTGTGTGAGGATGCTAAGCCCCTGATCCATAAGAAGATAAATTTGTACTTCTTTTTTTAATTTGTTTTTTAATTGCAAGATAATTGCTTTACAGAATTTTGTTGTTTTCTGTCAAATCTCAACATGAATCTGCCATAAGTATACATATATCCCCTCCCTTTTAAACCCTCTTCCCATCTCTCTCCCCATCCCACCCCTCTAGGTTGACACACAGCCCATTTTGAGTTTCTTAAGCCATACAACAATTTCCTGTTGGCTATCTATTTTGCATTCGGTAATGTAAGTTTCCATGTCACTCACTCCATACATTTCGCCCTCTCCTCCCCTCTCCCCATGTCCATAAGTCTGTTCTCTATGTCTTTCTCCATTTAGTCTGTTAGTGTTAGTCACTCAGTTCAGTTTAGTTCAGTTCAGTCACTCAGTCGTGTCCGACTCTTTGCAACCCCATGAATTGTGGCACGCCAGGCCTCCCTGTCCATCACCATCTCCCAGAGTTCACTCAGACTCATGTCCATCGAGTCAGTGATGCCATCCAGCCATCTCATCCTCGGTCGTTCCCTTCTCCTCCTGCCCCCAGCATCAGAGTCTTTTCCAATGAGTCAACACTTCGCATGAGGTGGCCAAAGTACTGGAGCTTCAGCTTTAGCATCATTCCTTCCAAAGAAATCCCAGGGTTGATCTCCTTCAGAATGGACTGGTTGGATCTCCTTGCAGTCCAAGGGACTCTCAAGAGTCTTCTCCAACACCACAGTTCAAATGCATCAATTCTTTGCCGCTCAACCTTCTTCACAGTCCAGCTCTCACATCCATACATGACCACAGGAAAAACCATAGCCTTGACTAGATGGACCTTAGTTGGTAAAGTAATGTCTCTGCTTTTGAATATGCTATCTAGGTTGGTCATAACTTTTCTTCCAAGGAGTAAGCGTCTTTTAATTAGTCACTCAGTAGTGTCCAACTCTTTGTGACCCAATGGGCTGTAGCCCACCAGGCTCCTCTCTCCATGGAATTCTCCAGGCAAGAATACTGGAGTGGCCTTCTCCATTGCTGCCCTGTAAATAAATTCTTCAGTACCATTTTTCTAGATTCCACATATATGCATTAGAATACAATATTTATCTTTCTCTTTCTGATTTACTTCACTCTGCATAATAGGTTCTAGGTTCATCCACTTCATTAGAACTGACTCACATGCATTCCTTTTCATGGCTGAGTAATATTCCGTTGTGTATATGGACCACAATTTTTTTATCCATTCATCTGTCGATGGACATCTAGGTTGTTTCTATGTTTTGCTACTGCTAAGTCGCTTCAGTCGTGTCTGACTCTGTGCAACCCCATGGACTGCAGTCTGTCAGGCTCCTCCGTCCATGGGATTTTCCAGTCAAGAATACTGGAGTGGGGTGCCATTCCATGTTCTAGCTATTGTAAATAGGGCTGCAATGAACAATGGTATATTTGTATCTTTTTCAATCTTGGTTTCCTCAGGGAATATGTGTAGGAGTGGGATTGCTGGGTCATATGGTGGTTTTATTCCTAGTTTTTTAAGGAATCTCCATACTATCTTCCATAGTTGCTATATCAATTTACATCCCCACCAATGGTTCAAGAGTGTTCCCTTTTCTCCACACCCTCTCCAGCATTTATTGTTTGTGGACTTTTTGATGATGGCCATTCTGACTGGTGTGAGGTGATATCTCATTGTAGTTTTGATTTGCAGTTCTCTAATAATGAGCAATGTTGAGCATCTTTTCGCGTGTTTGTTAGTCAGTCATCTGTATGTCTTCTTTGGAGAAATGTCTTTTTAGGTCTTTTCCCCACTTTTTGATTGGGTTGTTTGTTTTTCTAGTATTGAGTTCCATGAGTTGCTTGTATATTTTGGAAATTAATGCTTTGTCAGTTGTATCATTTGCTATTATTTCCTCCCATTTTGAGAGTTGTTTTTTCACCTTGCTTAAAGTTTCCTTTGCTGTGCAAAAGCTTTTAAGTTTAATCAGGTCCCACTTGTTTACCTTTGTTTGTATTTCCATTACTCTAGGAGGTAGGTCGTAGAGAATCTTGCTTTAATTTATGTCATCAAGTGTTCTGCCTATGTTTTCCTCTAAGAGTTTTATAATTTCTGATCTTACGTTTAGGTTTTTAATCCATTTTGAGTTTATCTTTGTGTGTTTGATGTTAGGAAGTGTTCTCATTTCATTCTTTTACATGCAGCTGTCCAGTTTTCCCAGCAACATTTATTGAAGAGGCTGTCTTTGCCTCATTGTTTATTCTTGCCTCCTTTGTCAAAAATAGGTGCCCATGGGTGCATGGGTTTATTTCTGGGTTCTCTATCTTGTTCCATTGGTCTATATTTCTGTTTTTGTGCCAGTACCATACTGTCTTGATGATCATAGCTTTGTAGCATAATCTGAAGTCAAGAAGGTTGATGCCTCCAGCTCCATTCTTCTTTCTCAAGACTACTTTAGCTATTCAGGGTCTTTTCTGTTTCCATATGAATTGTGAAATTTTTGTTCTAGTTCTGTGAAAAATGCCATTGGTAATTTGATAGGAATCACATTGAATCTGTAGCTTGCATTTAGTATAGTCATTTTCATAATATTGATTCTTCCTACCCAGGAATATGGAATATCTCTCCATCTGTTTATGTCATCTTTGATTTCTTTCATTAGTGTCTTATAATTTTCTCTGTACAGTTCTTTTGTTTCTTTAGGTAAGTTTATTCCTAGATAATTCTTTTTGTTACAATGGTGAATGGGATTGATTCCTTAATTTATCTGTCTGATTTTGCATTGTTAGTATATAGAAATGCAAGTGACTTCTGTGTATTGATTTTGTATCCTGCAACTTTGCTAAATTCAAAGAATAGCTCTAGTAATTTTCTGATACTATCTTTAGGATTTTCTATGTACAGTACTATGTCATCTGCAAACAGTGAGTACTTTATTTCTTCTTTTCCAATCTGGATTCCTTTTATTTTTTTTTTCTTCTCTAATTGCTGTAGCTAGAGCTTCCAGAACTATGCTGAATAACAGTGGTGAAAGTGGACACCCTTGTCTTGTTCCTGATCTTGGGGGCAATGCTTTCAGTTCTCACCATTGACAATAATGTTTGTTGTTGACATATCATATATGGCCTTTACTATGTTGAAGTAGGTTCCTTCTGTGACCATGTTTGGAAGAGTTTTAATCATAAATGGGCATTGAATTTTGTCAAAGGCTTTTTCTGCATTTATTGAGATGATCATATGGTTTTTATCTTTCAATTTGTTAACATGGTGTATCACATTGATTGGTTTGCATATATTGTAGAATACGTGCATCCCTGGAATAAACCCAACTTGATCATGATGTATGAGCTTTTCAATGTGTTGCTGAATTCTGTTTGCTAAAATTTTGTTAAGGATCTTTGCATCTATGTTCATCAGTGATGTTGGCCTGTAGTTTTCTTTTTTGTGTTGTCTGTCTGATTTTGGTATCAGGGTGATGGTGGCCTCATAGAATGAATTTGGAAGTGTTCCTTCCTCTGCAATTTTTTTAAAGCATTTTAGAAGGACAGGCATTATCTCTTCTCTAAATGTTTGATAGAATTCTCCTGTGAAGCCATCTGCTCCTGGGTTTCTGTTTTGGGGGACACTTTTGATCACAGCTTCAATTTCAGTGCTTGTAATTGGGTTGTTCATAATTTCTGTTTCTTCCTGGTTCAGTCTTGGAAGATTGAACTTTTCTAAGAAATAGTCCATTTCTTCCAGGTAATGCATTTTATTGCCATATAGTTGTTCATAATAGTCTGTTATAATCCTTTGTATTTCTGAATTGTTTGTAACCTCCCCCTTTTCATTTCTAATTTTGTTGATTTGATTCTTCTCTCTTTTTTTCTTGATGAGTCTGGCTAAATGTTTGTCAACTTTGTTTATCTTCTCAAAGAACAAGCTTATTAATGTTTACTATTGTTTCTTTCATTTCGTTTTCATTTATTTCTGCTTGGATATTTATGATTTCTTTCCTTCTACTAATTTTGGGGATGTTTTTGTTCTTCTTTTTCAAGTTGTTTTAGGTATAAAGTTAGGTTGCCTATTCGATGTTTTTCTTATTTCTTGAGGTAGGATTGTATTGCTTTAAACTTCCCTTTTAGGACTGCTTTCGCTGCATCCCATAGGTTTTGAGTTGTCATGTTTTCATTGTTATTTGTTTCTACAATTTTTTTTGTTTCCCTTTTGATTTCTTCAGTAACCTGTTGGTTATTTAGAAATGTGTTGTTTAATCTTCATGTGTTTGTGTTTTTTATAGTTTTTTTTTCTTGTAATTATATCTAGTCTCATAGCATTATGACCAGAGAAGATGCTTGATAGGATTTCAATTTTCTTAAATTTACTGAGGCTTGATTTTTGACCCAAGATGTGGTCTATCCTGGAGAATGTTCCATGTGCACTTGAGAAGAAGGTGTATTCTTCTGCATTTGGATGGAATGTCCTGAAGATATCAATGAGATCCATCACGTCTAATATACCATTTGAGACTTGTGTTTCCTTATTAATTTTCTGTTTTGATGATCTGTCCATTGGTGTGAGTGGGGTGTTAAAGTCTCCTACTATTATTGTGTTACTGCCAATTTCTCCTTTTATGTCTGTTAGTGATTGTCTTATATATTGAGTGCTCGTATGTTGGGTGCATAGATATTAACAATTGTTATGTCTTTCTCTTGGATTGATCCCTTGATCATTACCTAGTGTCCTACCTTATCTCTTGTAATATTCTTTATTTTAAGATCTATTTTGTCTGATATGAGGATTGCCACTCCAGCTTTCCTTTGCTTCCCATTTGCATGGAATATATTTTTCCATCCCATACGTTCAGTCTATATGTGTCTGTAGATCTGAAGTGGGTTTCTTGTAGATAGCATATATATGGGTCTTGTTTTTGTATCCATTCAGCCAGTCTATGTCTTTTGGTTGGAGCATTTAATCCATTTACATTTAAAGTGGTTGTTGATATATATGTTCCTATTGCCGTTTTCTTAATTGTTTAGGGTTGATTTTGTAGATCGTTTCCTTCTCTTATATTTCTTGACTGTATAAGTCCCTTTAACATTTGTTGTAAAGCTGGTTTGATGTTATTGAATTCTCCTAACTTTTGCTTGTCTGAAAACCCTTTTTTTCCACCATCAATTTCGAATGAGCTCCTTGCTAGTTACAGTAATCTTAGTTGTAGATTTGTCCCTTTCAGTACTTTAAATATATCCTGCCATTCCTCTATGGCCTGCAGAGTTTCTGCAGGAAGATCAGCTGTTAAATCTATGGAGTTTCCCTTGTATGTTTCTCGTTGCTTTTCCCTTGCTGCTTTTCATATTCTTTCTTTGTGTTTAATCTTTGTTAGTTTGATTAATATATGTCTAGGTGTGTTTCTCCTTGGATTTATCCTGTATGGGACTCTTTGTGATTCTTGGACTTGATTGACTTTCCTTTTCCATGCTGGTGAGATTGTCAACTATAATCTCGTCAAAACTTTTCTCATACCCTTTCTTTTTCTCTTCTTCTTCTGGGACCCCTATAATTTGAATGTTGCTGCATTTGATATTGCCCCAGAGGTCTCTGAGACTATCCTCAGTTCTTCTCATTCTTTTTAATTTGTTCTGCTCTTCAGAAGTTATTTACACCATTTTATCTTCCAGCTCACTGATTAATTCTTCTTCTTCAGATATTCTGCTATTGATTCTTTCTATAGTATTTTAACTTCAGTAATTTTGTTGTTTGTCTCTGTATGTATATTCTTTAATTCTTCTAGGTATTAATTGATTCTTGCATTTTCTCTATTTTGTTTTCAAGATTTTTTATTATCTTTGCTATCATTATTCTGAATTTTTTTTCAGGTAGTTCACCTATTTCCCCTTCTTTTATTTGGACTTATGTGTTTCTGGTTTGTTCCTTCATTTGTGTAGTATTTCCCTGCTTTTTCTTTTTCTTTTTTTCTTTTTTTTAACTTATTGTGTTTGAGGTCTCCTTTTCCCAGGCTTCAATGTTGAATTCTTTCTTCCTTTTGGTTTCTGCCCTTCTGGAGAAGGCAATGGCAACCCACTCCAGTACTCTTGCCTAGAAAATCCCATATTCAGAGGAGCCTGGTGGGCTGCAGTCCAAGGGGTCACAAAGAGTCAGACACAACTGAGCAACTTCACTTTCACTTTTTACTTTCATGCATTGGAGAAGGAAATGGCAACCCACTCCAGAGTTCTTGCCTGGAGAATCCCAGGGACCGGGGAGCCTGGTGGGCTGCCGTCTATGGGGTCGCACAGAGTTGGACACAACTGAAGCAACTAAGCAGTAGCAGCAAGATTGATTTAGTGGTCTCTGTAAGCTTCAAATAGGTTGAGATTTCTGCTGAGCCTTTTTGTTTCTTTTGCCTCTGATGGGCAAGGCTAAGTGAGGTGGTAATCCTGTCTGTTGATGACTGGGTTTGTATTTTTATTTTATTTGTTGTTTAGTTGGAGCCCACTGCACAGGGCACTACTGGTGGCTGGGTGATGCCAGGTCTTGTATTCAAGTGGTTTCCTTTGTGTGAGTTCTCACTATTTGATACTCCCTAGGGTTAGTTCTCTGGTAGTCTACAGTCTTGGAGTCAGTGTTCCCACTCCAAAGGCTCAGGGCTTGATCTCTGGTCAGGAATGAAGTCCATAAGTCGTTTGTTGTGGCATTAATTGAGATTAAAACAAATACCCAAAAATGAGAAAGCAAAGATGAACCCCAAACAAATGGCAGTTACAAACCAGGCAAATTATAATTAGAATATGCCCATGTACATTTACACCCATAAGCAAAATCAAAACAGTCCAACAAAAATAAAGTGCAGCAGAAGATCCGGCAAACAAAGGAAATTTAAAACTATGTATACCAGTTAAAAACAAAACTAACCACAGCACAAACTGGAAAAAAAACTAAAGCAAGGTCCCAAGTGGGGAACAAAGCAATAAAAATAAAACTAACAAATATGTTGAGAGGAAAGGAAAGAAAGACTATAAAGTTAAATAGAGGTACATAAAGAAGAATTACATACATTAAAGATTAACTACAAGGGGAAAAGAACAGTAGGAAAAGCAAACAAAGGAATCAATGTGAAAAAATAATAATAGGTTCAAAAAATTAAAATTAAAAAAAGAGAAAAGCAAAAAAAGGGGGGGGGGAGAGGGAAGAAGAAAGGAAAACTCCACAGGACTGCAAAAGCCCAACATAGAGGCAGAGGTTTATAACAACAAAAAATATGGCTGAGGGTAAAAAAAAGTTCAAAGGCTTAATTAGATTTCATAGTGCCAATAAAATCAACAACTACACTGCGGGCAGGGAAAGGAAAAAGGAAAAAAACAAAATCCAAAAGAATCTATAGAACAAGTCAAAATATAAGAATAATAAGTGTTTTTCTTGAGTCATTGCCACCAGAGTCCTTTCTGTCACAGGGGCGTCACAGTCCACCTCACCTCCCTAGGATGACCTCCAACACGGCGCTGCTCTCTGGACCTGCTGTGGGGGCAGCTCATATTCTGATCTGGTCCTACTCCTTTGTGATCTTGCCTCCAATGTCCACAGCTATCAGAACTAGGGTGTTTGTTTTATGGGAGTTTTCAATGGCCTTTTATATATTCCATAGACACAGTCTGCTTAGTTGATCATGTGGATTTAATCTGCAGCTTGTACAGCTATATCTCCTGCTGCCCTAGTCGCCAACTCCCCCGAGTACCTGGTGCTGCCAGAACCCCTGCGACCCAAGCAGCTGTAGCACCTCCACACTTGGCCCTCACAGGGGCAAATCCAAGTCCTCCCGGGCGGCTGCGGGAGCAAAGCCCAGTGGGCGACCCACATGCAGAGGTGGAAATAAAACCACAACTGAAACCCAGTATGGCTGGAGAAGGCAATGGCACCCCATGCCAGTACTCTTGCCTGGAAAATCCCATGGATGCAGGAGCCTGGTGGGCTGCAGTCCATGGGGTCGCAAAGAGTTAGACGCAAATGAGCGACTTCACTTTCACTTTTCACTTTCATGCATTGGAGAAGGAAATGGCAACCCACTCCAGTGTTCTTGCCTGGAGAATCCCAGGGACGGGGGAGCCTGGTGGGCTGCCGTCTGTGGGGTTACACAGAGTCGGACACAACTGACGAGAGTTACCAGCAGCAGCAGCAGCAGCAGAAGGATATGGCAACCAGTCTTGGCCACTATGCTCCAGTATTCTTGCCTGGAGAACCCCCTGACAGAGAAGCCTGGCAGGCCACAGTCCACAGGGGTGGCACAAAGAGTCGGACACTACCGATGCAACCCTGCATGCATAAACGTTAGACTTTTTTTGCCTGTGACAGCTCTGCCCCAATGAGGGTTAAACAAAGTGGCACAGCTGCTTGGCTTTTGGGGACCCTGGTGGCATCAAGTGTGCAGGGATATGGACTGCCTCCATCGCAGGAGTTATGGCCCTCTCGGAATCTTTTTTTGAGCCTCTTGTAGCTGGCCATTAGAAGGTCTCTTTGGCCAGTCTTTCTCCATACCTCTGCCCATTCAGACACTTAGAGGGCTCCCTTGCCTGGGGCCCTTTTCTGTTGTTCAGCACATCAAGCATATAGAGGGCCCCCCCTGGCTGGGGTCCTACTCTGTAGATCAACATGTCAGGCATTTAAAAGGGTACCCTGGTTGGGGTCCTAATCTGCAGTTTGGCGCATCAGTCACTTAAAGGAGCAACCTGGGTGGGGTCCTACTCTGTAGTTCAGTGTGTCAGGCATTTGATGAGCCAGCGTCTCTACTGTTCAGCTGCCGATTCTGGCGTGCAGGGAGAGAGAGGCTATGGGGATGCTTCCACCCCGCTACGTGTGACTCAGCAGTATCGCCTTGCTTCCATGGCTGCCTCGATTTCCTTCGTAGTTATTTCCCACCACAATCTCTCCCCTCGCATCCCCTAGATCCATCTCTCCACAGTCAACAGCAGCCCTCGCCCAGGGATTGCTCCACAATCCCTAAACTCCAGGCCCCGGATGCTGTGCCTTCCAGGGGACCTGTGTCCCTGTCCTGGGTATGTGTGGCTGTGGCAAGGACTGTCTGATTCTCATCCCATTTAGGCTGCCACAGATCAGCTGTTTCCCTCTCAGGCTTAAATGTTTCTCCTCTGACTCAGACAATTGCCTTGCTGTAGGGATCAGACCCCTGTTTCAGTTCCCCCACTCACCAAGGTCAGGTCCAGTCCTACTAGCACTCCTGTTTTTTCCCCTAGATCCTTCATCCTACTGAGTTTTGCTTGGTTCTATATGTTCTTTTCTGCTGGTCAGGTCCTCCTGTTCGCACTCAGCTGGTGTTCTGCATGCACTTCTGTGTCTGAAGGTGTATTCCTGATGTATCCGTGGAGAGAGATGTACTCCACGTCCACCTTCTTCTCCACCATCTTATTTGCCCCCAAATTTGTACTTTAATCTACTACATTTGTGGTGTTTTTTTGTTACAGGAGCAACAGAAAATTCATACATAGGCTAAAATCAAAGCTTAACAGCAAATCCAATCCTCTAGCTCAGTGGTCCCCAAACTCTTTGGCACCAGGGACCAATTTCTTGGAAGACAATTTCTCTACAGACTGAGGTGGTGGGGTGGTTTCAGGATAATTCAAGTACATTGCATTTATTGTGTACTTTCTATTATTATTATATCAGCTCCATTTCAGATCATCAAGCAATAAACCCTGGAGGTTGGGGACACCTGATCTAGTGCACTTATTTCAGGCCAGCTGTCCAGAAGCAAACAGTAGGACAGAGATTCCAAACACCAGTGATTTATTTAGGAAACTCATCAAGGAAAACAGGCAAGAGAGGAGAGAAGGGGTGAAGGGAGGAAGGAAGAAAGGGCTCAGGTCAGGCAGAGTCCCAGGCACAGCAGCTTCAGCCACATCCTTGAGGGAGACTCCAGGGCTATAGGCATCCCAGGGATGCATCCTAGCTCCAGGCAAGTAGGAGCTGGGTTTTTGTCCTCCTTAGGCTCTGACCATGGATTGCTCCATGCTGCACGTGTGTGTTAAGTCACTTTAGTCATGTCCGACTCTTTGCAACCCTATGGACTGTAGCCCAGCAGGCTCCTCTGTCCACGGGATTCTCCAGGCAAGAATACTGGAGTAGGTTGCCATGCCCTCCTCCAGGGGATCTTCCAGACCCAGGGACTGAACCCAAGTCTCTTATGTCTCCTACACTGGCAGGTGGGTTCTTTACCACTAGCACCACCTGGGAAGCCTGCAGACTGCTCCAGGGAGTATAAAATCACAGGCACTCTGCTTTCTGTGCATCTGCAAAGTGGATCCAGGTGGCTCCAGTAGCCCAAGGGCAGGACTCCAGAACACCTTGCAGGTGTGGGTATTCAGAACCCAGAGGAGGGGCAAGAGAACCTGCAGATGGAGCCCATGGGAGTAGAGTGTGGGCAACATCCTCAAAGCAAATTTGACATGTTGCATATGATAATCACCCAAGGACTAACTCTGCAGTTCCCTGGCATTTTGTAATTAAGAAATCTATTAACATAGTAAATCAATAGCTTAAGGGAAAGAAACTACTTGATCATGTCACTGATGCTGTGAAGACATTCACTCATCCTTGTTGAAATTTCTTCATCAAGCACATCATTTCACACATCATATTCACATCTGATGTTTACGTGTTTTACTCCACAGCCCTTTTTGCCCATCACACAGGCTGCATGCACAGGCAGTCTTGCAGTCATGTAATTTTAGGAGCAGGGTGAGGTGGGGGCATCTGTGGATATTTAAAATAATGATAACAGGATATTCTTTGCTCTTCAGGAATTTTCTACATGAAGATAAATCCCACAAACCCCTTCACACAAACCCAGAATAACCAAATTGATTTATACTCCATTAATAGGGCATTTCCCTGGTGGTTGAGGTGGTAAAGAGTCTGCCTACAGTGTGGGAGACCCAGGTTTGATCCCTTGGTTGGGAATATCCTCTGGAGAAGCAAATGGCACTCCACTGCAATACTCTTACCTTGGAAATCCCATGGATGGAGGAGCATGGTAGGCTACAGTCCATAGTGTAGCAAGGAGTCAGACATGACTGGGCGACTTCACTAATAGCACGTTTGACATTACTTTTTTTCACAAATATAAGAGTTTCATGCTGAATTTTCTGCAACCATCAGACCTTTCTGTCTGCCTAGTGCCCACTTGTACCAACAGGTCTGTTTCTGCTGAAAATAACTACACAAAAATTTCTCTGTGTGTTTTATACTTTATCAATTCAACTGACATTACTGTATTGTAACTTCTTTAGTCCATCTTCTTATTATTAGGGATTCTGAGAGCAGCTGTGGAGTAGAAGGAGCTGAAACTATATCCAAGGTGGCTCATTTGCCTACTTTGCATGCTGGCTGATTGATGCAATCTTCGTCCCCTGGTGTGAGGACTGCAGAGCTGGAAGAGTCAAGGATACTCAGATCACAGATCATGACTGAGTGTAGGTGATCCTGACCTGACACATTCTCTGGGGAGAGTCAGGAAGTTGCCTCATCTCTTAACGTTTCAACATGGTTAACAGCATGTACCTGCTCAGAAACAATAGAATGGGAATTCCAGGACTGTCAGTCTTCTGACTTATCAAAACTGGTGCTGATGCTGAAGATTCAATACTTTGGCCACCTGATGTGAAGAGCAAATTCATTGCAAAAGACCCTGATGCTGGGAAAGATTGGAGGCAGGAGGAGAAGGGGGCAACAGAGGATGGATGGCACCATTGACTCAATGGACATGAGTTCAAGCAAACTCTGAGCAATAGTGAAGGATGAAAACCTGGTGTGCTATAGTCCACAGAGTCACAGTCAGATACGACTGAGTGAACAACAGCAAGGAGTCATTATTCCAGCCAATAATGTCTTCATATTTCTGTTGATATGTGTTTAGCCTGAGTAAACCCCCAAAAGTGCTAAATATTAAGCTAAGTAATACAGAAGTTAACTTTTTTCTCCCATCTCAGTTATCAGAGCAGGAGATAGGAAAAGCAAAAATATTGGATGAAATTCCAATGTTTTGCCCTGGGGTTGCTAGCACTGGTACCTCATCCATCACCAAGTCCCAGCCATTGAATGTCCACTGTGCTAAAGAGAACAGAGGATTCAACATTCATGAGCCTTGAGATCAACTGTTTGAACTTCCAACAAATCGTCTTTCTTCTCAGCTGTCATGCTTTTCACACCCACTTAATTTCACCATGTGCAGCATCATAAAACCATAAACTTTTTGGTCATACCTATGTGGCCTACCCCAAGGTTCCAAGAATGCTGAATGAATTGCCAAACTTAATAATTGGGAAATTGTTCATTTAAAAAATCTGGATTTCCAACTTCTCTCTGAAAACCAGAAGGTCTAGTAAATCCGGGCTGGCATTCCTCTGTGACTGCAATCAGCTAAATTCTAGGACCAGCTGCTCCTTTTCAGTCCAACCATTGGGCTCCAGTCTGCCAGCTGATTTTCCTGATGGAACCTTTCCTACTTGCATTCTCCAAGGCAGTGGTTCTTTAATTTCATCTGAATTTATTTTTCTTTTTCACTTTCCTTCTGGTTTTATTGAGATATATATAATTGACATGTAGCACTGTCAATTGGGGCTTCCCTTGTGTGTCAGATGGTAAAGAATTTGCTGCAATGCAAAAGACCCAGGTTTGATCCCTGGGTCAGGAAGATGCCCTGGAGAAGAAAATGGTAACCCACTCTAATATTATTGCCTGGAGATTTCCACGAACAGGGAAGCCTGGCGGGCTACAGTCCATGGGGTCACAAAGAGTCGGCCACAACTGAGTTATTAACACACTATAAAAGTATAAGGTGTACAGCATCATGATTTGACTTATATACATCACAAAATGATGACCACAGCAAGTTTACAATCCTCTCATATAGATACAAAATTAAAGAGCTAGAAAAATACTCCTTGTGGTGAGAATTCTTAAAATTTACTACCTTAACAACTGTCATATGTAACACACAACGCTGTTAATTATATTCATCCTGTTGTATATTTACATCCCTAAAACTTACTTATCTTACAACTAGAAATTTGTAATTTTCAACACCCTTCCTCCAATCCCCTCCCCATACCTCCTGTCTCTGGAAAGGACAAATTGGATCTCTTTTTCTATGTTTGTTTTTTGTTTGTTTTTAAGTATAATTGACTTACAACATTATATTAGTTCCTGTTACACAATAGAGCATTATACGTTATTTTTTAAACTGTAATGAATCCATACTGTAAGAGAATAGTGGCCATGGGGAGTTAGATAGAATGTAATACATAAAGTGAGGAGATCTGGTCCATTGCTTCTCTGCAGTCTCACACTCATGTGACATTAGAGATTTCATTTCCTGGGTCTTCCTCTCTACATTGGCAAAATTTATTTGTTGAACAAAGGTTTTGTGAAATGCCTTTCTTAAGCCTGGATCTAAACTTGAGGTCCACAGAGATGGGGCCTTGGACAGGTCCCACACCAGTTGCTTCCATGAGATGCTCTGTTGGCAATGCCTATTCATTGTTTCTGTAGCAAGTTTTCCACTTGATTTTGCCTTTCTGGTGCCATCTTTTCTAGTTGTAAGTTATCAGAGAAGTGCTCTACAGCTGTGCCAGAAAGCACTGCTGAAATGATCACAAACACAGCTGGATTTCAAAACAGGTGTGTGGGGGGGTGTGTGTGCGCGCGCGTGTGTGTGTGTGTGTGCGCGCGTGCACGTGGGTGTGTACATACACACATGCATCTGATCTGAGGCACTAGTTTGAGAAGGAGATCTTGGAAAGGGGCCTTCAGGCACTTTGCCACACCATTAAATGCTAATACGAGAAACCTTGAAAAGTGTGATTTCTGTCCTCTGTCACGGGTGATAATTTATCAGCAATATTTCTTTCAGAGCAGAATTGGAAAGACTTTCCATTTTCTTGGGAATATTGGAGAAAAAGTTACAAAAATAACTGCCCATTCCTATGTCCTGTTGCCTCGAAAGTGTCTCTTCATTTTGTACTATAAGTAACTGCTCTTGAATTTCAGATTATTATTAAAGAAAATCAGCTATCCCAAGTTAAGGAATTTGGTGCTTCTCTATGTGTGGGGCCAGTTTCTTGTGTTTTCACATCCTGAATTTCCATAGCACTCTCCTCAGGCAGAGGCTATACCTGATGGCTGCTCAATGGAAGGTACTCTTTCCTTCCTGAGATCTCTCAGGGCTCACCATTGTGGTGGCTGCAATTGCTGATGACTGTGACATCTTTGCTTATTGACATGGCAGGAAATATTCCATTTGCATTAAAAACATATAAACATCCTAACAAATACATTAAATGAATAATAATAATTACAATTAATTAAAAGTAATAAATGTCCTACCTTTAATATTCTCTCTGTCATTGAAAGCATGTGTTTTACTGGACAGGAGGAAATGCCTTGAACTTGCCTCTGGCACACATAAATGTGGGGTAAACACTAATATGGCCATTGTTAACCATTTAAGCCAAAATCAATATGATAGAGTCCCTATCCTCATCCAGGGAGACCACACCACAGAACTGCTGAAACAAAAGCAAAGCATTTCTTGGAGCCCAGAGAAGGGAAAGGTAGGGATGGTTCACAGATGTCAACACTACAGGCATTCACTTAAAAGGAGGAAGAGTTTGCCAGATTAAAAATCTGAGATTAGGGCTTTCAGTAAGAAGCAGGGGAGGTGATAGCTCTGAGAATCACAAAGTAAGAAAGGGCTCCTGATTCACTAGTAGGAGGAGGAAAGGCTTGAAAGCTGCACAGGGGATTTTTATGTTGTCACATGAAAACAGGAGTGTCCTCTGTGAGACCACCCAGTCAGTGGAATGATTTGGCTTTGGAGTTTTTTTCCTATTCTCAGTTGACAATACCCAGGTCACTTGAAATCCTGCTTCTGAAAAGTAAACACTGACTCTGAACTCTGTCACCAAAATGACAATTCTATGATACTTTTTAAAAATTAATTTTTATTAGAGTATAGTTATTTTACAATATTGTGTTAGTTTCAGGTGTGCAGCAAAGTGATTCAGCCGCACATTATACAGATGGCCCCTCTGTCTTGAGTAGTTCCCTCTTTTATACGTGTGTGCATGCTCATTTCTGACTCTTTATAACCCCATGGACTGTAGCCCACCGGGCTCCTCTGTCTATGGAATTTTCCAGGCAAGAATAATGGAGTTGGTTGCCATTTCCTACTCCAAGGGATCTTCTCGACCCAGGGACTGAACCCGCATCTCCTGCATTGACAGGCAATTCTTTACCACTGCACCACGTGGGGAGACCCTCCCTGTGCTACATAGCAGATCCTTATTCGCTATCCAGTTTGTACATAGTAGTGTGTATATGGCAATCTCAATCTCCCAATGCATCCCTCCCCAAATTCTTTTCCCCTTTAATAATCATATTTTATTTTCTACATCTGTGACTCTATTTATATTTTGTAAATAAATTCATTTGTATCATTTTTTTAGATTCCACATATAAGTGGTATCATATGATATTTTTCCATGGCACTTTTTAAAGGACAGGATGTTAGAGCTTCTGATCTTAGACTTAACTCACTAAATGATGAAGAGGTTACCTAAGAAAATTAAGGAAATGGCTCAGATTCACCCAGCCATCATCCCCAAATCTAAGTCAGTTTACAAACTAAGATACCTTGATTGAAGAGGAGGCCAGAGGTCCTTGAGGAATGTCTTTGCAACACTGTCATAAATATAACGTGTAAACCTTCCTCTACATTTTTCCCAAGGTGGCCTGCAACTGTGTCCCAGGGCAGCAGTGCTTGGAGGGTGAAAATACCAGGCCTTTTGGAGGATTTTGAGAGAGTGAGTCAATTAATACTAATACCTGGGGTCCAAAAGTATCCCGTCCACCACTGGTTTGAATGAGGGCACAAGGGGGTCAGAATATGAATGGGTTTCTGACCCAAACCTCTGTTAAACGGGCCCAATGCCAATGGACTCATATACATACATGTATATACTTTCACATACACACATGCATACATAGATACAAACATGTACACACATATATGGGCTTCCCAGGTGGCACTAGTGGTAAAGAACTTGCCTGCCACCGCAGGAGATGTAAGAGACACTGATTTAATCTCGGGATTGGGATTCCCTGGAGGAGGCCATGGCAACCCTCTCCAGTGTTCTTGCCTGGAGAATCCTATGGACAGAGGAGCATGGTGGGTTATAGTCCATAGGGTCGCAAAGAGTCTGACATGCCTGAAGGGACTTAGCACACATGCACACACACACATATACACATGCACATGCATATACATGGGGAATCACACACATACTTGTATGTGGGTTTGTTACTAGAAACTGATTTATGCAATTGTGAAATGGTGGGACTGGCTATGGATTTCAGTGCCTGTAAGTTGGACAGTTACAAACAGAAGAACCCAAGGGGGTGGAACCCCAAGGCCACAAGACACAGTCATCCATGGAAAGGGCCAACAGTCCTTCTCTCTCCCCAGAGAGGGTCTAAGTCCACTTGTAAAGCCTTTTGATTAATTGAGTCAAGTCCAACCAATATAATTGCCCTAATTCAGAATGAGTTGGGATTAGGGACTTTGATTACATCCACTCAACTCCCTCACACCAGTGCTTAGGTTCATGTTTGACTGAACAACTTGGCTGAAGGTGTGTGTAAACCTCAAAATAGCGGCTGCTCCCTCCTATCCTACAACTTTCACAAGGAATCTCTCCTGCATCCTCCTGATGGACAAACTGGAAAAGGGGATATGCTTGAGTCTAGCAAGCTGACACCACACCAGGCTTTGCTTTGCCAAGTGAGCACTCATGCACCTCTCCTAACTCTGTTCTCTACACACACTCAGTGATAGAATCACACTGCTGCCTGACACGACACAACTACCCCATATGCAGCCTAAAGTTACCCCTCCCCCAGAAAGGACACAAAGTCTGTGAATGACACACACTCGTCTATTGTGACAGTCCGCAACTTACACACCAAGATGTAAAGTTAACTGAAATGAGAAGATCTTACTATTAGGTGCAGAAGCAGGAGATATTAAGAAGAAGTGGAAAGAATACACAGAAGAGCTGTACAAAATAGATCTTCACTACCCAGATAATCATGATGGTGTGATCACTCACCTAGAGCCAGACATCCCGGAATGCAAAGTCAAGTGGGCCTTAGGAAGCATCACTACTAACAAAGCTAGTGGAGGTGAAGGAATTCCAGTTGAGCTATTTCAAATCCTAAAAGATGATGCTGTGAAAGTGCTGCACTCAATGTGTCAGCAAATTTGGAAAACTCAATAGTGGCCACAGGACTAGAAAAGGTCAGTTTTCATTCTAATCCCAAAGAAAGGCAATGCCAGAGAATGTTCCAACTACCACACAATTGCACTCATCTCACACACTAGCAAAGTAATGCTCAAAATTCTCCAAGCCAGACTTCAACACTACATGAACCATGAACTTCCAGAAAATTCTGGTATTCCCAAAGAGTTGGGAATATCAGACCACCTGACCTGCCTCCTGAGAAATCTCTAGGCAGGTCAAGAAGCAACAGTTAGAACTGGACATGGAACAACAGACTGGCTCCATATTGGGAAAGGAGTACATCAAGGCTGTATATTGTCACCCTGCTTATTTAACTTATATGCAGAGTACATCATGAGAAACGCTGGAATGGATGAAGCACAAGCTGGGATCAAGACTGCCAGGAGAAATACCAATAATGCAGATGACATCCCCCTGTGGCAGAAAGCGAAGAACTAAAAAGCCTCTTGATGAAAGTGAAAGAGGAGAGTGAAAAAGTTGGCTTAAAGCTCAACATTCAGAAAACGAAGATCATGGCATCTGGTCCCATCACTTCATAACAAGTAGATGGGAAAACAGTGAGAGACTTTATTTTGGGGGGCTCCAAAATCACTGCAAATGGTGACTGCAGCCATGAAATTAAAAGATGTTTGCTCCTTGGAAGAAAAGTTACGACCAACCTAGACAATATTAAAAAAACAGAAACATTACTGTGCCAACAAAGGTCTGTCTAGTCAAGGCTATGGTTTTTCCAGTAGTCATGTATGGATGTGAGAGTTGGACAGTAGAGAAAGCTGAGGGCCAAAGAATGATGCTTTTGAACTGTGGTGTGGAGAAAGCTCTTGAGAGTCTCTTGAACTGCAAGGAGATCCAACCAGTCCATCCTAAAGGAGATCAGTCCTGAATATTCATTGGAAAGGGTGAGGCTGAGGCTAAAACTCTAATACTTTGGCCACTTGATGCAAAGAACTGACTCATCTGAAAAGACCCTGATGCTGGGAAAGACTGAAGGTGGGAGGAAAAGGGGACAACAGAGGATGAGATGGTTGGATGGCATCACTGACTCAATGGACATGAGTTTGAGTAAACTCTGGGAGTTGGCGATAGACAGGGAGGCCTAGTGTGCTGTAGTCCAGGGGGTCACAAAGAATCGCACACAACTGAGCGACTGAACTGAACTGATCTGAAGCGAATCATTAGGTGATAAGAGAGTGAAAGAAGGAAGAAAACAAAAATAATATGTATAAATTATATCTTATAGTCTACAGGTTGAATGTTTGTATCCTCCCAAACTTTACATGTTGAAATCCTAAGCTACAATTGGATATATGAGGAGGTGGGACCTCTGGGTGGTACTTAGGTCCTGTGGGTGAAGCCCTCAGGTGTAAGGATTAGTGCCCTTATGAGAAGAGACTTGGGAGTTTGGCCTCCACCATGTGAGGACACAGTGAGAAGATACCGTCTGCAAATCAGGAGAGGCCTCACACACCCTGGACCTGCTGTTCCTTGATCTAGGCCTCCCAGCCTCCAAACGGAGAAACAAATCATGTTGTGTAAGACTCCCAATCTATTACAGTAGCCCAAACTGATTATTACAATCAAGTGTGATTTATAAAAATAAAACAAATATAATAATATTCACCATATGAGGTTGCAAGGGTCTGACAGAACTTAATGACTAAACCACCACCACCTAATATAAATATATATATATTATATATAAGCAAATATATTAATATTGAGATTAGAGGAAACATTACTGGCCTTTTTAACAGGTATAGAGAGAAAACCTTCACAGAATCAGGAGCAGGACATCAGGCCCCAGACACTTGCTCATTTGCTGACTCAACAAGCCACATCTGCAGCAAATCGCTGTGGTCCTCACCACCTGCTTGAGTCATTGCCAAGATATGTGTGCCTTCTGCCTGTGCACACTCAGGCACACACAGATGGTGTGGAAACCAGCACCCCTGCAGATGTAAGATCTGGATGGTGGGCGCTGATCTCCACAAGTCGTCTAGGGCCCTGGTGTTGGCTACAGCTTACTGTTTATACAAACAGAGGCAAGTGCAGTTGCTAGACACAAAAACACAGAACATGGAAACAAGAAAATTAATCACATTATCACAAAGAATGATAAGTATTACGGAAACTTGAACACTAACAGAAACTGAGCACTCTGGGGAGTTAAGGAAAGCATTTAATTATTTGTTAATTAAATGTAATGTTTTCAAACATTGTTTTAAATGATTATATCAAATTGATATCAAATATGAATTTAATAGCTGCTATTACTCTCAATACTTTCCATTTCTAAGACTTCCATTTGTATAGAATCAGGATATCATCATCACAACTAATTAAAGAATAATTTTCTAATATCCATTCATATTCCCATTTCTTCAGTTCTACAGAATCTCTAGGGATACAATCCAGGCATTAGTATGGTCTCACTTTGTAGGGTGATTGCAGTGCATAGCCAAGATTGGGGAATCTTGCCCTATGCCTTTCTTTCCTATATGAAAGCTGGGTCTGAAGATTTGATTAGATTCACTTTAAACATCTGCCTTAAGAGATTCCCAAGTGATGCTGTACCTTTTCTACTAAACCACATCAGTGGGCACAAGTTAGTCAGGACACCACACTACCAGCCAAGCTCAGATCTTCAACAAAAGTCACATGTTCCCCTTTGCAATGAGCAAGTTATTTGTGGAGGTTCTGTTTGTTTTTGCACTGAAAAATTCTCTTCATCAGCAACCATCATAGTTTAGCACCCATTGAAATTTCTGTCTTAATTGAATTTTTTTCCAGAGTGTTGGAAAATGATTTTTCTAAATATATACATATATATACATATATACACACACACACAAATATATATAACACTGAATCACTTTGCTGCACACCTGAAACTAACACATTGTAAATATACCATAGTTCAAATTCTATTTTAAAGAAGCTTCTTTTGATGAAGGTAAGCTCATGTTTATTTTGTTTTAAAGAATAATTCTAACTCATAAATGAAGAAAGAATGAGAGAATTAGAAAAACCACCATTTTCCAACACTCTGGAAAAAAATTCAATTAAGACAGAAATTTCAATGGTTGCTAAACTATGATGGTTGCTGATGAAGAGAATTTTTCAGTGCAAACATGAACAGAACCTCCAGAAATATCGGAGAAAGCAATGGCACCCCACTCCAGTACTCTTGCCTGGAGAATCCCATGGACGGAGAAGCCTGGTAGACTGTAATCCATGAGGTCGCAAAGAGTCAGACACGACTGAGCGACTTCATTTCCAATTTCACTTTCACTTTCATGCATTGGAGAAGGAAATGGCAACCCACTCCAGTGTCCTTGCCTGGAGAATCCCAGGGATGGGGGAGCCTGGTGGGCTGCCGTCTATGGGGTCGCACAGAGTCGGACACAACTGAAGGGACTTAGCAGCAGCAGCAGCATATATATATTCAGTTTGTATATATATTGTTATACATATATATTTTCAGTTTTTTATATGTATTCAGTTTTATATATTTATATTTTTTTGCAAATTCTTTTCCCTTATAGGTTATTACAAAATATCGAGTGCAGGTCTCTGTGCTATACCGTGCGTCTTTGTTGGCTATCTATTTTATATATAGTAGTGTGTGCATGTTAATATCCAACTCCTAATTTATCCCTTCCCACCTTTGACCCCCAGTAATGATACATTTGTTTTTCACAGTGAACACTGGGGTGAGTGTATCTTTTCGAATCAAACTTTTCCGCAGGTTTATGCCCAGGAGTGGGACTGCTGTGTCATACCGTAGCTCTCTTTTGCTTTTTAAGGAACCTCCATACTGCTCTCCCTAGTGGCTGTTTTCACCCCCACTAGTAGTGTAGGCGTGTTCCCCTTTCTCCACACCCTCTCCAGCACTTATAATAATCAAGTTTTTGATGATGACTATTCTCAAGAGCATGAAGTGGTACCTCATTGTAGTTTTGATTTGCATTTCTCTACTAATTAGCAATGATGAGGATCTTTTCATATGCCTCTTGGCCATCTGTATGTCTTCTTTGGAGAAATGTCTACTCAAGTCTTCTGCCTGTTGTTTGATTGAGTGGTTTATTAAAAGAGTTTTAAAATTACAGTATTAATATTACTACATTCATAATATAGTTAATAGAATTATAAAATTCTTTTCAGCTTTTTTTTTGACTCTTAAAGCATAACCAACTGAAAAGTCTATGATAATATCAGTGCATTCAAAATTGTTACTTAATACTTAAAATATAATTGTTTCATTTTTGTGGTTATATTAATATATGGGTTCATTTGTTTCTGTTTATTTTCAGTTTCAGGATGTGCTTTTTAAATAAATTTTATTTTTTTATTTTTTAACATATAAAATATTTCTATGTTTCAAAAGTCCAAACTGTATTAAAAGAAACACTCAGGAAAGTCTTGGTTTCATCCATATATCCTTCATCCAAATTCTCCCTGCCTGCCAAACAAGTATTTGTGTTAGATTTTAGCTCATCCTTTGAGAGTTATTTTTTCTAGCAAATAATAAAAGCATCATTTATTCATTCTTTCATGATTGACTCATTCAGAATGTATTCAGTAAGTGCCAACTATGGGACAGTGAGCTCAGCACAGGAAATATACAGACAGGAGCCAGATAGAGGTAATGCCCATCTTCATGGATTTTACAGCTAAACAGAAAAAATCATCAGGCGAAAAAATCATGACAAAAGAAAGGAAAATGTTATTAAAGAAAAAGACTGCGTTAAACTGGGAAGTTTCATACACTATATGGATGCAAACACAGCTCCGGAAGGAAGCAATGCTTAACTGGGACTTGATGGTGGGCAGGACAGGGCCAGAAGCATGGGTTAGGTTGAATATTTTACCTAGATAGTGAAGTGTTTATGCAAAGACCTTGCCATGGAAAAGAGCTTGGTTACAGAGGAAAAATTTTTAGCAATCCAACTGTGATGGAGCCCCTCACTAAGCTCGGCTTTCTCTCCAAAATGTTTCTTTCTTTGGCTTTTCTTAAGCTCATTCCTGCGACCCCAGCACCCATCTGGAAAAGAGGGCATCATCTTCAGCTGCTGCTTGTTCAAGCCCCACATCCACTGCCTGATAGCATCTGTTTTTCTTCCATCTCCTCCCCTCCGTTTCTCTGATACTAGGTAATTCAAAGCCACTCACCCAAATGTCCATTTTCACCATCTTCAAATACCTGTAACACATCTCTGCACAGTCAATGCAGTTGCTCGAATTCTCTGTTAAATTCAAACATTATTATCATAGTCACACTCTGTTTCAAACTGGTTCCTTGGGCACAGGCTTTCAGTTTATTTTCTTCTTACCTTTTCCCTGATCTACAAATCTTGAGTCCCAGGGTGCTTATTGTGAGAGATCGTGTTATATCCTCAATCTTTTACTCCTCTGCTTTCACACCCTTCACCGGTACCTTTGCAGTTTCTCCACTAAAGGAGAGACAGGAGTGAGGTGGAAGCAGAACCACACCCAGCAAGGCAGGATTCCAGGGAAGGACCACAGGGAACTGCAGGAAAGGATTGACCTTGCCCCGAAAAAGCGTGGGCCCTTGCTTGGCTCATGGAGGTAAACTCTAAGCCCTGGAATGTCCTGATGGGTGCACTTAGCATCTTGTTTGGCCCCATGAGGAAGCACGCTGGGCCCTGTAAACCTTCACCAGGCCCCCCTACCTAGACACCCGCTTGAGCCACCATTGCTGCTCCTATGAAGAAAACACGGTGCTTCTGAAAGTGGGACCCCTGAGCACTCACATCCCCCAGGCTCTGCTCCAGGGGGCAGCCTGACAGGCTGATGACTGACAGGTCTGTTTGATACCTTCTATATGTGACTAGCTTCTGCCTCTCCAAACCTGGGTCAAGACAGAATATTTTATAAACCTATATTACTGTGGTCAGTACACATCTGTAAAGGTGCACAACACCACTGCTTATCAGGAAAATGTTATTCAAACCACAGTGTGATAGCATTATAATTGTCCTAAGGGCTGACATCTATTAAAACGGACAGTATCAAGTGCAAAGAGAATGTGGGACCATGAGCTTCCAGACACTGGAAGTTGGGGGTAAATTGGGAGTCTCCATGCAAACCTATATGATGATATACTTAGCACTAAATGTATGCATGAATGGTAACACAACTCTACCATCAATGGAAATGTATTCCTATAGTTATCAAAAGTCACTACAAAATATTAACAGAAATACCACTGACAGTAGCAAAGCTCAGAAAACTACCCAAATACCCATGAGCAACTGAAAAGACAAATAAATCCTGGGATATTTCTACATGGAATATCATAAAGCAAAGAAAAATATTAAAGAACTGCTATGTGCAATAGCATGAGAAATTTCATGGATAAATGTTGAGAAAAGATATAAACACAAAAAGAAAATCCAGACACAAAGAAGTACTTACCACATAATTCGATTTATAGTACGTTCTAAAAGAGAAAACAAATTTGTGGTGAATGGCATGACAATGGCATTGTCTCTGACAGTGTGATGAAGGGGAGAAGTCATGAGAAAGTTTCTGGGGTGCTATGTCCTGATCTGGGTGATAATTACCTGGGTGTGTTCAGTTTGTAAGAAAAAAAAACTAACAATGAGATGTATAATGAAGATTTGCTAAATTAAGTGTATGTTTGTTTTACTACAACAACCATTAAAAAGAAAAACAGTCAACTTATTTTGAGCTCGTCCAATACTGTATGCTTCCATAATTCCACTGAGTATATCAGAAGGGAGAATTGTTTTGATAAAGCCTGAACTTAAGTAGAACTTCAAGATATTACTGAGGGAAAGAAAAAATTAATGCTAACAATGAAAATTATCCTTTATGAATAACAGACACTTTGCATACATGATTTTATTTGCTTCTTTCAGTAATCTCATGGAATAGTCATAACATATTCCCATAATGTGTATGAGGGAACAGAGGCTTAGAGAAATTAAAGACTATACCACTGACCAGAAGTGGGCTTGAAGATTTGCTTTATTCAAAGCTTGTGCTAATACACAATAATGCTCTCTTTACAATGATTGCCTCAAATTGAAGGAAGTTCCATCTTGTGGAATTTGTAGAAAAGGTTGGACACACTCTTGTAAAAAGATAGAGCCAGGGTCGCCAGATCAAGTGCAGAATGTTTGGTTAAACCTGAATTTCAGATAAACTGCAGATAATTTTTTAGTGTAAGCATTCACCTTTTTCAATATTTCAGATATATTAAACCTATAATTGTCCTATGCAATTATATATGTATATATGTATATATAAACATGCACTAAGGGCTTCCCTGGTGGTTCAGATGGTGATGAATCTGCCTTTGGAGATTGAACTTTGGAGACCAGGGTTCAATTCCTGGATTGGGAAGATCCCCTGTATGAGAGCATGGCAACCCACTCTAGTATTCTTGCCTAGAGAATTCCATGGATGGAGAAACCTGATGGGTTACAGTCCATGGGGTCACGAAGAGCTGGACACGACTGAGCAACTAACATACACACACACACACTTAGATATACTAAAATATGAGAATCAAATTTAACTGGGCACCCATTATTTTTATGTACTAAATGTGGAAACCCCAGTTAGGGTGTGGTTTCTGCATACTGGTACTACTATAATTATGAACCGGGTTCTTCAGGGTGGGTAGCTGTCCTAAACATTGTAGGATGTTTAGTAACATCCCTGTTCACTCTCAACTAGTTGCCACAAGCATCCTCCTTTGGTTGCAGCTCTGACAACCAAAAATTTTTCTGCAGATGTTGTCAAACAGCCACTTGGTGGCTGATGGTTCAGAACCTCTGGATGTGAAAAAGCCAGGGGAGCATCCGCTCACCTGATGGTGCTGCTTAAAGAGTCCACCAAAAACAGATGCAGCAAAAGCCAAGCTGATAACAAGATTCAGGGTAAATAAGACCATCTGCACCATTTTTCTAAATTTTATATACGTTAATATCCAATAGTTGCTTTTCTCTTTCTGACTTATTTCACTTGGTATGACAGTCTCTAGGTCCATCCACGTCTCTGTGAATAACCCAATTTCGTTCCTTTTTACAGCTAATATTTCATTGTGTACATGCACCAAACCTTCTCTATCAGATAACCAATGAGAACCTACTGTATAATGCAGCAAACTCGACTCAGTGCTCTGTGTGGCCTAAATGGGAAAGAAGTCCAAAAAGAGAGGCTGTATGTATACATGGGCTTCTCTGGTGGCTCAGCAGTAAAGAATCTGCCTGCCAATGCAGGAGACATAGGTTTGATCCCTGGGTCTGGAAGATCCCTTGGAGAAGGAAAGGACAACCCACTCCAGTATTCTTGCCTGGGAACTCCCATGGACAGAGGAGCCTGGCAGGCTGCAGTCCATAGGGTCACAAAGAGTCAGACATGACTTAACAAGTAAACAACAACAATATGTATACATATAGCTGATTCACTTTGATGTACAGCAGAAACTAATTGTAAAGCAACTACACTCCCAAAAAATTAATCTTAAAAAATACTCAGGGTATAGCATTGAGACTAATCAGTAATTCTTTAAAATGGTAGGGGAGAAATTTAAATTATTTCTGGATTAATGCTTCTAAGGAGCCTCCTTTTAGGTCTTGACTAGCTCGCAAGTCAGAGTTTGCATCCTGATGGAAGTTCTGCAGGTGACTCTCACCCAGAGGTCACAGCACCTCCTTTGCCCTGAGAATACCTGAACCCAGATTTCTACCCCCGAGTTGATCAGTCTCCATATTTCTCTCAAGGAGGCACCAGACTCATTAACCAATCTCCTCAGGTGGGTGACTAAGGAGGCAGTGTTTGTAGGCAGATAAATGAAACAGGAGGTTTTCTTACATTTCCAGAACCTTGTGGTCACCTAGAACTATTTCCTGATCTGCCTGGGGAGAAGACTGCCTTTGACTCTTACTCATTCATCACTGCCCATGGAGCAGGCTGGCCATGCAGAGTGCATCCACACGACACACTCGGTGTAGAAATTTTTCCCCCTGGGTTGTCTTTTTGCCCCAAACTTCTCCATCATCTCCTGAGAAGCCCAATGGGTCAACACTCCCTCCCTGACTTCGAAATTGACTTCTGGACTTGGAAAGCCACTGATGAGTCTGTCTTCCAAATGCCAATTTCTCAGCAAGGTCATGTCCTGAATCTTGGTGGAGAAAAGGTTCATCGCTGAATCTACTTTAGTTGTAGAGTCAGGCTGACCCAGAGCTCCACTCGGTACATGAGGGGCTGAAGATGGTCTTTGTTTCTGGGCCAACTGCCTGAAAAATAAGCCCACCCCCACCGGTCATCATCAGCACTACAGCTCACAGTCTGGTCTTCGGTTTGCACTGAACCCCTGCTGTACAGATCGCCTGGTGCGAAGATCTCACGCAGGCAACGTATTAAGGGGGCTTAGGGATTGCTCAGAGTATCTTAATTACAACCACAGTGCTGTGCAAATGTCTGTTCCTAATTTTTTCCCCTTCTCCAAATCTCTTCGCCCTTGGCAGCTGTGACCCCTGCACTGAAGTCCACTTCTCTGGGGCTCAGGACTTCCCTCTCATCTTCATGGGAATTGAAGGTGTGTGCCTTACCCACCCCAACCCGCAGGAATCTGTCTTTATGACTAATGGACCCTCACCCACTGGGGATCAAAACAGGAGCACACCTGAGACCAGGAACATCTGAGGGTCAGAAACCCCATTGCTGGCAGGATCCTGACACAAGGATCCCTGTTCTGAAGCTGGGACTAGACAAGCAGAGCTCAAAAGAAAGCCTCAAGAGACGTTGGAGTCCTTCCTGGGACTGGGTCAGGGCTCCTAAGCTGACTTAACCCACGCTTAATTTTCAGGCCCCACTTCTTTCCCTGAAGTCAACCCTTTTTGCAACAGAAGCTGCTTTAACTGAAGTTTGACTAAAGATACTCATGGAGTATCTGCCAGGGAAGATCAGCCTCCAGGCGTCCTCTGCCAGGGGTTCTTCTTCGGAAGACAATTTTTTAGGCAGGGGTCCCCAACTTCCCAGATCTAATGCCTAATGATTTGAAGCAGAGCTCCTCCTGATGGAAAGAGCTGACTTATTGGAAAAGACTCTGATGCTGGGAAAGATTTAAAGCAGAGGAGAAGGGGATGACAGATGATGAGATGGCTGGATGGCATCACTGAATTAATGGACATGAGTTTGAGGAATCTCTGGGAGGTGGTAAAGGACAGGGAAGCCTTGAATACTGCAGTACATGGGGTCACAAAGGGTTGGACAGGACTTAGAGACTGAACAGCAAAGTACACAACAAATACAATGCATTTGAATCATCCTGAAACCATCTCCCACCCTGTCTGTAGAAAAAACTGTCTTCCACAAAACTGGTCCCTGGTGCCAAAAAGGTTGGGGACTGCTGCCTTAGTGGACCCTTTGGAGCATCACTCCCACCCAGAGATTTTGCACGTGTAATAGGTCCCGAGCTGGCAGACATGTGGAAGCGGCTTCCTCATCAGTAGTGGGCAGTCATGCTCCAGTGTGGGGATGTGCACAGGTGGGCGGCAGGTGAGCAGTCAGCAATGGAAGAGGGATCTGCAACCACACGTGCTGTTCACAGCCCGCCCCCCACTGTGAAAGCAAGCATGGTGCTTCGTGCCTGTGAGGGTATATAATTTGCCAGGCGGCTTCGAAGCAAAGGGGGGCTAGCAGATAGTATGATTTTAAAGGAAATGCATGAGTAACAGATTTTTGGGAAAAAAAAATCCAGTGACTAGCTCTTTCCCCTTCTAATTTTAAGCATTGGGTTATTTGTTTTCCTGAAGACGTTCATTAGCCTCAGGCAGCACGTGCTGTTCAAGTGCCATTCAGAGAACAGCTGTGTGGAACGGCTCCTTCTCAGTCCCCAGCCTCTCTGAAAGGGACCTGCCACGCGAGAGCCGTTCTCTAGCCCCAATCAACCCGCCTCTTTCAGATGCTGAAATCGCGTGTTTTCTCTATGAAGCAGATGCTCCCATGGTTTATGACTAAATTATCTGAAGAGGTTGGGGAAAGGGTCTCAGGATGAGCCAAAACAGGAAGTCTGCTGTAGGTTTTAAATGCTGCTAAAATCCAGCCTTTGTTTATGTTGAAAAGAATGCAGTGAAAGAAGAGGACAGATGACAAGTGACATTAAATTCCAACCAAAGCTGGGGGAAAAATGAGCTCGTAGCTAGTTTTCTGTTGAAAGACACTGTGTGACTGAGTTAACTCGGTGTGTTGTCCAAATTCAGCCTCTGTCCACTGGTGCTGGATTAAATCTCAGAAACAGAGTTTTGAGTGAAATAGAAAGAGTTTCATTACTTTGCCAGGCAAAGAGGGAAACTTTGGGCTAATGCCCTCCTAGCTGTGTGTCCTGATCTGAAAGGGGTAGAGAGTTTCACAGTAATGGTTCAAAGACAGCATGGTTAGTTTGTGGACATTCTTCTGACTGGTTGGTGATGAGGTCATCGAGAGTCATTGTCATCAACCTTCCAGTCTCAACCAGTCTGCATGCTTGTAGGCAGCTTATAGTTAACTTCTTCCACTTGATGGGGTCCTGTAAAATACCTCAAAGGACATGGCTCAGAGTATTATCTATGGTTCTTGGAAGGAACTAAAGTTCCTTGGCTTTGTTCAATGGCTAAAGGATTATTATTTTATCCTACACGGCTGTTTTCCTTCCTGCATTTTCACACTTCTCTGATTAGGTTTATTCTTTGACTAAGGTTTTTCTAAAGACAAAGGCAGGCAGAGGACATGCTGGGGTCTTTTCTGGCAAGGCCTCATAGGGTCCTGCTTGGTTACAGTGGCCTGACAGCCATTTTTAAGGGTCTGACTAAGGGGATAAGCCACCCTTGGGGCAGTACCTGAGGGTGGGGCTCAGGATGGTCTACGTGACTCGGTTGTCACAGTCTGGGGTGGCTGCTGAGAGTCATCCAGCACACAGCATGAAATTAAAATATTTCTTCACTCCAGCAGCCCAGCCTGGGCTGCTGCACAATTTCAGTCCCCTTATTTATTATGTGTTATTAGTATTATTTTACAAGCAAGGCTATTAGAGAATGTCCTGGGTGGAATTAGAGGAAGAGAACAGACCTGGTAGATGCCCACAGAGAGAAAGAATGTCATAAGGCACCCAATTTAATTCAGTGTGCTCAGAAATAGTACCTGTTTGATTAGTGTCAGTTTATTATTTTTTGTAAGGTTGGGGATGGTAACTTTAATCCATAACCCATACCCAATGGTTTGCCCCTCCTTTTAGAGCCTCTGAAATCATTCCTCTACCAAGTGTTCCCCCAACTGGACTGTAAGAACCTTTAAAAGTCAAAGATATTCTCTGTGTCAGATTTGTTCAGCAAGCTTCAGGGTCTAAAATTGTGCATTCCACTTGAATTCATTAAAATCTATATTAGATAAATAGATAAGATGGATGATAGGTAAGATAGGTAGATGACAGATAAGTAGATAGAGATGGATGGACAGATAAGTAGATGATAGATAGGTAAATGATAAATGATAGGCAAGATAGACCATACATAGGTGGATAGATGATAGATCAATAGGTAAATGTTCAAGCTGGTTTTAGAAAAGGAAGAGGAACCCGAGATCAAATTGCCAACATCGACTGGATCATTGAAAAAGCAAGAGAGTTCCAGAAAATTATCTATTTCTGCTTTATTGACTATGCCAAAGCCTTTGACTGTGTGGATCACAATAATCTGTGGAAAATTCTTCAAAAGATGGGAATACCAGACCATCTGACCTGCGTCTTGAGAAATCTGTATGCAGGTCAGGAAGCAACAGTTAGAACTAGACATGGAACAACAGACTGGTTCCAAATAGGAAAAGGAGTCCGTCAAGGCTGTATATTGTCACCCTGCTTATGTAACTTATATGCAGAGTACATCATGAGAAACGCTGGGCTGGAGGAAGCACAAGCTAGAATCAAGATTGCCAGGAGAAATATCAATAACCTCAGATATGCAGATGACACCACCTTTATGGCAGAAAGTGAAGAGGAACTTAAAAACTTCTTGATGAAAGTGAAAGAGGGGAGTGAAAAAGTTGGCTTAAAGCGCAACATTCAGAAAACAAAGATCATTGCATCCAGTCCCATCACTTCATGGTAAATAGATGGGAAAACAGTGGAAACAGTGTCAGACTTAATTTTGGGGGCTCCAAAATCACTGCAGATGGTGACTGCAGCCATGAAATTAAAAGACACTTACTCCTTGGGAGGAAAGTTATGACCAACCTAGACAGTGTATACAAAAGCAGAGACATTACTTTGCCAACAAAGGTCCATCTAGTCAAGGCTATGGTTTTTCCAGTGGTCATGTATGGATGAGAGAGAGTTGAACTCTGAAGAAAGCTGAGCTCCGAAAAATTGATGTTTTGAACTGTGGTGTTGGAGAAGACTCTTGAGAGTCCCTTGGACTGCAAGGAGATCTAACCAGTCCATTCTAAAGGAGATCAGTCCTGGGTGTTCACTGGAAGGACTGATGCTGAAGCTGAAACTCCAATACTTTGGCCACCTCATGCGAAGAGTTGACTCATTGGAAAAGATTCTGATTCTCGGAGGGTCCTGTTCCATTTCTGTTGCAGACTAGTCCCAAAGTTATTTCAGCTGATAGCACCCAATAGAAAGCAGAGATATCACTTTGCCAACAAAGGCCTGTCTAGTCAAAGCTGTGGTTTTTCCAGTAGTCATGTATGGATGTGAGAGTTGGACGATAAAGAAAGCTGAGTGCAGAACTGTGGTGTTGGAGAAGACTCTTGAGAGTCCCTTGGACTGCAAGGAAATCCAACCAGTCCATCCTAAAGGAAATAAGTCCTGAATATTCATTGGAAGGACTGATGCTGAAACTGAAGCTCCAATACTTCCAAGCCACCTGATGGGGAGAACTGATTCATTGGAAAAGACCCTGATGCTGGGAAAGACTGAGGGCAGGAGAAGAAGGGGGCAACAGAGGATGAGATGGTTGGATGGCATCACTGACTCAATGGACATGAGTTTGAGCAAGCTCCAGGAGATAGTGAGGGACAGGGAAGCCTGGCATGCTGCAGCCCACAGGATCGCAGAGTCAGACATGACCTAGCTACTGAACAACAACAACAATAGGTGAAGATTATATTAAACGGAATAGAGAATGGAGAGATTTTCTGTAAAACAAGATTTTCAGGAAGAATCAGAGGCCCTAATGGCCTTTCTTTTTCCCAGGGAAATTAGCAAATCAACAATAGAAAAATAAAAGATGATTCCTAGAGCACAGCTTTCAGAGACCCTGGAGGGGAAACCTGCAAGGCCAGCAAATAGCCAAGCCTCACCACACCTTCAGAGTATCCTCTTACTCTTGTCTGAGATGGGTCTCAGCATCTGAAAACTTCATCTACCATGAAACTTAGAGTTGTATCTTCACAATTTCAAAGTCAGTAATTCTGAACTAAAACATTTACTAAATCTCTGTTTGACAGTTTATAGGAAAAAAGAAAAACCCTAAATAAATCTATGAAGAATTTTAGATAAGAAATACATACAACATCAAAAAACTAAAAGATGCATGAACAAAAGCAGTAAATTAATTTTCATTCAAGGGAAAGATTAGTCATAAAATAAATACTATCAGATCTTATACATGTGCTATATTTGGAACACAGGTTTGGCTTCTCAGCAGCAAGAAAGGATGGAAGCTGTTCCGAAATACTATTCAGAAAGTTTCGCTGACAACATAAACCAAGTGCATGGATTTCATTGTCCCCCGAACAAGGCAACTTTCTCAACAAATCGAGTCCCAGTGTCTTCACTGTAATTTATCTATCCCTGCCCCCACAGTATCCAAGGCTGCTATTCTAGTCCATAAAAAAGAGGAGTCTCTTTTTTCCCCACCATGAATAACAGGACATACCATCTCCTCAGTCTGTGATTTTGCGTTATTAGCTTCTGGGGTCTGAACTTCCTTCCCCAAGCTCTCACCTTTCTGTCACCAATTCCCTACTCAACATCTCAATTACTGCAGCTTTAAATTACAAGCAATAAAAAGTCCTAGTGAAAAGAGATATTACCCCTCTAAGGTGTATTTTATGACAATTGCAGGGGAAAGGCAAAGCGGCCATTTATTAAGGTAAAGTCTCTCACCCCATCACACCTGCATGCCAAGTCAGCTTCTGAGTCTGGGCATCAGTACTGGCCAGGAGCTATGCCTTCACCACAGCTAACAGCACCTTGACTTTGCAAGAGGCACAATAACTTAATAAGGAAAAAGAAATAAATAGCTTAAGAAAGGCACTTCTTTGGATGGCTTGCCAGAGTGACAAGGAGCTGTGACAGGGACTCACAAGGAAGGTGAAGATATCTTTACTGCTACCATCAAATTTTAAGTTATTACTTAGGAAAATCAAGAAGCATATCTCTTTTAAAGAGCCCTGAATTTATTTAAAAAATAAGCAACAAACTGAAAAAGATAACTTTCAACATGTATGACGAATTAGCATATCTCATACATTTATTTTTATTGAAGTATAATTGATTTACAATGCTGTATTAATTTCTTATGTACAGCAAAATGACTCAGTTACACACACACACACATATACATGTACCTTCTTTTTATCCATTACGGTTTATCACGGGATACTGAGTGTAGCTCCCTGAGCTGTACGGTAGGACCGTGTTGTTTATTTGCCCTGTATGTAACAGATTGCACCCACTAAGTCCAAAACAGCCAGTCAACCCATTCCCCCACTCCTCCTCCCTCTTGGCAACCATGTCTGTTCCCTATATGCATGCGATTCTAAAAATAATTTGTATAAACTCAAATTCTTCTAATGAATATTGCCTGATTTGTTTTCCTCCCAAGGATCTGTTCATATATGAATCAAATTTCTGGAGGAACTGGGAGACTGAGACTGACACCTGTACACTATTGATGGTATGTACAACATGGTCAACTGACAGGAGCATGCTGCACAGCGCAGGGAGCTGCACTGAATGCTCTGCGGCGACCTAGATGGGAAGGAAGTCCGCAAAGGAGGGGTGCACGTACGCGTGCGCACTCAGTCGCTTCAGTCGTATCTGGCTCTTCGCGACCCCATGGACTATGCCCGCCAGGCTCCTCTGCGCATGTGATTCTCCAGGCAGGAACACTGGAGTGGGCTTCTGTGTGCTCCTCCAGGGGATCTTCCCGACCCAGGGATGAAACTTGTGTCTCCTGCCTTGTAGGCGGGTCCTTTACCACCCGTGCCACTTGCGAAGCCCGGATGTATGTAAACATACGGATGATGCTCTTTGCTGTACAACAGAAAGTAGCACCACATTGCAAAGCAACTAAACTCCAATAAAAATACATTTCTCTTCTCACAAATATTGTGAGTGTAATTTTTAAGAAGTATCTTATGAAGATGCCAGTCATTAGATTTAGGTGCCATCACTGTGCTATAAAAATGGAATAAATCATTCCTTCCATGTTTCAGGCTTCGAGTTTAGCATGTTCTATGTAGTTTTGCTTTGATGAAGGATTATAACCCTCTCTCCTTTTCATCCTTATATAATAGATACAGTCAACTGGGAAACAAAAGTCTTGATTTCTTCACAATTAGATTTGAATCTTTGTTCTATACAGCATGACATTGATGAACCCCCACCAGATAGCCTAGTCTCACCCAGTCCCTGCTTCAGAATTATTTATCTTGGGCTCTGCTTCAGGAAGAGTCCACGCATATACCCAGTGTAGGGTTCCTGCCACAGAGCAGGTGTTTCATCATAACTAATCTTCTTGCATCTCCTTCTCGCCAAACAGCATTTCTAATTAGTGTGTGTTTGAGAGGATTTCTTAAGTAATTTCTTTAAGTATGTTTACAGATCCCAACAGATGTGAATTTTGTGACTTTTATTTGCTAAAGGACAAACAGAATCCTATAGCAATTTTATAGACAAATTTCTTTATTTCTATTTGTCCAAATGTGGCAGGAGGGCAACTATCCTGGAAAGTTGCCAAGACCAATTTCCTGAGGTTTGTTCATCTGGGAGGGAATCTCTAACCTGTGGCCACTGACACATGAGCTAGTGTTAGGACACAGCTTTCTTTACATAATTACAAAAAAAAAAGAAATACTGCTATAGAGATTAAAAGTCATTCTGGAGAATGGGAAACGAATCTAGGCTGAATCATTTATTTGTCCCAGCCCAGTAATTTATAGCCTATTTGATTTTAAAGTTTGCTGTGTAATCTACAGTTAATTTGTGTTCAAGAAAATGTACTGACCACCTACCATGCATCAGACATGCTGCTAAAAACAAGAGGAATGAAACATCCAATTTTCTTGTCACTCACAACAAAGGTATAATCAGACTTTTAGAAGACAGGCTGTGTGTGCTGTAGTGAAGCAGATACGGTGCCCTGGGGGAAAGCACATGTCCCCGCACAAGGGTGGGCTCTGGATCCATGTACAATGGATGCCAACCCCTCACACCTTCCTAATCACTGCTCTGACCATGACCTCACAGGAGCCCAGTGTATCATTCATTCAGTGAATAGAGGCTGTATTTGCAGAACATTTTTGACTTGGGAAACATTGAGTCTGATTCAGGATAGATGCTCAATAGATCACGATAGATCTGGATTGGTTTTAAAACAGACTAGAAACGTGTTACACGTGGCCATTTTTACCATGCTGTCCTTGAGTATAAGTTTTATTTAAAAAGCTAAATGTAGGTACTTCAAATGGCTTTCTGCTCCTATGCAATTTATAGAGACTGTGCAAATCCATAATCTCTTTGATGAGCTGAAAACATTCAGGGCAGACACCTCAACAGGTGATTATTGTGGGTTGTCATAAGACGCTTGTTGGGAGGATGCCTGCCAAGTATGTTCTTGACCAACACATTCTTATTACCTTTAATCGGTGCCTTTTAAAAATTCAAAGCCAGACGAGCATCTCTGTGGTGCTGAAATATGGCTCGAATACATCGAGAATGTGTGTGGACATAGACAGTAAGTGACGGCAATACTTGCTTCCAGATGCACGTATGCTCTTGTGAGTTTCAAGATGGGGTAAAGAACAAAAGGAACCAACCCGCAAAGCAGACATAGTCATTCTGACGGCGAGCGCTGACGTTCATAAAATGCTGTTATATTTTTAGAATAGGAAATAATGTATTGTGCTTTTTGCAACAAAATGTTATGATCTGTTCTTTTTAATGTTTTCATGATTATTCTGGACTTTTTGCCTGATTGACAGGTGTGATTTACAAGTATGAATCTGTGGGGCTTGATGTTCTTTTTTGTAATTAGTAGAAAAAAGTGTGAGCACCCAATAGGGAAAAATCAAAATAGACTGATAACTGTATACTATATACAAATGCAGTACATTTACTTTATCATAAAAATCTTTGAGGTGGACGAACCTAGAGCCTGTTTTACAGAGTGAAGTAAGTCAGAAAGAAAAAGATAAATATCATATATTGATGCATATATATGGACTCTAGAAAGATGGTACTGATGAACTTATCTTCAGGGCAGCAATAGAGAAACAGACATAGAGAACAGACCTATGGACGTAGGGGAAGGGGAGGAGAGGGCAAGATGTATGGAGAGAGTAACAAGGACACTTACATTACCTTGTGGAAAATAAGACAGCCCACGGGAATGTGCCGTATGGCTCAGGGAACCCAAACAGGGGCTCTGTATCAACCCACAGGGGCGGGATGGGGCGGGAGACGGGAGGGAGGGGGGCGGGGGACATGGATGCGCCTATGGCTGATTCTGGTTGATGTTTGACAGAAAACAGCAAAATTCTGGACCTCCCTCCCATTTAGATCACAACAGGGCACTGAGTAGAATTCCCTGAGGTATGCTGCTGCTGCTGCTGCTGCTGCTGCTGCTGCTGCTGCTGCTGCTGCTGCTGCTGCTGCTGCTAAGTCACTTCAGTCGTGTCCGACTCTGTGCAACCCCAGAGACAGCAGCCCACCAGGCTCCCTCATCCCTGGGATTCTCCAAGCAAGAACACTGGAGTGGGTTGCCCATTGCCTTCTCCACCTGAGGTATACGGTAGGTTCTTATTAATTATCTGATAACAACTATAGTCAAAATCCTTCAATTAAAAAATAAAGTGGCAAAAAATATCTTTTTCTGAGAATATTTTTATTTAGTTTTAAATGAATTTTTATTGGAGTATAGTTGCTTTAGACTTCCCTGGTGGCTCAGACGGTAAAGCGTCTGTCTACAATGCGGGAGACCCGGGTTCTAGCCCTGGGTTGGGAAGATCCCTTGGAGAGGGAAACGGCAGCCCACTCCGGTACTCTTGCCTGGAAAATCCCATGGGCGGAGGAGCCTGGTAGGCAACAGTCTGTGGGGTTGCAAAGAGTTGGACACAACTGAGCAACTACACTTTCACACTCTCACATAGTTGCTTTACAATGTCGTCTTAGTTTCTACTGTACAGCAAAGTGAATCAGCCACACGTATATATATTGTTATTGCTGTTCAGTTGCTCAGTCGTGTCCAGCTCTTTATGACCCCATGGACTGAAGCACACCAGGCTTCCCTGTCCCTCACCAGCTCCCTCACCAAACTCCTGTCCATTGAATCGGTGATGCCATCCAACCATCTCATCCTCTGTTGTCCCCTTCTCCTCATTTATCCCCTCTTTTTTGGACTCCCTTCCCATTTAGATCACAACAGAGCACTGAATAGAATTCCCTGAGCTATACAGTAGGTTCTTATTAATTGTCTGATAAAGAATATGTGGTGAAAGAGAAAGTGAATTTGCTCAGTCGTGTCCGACTCTTTGCAACCCCATGGACTGCAGCCTATAAGGCTCCTCAGTCCATGGAATTCTCCAGGCAAGAGTACTGGAGTGGGCTGCCATTTTCTTCTCCAGGGGATCTCCCCAATCCAAGGATCGAACCCGGGTCTCCCTCACTGCAGGCAGATGCTTTACCATCTGAGCCAAATGAAGAGGTACATATATACAAATAGTACTCAGCTATAAAAAGGAACAACAGTGGCTCATTGTAGAGATGTGGCTAGCCCTAGAGACTGTCATACAGAATGAAGTAAGTCATAGAAAAACAAATACCATATATTAATGCATATATATGGAATCTATAAAAATGGTATATAGATTATCTTATTTGCAAACCAGAAATAGGAAATAATATTTTTCACCATTTTGCCCAGTTTATTAGGGCCTCCCTGATAGCTCAGTTGATAAAGAATCCACCTGCAATGCAGGAGACCCCGGTTCGATTCCTGGCTCAGGAAGATCCACTGGAAAATGGATAGGGTACCCACTCCAGTATTCTTGGGTTTAGCTTGTAGCTCAGCTGGTAAAGTATCTGCCTGCAATGTAGGAGACCTGGGTTTGATCCCTGGGTTGGGAAGATCCCCTGGAGAAGGGAAAGGCTAGCCACTCCAGTATTATGGCCTGAAGAATTCCATGGACCCTATAGTCCATGGGGTCACAAAGAGTCAGACAGGACTGGGAGACTTTCACTTCCCTTCACTTCCAGTTTATCAATTGCAGAAGGACTCACAATGATCATTTCATTTGATTTTTATTACTCATCAGTTCAACCTCCTCAAGCAGACTTCATCGATGTTATCATGGAATGTTACAGGTCTTCAAAGTCATGGAGTCTCTGCTCTCGCTCTAAAGAAGGTCACTGGGAACAGGGAGGAAGGCAGGGCTTGAGGTTAGAGACGGGAAATAATCTACTGAAGCCTCTGAGGAAAGTTGCCTCAACGTCCTGAGTCTTTCCATTCTCCCTCCCTAAATCCTCCCCCTGAAGGAAAAAGCAAAGCTACGAGAGTAGGCCTTGCCACGGACAGCCTCCCTAGAGGACCCAGCGTTCCTAAACTGTGGACAGAGTTGCATTGCAGACCCTGCCACCTTGGACACATCATGATATGTGGACAGGGCTCGTGGTCAGAGAGAACTTGGGTCGAATTCTATCTTTCCCTTGTGACCTTCAGCAATTTACCAACCTCTCTAAAGCTCAGTGTTTCATCCCGGTTTACTCATTTCTGTCTATTATCCTATCGGACTGTGAAGAAAAAAAGGCAAAATTTGAGTAATTTTGATTCCACTGGTTTGACTTAGTGTGAATAGAATGAATAGATTTCTAATTAAAAGAAAAAAAAGATACGCAACAAGCCACAGAGGTTTACTGAATAGCACAAACAACTACAGTCAGTATCTTGCAATAACCTATCATGGAAAATAATTTCAAAAATAAGATATGTGTGTATGTATAACTGAATCACTTTACTGTGCACCTGAAACACTGTAAGTTAACTATGCTTCAATAAAATATATATATAAAGACAAAATATCCAGTGTAAAAAGGACACCAAGGTGGACGTCTAAATGCAAAGTGAGGCAGAACAGAGAATGAAATGAGGAGGCCCGCTGCCATGTTTCAGCTGAGGCTGGGCCCTCCTGGGCATGTGGCCTTCGTGTCTGCTTTGCGTTTTGTTTTGGTGCTTCAATCTGTTGGACTGGCCAAAAAGTTCTTTTAGGGTTTTCCATATGATGTAACGGAAAAACCCAAATGAACTTTTTGGCCAACTCACTACTTTACCAACTTGAAAACAAAAAATCGCCAAATGTGAAAGTCTATAACATCTTAGTGCCTTCTCATCCCAATCTCCACAAGCCTATACTTGATAAATAAGACGATTATAACTCTTTTCACTTCCATAACTGATTTCACAATGGGAATCCATTTACTCATTTTATTCTCCCTTTTAGAAAACATTTTTTATTTTATATTGGAGTTTATTAACATTATATTAAAGTGCACAGCAAAGTGATTCAGTTACACGTATACATGTATCTACTATTTCAAAGTATGATCTCTGCTTCACTGCCTGAGTCTTTCTCTTCTCCTTCCTTAAATCCCTGAGCCTCAGTTTTCTCATCAGTAAAATGGGTGTATCTGTGTCTGTCCAGCAGGACCAGTATAACATGAACACAAGATAAATTATGGTATGTAACAACACAGTTCACAGCTGGCTCATAGCAAATGTGCATAAGATGATTGCAGTATGATAACAAACTGTTTTACAATATCTTGTGATAATTCTTGCCCCTAGAAGAAGAAATCTTTTTCTCATGCAGGCATGTCTCTCAAGGTTTGCACCCTGAGTTTAAATGTGTTTTATAAAAGCATTAGACTGCCCCCAAGGAAGGGGCGGAGTTTCTCTTAGATTTCAGACGTTCATTCTGCCTTCAAGGCTGCCTGTGACAACTACCATTTGGACAGTTATCCACATGTTACTAGTTCTGTCACGTGGGACCAGTTGGCTTCTCCATTTCCTCATCTCCTAACCAGAAGTCAGCCCATCCCAGACCACTGCGACCCTAAAAGGTGTGCACAGGCCCCATGCCAGCGACAGCTGGTTTAGAACTCAAGAAGCTACAAAGCAAGCATTTTCCAAGTTTCAGCCTCAATTTCCTCTCCGGCCAAAATGCCTGGAAAACCAGAAGTTTTATCTTTCTGAACAGATGGGATTGTTGAAATCAGAAAGAACCACATCCCAGCCCCACAGTGGAACCTGCAAGAGGCAGCCACTGCTCTTAGAATAGCAAATATTCAGGCAAAGCCATGCTGATCAAAGCACGGCACAAACATGACACAAGGTCTTTTTTCTTGACACGTTCACATAAAAAGGTGAACAAGACTGAGAAAAAGAAAAATAACTTTCAGTGACTCTCATTATGCAGCAACCAATTTTATGGTGAAACTATGTGAAAACACCTTTCTTAGACAAACTCCTGCATATGCAGACATTGACAACCTGTTAGTTGTAATAAGAGACAAATAGAGTGAATGCCTACCCAAAAAATTTCTTGTTCAATAAAGGGATTTTCAAGGCCCTCTAACAAAAAGCAGCCTTGATGAAGCTGACCCTGGCCAGGGCCTCAAGGCTTGAGCATTCCTCGAGGGCAATTCCCAACTGTGGGCCTCCCCAGATGTGGGCACCTAACTCTTTTGAATTCTAATCTTTTAGAAAGTCTAGACTCTCCTTTGGATTCCATGAGTCAACTTTTCTCTCTGAGGACAATTTCATGGAAACAAATGTACATTTTCTCTGCCATTTCTTCATTCCAGCAGTTCGATAGAGTTGATCTCTGGTTACATTGAGAAAGAAGGCATCCATTAAGAATTAAGAAATGTTCAGGCTCCAGTGATCTTGGTTTTATCTAAACAAAATTCCAGAAAAAGACTAAACTTTCCAAAATTCCTTCCACCAAAATTTGTGCTCACTGCAAATACTTTGTTACCTTGATGCACTTTGCTAATGTTATCAATTATATTAGACTTTTGCAGGCACCATTTTTATCTGCTAGGATGGTATTTTCTTATGAGGAAATTTTAGTACCTAAGGGCTATGTTGAAACTTCCATGTGATAAAATTTGAATTATTTGTTTATTGCATATTTGTTTATTGCATATTTGTCTACTGCATAATGTGATTTGAGATTACTAAAAGAGGAATCACAGACTCCTTGCTGTAACTGAACAAATGCATGCATATACAGAAATATATACCATGCTCTGACAGCAGTAGGAATGTTCTCTTGTACGACAATCACTTTGGCAAGAACGGGGATTCGTTTCCAATGTATTCAAAGTGAATGACCCTCAAAATGGTAATTCAGTGAAAGTCTCCCTTCTTTGGAAACAATGCATTTAAGAATCGAATAATTAAGATTTAAATGGGTCACATGTCTTTAATTAGATACCTTCCTCTACTTGGAAGACTTCAATAAAATTAAAAGGTTAATTTTAGTCAGCAGGATATAGAAATAACATAGACATGTGTGTGTGTGTGTGTGTGTGTGTGTGTATGCAAATATTCCTAATAAAACAGAATACCCATTCAAGCTCCACTTGGCCACTCATCCTTTGGGAGACTTATCATCCAGAGGCTCAGATGATGACAGCTAATTAGTCTTAACATATGAGCATGTCCAAGTCTGTGCATCATGTCTGCAAATGTCTTATTGTTCAGGGAAAGCTCCATAGACAAGACCAGCTTCACAGGTGTGGACTCCATCAGGTATGGACTGATCGGTCTCATTGCTTCAATCAAGTGGCCGTGGTCAGCATTCCATGGACCATCATTATCTTTGGGCGAGGGGCCAGGGACATGCATATTACAAGGTAATCATTCACTCTCTCATTCAGCAAGTGTTCATTACACTTGTTTATTATATTGCAGTGGTTTGAATATGTGACACCCAAAACTTATGTCCAAGTGGAACCTCAAATCTCATGTGCGTGTAGGGTCTTTGCAGATGCAGTCAATTAAGACAGGATCATCCTGGGTTATCTTGGGCCCTAAGTCATATGAGTGGTGTCCTTAGAAGAAGAGGCGACATGCAGATGCATGAAGGATGACCTGTGTGACCAGGAGACGGAGACCGGGAAGATGGGCTAGAAGCCAAGGACACCGAGGATTGACAGGAGTCGCCAGAGACACAAGCCTTCAAAGAGACATAGCATTGCCCAAAATCTTCATTTTGGATTTCGATAAGAGAATAAATATCTGCTGCTTCAGGCCATCTGGTTTGTGGTAATTTGTTACTGCAACACTAGGAAACAATTGCATCTACTAAATGCCAATCACTGTTTTTCAAGAGCTGAGAGCAGATGAGCAGGTGACCAGGTAAACAGATGACTATGTGAGCAGGACAGCACTTTGTAAAGAAGGGCAGAGGAGAGCAGATACAGCAAATGTTACCCCTTTCCATCTTGCCTTCTGCTTTATTTTCACGTGAAATTATTAATTTAGGAGAGAAATTTTGAGAAAAAGGAAACTGCTTCATCACTGGAAAAGAATTGCTTTAAAGTCAAACTGATCTTGGTTTGAGCTGTGTCTCAACTATTTTCTTGCTAACTTAGTGAATACCATTTTTTCTGTTACCTCATCTGTAAAATGGACATAATAACCCATGTTGGACAGTGCTGTAGGGAAGACTAGACCAGCTGAGGCATATAAAGTGCCTGCTGGGTACTTCCACTACAGGGTTTCCGTGGTGGTCCAGCAGTAAAGAATCTGCCTGCAGCATAGGAGCTGCAGGAGATGTGAGTTCAGTCCCTGGGTCAGGAGGATCTCCTGGAGAAGGAAATGGCAACCCATTCAGTATTCTTGCCTGGGAATCCCATGGACAACCCCGTGGACTGGTAGGCTACAGTCCATAGAGTTGCAAAGAGTTGGACACAACTGAAGCAATTTAGCTTGCATGCACACACTTCCACTGCAGGGGACGCAGGTTCCAACCCTGGTCGGATCTCGTCTGCTATGTGGTGCAGCCAAAAACAAGGAAATAAATGAATACTTGCATAGAAGAATCAGGTAATAGAAGAGAATGTGTTGGTTAGTTATGCTTGGTGTCAGCTCCATACACAAACTCCCTAAAACTTGAATTCATGTCTGATTTTCCTTCATACTCTCCTCCCTTCACCCAACTCTTTACCTGGTACCTGTCATCACCGTACAAATGTTTGTGAATCATTCAAGGAATGAGTGAGTGAACAAAAGAACAAACCTCTGGATGTGTCTCCTGGTCTTCAATCTGGCTGGGATGTCCTTGTCTCTCTGCTTTTCTAGCAACTACCACTTACCCCCTGAAAGTTTGTCTCTTACTCACCAGATCATGAACTTGAGATACACCTTAAACTCCCAGCAAATAATGTCATTAATGGAATTTAATCCAGTAGACAAGACAGTTTGACCTCTTTGAGACCTTTCATTTTGAGAACTCCAGAACTATCCCTTCCTCTGTTCAAAAGATGTTGTAATATTGCTAAATGATTTCTTAAAATTGGTTAAGGTTTAAAATGAAAAAGAAGAAGGATCTGGTGTTAGCACAGTACAAATTGAGAGTTTCTTAAAAGCAGTCGGGTACATAATTGAAAACTAATTGAATGTTCTAATCCATATGCATGAAAAACAATTTGCATTGCTTCATTACTTAAAAGCAGTGTGAAGATGAGGATGTGCTGGCAATCTACAGGAGGAGCATTCTTTTGAGAAAATTCATGCAAATGAAGCTTAACTCTTTACGTCTTGAAAATAAATTTTGGAAATACCTAAACACTCCAAATAACCTGCATTTTTATTTTTATTTCAGATTAAAAAAACTGCATTAGAGCTAGTTGTATCCACAATTCACATCATAATAGAATTCTAATCTTGATAGTATTTATTCTAGACAAAGAAAAATAGACAACTTGGTGTTCAAACAAACTTGTATTGAAACCTCTGTGAATATGTGATCAGTAGTTCCACAACCGGAGTTGGTTCAGAAAATTGAAGGACGTTCAACAATAGACCATGAGCAGAATTGCAGGTCACCACCACTGCCCTTGTCCTGCAATAGGGGAGTCCAGAATCTGGGTCAAAACTGTGCTGGACATTTTAATATAAGTCTTTCCACTTAGATGCAATTCAAGTAGTTGTGGACTCTTATTTATTTCTAAGACATTCCCTTTGTATCACAAAGTGAGATTCCTTGTGCCTTGTTGTCAGTTTGTGGGTGTGTGTATTCGTGCTCAGCTGCGCCTGATTTTTGCGACTCCATAGACTGTAGCCATATAGGAAATCCATGGGATTTCCATGGCAAGAATAATGGAGTGGGTTGCCATTTCCTACTCCAAAGGATCTTCCTAAGCCAAGGATCACACCTGCATCTCCTGGCATTGGTAGGCTGATTTGCCACTGCACCACCTGTTGTCAGGAAAAGCCTGGTATTCTTACTACCTGGTTTCTGTTCTCCTCTGTCCAAATGATCTTTACAGAGAGACTTTGGTTTCCAATAAGATGGAAAAACCAGGAACCAGATTTGCCTTCTCACCTTAAATAACTAAAAGGATGAGAAAAATATACATTTATAAAACAATGGTTTTCAGACATGAGAGTTCTCTGAGGGAACAGAAGCAAAGGGTAAAAGCCCTGTGCTTGCCCTGCTGCCCGCCTGGGGAAGGGTTCTGGGCTGTGACTGTTGGAGGGGGAACACAGATGGAGCCTAGCAATAGCCATGGTGACAAGAGACAGAGTGGAGAGAATGAGTCAGAGATCGCAAGGCCAAGAACCATGGAGAGCTGAGGGATCAGGACTCCAAAGTTTGCAGAGGGCCACCCCACGTGGTGAGCTGAGGGCTGATGGGAGCACAGGCTGAGGAATGTGCCTGAAGCTCTGGGAGAACGATCCCACAGGAGCAGGTGGAACCATCTTCAAAGCTCCCTTAGGGCAGGATAGTTGCTCCACTGTACAAAGTGGAAAAAAAGTCATAATACACAGAGGATCGGGAAGAGTTAACCCCATGGGAGGGTTTTGTTTCAATCATAAGAAAATACATCCCACACCAAATGCTGGTGTGGTTCAGTCTAACAAAGCTGAAAAGCAAGTCTCAAAAACACCCCACTGTTTCAAAGTAATTTAACAGAATAAAAATGAAGAATTGTTGAAAGGAAAAGGAGGTACAGAACTCAAGAAAGTAAAATTACAACGTCGTCAGACATCTAATTAAACATTTCCATACATGAAAGAAGCATAAAAATCTATCAAAGCTGATCCAGAAAGAGATGACGATGACAGAATTATTGTAGCAGGGACATTCAGACACTCGTTATAACTTTATTTGATATATTCAAGAAAGCAGAGCACAGCAAAGTACAAGCCATAGAAGACATAAAAAATGCAGCCCAAATTGAATTTCTAGAAATGAAAACTACAATGTCTAAGATGAAAAATACTGAGTAAGAGTAAGAAAAGATTTCTGCTCAACACGGAGGGGACAGGTTATCAAATGTGAAGACACAGCGACAAGAGCATCTGAAAGGAAACACAGAGAGACTGAAAGCAGAGCAGCGCCTGTGAGCAGACCCAGGGCATCAGCAACATCTCAGGATGTTCAAAAACTCAAGTCTCGGAGTAGGAAATACACACGTGTATTGTGATGTATATGCATAATCATCAAGACTAATGCCGAGAGTAAATCATTTCTGGGAAGTAAAGGCTTAAAAATAGATGATATTCAAGGGGGATGGGTGGGGGGATGGACTAGGAATTGGGGTTTAGTAGATGCAAACTGTACCAAACTCCAGTACTCTTTCCTGGAAAATCCCATGGACGGAGTAGCCTGGTAGGCTGCAGTCCATGGAGTCACGAAGAGTCGGACACGACTGAGCGACTTCACTTTCAATTTTCACTTGCACGCATTGGAGAAGGCAGTGGCAACCCACTCCAGTGTTCTTGCCTGAAGAATCCCAGGGACGGGGAGCCTGGTGGGCTGCCGTCTATGGGGTCGCACAGAGTCAGACATGACTGAAGTGACTTAGAAGCAGCAGCAGCAAACAACAAGGTAGGAATAAGATGGAGGAGTAAGATGTGTCTGCAGCTTTTCCTGAGAGAACTCCAAAATTACAACTCACTGCTGAACAACCATTGATAGGAGAATGTTGGACCCCACCAAAAAAAAGGGCCCAGGAGAAGCCCTAGCAAGATGGTAGGAGGGATGAAATCACATTTAGAATCAAACTCCATATGGTGTGATCACTCACCTAGAGCCAGACATCCTGGAATGTGAAGTTAAGTGGGCCTTAGAAAGCATCACTACAAACAAAGCTAGTGGAGGTGATGGAATTGCAGTTGAGCTATTTCAAATCCTGAAAGATGATGCTGTGAAAGTGCTGCACTCAATATGCCAGCAAAGTTGGAAAACTCAGCAGTGGCCACAGGACTGGAAAAGGTCAGTTTTCATTCCAATCCCAAAGAAAGGCAATGCCAAAGAATGCTCAAACTACCGCTCAATTGCGCTCATCTCGCACACTAGTAAAGTAGTGCTTAAAACTCTCCAAGCCAGGCTTCAACAGTACATAAATTGAGAACTTCCAGATGTTCAAGCTGGATTTAGAAAACCTAGAACAACCAGAGATCAAGTTGCCAACATCTGTTGGATCATCAACAAAGCAAATGAGTTCCAGAAAAACATCTACTTCTGCCTTATTGACTATGCCAAATTCTGTGACTGTGTGGATCACAACAAACATTGGAAAATTGAGATGGGAATACCAGACCACCTGACCCACCTCCTGAGAAATCTCTATGCAGGTCAAGAAGCAACAGTTAGATCCAGATATGGAAAAACAGACTGGTTTCTAATCAGGAAAGGAGTCCGTCAAGGCTGTATATTGTCACTCTGCTTATTTAACTTATATGCAGTGTACATCAAAAGAAATGCTGGAATGGATGAAGCACAGGCTGGAATCAAAATTGCAGGGAGAAATATCAATAACCTCAGATAAGCAGATGACACCACCCTTATGGCAGAAAGTGAAGAAGAACTAAAGAGCCTCTTGATAAAAGTGAAAAAGGAGAGTGAAAAAGTTGGCTTACAACTCAACATTCAGAAAACTAAGATCATGGTATCCAGTCCCATCACGTCATGGCAAATAGATGGGGAAACAATGGAAACAGTGACAGACTTTATTTTTGTGGACTCCAAAATCACTTCAGATGGTGACTGCAGTCATGAAATTAAAAGACATTTGCTTTTTTGAAAAAAAGCAGTGACAAACCTAGACAGCATTATTAAAAATCAGACACTGCTTTGCCAACAAAGGTCTGTCTCGTCAAAGCTATGGTTTTTCCAGTAGTCATGTATGGATGTGTGAGTTGGACTATAAATGAAGCTGAACACCAAAGAATTGATGCTTTGAACTGTGGTGTTGGAGAAGACTCTTGAGAGTCCTTTGGACTGCAAGGAGATCCAACCAGTCAATCCTGAAGGAAATTAGTCCTGAATATTCACTGGAAGGAATGATGCTGAAGCTGAAACTCCAATACTTTGGCCACCTACTGTAAAGAACTGACTTATTGGAAAAGACCCTGATGCTGCGAAAGATTGAAGGCAGGAGGAGAAGGGGTTGACAAAGGATGAGATGGTTGGATGGCATCACCTCGATGGACATGAGTTTGAGCAAGCTCTGAGAGTTGGTGATGGACAGGGAGGCCTGGCGTGCTGCAGTCCATGGGGTCGCAAAGACACGACTGAGCGACTGAGCTAAAACAACAAGGTCCTACTGTACAGCACAAGGAACTATATTCAGTCTCCTGGGATAAATCATAATGGAAAAGAATATAAAAAGCAACATATATATATATATTTGAATCACTTTGCTGTATTCCAGTTTAACACAACATTGTAAAGCAACAATACTTCAATAAAATTAAAATTTTAAAAGTAAAAAGAAAGATAGAATGATTTGGGAGATTGAGATTGATACATATACATTATTGATACTATGTATAAAATAGATAAGTAATGAAAACCGACTGTATAACACAGGGAACTCTACTTAATACTCTGTGGTGGCCTAAATGGGAAGGAAATCTAAAAGTGAGGGAATATATGTGTATGTACAGCTTGATTCACTTTATTGTACAGCAGAAACACAACATTGTAAAGCAACTATATGCCAACAAAAATTAATTTAAAATATATATATTTGAAATAATAGGATGATATCTGTGTTCAACTGTAAATAATAATGACAGGAATGATAACAGTGCTTTGGATGGAATGCTCGTGTCTCCCACAAATTCATATGTTGAAGCCTTTACTTCCAATATGGCTAAATTTGGAGACTGGCCATTTCAGAATTATAGCTCAATGAGGTCTTGGGTAGGGCCCTGGTCTGATAGGATCAGTGTCTTTAGAGGAAGAGAAGGCAGCAGATCACCCTCTCTGAGAGCTCAGACCAGCTGAGCGCTCAGCCCTGAAACCCAGGAAGAGAGCTGAGAATCAGACCTACCCCCGAGCGCCTGGAGCCTCCAGGATCTGAGAGACGTTCTAAGTTTCTTTTGTTTCAGCCCCCCAGTCCATGGCATGCTGTTATGGCAGGCCTAGGGCAGTGATGGTGATAGTAATTATAAGACCATTTATTAAGTGTTCACCACATGAAAGCTCTACACGGGTCATTTCACTGAGTTCCTACAGCAGCAGTGATCATATGCATATTTTATGTAAAAGCTGAATCACAGACAGTTAAGTAAGCTCTCAAGTTTGCACCACTAGGACCTACAGATAAAGCCCAGACTATTCATGTCAGCACAATCTTGCCTCAGGACTGATTCCAAGAGCTGCTAATATCACTGAACATCTACTCCATGCTGGACAGTGATGAAGAGAGATTTGCATTAATGATCTAGCTTGATCCTGAGTTACAAATGCCCTCCACATCCAGGGAGGTCAAGTAACATCCCCAAGGTGAAAGTGTTAGTCACTCAACTGTGTCCGATTCTTTGCAACCCCATGGACTATAGCCCACCAGGCTCCTCTGTCCATGGAATTTCCCAGGCAAGAATACTGGAATGGGTTGCCATTTCCTCCTCCAGTGGACTTCTCAACCCAGGGATTGAACCCAGCTCTCTTGCACTGCAGGCAGATTCTTTACTGTCTGAGCCACCAGGGAAGCCCCAGCACCCCTAGAAGCCCCAGCACCCCAGGTCAAAGAGGCAAGACTTGAAAGTAGGTCTTTCTGATTTCAGGAACCATCCCTCCACTGCCCTAAACTTTATAGCATTTCAGCAAAGAGAGGAGAAACATGCTTTTCAGAGGAACTACAGAGAAAATACTCAGAAGCTTTGATGTATTAGAGGGAAGTGTACATCACAAAGTGGGCTGGAGAAGATCACATTTGAGCTGGAAGAAGAGCCAGATCAGCTGGAGTCCAGCTGGTGATCTTGCCCTTGACCTGCTCTCTGACCCTGGCTCATAACCCTGGTTCAGTTCAGTTTACGCAAAGGTGAATGAAGCCTTCATCCAATTACATTTGGATGGGGTAACTATGGGGCTTCCCTGGTAGCTCAGCTGGTAAAGAATCTACATGCAATTCAGGAGATTCTGATTCAATTCCTGGGTGGGGAAGATCCCCTAGAGAAGGGATAGGCTACCCACTCCAGTATTCTTGGACTTCCCTGGTGGCTCAGGTGGTAGAGAATCTGCCTACAATGCAGGAGACCTGGGTTCTTTCCTTGGATTGGGAAGATCCCCTGGAGAAGGGAATAGTAACCCACTCCAGTATTCTTGCCTGGAGAATCTCCATGGACAGAGGAGCCCAGCAGGCTACAGTCCATGGAGTCACAAAGAGTCGGACACGACTGAGTGATTAAGCATAGCCCAGCACAGGGTAATTATGAATGTGGGGGTGGGGGTCAGCCATCATGACACCATAGGAAGGGTTTGTCTGAAGTTACATCCTGATGTTTAATGAACAAAACCACAAATATATCCCCACAATTTGGTAACCCATGGGATTCAGTGTACAAAGTCATACCCTGGGACATATGAAAGTGAAAGTTGCTCAGTCCTGTCTGACTCTTTGCAGCCCCATGTATACAGTCCAGTAAATATACAATTCTAGGCCGTATATGTCATGGTGAATACAGGATTCACAACAACGCCTCCCATTTGAAAGACAGTCTCATGAAGCTTCTAGGTGTGTTTTTTAACCAGTGCATTTACTGGGTTTGAGAAATGCATTAACCTCAGTAGACTCCATTTTTTCCTTGAAACACTTGAATGTAAAGAAAAATGTGATAAATTTACTGATAAGATAGTGAAATATCCCCCATGCAATGACAAGCAATAGCAAATAATTAAGAAAAATGCTTCTGACTTCTTTCAGCAATTTGAAACCCTTTCCAGCAAGAAAAAAACAGTCCATTAAAGCTCTCCATAGGAATTCTCACTGGGAGAAAATAGCAATGGTATTTTTTTAGCCCAAATGGAAAATATACATAAATTTTGTTCTTTTCTTTATCTACTGGATCCAATTTGATAATGCTTGTAAATACAAACAGTATTTGACCTACAGATGTTAATGTGTGTGTGTGTGTGTGTGTGTGTGCATGTGTGTGTGTTAGTCATTCAGTTGTGTCTGACTCTTTGCAACTCCATGGACTGCAACCTTCTAGGCTCCTCTGTCCATGGGATTCTCCTGGAAAATATACTGGAGTGGGTAACCATGCCCTCCTCCAGGGGATCTCCCTGACCCAGGGATCAAATCCAGGTCACCTGCATTGCATGTGGATTCTTTACCATCAAGCCACTAGGGTAGCCCACAGATGTTAATAACACTACACTCACCCTAAAAATAGTAATGCTCTTAGAGCCTGGGCTGCACCAAGACAGTCACCTAGTTCACCCATCATGGCCAAAACTGATTTCATTCTGTTCTCATGGTGAAATGGCCACAAAACTTGTAGTGTGTTCCTGTGGTAGTAACAGCTGGCTGCCTATCCAGTATCTATTTTATTCTTGCAGAGAATCAGAACCCACATTTCATTTTAGGGCCATGGCTGACAATGTATTGCCCAAACATTTGCAGATAAGCTATGGCTATGTGATTATTTCTGGCCAATGTCATATAAGCCAGGAGACTTCTTTAAATTTTGTGCTTCCCCCCACCCCACCCCACCCCAATCCTTTGTGTGTGTGTGTGTGTGTATGTGGCTTTTTTGGATTATATTATGATAGCTAGAGCTCTAGCAACCACTTTGGAATATAAGGGAAATTCTAAAGATGGCAGATCTGGGTCCTCAGTGTCTGTGGATCCACTATATGTTTCCTCCAGAACTGTAGGCAAATAGCCATTGCTCACTGAATAGTGTTTATTTGCTCTAAAACTCTCTTACCCTCAATATACTTCTTCCTGTTCTCCATCTCTGGAGGCCCATCCAGATGGTGAGGATTCCATGAGGTTGGAGAGCAGAGGGTGGTCAGTGCTCATAGGTCTCAACCTGCCATTCCCACCAACTGCCTGCTTCTCAAGCTTTTCACTGAATACACTACCTCCTGCTTCCTGCACTCACCTTTCATTTAGTACAGAGAGAGGGCTTGATAATATTAATTGAAAACACGATCATGTGCATGCATACTTGTGTGACTGAAAGGGCTTTGAACTATTCTACGGTATGAAACTGAGCTGAAACATACCATAGACAGACCGCCCCCAAACCATCACTAAGCAGGACTAATGCAACAGCCAAGCAATAGCAAGGAGAAAACACCGTCACACCCATTTGCAAATTTACAATGTCTATATCCTCCGTTTGGGTAGGAATATCTGTGATTAAGCTGAAGTATTCATATCCTACTTATGACATGGAATATTGAGGGGAGGGTGTGTGAGGAGCATGCATTTCATAAGATGATTTGGAGGGATAATGTTATTGCTGTTCAGTCGCTAAGTGTCCAACTCTTTGTGACCCCATGCACTTCAGCACGCCACGTTTCCCTGTCCTTCACTATTTCCTGAAGTTGGTTCTAGCTCCACGTTTTAATTCAATATCCACTAAACCAAACTAAGTGTAAGTTTAAGGCTCTTACTCTTTACTATTCCAAAAATATACTTCTTGTTTGCTTTTTGCACTCTTGATTTTTCATGAGGGTCTTAATACATCCTCTGTTTAAACATCTGGGTAAAGATACACCACATAATAAAAGTCAGATCAGTGGAAGTGGAATCATCATGGTTGTGTCTGCCTTACAAAGTACTCCACCCATAATGCTTTCGAAATATGGGAGTTTGTTTAAAAGTCTCAGTTGGGTGACCTTAAGCCCAAAGGTCTTAAGACAAATGTTCGACTCCAAAGGCATAACATATCTGCATGACTTATGAATGCAATGACATTTTCAACATTAACATAAGCTTTGACCTTTTGTGTCCAGTCTTCTGGGATATGGCATGTTAGCAGGTAGGGTTTTTCGTTTCCTTCCTGCGTATTGTTCAGAGTACACCTTGAAGCATAAACTTCAAGAATACAGCATCTCAAAGCCTAGAAAACAATCCCTAAGAGCAGATTGCAGCAGAGTAAAACTCAATGAAATTTTAACCTGTTCAAGCTTTAAAAGATCTAGTAGTTTCATTCCTTGCTTAGCAAAATTAAATTCAATTCCTAAAGATGCAAGGAAATATACTGGTGGAAACACAATTACATTCCAAGAATCAAGTTAAAGCACATCTCGTTTATTCACGGCAGTATAAACATGTTCGTGATTCACAAATTTTATCTATTGATTCAACAATTCAACAACAACAACAACAACAAAAGATTACATCTTCCATTTTGACAAGGAGGCAATGTGAGAATTTGGGAAGATCATAAAACCCCGAATTGTAACTTCTTCAAGAAAGCATAATTCAAATGATACATGTGGATCGAAATCATTCCACCAAAACAATTCATGATTGGCTTAATCCTTACCATTTAAAAAGTCTCTAGCGTAGAGTTATATTCAGGAAAGATTATATTTTAATGAAATCTTGCTTCAGCAAAGAAATACTACAAGAAAGTGTTTTGCTTTGATCACAAGCTACAATTATTCAATAACTTAATTGCATAGTTAAATTTTAAAATAAAGTCAGTGCAGTCCTCTATTTTAGAAAAATGTTACTCAGTGAAGGTTGAGAAAACTTTCAACTCAGAAGTGTCTGACTAGAAACTCTTTCGAGGAGCAAACATGGTGATTTTATTCAAGTTTACACAGCCTTTTAGAGCCACACCTGAGCACTTTATAGCTGAGAATACTCTGAGGACAATTCCGAGAATGACATAATTTTAGAAATATAAAACTTGTCTAAAAATCAGTGTTTCCTACATATGGTACTAATTTTGCTTCTACAATTAGAAGGTATCTAGGTATTTCTTAGATCATTGATTTTCACACTGAAAAGTGCCTCAGAAACCAGGAGACTTGTTTAAACCAAGACTGCAGGGCCCCCGGTCCAGAGTTTTAGATTCTGGTGTGGGGCTGAAAACCTGAATTTCTACCAAGTTCCCAGAAGATGCTGATGCAGCTGTTATGGGCACCAACACACTCTGAAAACCACTGACTTAGTATAACTTAAAGAACGATAATAACTAATTCAAATTAATAAAAGGAAAATATATCTATATCACAATTCTTTCTATATTTCCCTGAATTTATAATCTGTGAAATTCTGGTCAAATTTTTTGTAAATGATAGAGAGTCCTCAGTTCAACTTACTTAATTTTGATAAAGCAAAATTGACTAAAAATTTCTTTAATTCCTATTTTTAAAAAGACTCTTTTATAAGGAAGAAATGGTATGCTTTCATCTCATACCATATGATATCATCCAGGGTCATGGAAAGGGTGCATTTAAATCATTGAATTGTTACTTAGACACATGTAAAGATAATTCCCCTAGAGAAGGAAATGGCAACTTACTCTAGTATTCTTGCCTGGGAAATTTCATGGACAGAGGGGCCTGGGTTCACAGTCAAAGGGGTCGCAGAGAGTCAGATACGACTGAGCAACTGAACAACAACAACAAGAACAAAGATAACCTAGTAAAAAGATGACAAAAAATAGGAAACAATCCTGGGTATTATTCCCTATGCAAATAAGTCAGGAAAGTCTTTAAACTTTGGGCCTCAGTTGCTTTAAAACTAAAATGGAATATTTCACCTGGACAACCTCTGACAGCCTCTCCAGCTCCTGAAGGAATGTCAATTCCTTCCCGTGTCCCAGGAAGCCACCTCAGCTTGGCAAAAAGAGTAACTAAATCAGAGAAAGAGCCCAAAAGTCTGCAGAAAAGCGTGACCTTTCAGCGTGTTCATTATTAACTAACAAAGAGCTTCAAAACAGAATATGAAGGCGAGAGTGAGACTGGACTGCTGCCCGTGTCTCCCACCTGCTCTGGGGCCCACTTGCTTCTTTGATCTTTGAATTTAATTAAAACAAAAGACGAGGTTTCATTTCCCTGAAAAACGTCTTCTTAGTGCTTAGACAGGCAGGTGCCGTGGGTGATCACACTCGGCGGACAGATCAGAAGGTGATGGAGTTTGCCACGGCTCAGTCGCAAAATTAACAAATATCTGGAAGAAATGATGAACACAATTGCTAACTTCGAAGAACCCTCAACCCTTTGTTCTCATACAAGGAACATCTTCTCAAATATTCCTAAGAATCACAACCCATTCATTCATAAAAATCCTTCCCAATCACCTTCAATACATAGGTCCGAACTTCAGGAATGATAAACATTTCCAGACACAATAAATTGCCAGGAAATTCTCAATGCCTTAAGCACGATTTTAGATTGACCTATGATCTAATTTCACCTGCCAGGACTCTTAGGGAACCAAGCACGTTTCTTCCTAAGGTCAGCTCACAGTGGAGCCCCTTTAATTATTAGTGGTGTGCGTGGGTGCCAAGTCACTTCAGTCATGTCTGACTCTTTGCAACCCTATGGTCTGTAGCCCACCAGGCTCCTCCATCCAAGGGTTTCTCCAGGCAAGAACACTGGAGTGGGTTGCCATGCCCTCCTCCAGGGGATTCTCCTGACCCACGCCTCTTTTGTCTCCTGTATTGGCAGGAGGGTTCTTTACTGCTAGCGCCACCTGGGAAGCCCAGTTATTAGTGGGGGTGGGGGATAACTGGAGACGCATTGGATGACAGCCTGACCTGCTTATTGAATCAATGAAACTAGGAGCAGAGGGAAGCCCTAAATGTTGAATACTCACCTTGAGTGGAGAGCACACAATAAACAGACCTCCTTTATAAACTCAAAAAGTGATTAATAAAAGAAATGGTGACCTCAAGAAGCAATCTGCCCCTTTTTTAAATCAGCTGGAGCAGGCCTCAAGAAAAACAACCCAGTGTCTCCTTCAAGGTACTATACCTGCTCCAGAGTGGTCTGGTTGATGGAGTAATGTGTGATATTCAGGAAGCTTTTATTGTCTTCTAGAACTCTGAACAGGTTGGCTAAGCACGCCCATCTTTTTGGCATGTGATATTCCAACAAATTAAGGCGCTGCCCCTGAAAGCAAAAAAAAAAAAAAAATAAATAAAAGATTGGATCACAGGGTTAACAATCATTAACTGACCACACTATAGTTAATTGCCAAATAAACTATCTCTTTCAAAACACAGTCTTTTCAAAGCCTTTTCAAACTCGTTTCAAACCCTTAGATACCAACTAAAGTCAGAAGTCAGTTTTATGAGCCTTCCAAGAGTGCTCATGGGCTGTGCTTTACCACAAGGCATATTTGATAAGAGGTGTCCCCCCAGGGAGGGATGCTGCTCTGCCCCTTTCTGTCGCCACTGTGCCACAAGCCTGGGAAACCCTTTCTTGGGGAAAGAAGACCCTGTTGACAGCTAGGGAGAGGGAGGTGGACTTGGTATCAGAGATAGATGCATGGAGACCCCTGAACCTCACACCAGAGCACCTGCCATCCTCACCACTGGCTGAGTGACTCCCAGTAAGATGCTTAACTCTCCGGGCCCCATTCTCAAGGGGGCATGTGGAGACCCCAGTAGTAGTTTCACGGGGTAGAGGGCCTTGAACATGAACCCCTGTAAGCTAAGTAATATGCCTCTTGCTGGGTACGATTTTACCCAATGGTTATGGATGCAATAGACAAGCAACAGCTCCTGTAAGGATGACAGTCTATTAGCAGTTATGACAAATTAGAATCTTGGGGTCATCCAAGAGAACTGCAAATGGTGCTTCTCAGAGGTTCCTGTGCGCAGGGCTTGCCTGGTCCCCTTGGTAACACACAGATCTGGGGTTAGGATGCTGGGGACTGAGATGCTACGGGTCTCACCCACTCCCAGGTGATGAAGACCCACTGGTTCAGGGACCACACTTTGCATCAAGTGTGTAGAGGGTTGTGACCTCAAGCCCAGGGCCGTTCTTGTGAATTAATGCTGAAACCACAGAAGCTACAAACCCCCTTAGTAAATATATGGAAGAAGCTAACTTGTGTATCTTCCCTCCTAAAGAAAATGAACTGTGTGATGAAGTTGTGCCCACAGGAAAGGAAAGATGAGTAAGAACTATCTGCGCTGGGAGACCTCATAACGGGGCCAGAGGCTTGCCATCCTTCAGAGAGGTCAGGTGACACCCACAGACAGCCCCTTCTGCTTTGGGGGAAGAGGCATGGCCTGTACTTTGCAATGAGCTCACAACAGTAGGCAGTGTCTTTGAAGCATAGAATTAAAATAGGGGAAAGACAAGGGCATTTGTGAGAGGTTTTTAGCTCAAAATGAAGTAATGTACAATATTAGCACTACCTTAAACTGGATTCCTGGAAAATAGAGCTTCAAGCAGTCAGAAACAGCACTATGTTGATCTGCTTCCTTGTGGAGCCAAACCTTGACTGTATAACCATCACCAAACCTGAGAGTTGAATTTAAAAAATAAGGTTACTATTATATAGATCTAAGATAGATAAACTCTAAGTCCATTTTCACAGGAAGGCAGCAAAAGTAAGTAACTATTCCAAATTGTTGGAAGATTCTATGTTCTCAGAAACAGAATATTCAAGAATGAATAATAATTCACGTATGTAGTTTGCTGTGACTCATTGACACAGACACTGATTTATCTGTTTGAAAAATTAGCAGATCTTAGAATCAACACCCGGTTCAATACAAAAGGGAGGGTGAAAACGCAAGCTGTGAAGACAAAGTGCTAAGTTAAGAAGCCAGAGCTGAGCTGGAGATGAACCCTGAGACCATCCCAGTCTCAAAGGCTGCACTGATGCCCAAGTGGCTGGAAGAGTGGACGGTAACAGGGGCTGATCATGGGATCACGACAGATATTTGCTTATCATGAAAAACAATTCCCTCAACTGTCCGCCAACCCCGAGGGCCCAGCAACTGCAGGGGGCCAAGGCCCTGATGTCACAGAGCTGTAAACGGAGGTCTGCTGGGGTCTGAGCAACCACACCCAAGGTGACGCTCCTACCACACACAACCTCAAATAGTGAACCCCAAGAGTGGAAGGGGCTTCCCAAGATGATTTACATTATTCTATTACATAGCCCAGGTGCCCAGCATGGTGTCAGACACACAGTCCTATCTCAGATCTGTTAAGTGAAAGCAAATACACAAATATATCATTATATAGTGATTTTTTGTTGGTTTTGTTCACTGATATACTTACCCCAAGTACCTAGAACTAATAGACAGTAGACGAATGAATGAATGAAAAACTGGTACGCCCAGAGCCTTACAAGCATGATCATTGCTGGGGAAAACATGCTACATTTAAGTCAGCTTTCCATGACTGAGAATGACTAATACATTTATGGGCAAATTATTTTTCGGGTAAGTCTACCTGGTGAAGAAGAGGACAAAGATAATGTGACTTTGCTTCAGGGACACGGAACAGCCTCGCAAACACCCAGAGATCCTCGTCCCAGTTCTGCTTTCCCACCTCCTGCCCTGATCTCAGATTTCCTCTGAGATCTGTGTGTGACTCCAACTGCCCCCAGCTATTCCAAGTTCCTGGTTTCAAGTCCCCTCAGGGATGAGAGGTCACTGAGGACATGGACAAAATCTGAGTGACAGCAGCCAGGGAGGCAGCCCACCCCTCTGGCTCTCCTGAGCTCATTCCCAGGACTCTCTGAGGCCAACCCTACCCGGTTAGTACAGGAAATGTGTGTGTTCCGGATTCCCCTCGCTCAGGGGTGCATGTCCAAATGTGAACCAGGGTTCCTGCTCTGTGTCCCTGAGAGCCTCCCCCGTGTGTATGTATTTCAGGGTTCCATGGAGGAAGAGCTGAGGTCCAGATCTTTGAATGGCTCCCAGGGTGAGGCGCTGTCTCAAGAAGCTGCTGCCCTTCAGAGAGCTCTCTGCTGTCCTGGGAAGAGATGCTCCTAGTCACGTGGTTATGGCCAGCCTGAGGGTGAAGGTCAAAGTGTCTGGAAGCCTGTGTGTGAATCTAGCCCCCGTCCATGCACCAGACCTCTGACTCCATGGAGTCGAACTGTCTCACTTCCATACTCTCATCTAGAAAACAGGCTCCTAAAATGAGGTCCCTAAAAAGGGGGTCAGAGGCCTGAGTACACGAACCCCTGAGGAAGCAGGTGAATAAACATCCAGTGAAAGTGAGGTTCCACAAAGGACAGGTCCAGAATGAGGAGCATCCTCGGTGTGAAGATGCTCACAATTTATCTGGGCAACGTAGACAAAGCAGATGAAAAATCAGAATACGTGTGTACCTAGAGATGACCATACTAAGTAAGTCAGACAGAGGCAGACAAATACATGATATCACTTCTACGTGGAATCTAAAGTATGACACAAATGAAACAGACTCATAGACATAGAGAACAGACTTGTTGCCAATGGAGAGAGTCAGAGGGATAAACCAGAAGCTTGGGATTAACACATACACACTACTCTATATAAAACAGATAACCAACAAGGTCCTACTGTATAGCATAGGGAACTATAGTCAACATCTTATCCAACAATGGAAAAGAAAATGAAAAACAATGTATATATGTGCATAACTGAGTCACTCTTCTGCACAGCAGAAATTAACACAATATTATAAATCAACTATTACCTCAAAGAGTAAATTAAAGAATCAGAACACGAATCTGTAGCACTTATTACACAGAAATATAGGGTGAGAGGTGACATCGACTAAGCAGAAATGACTTCATTGTTTCATGCATGTTAGGATCCCCTTCACATAAGCAAAAATGGCAGCCCTCCAGGGGTATTCTCCTAGAATGTTTTTTAATGCAGGCTAAATTCCAATAATGGTCTAATATTCTCACCATAAGCGTATATACATATTAATGTTTAAAATTCTTTCAAAATGAAGTTATATTTTCACTAAGCCATTTCAGCTTTACTCTAGAGAATCAGAATTACACGGTTCCTTAAAAAAATAAACATTGAAGAGAAAATGTTTCTGAAATAGATTGCAAACTCCTCAGTAACTCTCTAGAATACTTGATAAGACATGCAGACAGAAAATTATACAATCACAGCATCTTCAATAATTGAGAGAATCTTTGTAGATTATCAAATTATGATGTGAGTATCTAATTTACATTATTCTTACTTTCTCACTTCTGCCTATAACCTACACTTATGCCAATGATCTAAATTCCATGAAGGATTTATTTGATTTGTGCACTTTCCATTCTAAAAGCTTTCAAAGTAGCAAAGGAGTCATTTATGTATCAACTCACTCATCCCTCTCACATTTGCAGATAACCGATCACATCCATATCATTTGCAAAGCCGGCAATTATGTAAAGACAAATAAACAGCATTACCTGTCACTGAAGATGCCTGTAAGAAGCACTCAATCACTACTGAGAATCAGCATTTAGGTACCACAAACGTTCAGTGTAACATATGCAATAAACAGTAAAACAGGGGAGTAGCAATGGAGTAGTGGAACAAGAAATGTACACATGTATTCTGCAAAAGCCAGTGAGGAAAGAAGGAGGGAGGGACTGAGTGATGGATACTCATCAGTTTTATTCAGCTTCCGGAGGATCCTCTGCAAATCGCTCACACTCATGGCATTCATTTTAAAAAAATATTTATTTAGCTGCAGCATGTGGGCTTTTGTGAAATATATCTCCTGCCATATAAACAAACAAGAATGTCAAAGCTATCCGCGATTCCTGCCCTCCAAATGTGAATTTCTGAGCCATGCAGACAACAAGTGTGCCACTCCCTACACGACAGCTTAAGGATGTCACAGTCATCAGCGATTATAAATCTACCCCAGGGTGAGCCAGTGAGCCCTAAGGGAATTGAAAAAAGAAAAGAATACCTCTGTAAAAATACAGGATGTTTGGCCTTAGATAGCTGAGATACATATGAAAGAAATGACTTCAATAACCCCAGGCTCTTGCATCTTCCCACACATAGAAGAATACTAAATTCCTTAACTTGAGGTCTAGTTTTCCTTACTTAACAATAATATTTGATGTTCAGATTGCCTGCCCCCTTTGTTGCAAGCTTCTATATAGACTGACCTACAGCTCAGGGCTACTTGGGATGCTGTCTCCAGGGCTTGAAGCCCTAAGACTTTCCCACCAAGTAAAACATCTCTACTTTCAGTCTGCTTTCAGGTTGTGACTATTTTCTAAGTCGACACTCTGTCCACGGCATGTGGGATCTCAGTTCCCCAGTCAGGGTTCAAACCCAAGTTCCGTGCACTAGAAGGCGATGCTTAAGCACTGAACCACCAGGGACGTCCCCCATAGCCTTCCTAATAGTAATGCTCTCACATCAAGCCTCCTGAGAAACCTGTATGCAGGTCAAGAAGCAACAGTCAGAACTGGACATGGAACAATGGACTGGTTCCAAATTGGGAAAGGAGTACGTCAAGGCTGTATATTGTCACCCTACTTATTTAACTTATATGCAGAGTACATCACGAGAAACGCTGGGCTGGAGGAAGCACAAGCTGGAATCAAGATTTGCTGGGAGAAATATCAATAACCTCAGATATGCAGATGACACCACCCTTATGGCAGCCTAGACTCTTGATGAAAGTGAAAGTGAAAGAGGAGAGTGAAAAAGTTGGTTTAAAGCTCAACATTCAGAAAACTAAAATCATGGCATCTGGTCCCATCACTTCATGGCAAACAGATGGGGAAACATGGAGAAAGAGACTTTATTTTTGTGGGCTCCAAAACCACTGCAGATGGTGATTGCAGCCATGAAATTAAAAGACACTTGTTCCTTGGGAAAAAAGCTATGACCAACCTAGACAGCATATTAAAAAGCAGAGACATTACTTTGCCAACAGAGGTCTGTCTAGTCAAAGCTATGGTTTTTCCAGTAGTCATGTATGGATGTGAGACTTGGACCATAAAGAAAGCTGAGCACCAAAGAATTGATGTTTTTGAACTGTGGTGTTGGAGAAGACTCTTGAGAGTCCCTTGGAGTGCAAGGAGATCCAACCAGTCAATCCTAAAGGAAATCAGTCCTGAATATTCATTGGAAGGACGGATGTTGAAGCTGAAACTCCAATACTTTGGCCACCTGTTGCAAAGAGCTGACTCATTTGAAAAGACCCTGATGCTGGGAAGGACTGAAGAGGGGAGGAGAAGAGGACGACAGAGGATGAAGTGGTTGGATGGAATCAACGACTTGATGGACATGAGTTTGAGCAAGCTCTGGGAGCTGGTGATGGACAGGGAAACCTGGTATGCTGCAGTCCATGGGGTCTCAAAGAGTTGGACACGACTGAGTGACTGAACTGAACTGAATGAGAACGTAACATATAGTACAGGGAACTCTACTCAGTACTTTGTGGTGACCTAAATGGGAAGGAAATCCAAAACAGAGGGGATGTATGTATACGTAGAGCTGATTCACTCTGCTGTACAGTAGAAACTAACATAACATTGAAAAGCAGCTGCGTGCATGCTCTGCTGTATCTGACTCTTTGTGACCCCATGGACTGTAGCCCACTAATCTCTGACCATGGGATTTCCAGGGCAAGAATACTGGAGTGGGTTGCCATGCCCTCCTCCAGGGAAGCTTCCCACCCAGAGTTCGAAGCCATGTCTCCTGCATTGGCAGGTAGATTCTCTACCACTGACCCACCTGGGAAGCCCTGAAAAGGAACTATACTGCAATTAAAATTAAGTTAAAAAAGAAACCTGGTCATCAAAGAGAATGGCTTTTTTTGTGGTCTTAATGTCTGTCCATCCTGGGTAATGTCAGCACAAGAAGGGAAGGGTCTTTAGGAAATGCAGAAGTTTCCAGCAGCTGGAGGGATGTCCGGTCACATCAGACTTTATAACATGATGAATTCTGGAGATCTGCCTGCAGACAGTCTCAGCTGCCAAGCTGTGCTCACACCAGGGTCCCCTGCAGAGGCGGATGGGACTAAGGTAATCATTCTCCTCCTGGCTTCTCCCTCTGAGCCTCTCTACATAATTCAGCAAACACCCCATGGAAAACGGCCACTGCAATTTACTGCCTGACCTGATGAGTGCTGCCTGGAGAGACGGCCATAGAACTGATGCATGAGACCCCAGGAGGGAAACAGCATCATGAAAATGCGGACCCTCGGAGCCTGCGCCCCGCTCAGCTGCCCTCTACACAAAGATCACTGCTTCAAAAAGCCCTTTCTGGCAGCAGGAAGTACTCTGTTCCAGGCCCACAAGCAAATGCACTTGATGCTTTTTGGCTGGAGTTTGAAACTCCTGGGGTGTAAGGAGGATGGGTCCTCTTAGAAGATGTGATTAAAGCTCTTCTGAATTTCGTTTTAGAGAGTTCCCAAATAATCTCTGTGGACTCCAGTCAGATCCTATGTAATACAGCCTTTAAAACAAAGAGGGAATAATGAGAAAAATGATTTTCTTAGCAAAGAGGAATTAAGAGGCAGACTTCCTCCCCCTGTTGCGAAAACGCTTCAAGAAGCCAGATTCAGGGAGAAAGTCTCTAGGGCCTGAATGCGGCGAAAACATCCCTGCTGGACACCAGGGTAGATACATGCTGCCTGCCAGAGGACTGTGGAGTGAGAAATAGCGGGTGCAGGATGGAGCCAGGCAAATGGGAAGCTCTGTGCTGCCCTGTGCCCACCTTGCCCTCAGCTCCATGTTCAACACGGGAAGTGACTAAGTTCACAGTACACTGGAGCCTGATGTGTTTGGGGGCGAATGATGAGAGGGTACATGGCTGAGCTGACCTGGTCCCAAGGGTGGCAGCAATTGCAAGGGACCTAGACTAGCTAAAACAATCTTAGAAAGAGGACGAAAGCTGAAGGACTAATACAAATTTCAAAACGTACTCAAAAGCAACAGTAATCAAGACAGTTTGGTATTAGCATCAAGATAGATATATAGACCAATGAACAGTATTGGGTCCAGAAATAAGCCTGTGGGCCTATGGTCAATCGATTTATGACAAGGTGGTCAGAACCATTCAATGAGAAGAATAATGTTTTCATCAAATTGGTCTGGATATACAGCAATACAAACAGTTAACACACATAGTTTATGCAAAATGGATCAAATATCTAAATGTAGGTGCATAAAAATACAAAACTCTTAAAATCATACATAGCAATAAATCTTCCCTTTCTCTGATTTCACAAGGGATTCTCAGATATGACAAAAAAAATCATGAAAAACAAAAGAAAAAACTGGTAAGTTGGGCTTTATCACAATTAAAGAAATCTGTGCTTCTAAACAGAGAAGGCAATGGCACCCCACTCCAGTACTCGTGCCTGGAGAATCCCATGGACAGAGGAGCCTGGTAGGCTGCAGTCCATGGGGTCACGAAGAGCCGGACATGACTGAGTGACTTCACTTTCACTTTTCACTTTCATGCATTGGAGAAGGAAATAGCAACCCACTCCAGTGTTCTTGCCTGGAGAATCCCAGGGACAGGGGAGCCTGGTGGGCTGCCGTGTATGGGGTCGCACAGAGTCAGACATGACTGAAGTGACTTAGCAGCAGCAGCTGCAGTGCTTCTAAAGGTGTTATCAAGAAAATGAAAAAGCAAACCAACGAGTTGAGAGAGTAGCACTGACATATACACACTACTGTGTGTGAAACAGCTAGCTAGCAGCAAGCGGCTGCACGGCACAGGAAGCTCAGCTCAGTGCTCTGCGATGACCTAGACGGGTGGGAGGGTGTGCAAGGGAGCCCCAGGAGGCAGGGGACAGATGTACCTATAGCTGATTCACACTGTTGTACAACAGAAACTAACACAACATCGTAAAACAATTACGTCCATCAGCAGATAAACGGATAAGAAAGCTGTGGTACATATATATACACAGTGGAGTATTACTCAGCCATTAAAAAGAACACATTTGAATCAGTTCTAATGAGGTGGATGAAACTGGAGCCTATTATACAGAGAAGGTAAGACAGAAAAACACCAATACAGTATACTAACACATTTATATGGAGTTTAGAAAGATGGTAATGATAACCCTGTATGCAAGACAGCAAAAGAGACACAGATGTTTAGAATGGACTTTTGGACTCTGTGGGAAAGGGAGAGGGTGGGATGATTTGGGAGAATGGCATTGAAACATGTATACTATCATGTAAGAAACAAATTGCCAGTCTATGTTCGATACAGGATACAGGATGCCTGGGGCTGGTGCATAGGGATGATCCAGAGAGATGATATGGGGTGGGAGGTGGGAGAGGGGTTCAAGATTGGGAACTCATGTACACCCGTGGCAGATTCATGTCAATGTATGGCAAAACCAATACAGTATTGTAAAGCAAAATAAAGTAAAAATAAAAATTAAAAAAATAAGTAAATAAATTTTTAAATGAGACAATATTTGCAAATCACCTATCTGAAAAGGGACTTGTACCTAGAATGCGCAACTCTTTCAATAATAAAAAGACAACCTAATACTGTTTAAATGGGCAAAAGATATGAATAGACATTTCTCCACAGCACACAGGCAAGTGGGCAACAAGCACATGGACAAATCAAAACCACACGATACTACTCTTCACTGGGACAGCTAGAATAAAAATTCAGATAATAAAAGTAATGGCCAGGAGGTACAGCAATTACAAACTTCACTCAGGGCTGACAGGAATGTAAAATGGTACAGACAGTTTGGAAAACAAACTGACAGCTCCTTTAATGTTTAAGCACAGAGTTAGGATATGAGCTGCTTCCCTGGTGGCTCGGCTGGTAAAGAATTCGCCTGCAATGCAGGAGACCTGGGTTCGATCCCTGGGTTGGGAAGATCCATCCCCTGGAGAAGGGAACAGAAACCCACTCCAGTATTCTGGCCTGGAGAATTCCATGAACTGCATAGTCCAAGGGGTCACAAAGAGTCAGACACGATTGAGTGACTTTCACTTTCATCTTACTATATGATCTAGGAGTTTTCCTCAAAGGTATATAGCCAAAGAAATAAAACGTATGTCCCTAAGAAAACTCCTAGCTGACTGTAGCAACAGAATGTGTAACAGCCAAAAGGTGAACATAACCCAAATGCCCACTGACAATGAACAAACAGAAGTGTTGTATGTTATTTGGTCATAAAAAGAAATGAAGTACTGATAACACAGATGAACCTTAAAATAGTACACTGTAATGAGTGAAAGCTGCTGGTCAGAGAAGACCCTGTCCAGCTCTTTGCGACCCATGGACTGTAGCCCACCAGGCTCCTCCATCCATGGGATTCTCCAGGCAAGAATATTGGAGTGGGTTGCCATTTCCTTCTCCAGGGGATCTTCCTGACCCAGGGATCAAACCCAGGTCTCCCACATTGCAGGCGTCTTTAAACCTCTGATCCACCAGGGAAGCCCAGAGAAGACCATATATTATGAATTCCATTTCTAGGTCAATAAGAGACAACTTTATAGAGACAGAAAACAGATCAGTGGAAGTTAGAACTAGAATGAAAAGTAAATTGATAGCTAAAGGGACAAGATTTCTTTTTGAGATGATGAAAATGCTCTAAAATTGGCTGCAGAGAAGGTTGCACATAATTGTGAATATGCTAAAAAGCACTGAATTATACACTTTAAGCGAGAGAGTTGTATGACATGTAAAGTATATTTCAATTAATCTGTTAAAAGACAAAGAAAGGATGGCCACTGTTTTAAAAAATCAATGACAAGTGGTTGGGACCATGATAGATTGTAAAAGTGTTAGTCACTCGGTTGTGTCCGACTCTTTGTGACCCCATGGACTGTAGCCCATCAAGTTCCTCTGTCCATGGAATTCTTCAGGCAAGAATGCTGGAGCAGGCTGCCATTCCCTTCTCCAGGGGATCTTTCCAACTCAGAGATCAAATCCGGCTCTCCCGCATTGCAGGCAGTTTCTTTACCATCTGAGCCACCAGGGAAGCATGACTCCAACGTGACACCCTTTGCCATATCACCCTGTTGAGTTCTTGCCTTAAGAGGTGAGACTATTCTCCTGCTCTTTTTCTTAACAGCCATGTGACATGGTTTGCAGGAGCGATGTGACCTCAGGCTTGAATCGTCCTTGTGCTCTCTAGACATTTTCCTGTCTGGAAAATGCTCAGACACTGATTCTGGAAGGAGGATGAGTTAAAGGTGGGACAGAGCCAGCCCCTTTGAACCATCCGGACCAGCCCATCTGCAGCTGCTGGAGGATGAATGAAAATCGTATCAGCCACTGCATCTCATAAACTTCACTTTGCGGCTGTTTATAACAAAAGCTAACTCATGGATGCAAAAGTGTGTTTTTATGCTTTTGATAAAAGAGAGCCCAAAATCAAATTTGTAAAATGCTTCTCAACTATGAAACCTTTAAAGCATTGCAGCCGCATGCATTTTCTTCAAATGCACACACATATACCGACACACACACTTACATACACACAAACATACATGCACGCACATATATGTACACTCACACACACAGAAACACATACACACACATACACACAGAGATACATATACACTCACACCTAAATTTTAGGCTAACTGAACCCAGAGTAAATAAACTTCCCAAATTTTAATCCTGAATTATTTGAAACCTGAAATATAGTTTTGACCTAGTTTGCAGTTTATCACACTGAGCTGACCTCCTCACTGTGCTGTGCTTCATCGCTCAGTCATGTCCGACTCTCTGTGACCTGCCAGGCTCCTCTCTTTATGGGATTCTCCAGGCAAGAATACTGGAGTGGGTTGCCATGCCCACCCCCAAGGGTCTTCCAAACCCAGGGATCAAACCCAGGTCTCCCGCACTGCAGGCAAATTCTTTACCATCTGAGCCACCAGGGAACCAAAGTCCTGGGCTACGAGTAATCCATTTCTTTGGCTAGCCTGGGTTTTCCTGGGCTCATTAAGCTGTATTTGCAATCAGAACTCACCATCCTGCAGTGCCTGCTGAGCTTTGGAGTGGCACATTTTTGCTGTCTATGTGCATATTAGTTCTTGGCAGGTCAGCCTATATCAGTACTGGGTCTGGCTACCCTGCAGGGAAGTGACAGGAAAACACTGCCAGGACTGAGCAGCAATAGGCCTGCATCACGCGCCTGATGGTTCCTGTTAATGGAGACACTGAGTAAGACAGAGCCTGTTTCTAAAAGCAGCCAACAAAGGATAAACAATGCAGAAGGTTCTGGGAGAAAGCAGGCTTCATCCCGTCCAGAGATCAGTGGGATCGGAATAGAAATCTTTATCAAAGGGGTTGATTGTTGTTATTAGTCATTCTTCATTAAGCTGAGCAGAGCCTAAATGCTCCCACAGTCTCATCTGACTGCTCTTTTAAAGTTCAATCAAAGCAACCTGGGAGAAGATATCATTTAGCAAAGGTCTCCCATGCACTACAGAGTTTGCGTTCATTCACTCATCTATTTATTTGTTCAACAAGTACCCTGAGCATATGTCATGTACTGTCCCGTATGTCAGAGATATAGTAATAAAAACAAAGGTCTACTGTCAAAGGATTTACATTCTATCGGGAAGAAGCTGAAAATAGTAAAAACCACTAATGTGTTTTGTCAACATTATATGTCAGAGAGTGCTAGTCTGTTTAGATTCATAAATGAGTGGCAGAAAACCCAGAGAAGCAGGATATTAGCAAGTATAAAATCTGAGGTCAGGCAACCACAAAAGGGTAAGGCCTTTCTTTGGCCCATTCTGTCATACTGCTCTGCTCACAGGTCTCCATTGCTAAAGTTGCCTCACGGTCCAACATGGCTGCTTCATCTCTAACCATCACATCTGCATTCACATCAGAAGGAAGGAAGAGGCAGAAAAAGAGCACACCTTTCCCTACAAATTCATATCCTTGAAGTTGCTAGTACCACTTCTATAATCTCTTTGCCCACATGTACAGATAGTGAGAGCTGGAAAGGTACATTCTTATTTCCAAGTGGCTATGTTGCTAGCTAACATCCAGGGACTCTTATGCTTCTATGAATAGGTGGACTACATACAGGAGACCCCACTGAGAGTAACTTTTGGGAAAATAACTGAGGAAATAAACCACAATTTCATCTCAGGGAACGAGGACGTCTCGTCCTAGCCCTCAAGATAAGAAATATGCTCGCTGAATCCAGCTACTTCTTTCCACAGTACCACAAAATATGTATGATTGTCCCCATTAAGAGAAAAAAACAAGCTTTCAGAAATGTTGAATAACTTTTTCAAAGCCCTGGAGGTGATGTTCCAAGTCTGACTGTAATGTCTGCATCTCATCCAGCCGTACTACTTTTCAAAGAGGAGTCAGCCCATGTTTCAAAACGAGGGGAGTCTGTTCCCTCCGCAGAAGCAAGAGAAGAAAGTTCTACACAGGAAGCTCACAGCTGTCGTCACAGACCAACGCCCCCAAGAGCTCCCAGCAGCAGAGCTCTGTCATGTCATCAGTTTGGGGTAGGGTGAGCTGGGGAGACAGCCATAGTATGAGGATCTTCTGCTGCTACTGCTGCTGCTGCTAAGTCGCGTCAGTCGTGTCCGACTCTGTGCGACCCCAGAGACGGCAACCCACCAGGCTCGCCCGTCCCTTGGATTCTCCAGGCAAGAACACTGGAGTGGGTTGCCATTTCCTTCTCCAATGCGTGAAAGTGAAAAGTGAAAGTGAAGTTGCTCAGTCGTGTCCGACTCCTAGCCACCGCATGGACTGCAGCCCACCAGGCTCCTCCATCCATGGGATTTTCCAGGCAAGAGTGCTGGAGTGGGGTGCCATCGCCTTAGGAGTTGACAATTGAGTTCTGAAACTGGTTCTTTCAGTTGTAACTCTGTGTTCTGACCCAACTGCTGAACTTATTTAGGTCTGAGCTGCTTTATGGTGAAGGGGGTAAATCACAGCTATCTAGGCTATTAAATGAGATGATGCACAAAAAGCACTTGACAAATGGCCCAAGTTCAAGAGTGTTTCAGTAAAGGAAAGCACATGGAGGAGCGCCCCAACCCATGACATCCAAATTCACAAAAGTGACAAAGGTGGCATGAATCCAGCTACTCCCTGTCTCTGTCTCCCGAGAGAGTCGACGCTCACCATCAGCTTTAGGCTTCTCTCCCTGTCTCCTGCCACAACTAAGAGCACCCGGGCAGAACACAGCATCCTTTCTTCCTTAGGAACCCCTGGGCAGCCCCCAGGCTCACAGAGAACACACTCCTAGCTCCTTCCTCTCAGCCCATCCTGACTTCGTGATTCTCCCCTGACATCACCATCTTCCACCTCCCAGATCCCAAGGCTAGTGACATGACAGCTCCTTCTCTCCTATTGCCTCAGATCAGCTGGCTGTAAAGCTCTAGTATTCTTCTGCCAAGCCTCCCCACCAATGCTTTCTTTCCCACCTGCCTTGTTCATCTTAATCAACTTCCAGCTAAAGAACAAAAGTCACCTTTTAATTGGCCATTTCTGCTCCTGTTTCTTATTGCTTCCCTTTGTTCCCTAATTTTCCACCCCAGAATTTAAACCTCCCTTGGTTTAACCCAAAACACTGTCTCCAAGTGGATGCCCCCATTATTCACCCTGCACCTGTGTGACAGTCCAGCTCTTCTCAAATGTGATTTGCGTTACTCATCTCCATGACTCTCCCACCACCAGAAGGGCTCACACAGTTGATTCACCTCCCAGGAATACACCTGGTTTAAATGCCTCCTTCTCCAGGAAGCCACCCAGGCAATCCATCATCTAAAACACTGGGCTGTCTCCTCCGAAGCCTTGCCATGAGTAGCACTTATGGTATCTTACGTAAGCTTTCATTGGGCTGCACCTTATGCATCTATCCAGCTAAAGACCCTGTGACTAAAGAGACACCCAATAACTGTTGCATCATACAGCACTTTGTTCACAAATTACTTCACGGTGTTGCATTTACATTTCTTTGTATGTGTGTCCATCTGACACCAGACTTCCTGACATAAGGGACCAGGCTCAAGTTGGGGTCCTGACACAGGCCCTCATCAAATGTGCACGAACGAAAAGGGATCACGGTGTGAGTCTGAACCCAGGGAAAAAATCTCCCATCACTTCCATTACACATCTTCACTGTAGGCAAGAAGCAGTCCAACTGTTCCAAGGGAAAATATGAGAAAATCAAAGCACGGTGCTCCCTCTGGTAAAGCGACACTTTGGAGGACATCCCTCATGAGCTGAATGTCCAAGACCAGGGATATCGCCCAAGTCCAGCGGGAGAGGAGCACGTAGATCAGAAACCCCTGGAGCAACACTGAGTGTGTTCAGGCAACTCGGTGTCTTCAAAGCAAACATGATAACAAACTACTTGCCTCTGTAAAGTGCACACATGCAGAGGAGAGCTCAGTCCTTTCTCTCGAAAGAACCATTTCTAGTAAAGAGAATGAATTCATTGTTTTTAGAAGTGGTGAAATGCTTCTAAGTAAGCAAAACACAGACCAATAGAATTTGGTCCCCCGTGATTCAAAAGCTCCGTGCCATGGCAGAAGTCATTCTATAAGCCCATGTACAAAGTGCCTTCTCATTTGTGAAGATCATATAAACACACAGAACTGTCAGATATTTCATTTTTAAGTGAGCCAGTTTATTATCAGGTGATAAAATCTTAGTCTAGGCTTTTATGTATGTGGTAATGTTTTGTAGAAGTAATAGATTGAAGTTGTCATGCTTAAGCATATGGTGTCACATAGGAGATATATTAATTTGCAGATGCCCAGAAAGTCACAATTTGGGAACTGAGACCTCGTTGTGCCTCCTCTTATCTCTTAGCAGAAAACTGATGGAGAAACACTCCAGATTATTCTTTATATTTCGGGCTTCCCTTGTGGCTCAGTTGGTAAAGAATCTGCCTGCAATACAGGAGACCTGGATTCAGTCTTTGGGTTGGGAAGATCCCCTGGAGAAAGGAAAGGCTACCCACTCCAGTATTCTGGCCTGGAGAATTCCATGGACTGTATAGTCCATGGGGTTGCAAAGAGTTGGACATGACTGAGCGACATTCACATTCTTTATATTTTAAGTAAAATAGTGATATAAATGACCGATGAGCACATCCTTTGAGGTTTCTTCCATTTTCTTTCTCAGTTCCTAAATTTGCATGTCAGACAACTCAAGGAAATGAAAATTCTCATCATCTTAAGTAGTCTCTTTAAATCACATAAAGTTTTATTTTGTGTATACATAAACAGCCCCATCTTCCCTCTCCACTTAAACTGGCCCAGCAGATTTCAAATCGTAAACTCTGTGCTTCAGAAATGTAACTAATTTTTCCTTCCTGGGAGGACCACTTTTCACCTTCGGACTTAACCCTCCCACTTAAGCCAGTCCCAAGGGAGGGAAAGCAAAAGAGCGTGATGCATGGCTATTACGGGTCCCTCCCTGGTGGGTCATGAATGTGCCCACAGCCTGCAGGTGATAAGGCAGCTGCCCAGACTCTCGGGATGTGCTCCATTACGACCTACATCCCTCACTACCTGGGACGAGGCACCAGTGCCCACAAAGGTTGGTGTTAGTCATCCCTGGTTACCAGGTATCCACCACTGCCTCCAGCTTTCCTTTATACAGACATACACACGTGCACACAATGTACGGATGTATATTCCATATAACACATCAGTCTTGAACCGGAAGCCACAGATCACAGCCCATTGAAACTGACAACCACTCCCAACTGAGCAAACAATCCTATCAGAATGTGAAGCTGCAGAGAACCACCCAGCATCTGCCTCCCTTGACTTCCTCATAACAGAAATCAACTTTATTTCATTGGGGAAGCCTCTAGCTCAGGTCTATATTTCTTAGCCTTTCTACTAGCCAGGGTGACCAACAACACATAAGTGCAAGTCTCTGGTTGCAACCTGGAAAAGCCTGCTTGAAGAGAGGACAGTGGCATGCGCCCCTTTTGCCTTTCCCTCCTTCTTCTTGATTCTTGTCTGGGACATGGATAGGATGGAGCCACAGCAGCTATTCTGGGGACCAAGCAAATTGTGAAGACTAAGTCAAGTGAACAAGTGCCAATAACCAGTTGCTTCTGGGTTTTTACTACATGTGAAAATGAAGATGCCTAATAAATATTCTTCAATCAATGTGTCTGATGTTCTGTTACTAACAGAGAAATGTATCTCACAACTGATACAAAAAGAAAGATCCAGAAGAGGAAGGAGAAAACCCCTAGAGGAAGGTCTCAAGGGGAGGAGATCATGTCAGTATCAAATGGATAAAAGAAATACACTTGATAAAGAAGCAATTTTCTTCCTCAAAAATAGGAACATAGGAAGAGAAGAATATTGAATAAATATTTAGTGAGACCCCACTGAAGCATCTTTCAGACCTGGAAATCAGAACTTACATGTTAAGTGAGGGGTCAGACTCTCAGTGACAATTAGGACACACAGAAACACACCAAGAGGAAGGTTGGTGTGGCTGAAGACCCAGCAAGAGTCTGCATCGATTCTCATCTGTGCAGCCCTAGGTTGCAGCCAGCGGGAAGCCAGCCTGGTGCAAGCTGACCATCCGGGGACTTAGCAGTCAGACAGACCACAGGTGAGCCCCGACCTCACCCTGGCTCACTCCCCGTACTTGTTAGATGGGGACAGTCCTGAGAACACATGACACAGGACAAGGCTCAGCCCCAGTGCTTGGGCTCAAATCCAGCTCTTCCATCTACTAACCAGTGACCTAGAGAGACTCCCAAACGTTCCAGTCTTACCTTCTGTGCCTGTAAAAGCAGAGAGGCTTTTACAGGCACAGAAAGGTGGCTCCTGGGTTGGTCATCATGGTCACGAGGAATAAGTTACCTGATACACATAAAACCCCTGAAGAAAGCAATAGCAATCCACTGCAGTATTCTTGCCTGGAGAATTCCATAAACAGAGGAGCCTGGTGAGCTACAGTTCATGGGATTGCAGAGTCAAACACCACTGAGTGGCGCACACCACCCCCCCAACACACACACGTGCGCACACACTTAGGACCAGCGTCGGGAATGCAGTCTACAGGTGTCATCCCTGGGTATTACAACCTAGCAAGCTAGACGATCGACACAGAGTACTTAGTCCAGCAGGGATGAAAACAGGTGATCAATGGCCACCAGGGAACAAAGGCAATTTGGTACTTAGAAGGGCTGACCCAGAGGCGAGGAAGTGAGAAAGGGCAATGGGCGTGACTCCCTGAAAGGGCCCGGTCACTGAGGAGTGGTGGTCTGGGACTGCGGGCTATTGTCATGCTCTATACATTTCAGAGAAGGCGACTTCTTTAGCCACAGGCTTCCCATGTAGCTCAGCTGTTAAGGAATCCTCCTGCAATGATGCAGGAGACCCCAGTTCGATTCCTGGGTTGGGAAGATCCCCTGGAGAAGGGAATGGCTACCCACTCAAGTATTCTGGCCTGGAGAATGTCCGGCAAAAGCCAGACATGACTGAACAACTTTCACTTTAAAAAGGAAAAGGCCAAAGATGAGGGACATGTTCCCACGTTTCTTGAGTCTGAAGGGGTCCTCCAGGGGCACCAGGAACTCTCCTGCTCTGATTGGAAACAGGCGACAAAGGAAAGTGGTGTCCAAGCCCCACAGCCACTGAGCACAAGCAGGACCCCCTCCCCCAACCCCGGAGGCTGGCAGGAGGAGGGATGATGTCCGGGAGGTGGTCTGGCTGAGTGCAGAGAGGCAGGGAGTGCGGACGAGACTGAGGAGGGATCTGAGAGGAGTTCAGAGACCTGTGGCTGGATGGGGGCAGGGACACACACCTCCAGTCTGAAGCAGAGGCTGGGGTGCATGGGGTATGGGGAGGCACAGGGATGGGGTAGAGACAGGGGCGGGGCCAGGGTGCCACCCTCCCCGAGAGACCACGCCTCAGAAAGTCAATCGCAGACCCTGTGTGTCCTCCTAGCCCACGAGTCCCACTTTTAGCCGAATCCTCCTGTCTCCACAGCAGGCAGGCTAAGGATGCGATGCTGGCTGAAGCCGGGACCCGCAGAGCCAGAACCTGGGAAAGTCCTAGGAACAGAAACCTAGCAATGATCAGACTTGAACTTGATTCATTCTTTGTTTGTGAACACAAAGAACATTTAAAAACAAATTAGAACGCCAGCTCTAAGGTTAAACACAATGTTTAGTTGTTTAGAAATATGACTTAAGATACCTTAAAAAGTTATAAAAAGAAAGCCTGGAACCTGAGACAAAAAATGATGTCCAATTATTAATAAAGGAGTGAATTTCGAGTCTGGCAACATGAGGACTCCTGGGAATCAAAGCCTGAACATTTCAGGACCACATGCACATCTCTGAGGTGGTTCTGCACCAAGGCGTCCAGGACTGGCTCTCCCTGCCCCCAGGTTCCATCCCTGAGATGGTGCGGATGCTGAGCCCAGGGCGATCCTGGCAGACAAAGGACCCAGGCAGTGTCCACAGGAGCGTCAGCTCTCACTGGAACCAGGTGGGTCTGGCACAGACAGATCTCCTGGCAGGGAGGAGGCAGCTCCTGCCAAAGAAGAGACAGGCAGTAGCTGCGAAGACACAGGCAGGGAAGTGCTGAGCCTCAAAGAGGCCCGAGGCCCCACGCGCCGGCCAGGAAGGAGGGCGGTGCGGGCGGCTTGGTGGGGTGCAGTCATGGCTGCAAGGTGTCCAAGCAAGTGCGAGACAGCGAGGCAGGAAGAGGAGGGGTGTTCAGGGGGGGGGGCCCCAACCTGCCATCTTCACAGTGTCCTCCAGGCCCGCTGGCACCCGGGTACCATTGCTCACATCTGAGCTGGACCACACTGAGGCTGGAAGGAGAAGAAGATGCTCTTCTCACTCAGATCCTGGAACTTCTGCAAAATGAGATCACCCAGGGTCCAGAGCACCAGCCTACAGGAAGAACCATCCCTCAGTGTGTGCAGAGCTGGCCCTCATCAGGCCTGTTCCCAGCCCATCCCGCTCATGGCCTCTCCTCTAGCTGACGCAGAGCCACGCCTTGGAGGTCAGGGAGAGGGCAGGGCTATGGCCTGAGCTGCCTTGGGGACTCTGAGTTCCAACCTCAGTTCTGCCCGCGTGTCCAGCCATCTCTGACTGCCTGAAGACACGGGGGAAAGTGCAGGTGAGAAGGTGCTTCGCGACCACGGCCATGTCTGGGGACATGATGTGCTGTCATCCCCAGGCGGGGGGTGCTGCTGAGCAAGACACAAGACAGGCTCCACTGAAAGAGTGATCCACCCCAAAAAGGAAAAGAATGCACACTTGTAAAACCCAGGGTAAGGCCAGAAAACCCGTGGTTGTTCAGCCATATTTATTGTTCAGTTGTTCAGCTGTATTTGACTCTTTGCAACGCAATGGACTGCAGCATGCCAGGCTTCCCTGTCCTTCACTATCTCCGAGTTTGTTCAAACTCATGTCCATTGAGTCAGTGATGCCATCCAACCATCTGATTCTCTGTCATGCCCTTCTCCTCCTGCCCTCAATCTTTCCCAGCATCAGGGTCTTTTCCCACCAATATTTAAAAATCAGCTATTCCCAGGGCTGATTTCACTCAGCCCAATGATTCCCTTTAATTTCAACATTAAATCAAAGCATTCTTTAGCTGGCGTACATTCATCCCTCTTAAGTGCTCTCACATCATTTGTAGAGATGTGTTTATTATGGAATCAAGAATCCAATGCCCTTTAAACAGTCTCCCCATGGTACTTTTACCTGTACTCAGAGACTTCTCTATGACCCCCAACCAGAGCAGTCCCCTCTCCCGGACCCATGGTTACTACCTCTCCTGAGATGCCCACCTACCAGGCCTATGGATGCCACAGATGCCATGAGCTCCACTCCCCAGACTGATGGGCACCCAATGGGAGAGACTCCATGGGGCCAACCTGGTACCTCCCACTGAGTTCAAGCCGCACACCTCTGCCCAGGAGATGCGGCAAAGCCCTCGGTCCAATCATCTCCTAGTCTGTGGGCCTCATGACAACTCACATTTTGACGAATGCATTTGAAACAGGAGGGATGGAGGAGGTGGCAGGATGGGCGTGCAGCAGGATGCTGGGCTGTGAAGCTCAAAAAGGACTTGGGGAAGGGCTTGTCCTTTGGAGGAACATTCTCTGATTGGGGGCTCTTGGGATCTGCCCCTTTGGGTCCAGGAAAGAAATTCAAATGAGCAAAGGAGGAGAAACCAACACAATACTGTACAGGAATTATCCTCCAAGTAAAAGTAAATAAATCCTTTTAAAAAGAAAGGAATCAGACCTCACACCATACCCAAAGATAAACTCAAAATGGATTAAAGACCTAAATGTAAGACCAGAAACTATAACTCTTAGAGGAAAACATAGGCAGAACGCTTGACGGCATAAATCAAAGCAATGTCCTCTATGACCCACCTCCTAGAGTAATGGAAATAAACAGAAAAGTAAACAAGTATGACCTGATTAAACTTAAAAGCTTTTGCACAGTAAAGGAAACTATAAGCAAGCTGAAAAGACAACCCTCAGAATGGGAGAGAATAATAGCAAATGAACCAACTGACAAAGGATTAGTTTCCAAAATATACACACAGCTCATACAACTCAATACCAAGAAAACAAACAACCCAATCAAAAAGTGGGAAAAAGACCTAAATAGACATTTCTCCAAAGAAGACATACAGATGACTAACAAACACATGAAAAGATGTTCAACATCACTCATTATTAGAGAAATGCAAATCAAAACCACAATGAGATATCACCTCACACTGGTCAGAATGGCCATCATCAAAAAGTTTACAAACAATAAATGCTGGAGAGGGTGTGGAGAAAAGGGAACACTCTTGCACCACTGGTGGGAATATAAATTGATACAGCCACTATGGAAGATGGTATGGAGATTCCTTAAAAAACTAGGAATAAAACTACCATATGACCCAGTAATCCCACTCCTAGGCATATACCCTGAGGAAACCAAAATTGAAAGAGACACATGTATCCCATAGTTCACAGCAACACTACTTAACAATAGCTAGAACATGGAAGCAACCTAGATGTCCATCAGCAGACAAATGGATAAAAAGTTGTGGTCCATATATACAATTCTCAGCTATAAAAAGGAATGCATTTGAGTCAGTTATAATGAGGTGGATTAACTCAGACCCTATTATACAGAGTGAAGTAAGTCAGAAAGAGAAAGATAAATATCGCATACTAATGCATATATACAGAATCTAGAAAGATGGTAACAAAGAACTTACTTGCAGAGAAGCAATAGACAAACAGACGTAAAGAAAAGACTTACGGACATGGAGAGAGGCAAGGAGAGGGTGAGACGTATGGACAGAATAACATGAACATTTACATTTACACGCAAACTTACATGTAAATTAGATGGCCAACGGGAATTTGCTGTATGGCTCAGGAAACTCAAACAGGGGCCCTGTATCAATCCAGAGTGGTGGGATGGGGAAGAGGACAGGAGAGAGTTTCAAAAGAGAGGGATATATGTATACCTATGGCTGATTCATGTTGAGGCTTGACAGAAAACAGCAAAATTCTATAGAGTAATTATCCTTCAATTAAAAAATAAATCAATTTAAAAACAAGGAATCAGAGCAGCAAGAATGGCATGTCCATGGAAACCACCCAAGAAGAGGCAATGGAAAGGAGGGAGGCAGAGGGAAGACCTGGACCCGGTCTCGCCCCCAGGCTCAGACATGACATGATTGCTCTGAGGCCCGGGGGGCACCATCTTCCCCGAGCTGTCTCCTGAAGCCCCCCAACACCCGGAGGAGAGAAGCAGGCACCATATGGATGACCACCAGGTTTAGAAGCCCGGCACTCCATTCGATGATGAACCCTGTATTCTTTATCTCAATATTATGGAAACACATGTACTCAGTTTGTCACAGGAAAATACCAGCTTTACAAATCATTTTTTGAATGTATTAAGTTCAAGGTTCCAGTCAATCACCCACAAACTATCTCTCTTAACAAAATTATACAATTCATACTTACTGACAATCTGCTCTCAATCCTGTTACACCTTGAAAGTGAAAGTGTTAGTTGCTCAGTGGTGTCTCACTTTCAGTGACCCCGTGGACTGTAGCCCACCAGGCTCTTCTGTGCATGGGATTCTCCAGGCAAGAATACTGGAGTGGATTGCCATTTCCTTCTCTAGGGGATCTTCCCAATCCAGGGACCGAACCCAGGTCTCCTGCATTGCAGGCAGATTCTTTACCATCTGAGCGACATATTACAGGTTATCAGACTTAAAACCCAGCGGCAGGTGAGAGCACACAGACAAAAGCAGGAAGAGGATGCTCCTCCCAGGGACCTTGCTCCCTGCCACTTCCAGCGAGGTCAGGAAACCTCTTGAAAGGCAGGGAGCCAAACTCAGACATACATCACCCAGCAATCGGGCAAGGGCTGTAAAACTTCATGTGGGCATTCATAAAGGTGAGGGAGCGTGAAATTTTATTTTTCTTTTGATGATCCTTATTAAAGGTGAGCAAAGCACATTCTGAGAGCAGCTTCCAGCAGGTTACTGCTGAGGGATTGACCTGAAGTGAGAGTGAGCGTAGCAGACAAGCAGTCCCCCAACTCTGAGCCGCTGGAAAACAGCTACCTACTTCCCAACTCAGCGTCTCAATCCAAGCATTCATTGTTATTTTCTCCATAGAATAAAACTATTTTGACCTAATATATTACAAATTTTACAAATCTCTGCTTGGGAATTCCAACTTTAAAAACATTGACTAAATAAAAGAGATTTATCAACATACATGGATAAATTACTCTAGGTCAAAAGGGACAGATTAAACAACACATTTAAAAGAAATGACAGGCAGACCTTGGAGACACTGCAGGTTTGGTTTAGGCCACTACAGTCCAGCAAATACCACAATTAAGGGGGTTACATGATTTGGGGGATTTCTCAGTGCATATAAAATTATGCTATACCGTAGTCTATTAAGTGTACAATAACATTATGTCTAGAAATGTACATGTGATGTGAAGTCGTTCGGTCATGTCCAACTCTTTGTGACCCCATGGAGCCTGCTGGGCTCCTCCATTCATGGGATTTTCCCGGCAAGAATATTGGAGTGGATTGCCATTTCCTTCTCCTGGGGATCTTCCAAACTGAGGGGTCGAACCTGAGTCTTCCGCGTTGCAGGCAGACTCTTTACTGTCTGAGCCACCAGGGAAGCTCAAAAATGTACATATCTTAATTTTAAAAAGATTGCTGCTTAAAAAAAATGCTATCATCTGAGCCTTCAGTGACTCAAAATCTTTTTGCTAGTGGAGCGTCTGAAATACTGCAAGAATTACCAAAATGTAAAGACAGAAAGTAAGCAAATGCTGTTGGGAAAATGGTACCAACTGACTTACTCAGTGCAGGGTGGCCACAAAACTTCAACTTGAAAAAAACGCAGGCTCTCTGAAGCGCAGTCAAGTAAAACACAATAAAATGTGGCATGCCTTATAAACTTTGAAAACAGCTTAGGCAACACTGAATTTTTTTAAGTTATATGAATACCAAAAAACACTCATACAACTTGATTATAGAATCATTAATATTCCAAAGGGTAAATGGAAAAAAAGACAATTAACCAAGGAAGAAGTCTAAGGTATTAAAGCACAGAGTCTCTAGTTTATTAACTGAACTAGGAAGCAACCACAGGACCATCTTTCACCACCCTAGATCCATGGGATCTTTCTCCAAGTGCAGCACAGGTTACTGACCCGCTCTGGGTGAGGGATATGTTAGTACAATCTTTCCACGTGGTTTTGTGTATCAGTGAGGATATTTGGGGGCCCTTTTCATCTTGACTCTGCAGTGGTGTTTCGAACCCTCCCAGTGTCACCACAATGAGAGTGGGTGTCCTTGGGGGCAGAAAACCTTGTGGGTAAATGTTGGGCTCTGTGGGGCTGAGAGTGGGCACCCCCTGGCGATGGTGTTTCACACACACCCTTCCAATCTCAGCCTCCGTCTCCCCTCCCAGGCCATGAGGGGCCTGGCCCATGCCAACCCTAATGCCCCTCCAGTTATAACTGGTCCAGCTACAAATTCACAGCAGACATCTAAATGAAAAGATGGCACGCACCTGTTTTTGATGTGCTGTGGGGAACCCAGGCATCGGAAGCTGCCGCGGACCATGATGGCAAGCCTTGAGCACACAGCCTCGCACTCCTCCATGCTGTGGGAGAAAAGACCAGGGGTGAGCCGCAGCCCCAGACTCAGGGCTCGAGTCCACAGTGGGATGGGCGAGCAGAGACACGCCATTATTGAAAATCAGCTGACTTTCCATACAGGAACCTCGCAAAACTCAAACAGCACTTTGGAAATGGATAAGACTTCATTTACACAGCCAACTAGACAATTAACCAAAATATTAGTAGTCTTTCTATATACTAGGAAAACAGTTACTGAATATATAGGAGAAAACCTTTTAGCAATAGCACAAAAATGCAAAATACATCAAAAAGACCTTCATAAACATGTGGAAATCTTATGAAAAGAAAGAATATTTACTGATGGAAAATGAAATTTTGAATCAGTGGGAAGATATATCAGAAAAAGGGAAAAGAACAAATACAGTTTAAATGAGAAATTGTTTTAAAAAATCATTATAATATAAATAATAGAATGTAAGTATAAAATGTAACAGGTATAAAATAAATTTTGTATAAACTATAAACTAAAGTCATACTTTAATACAGTATATTATATATAACAAATAACACTGTAATTTGTAACTATAACTTAGCTTGTAATATAATTTAATATTATATTGATATGAAATATGTTATCAAGATTTAAAATTTACAATTATATCATTCTAAATATATAAAAGAATAATATAAATTTTAAGAAGAATTTAGTATAATACTGATCAAAAGTTTATCACTCCCCACAAGAAAAATTGAAAACAATTTAAAAATATATACTTTAAAATTATTTAGAGAGAGGTAGATAAAAGTCAAACAAGAAAAGAAGTAAAATAAGACTCATTCCAAAAAATATTAACATTTTCTTAAATAATTAAAAAGAGACAGTATGCTAAGGAATTACAAGGAAGATCTTTGGAACAAAATATGACAGTGCACATGAGACATTAGTATTTTAAATATAGACCAGAGAATGGGACATGGTCCCAAGCACAAGAGCAATGGAGTAAACTGTGAAGGGAAAGTTTTATGTACTCGACAATGAAAAGCTACACACTTCTAATAAGTACGTCAAAACACAGCAAACTAACATTTAAAAAACTGCAACAAACACAAAGGCTAATATTTGATGTACTTGTTATAAAGAACTCATGTGTGTGCGCGCTAAGTTGCTTCAGTTGTGTCTGACTCTTTGCGACCCCATGGACTGTAGCCCGCCAGGCTCCTCTGTCCATGGGATTTTCCAGGCAAGAATAGTGGAGTGGAATGCCAGGCTCTCCTCCAGGGCATCTTCCTGATGGCTGCAAAGGGGTCACAGGGATCAAACCTGCAACGTGTCTCCTGCATTTGCAGGCAGGTTCTTTACTATTGGTGCCACCTCAAAAGCCCACAGAACTCATATATACTACTGTAAAAATAAACAAAAACTCAAGAGAGGAGAAAGGGTAAATAATACATAGATTTTAAAAAAAAACATTCATGGTAATAAACATACCAATAAATTACAAACTAAACCATCACGTAAGTGACCTTAAAACTATTTTCTAGCCTGACAGGCATTTGCCATATATACCTGTGTGTGTTACAGACAAAAATTCTTTTTCCTTCCATCTCCTATATGAATAAAAACAATAAATTCTCAGATCCAAAAAGATACCCCCAAAGTTAGACATTCTCTCAATAATTTTAAACAGGTCAGTGTATATGTGACTGTTGGGAATAAAACATTGGCATACCTTGATGAAAAACAAAATTGCCAAAAATTCCTTTCCCAGGGACTAACTTTAGGAAATACAGAAAATATGAATGCACATAACAACTTATCTATAACTGGAAAAAATCTAGAAACAAGTTCCACAGTAGAATAATACAGAAACATAAATGAGGGTACATCCATACGTATGTCAGCCATTGAAATGAGGGTTTCCAAAGTCAATTAATTGGATATGGAAAAGGTAATGATTTAGCAATGGTAAAATGACAATGCATGTTAGGAAAACTGCACACGTATGTTAAAAAAAATAGTAAGGAAAAGCACAAAAAATGTATGACTATCAAATACCTGAAAAGTGAAGTTAATGGTGGAATTTCTTTCCTTCTTTTACCATGTTGTATTACACAAATTCTAAAGAAAGTAGAAAACTTTCCTGCTGGGGAATGGACATAAAACAGCATGCTCGTTGGGTCAGTGTATGTTCTTATCAAGATTATACTGGTCAGCCTTCCACGCAGCCAGAGGTAGACATGAGGCCAAACGGGTCAGTGTGAAGGACCATTTCTGAGTCACACTGAAGGAGGCAAGCCACTTGCCCTGGATTTTGGATCTTTCCACTTCCCATAAGCCGGGATGCGGACACAGCTACTGAGTCAACTCAACACTGAAGATGAAGAGTGAGTGACTTGGTGGAAAAAATCTGAGTCAGACCCTTGGCTCTTACACAGCCCCCCGTGTGAACTGTGAATGCAGGAGAGACATGTTTGCCTGGTCTGGGTCACTGTCATTTGGGGTCTTTGTTACAGTATCTTAACATGAAGTCTCAGGGCTATTCATATACCAGGTATGCTTTATATATTTTTCTGTACAGATGTTATCTTTCTCTGTTTCTTAATTCATTTCAGTTTAAAATAACCATATCATTTTTTATTATGAGTGCATAGTAGGTCTCTAATTAAAGTGATAGAATATCTAGTCACTTCTATATGACCTTCCTAAACACAAGACCCCAACAACAACTGATATTAATTCAGGCCACAGAACAATGACTCGCAGTTTCCAATTGCCTCAGCATCTGCTATCAAACAACTATGCTCCAGAAACTTGGGATTCTATAGAGTCTTGACCCAGAGGCAGAGTTTTGAGATGCTGATGGTCTTCAGCATTAGGAAGGATACACAGAGTCAAGGTTCTACACAATGAAAGGAATCTCTGACCATTTATTCAAAAATAAACACTATGCTGTTTATTTTTGGTGATTAAGCAGATGGGGACAGAACTGGGTCAGGTGAGTCAGAGCTGTAAGTGTTTATACAGTAAATCCCCTACAGACAAGCCTTCAAGTCAAAAACTTCCAAAGACACAAACATGTGTTCACATGTCCAATCATGTAAGTTAGCTCACATGTCTGGCATACATCGTCACGAGCATGCATCCTCTACACACAGCTGTGCTTTTGTGTACCACACAGTACTGGATACAGTACGGCAGTACAGTCTGTTTATTTCAAGTCCTGGATGTCCAGGAGCAAGTGTAAACGCAGTGGGTGATGAAGCTGGCATTACTGTACTTTTCAAGGTACGGAGTACTGAAAGACTAAAAATGTTTTATTTTTGTGATTTACATTTATTATCCATGCGAAAAGTTATATAAACTTATATAGTATAGTACTACAGACCTGATTGTGTTAGTTGGGTACCTAGGCTAACTTTTCAGACTTATAAACAAATTGAACTTGCAAACGTGTTCTCAGAATGGAACTCATTTGTATACAGGGGACGTCCTATGGTGAACTTCTCAGATCAGCGCATGATGAGTGAGGAGGAAGCAGTCCTGGCCCTCTTAGTCGGGTTGATTTTAATTCCTCATAAACACTAAATCAGAACCCAGCACTCCTACTTTTGTGCCCTACCCCTGCTCTCCACCACAGTCCCATAGAATAAGGACTTGGAGAGGGGGGAGATGGACTCCTAATTAAAAGGAAACTCTAATTCAGAGACTTCCTAGAATCAGGGAATCAATCCAAGGCTGCCTTGCTCTTTACTGTCAGTCATTTAGACCTTCGTATTGTATGACTACAGAAAGATTTTTGGAAATAAAGATACATCATTAATGTGAGACCAAATGAACAGGAGGATATAAAAAAGAAATTGCAGTGATATGTGGTCTTTCTGAGAGCTGTCTGCAATAATTATGTTACATGAGAATTATAAAGACCTTTTAACGTGACACCTGAGTTCCCAATCTTAGAGCTTAGGGGACCTAAGTACTGGCTGAATGACAACAGAAATCAGACTTCCCAGGACTGGCACAGAAAGATGGTCACTGGAAGCAGGAATGTATTATGATAAAGGGATTTGCCGAATTTAACTCACTTCGATGTAACATTTTATTTTCTGAATAGAAACAGAAAGAAGATATATATATATATATATATATATATATCTGCCAAGGGCTGCTGCTATTGCTGCTAAGTCATTTCAGTCGTGTCCGACTCTGTGCGACCCCATAGACAGCAGCCCACCAGGCTCCCCCGTCCCTGGGATTCTCCAGGCAAGAACACTGGAGTGGGTTGCCATTTCCTTCTCCAATGCATGAAAGTGAAAAGTGAAAGTGAAGTCGCTCAGTCGTGTCCGACTCTTCGCAACCCCATGGGCTGCAGCCCACCAGGCTCCTCCGTCCATGGGATTTTCCAGGCAAGAGGACTGGAGTGGGGGGCCATTGCCTTCTCCAACTGCCAAGGGCAGGCATGTTCAAAAGACAATTAAGAAACCAGAGAAAGTGAACAGAAATGATATGTTTCAGAATTCTGGAAATTGACCAAAAGCATAGGACAATCAGAGAAAAAGTTACAGGTGTCAAACTGCTGAACCAGGGTAAGAAGGAGAATGGTCTGTGGCATCCTGGCTTACAACAGGCAGCTCCTAGCAGGGGCCAGGCCACGAGCATCGGCAGCTTCTCTGCCCTGTGGAAGGAGGTGCGCCCTGCGCAGGGCGGGGCAGAGCCCACAGCTGTCAGCCCTGTCCGCACTGTAGACTCCACAAGCAGGAAGGGCCAGCAGCCAGCATCTGGCCTGCAGCTGTGTCACGCACAGAGCCCGTGAGGCTCCGTGTACAATACTAGAGGTTGGAGGAGCCCAAGCCAGCCACCCACGCCACGTGAGCCCAGAGGCCCTCCGCCCGCCATCCGTGTGCGCCCTACACAGACTCGAGGGGCCAGGAAAGACAAAGCCAAGCCTACTGGAGAGAGGCCTGAGCGGGGAGAGGCCCTCCTTGGCCACACTCAGACGGCAGCGGAGACTGAGTCCTTGTGGACCTGCTGCTGCTGCTGCTGCTAAGTCGCTTCAGTCGTGTCCGACTCTGCGGCCCCATGGATGGCAGCCCACCAGGCTCCTCTGTCCACGGGATTCTCCAGGCAAGAATACTGGAATGGGTTGCCATTTCCTTCTCCAATGCATGCATGCTAAGTCGCTTCAGTCGTGTCCGACTCTGTGCGACTCTATGGACAGCAGCCCACTGGCCTCTTCTGTCCACGGGATTCTCTAGGCAAGAATACTGGAGTGGGTTGCCATTTCCTTCTCCAAAGTCCAGCAAAAGCTCTAACTGGCAACTCGCCTGGACAAAAACAGTGTGGCTCCAAAAACACCTAGCCTTCAAAAAATGAAAACAAAGTTGAAAAAAAAAAACAACTAGACAGAAGCATCAGGAGCTGCTCACTGCAGGAGAAAGAGTGTTCATAGATTAATCCTCAAGAAACATGAACAAAACCCAGGTAGAACACATAGAGATCTACATCCAAACACATCAAAGTTAAGGTGTTGAAAAGCATTGAGAAATCTGGAGAGAGTCAGACTAAGTGACTCAGGACATCCAGGGAGCAGCACAGCTATTAGCAGCTGGCTTCTTATAAGAAGCAATGCAAGTGAACAGACAGCGAGGAGAGATGTTCAATCCAAAAATGTGAGTTAAAACCACACACCACCAGGACAGTTACAAACAGGAAGACCAGCAGTGTTGATGGCAGCGTGGAGATCCTGGAAACTTCTATCATTGTTCTTGGGATTAAAAGATGATTGACACTTCAGGGAACAGCTCTGCAGCTTTCTAAAGTGCTGAACACAAGTTACCGTACAACCCAGAAAAAGACCCCTAAGAGAACTAGAAACGTGTGTCTAGACAAAGACATGTGTGCGGCTGTTGACAGCACTCTGCACTGAACAGCTGAGTGTGGGAACCATCCAAAGGGCCAGGACAGGGGAGTGGGCAGCAAGCACTGTCCTGCTGCCCAGGGGACACAGCTCACTGCTGGGTGCCGAGTGGTGACTCTCAGAGGACAAGTGACAGAGTCACATACAAATGATCACAGGTCACATGACTCCATGTGGGTGGAATATCCAGGAGGGCACACTGATGGAGACAGAGAGACCACAATGGACGGGGGTTAAGTGAGAACCCTCCAAAGTGATGGAGATGCCCTGAACTGGGTCTTGATGACAGGCACAGGACTGCGGTGATGAAAAACACATGGGAAGGTGCACTTAAAGTGGAGAAATCACATGGTACATAAATCATACGTCAAAGAACCTTTTTTTAAATGGCAGGGGTTAGTCTGACAGTAAGGGCTTCCCTGCTGGCTCAGCAGTAAAGAATCCACCTGCCAATGCAAGAGATGCAGGAGACCTGGGTTCAATCCCTAGGACAGGAAGATCCCCTGGAGGAGGAGGTGGCAACCCACTCCAGTATTCTTGCCCGAAGAATCCCATGGACAGAGGAGCCTGGTGGGCTACAGTCCATGGGGTCATAAAGAGTCGGACATGATTGGGCTACGGAGCGTGAGGTCTGACGGAAAATTTAGGAAAGCTGGGCAGCAGGCAAAGCATCACTGAGTGCTGCTGTGCCGTTTAGTTGCTGAGTTGTGTCCGACTCTCTGAACACTATGGGCTATAGCATGCCTCTGTCCATGGGATGTATAGGGAAGAATGTTGGAGTGGGCTGCCATTTCCTTCTCAAGGGGATCTTCCTGACCCAGGGATTGAACTCAGGTCTCCTGCTTGGCAGGTAGATTCTTTACCACTGAGTCACCTGGGAAGCCCATCACTGAGTGTAAGTTAAAACAACAGAAAGAGGGAGCAGCGGTGTGAACAGCATCCCTCCTCAATGAGGGTAGACCCTGCCTGGACTCGAGGGCGGCCCCAGCCCTCCCAGGGGAATTAGTTCTAGTAATAGCATTCCCGCCACGGGTCTGTGCTCCCGGATTGACAGCGCCTGGTGCTATTCTTCCAGGAACTGACACGGCTGCAGTCATCGGGACCCCCTTGGAGACCTCCCATCTTGAGTGATGGGCTGGCTTTGTGTTTCACTTCTAGCAACAAGGAGCAGGCCACTCACTCCAGCTCAGACATATCCATTCAGGAAATTTGGGGGTCACTCCTCAAGGGCCCCTGCTCCCTCACAGGTCTGGTTAGATCCCCAGCTTGCAAGATCCCAGCTGGTCTTGACCTGGGCTGTGTTTGCATGAGCAACCTCACATAATGAGGGCCCTCCGCGCCCAGAGGCAGAGCTGGCTGGCTTATCAGCTGCTATCAAGCAGAGTGTCCCGGGTCCATGTTCCTCTCCTGTGCCCACAGGTCTCTGAGCCTTCGGCACCCCTGGGGTGATCCAGGCTCAGGGGCCAGATGACTTTGCTGATCCTGGTTGCTTCTCTCTGACCCACGAGTCTCCTGTCTTCTGGAAGCATCCAGGAAGCCCATTCGCCAGATCTGTAAGCTTGCAAGTAAGGGAGAATCCCGGATCCTTCACCGTTGCTAACATTTTGCTCCTGGCATATTTGACTTACAAGTCAGGAGGAAGCAAGTCTAAACTCTAAAGCCTGATCTCCACTGTAGGACATACACGACGGTGTATAAAACAGACCACCAACTAGGCCCTACTGTAGAGCACCGGGAACTCTACCCAGTGCTCTGTGAAGACCTTTATGGGAAAAGAATCTGAACAAGAGGGAGTATATGTACATATAACTGATTCACTTTGCTGTACAAGAGAAACTAACACAACACTGTAAATCAACTATACTCCAATAAAAATAAAAAAATAATAAATTTTAAAGGAATGCTTATGAGCCAAATCACTGTGTTCGCCCTCTCTCCGTGAGTTTAGGAAACCTAAGAACTGCATCCCTCTGGGGCCTGGAACAGTGCAGCATAAAGCTAAAAAGAAGCCAGCCATGTGAAAATCTCGCTACAAGACTAATTCTGTGAGGAAGAAAATACGAGACCCTATTTAGAAACGTGCTGAGTTTTCATTTCAGCTAATTCTCATGCTGGAATAAAGGGGCTGAAACTGGTCGCAGAAGGGCCTGAGGAGGATGCCCGGCTCTTCAAACGTGACTGACGGACAGGGTGTGGTCAGTGAGGGTCCGCCGGGCCGCGCACCGGGGGAACGGCCTGGTCAGTGTCCTGACCTCCGTCAGGGGGTGACACGTGGCATCTGTGTGGCAGTGCTGCGTGGCGGCGCTGCGCTCGGTGGGGGAGCCACCCAGCTCACCTGTGGGAGCTCAGGACCACAGCACAGCCCTCCTCAGCCTCCTTCCTCACTGCCTCCCACAGGTGCCGCTTGGAGCAGGGGTCCATCCCCGAGCTGGGCTCGTCCTGAAGGAGAGAGAACAGAGGGTGAGGGGAGGGGGCGAAGGCACACGGGAACACGCTTCCCTGGAGCAAGGGTGCAGGCTGGAGGGAGATCCAGCCCCAGCTCCAGCCCACGCTTTACGCTCAGCAGGCGCCAGGACCCCTCAAGTCTGCTGGGCTCCCCTTGGAATCCCGGGGAGGTAGGCCTGCCCTGATGCACCCTAACCTCTTTAAAACACCAGAAGCATCCACCCTAGAAGATATACAAGAGCAGAAAAAGGCTTCATTGATGTCACAACATCAAGGACAGTGAAATCTCTTTTAAACCCGAAGCTTCCTCCTTCAACAAACACTCAAGCACTTCTTATCTGAACTGCTTTAGAGAGAGATGTGTGATGCATTTCTGTGCTCTTGCAATCAGGAAGTACCGAACATATTTTTCTCAAGAGCTAAGGTCATCAACTGCCCCAAAGAAAGAAACAGAAGGAGAGTGGACAAGCAAATGCTGGGTCTTTTGTGCAAATCACGTGACACGGTGAATAGTTATAAACCAACTAAGTGGAAGGCGTGATTGGCCACTGTTCCCCTGAGAGAGTCAGAGGCATCATTCCACGTTTTCACACACGTGTCAGCAGGGGGACACTTGTCCTGCCTCTGGGGAGGATGCTGAGCATCCTTCAGCGCATGCCCTCCACCAGATGCACACACTCACAGTCACCCCCGTCACTAACGCTTCACATGGAGGCTTTCCAGGGTGACTTCAAGGACTCAGAAAGACACACTATGGTCAAGGAGCACTTCCGACGAGGAGGAAACAGGCACAGGGCTTGTGAGTCCCCACCCAGGTCATTGTGCCCAAGCTCGGGAGACCTAGCGAGCTGAGGGTGGGATTGAGGACCAAAGTCCCAGCCAATGCAGGATATGGGGGGCAAGGCTGAGCAGAGGATCCTGCTGAAGGCAGGGAACAGCCCCGCCGGGAACGCTTTAAGGCAAGCCGGCCTCTCCTCTTGTAAGGAAAAGGCCTTCTGCAAACTGCAAAATCACGCAAGCGCAAGCTTTGGTTACCCGGTTTCAAAAGATGCAATTACACAGTAGTCTTTGATTCCGGACCTTGGGAAAAAGCAAGCTTAGTGCAAGTAAGAGGAGAATCCAGCTCAGATTCCAGAAGACACTCCATGATGATGGGGCCCTTTCTTCAACACAGGTCTTCTGAATCTCCCTTAAGTCCCCCCACTGAAATGCTGCCTCCACTGAACAAACAAGAACAGGCAAAGAAAGGCTGTCTTCTGACTCCCATACTGTTCCACGTCCCTCAGATTTCCTTCCAGTGCAAAACCCTGGGAGGTCCTCTAATGGTTAGAATCCAGTCTATGGCCCACAAATAATGACTTCTTTTTATTCTTTAAATGATATTACTCTTAGCTATTTTTGAAATGCAAAACAAATGGCTCTGTTTACTGACACCTGGGCCACCTCTAACTCATGCTTCTATTCAGCCGAACTGGATTAATTTCAGTGCCTATGTGGATTATAGGTGGCCCTGTCTGAGGCCACTGTCTGCCCTCCCCTCCCCCGCAGGTTCTTCCTTCCCCTTCCCCATGACCCCCACCCTCAGATTCAGCACAGAGTCCCCACAGCTCTGACCATCATATCTGCAGGAGAAGACTTAAAGCAACAGGCCAGAGGACAGGCGTGCTTTGGATTTCAGATTACAAGTGGGCTCTGGTATTCTTTTTAAAATATTGTCTTTAGTGTTAAGATTTTATGGAATCTTCTATTGGATAAATAAAAGGGACTCCAAAGAGTCTGCTTTGTCTCAGTAAAATTCCAATGGTATTATAGATTCTGTTTGGAAAATGTTGATTTAGGGCAAAACATTTATTAGCTCAGAAATGTGACATTGCAACTTTTGAACACCCTCCCCGGAGGACCTCTGATAGATCAAGGCGTTTCATTTGGAGACACCGGCGTGTCACTGTTCCATCCACTACTCACCAGCAAGAGGAGGCCAGGTTTCCCCAGCAGGGCCAGGGCTGTGGACAGCTTCCTCTTGGTGCCCCCACTGTAGGTGGCCACGGGTTTGTCCACGTGGGCTTCTAGGCGGAGGCGCCTCACAAGGTCCCCAGCCACCTGGAAAAGAAGAGCTCCCTGTGAGGGCACCCTATTCACCAAGAGGCCCCCCGACACCTGTTTCTGGGCCTGGAGCCCTGCTCCCTCCTGCCCTGCCCACACCCACACTCAGCCCTGCTCCTGAACACCGCCCCATGACACAGGGATGCTGGGAATGAACAGGCAGGAGTCCCCCTGGACAACGCTGGGTTTTCTGAGCCTATGAGTTATGGAATTGATGGCCAGAACCCTGAGCTCAGGTCTTAGACTCAGGGAGCAGCAAGGGCCATCAATGTGGGGTTCAGCGTGGGTCAGACATACCTCCGTGCTGAGGTGAGCAAACACAGGTGAGCCAAACAAGGACAAAGATGGAGCTGAGGGGAGCAAAACCTGAGGAGAGGAAGCTTCAGGGGACAGAGGAGCAAGGGGGAGCCTTCAATATGCCAAGAAAGGAAGACTCTTCCCCAGAGACTGCACACCCGGTTCAGTTTAGAAAGAACAGTGGGTGTCCTGTTTATCTGCAGCCACTGAGCACCCTCTAATCAGGCCCAGAGGACGCCAACACTTCCAGCCCCAGGGGCATCCCAGCCCCCGGTACATCAGGCCTGGTCACCGCTCCTCATCCTCCTCCACCTTGCAGCCCATCATACATTTATACCTCCTGGAAGCCCCAGATCCTTTCCTTCCCTCCCAGCAGAAAATAGCTTCCCACTACCACCTTAGCTGCTTCACACTTTTTCTGTCTGATTCCTGGCTGCTCTGGCTCCTCTGGGAGTCACAATGAAGAAACCTTTGCTTTCAACTATGCATGAGTTTAAAATGTTGTAAACAATTTTATTTAACTCTTGTGATCCTAGAAGTATTAACAGATTTGTTTCTTTCAATATCATCATGTAACCAAACTGGTCAAAATCGTACCTCAACTCAAACATCAGGGAAGTGGGAAAACCTCTGTAGGACTCTGGGGATGAGCTAATAAGTATGTGTTCTAAATAACCCAATAGAGCACAGTTTTAAACTCATACATACACTTTTTTTTGATAAGTGCATAAAAGTTGGGATAGTAATAATAACAGTGGTAATTGCAACGATGAAATATTAAGAACTTCTAAAAAGATTAGGATAATATTTAGGCCACCCAATAAAAACTCCCTAACATAAACTGGGGCTTCCCCGATAACTCAGTAAAAAATCCACCTGCAATGCAGGAGATCTGGGTCAGGAAGATCCCCTGGAGAAGGGAATGGCTACCTATTCCAGTATGCTTTCTTGGAAAATCCCATGGACAGAGGAGCCTGGTGGTCTATATAGTCCATGGGGTCGCAAAGAGTCGGACAGGACAGAACAAGTAACATTTTCACTTTTCAAGATAAACTGCTCTTTCACTTTATTTGTACAGCCTCAACATGACCCAGAAAGAATTAAGAGTCTCCATGACTGGTCTAGTTGTGAAACAGTTAAATCAAGGAGGTGAAGATTTCAAGGCCCCAGAGATTCTGGAGGATGGTCTTAAACACCCTGAGATCTGCCAAAGAATAACATCTCAAAGTCAGTAGTTTGTTCATCTTGGAAATGACATCGTTTTCCAAGATGGGTTTAGAGGTACTATCCCTTTCCATACCTCCATTAAGTATAATAATTTCAATTAACATAAAGTGCCAGTGTGCTAAGTCACTTCAGCTATATCCAGCTCTTTGCGACCCCGTGGACTGTAGCCCACCAGGGGCTTCTGTCTATGGGATTCTCCAGGCAAGAATACTGGAGTGGGTTGCCATGCACTCATCCAGGGGATCTTCCTGACCCATGGATTGAACTCCCATATCTTACGTCTCTTGCATTGGCAAGAGGGTTCTTTACCACTAGCACCACCTAGGAAGCCCCTAACCTAAAGGAAATGGATGAAGTAAGTAAAAAGTTGTTCAAACAAAACAAATGATTCACGACAGACAGAAGCGTGAAAGGCAGTCCTGCGGGACGGAGGCAGAGCTATGATGGCTGGAATCAGAGTGGTAAAGACAGTGGTTACTCTTCCCTCGGAGAGGGTCTTCCAGGGAATAAACCAGCCCACAAGTAGACATTCACATAGAAAATGAAAGAAGGCAGCCAGAGAGGCTTCCTGGAAGAAGAGGCTCTGTTCACATGAAAAGGAGGAAACTGGGAAGGCAGAGTCTGCTGGGAAGCTTACTCCTCCTGGAAGGCAGTGCCACCAGCTGTGGGGCAGAAAAGTGACACACTGGGAAAGTGATATTTTTAGGTTATTTTTAGATCCATAAAAATCATCCCAAAGAGACTGGAAATGTACATATGTATCAGAAATAAATTTTATTTCATGCTCATTCTCCTTATTCAAAGGCTCCTCTGTCCATGGAATTTTCCAGGCAAGAATACTGGAGTGGGTAGACATTCCCTTCTCCAGGGGCTCTTTCCGACCCAGGGATCGAATAAGGGTCTCCTGCATTACAGGCAGATTCTTTATCATCTGCGCCAACAGGGGAGTTCATTTAAAGGCTAGCAAGACCTAAATGAAAGCTGATAAACAGAAAAATGAAATAAGACAATCACAAAAGTATAGCCTGTTGCTGTAGAAAATGTACTGCAGGAAAAGAGAACTTCTGAATAAACCTACCAAACTAATACTGATAGTTTTTATGAAATCAGGAAACATGTGTCATGCTTTTCCAATTTCACAAAAGGTTAAGTGTTGCAACCTTCAAATTCTGGACTGGTTAACCATAGCAAAGAAGCCAGAATATACAGGGACAGACATATTAGTTTGATCCACTTTCAGAATGTCATGTTTCCAGAAAAATAACTGAAAATGGTCTAATAAGAAGGGTTCTGTTGCAGTCTTTCCTTCACTCAGTACTCTTGTCAAAATAATGGCAAAAGTAATGCCTTAGTCACTTTGGTTGCAAAATACCATCTAAACACCAAAATGTCAATAGTTAATGGAATATCTCTCCGCTACTAGGTATTTTCTTGCCATAAATTCTAGAAATTGTACTGCACTTAAGGCAAGAATTTGGGATTATTCACTTTTATCACCTCAATCTCTAATCATCTTTAACACACAATGGAACTTCTATAAATATTATTTGAATCAAAATAAATTGCCCAGAGATTCATACATACATCCATTTGATTCCAAAGCCAAAATTTTTCCACTAGCTTACGTGTCAATAACCACACTGAAATGCTTCTTCATAAGATTAAAAGATCACAATGAAGTGTTAAGTAGAAAAAGGGAGTGAAGGGCTTAAGGCAGAATGCCTTCCTTCTGATCCTCTATTTCCTTTTGGCCCCTGTCCCCCTTGTTTTATAATGTCTAGCTCCTTCTAACAAAACTGGGAATAGAAGAAAATTTGGGGAGACAAGTGATATCTGTGGAGAAGAAAAGTAGAAAGATGCAGTAGGGTTTTTCCCTGATAGCTGTTTGCCAGTATTAACAAAGACATGGCTAAGCACCTATCTCATCTAGTCCAGGGAAAATAGAAATACAGAAATCCCAGCCCCATCCCAGTGGCAGTGCGGTTTGGTGTTTTGAATATGACTCTAACTCTGAAATTTTCTTACATGTGTCTCTAGCAATCCAGACCATGTTATAATCATTTTGTTATAACTTTACATAAGTTTTTAAAAATTGGATTAACTGAATTCAGGCTCAGACATGGATACAGTCCAAAACTATGCAGTGTGGGCAACAGGGGGAAAAATTTAAATGCTTACATCAATCTGCTGAGCCAAAATTCAAGCTGAATGAAGACAGCATCCTTTTCTTACCAAACTGAACTTTTGTAAGGTCACAGAAATGGGTGATACAACCACACAGTGGAGACCCCAAGCTGGACGTGATCAAGGACCCTGGAGCACAGTGGCAGCACCAGGTGGGCTCTGCGGGGGATGCCTGGGGGCGGACCTTCCCCAGAGCCAGAGGGGCTCTGCCTCCAGAATCACAGAAGACACAAGGGTGGGCATCCTGCGACAGCAAGGACAGGTGGAGAAGAGGGCCCAGTACAGCGCAGACGCCAGGAGAGCCTCCTACGGGATCTGGGAGTCCTGAAACCCGGCGCAGTTCCCCGTCAGAGGAACTGCCATAATCTCATGAGGTTTCCCTTCTTCAGCCACTCACAGGGTGCGGAAAAGCAGACAGAGCCACTCGGGGCACTGGAAACTCCGTCTGATCAGCCAGCCACCCAAATGTGCTGAGAACCCACACTCTGGAGCCAGTCCATCTGCCTTCAAAGCAAACCACCCACATTCCAGCCACTGCTTTGGGCGGCTTCCTATCCTGTTGCTGTTCAGTCACTAAGCCGTGTCCGACTCTTTGAGACCCCACGGACTGCAGCACAGCAGGCTCCTCTGTCCTCTCTTTCCCAGAGTTTGCTCAAATTTATGTCCAGTGAGTCAGTGATGCTATCTCACCATTTCATCCCACCATTTCTGAAATGAGGAATACCCCCTGCACAGCTCCCATGGTTGCTGTAAAACAGAGCAGTGCCTTGCCCACAATAACAGAACTATGGTTTTCTGCTCTTTTATCAAAATCCCTGCTGGTCACGTAGTGATGAGCGCATTGGAACAGACAAGCCTCTTCTATATTTCACATATTTATAAAATTTACAGGAGAGGGAAATTTGTCATCAAGGGAGCTAATTCCTCTCGGAACACATGTGCTGGCATCTTAGAAACCTCTGAGCAAGCAGCAATCCTATCTGCAAAAATCACTTGCCATTTCATGAAAGAAATGAAGCCAGTTCCTAATTGGCGACCATTAAGATAACTTTTCTCAGTGGAGGTGCTCAGCACAGCGAGCTCGTAAGACAGCTGAGGATCAGAAGTGATTGCTCTGGAAGACAGCAAGCTTCACTGTCTTAACAAGAATGCTTTTAAGGGGTGTGCTTCCTCTGCTCCCCCAGGACAACAGAAGAGCTAGCTTTGAGCGCTCGCCAAGAATCCACCTCTTTAATCAGAAGCCAGCCAGGGGAGCTGGCAGAGATGAACACTCATTAAAGGCTGAGCCAACGACTAGCCCTGGATGTCAAGAGCTGCTTAAACTATGGTGAGCAGGGTCGTTTGGGCGGACACGTGTCTTTGCTCTATTGAGACGGGAGGTGGGTGAGTGGATTAGCACCCCTCTAGGGACATGGAAAGATCTCATCCTGGTTTCACTTAGGGTCACAGAGCATAAATAAGAAAGGAAGGCTGCAGCATGGCACGGCAGCACAGAGAATGAATTTTCATGGGCCAGTGAAGGAGATGGCTGCGGGTTTGTCTCCTGGGAACCCCATGATTGCTCCATCTCCTGCAGAAGCTCATTGAAAATGCATCCCACACGTCCTTTATTTCTGCTCCAACTTCAGAATCTAGACAGGCAAGCAGCACCCCGCACCCTCCACAGTGAGGTGCAGAGGAGCTAAAACCACTGCCAGTCTGAGGCTGGCCCCCTGGCCTGAGCTGTCAGTCAAGACTGTCAGCTCCATCTCGCTGGCCGCAGCTGGAAGCAGACAGAAGGGCAGCTGCTTCTCTCAGTGGCACCCACTCCCTCAGCCCCGAAAGGGAAGGGGGGCTCTGTGGCTCCCCCCACACATCTGCCCCCTGGACCCCTCAGAAAGGAGATGCAGAAGCCTCCAGAAAGGACCCCAGGTGTACGGCTGGCAGCCCTCTCAACAGGAAGTCATCCTTTCCATCCACCCACCAAATCCACACATGAGCTAAGTCCTTCTCCACAGGCCCTGGATTCCAAATCTACGCTATTTGCTCTTCCATATAAATTAACAGCCCACTAAATGTGAAGGATGCTTGGTGGGGGTGGGGCTCCTATAGGAAACAAGATTGCAGATGGCTGTGGGCTTTCACTCCTACCCACGGCTTCTTCTCTGGGCAGGGACCTATTCTAAATACACATCACGAATGTAACACAGACATATCTGTGTTAACTTCAGTGTGACAATATTGGAAAATATATTTCAGGGACATTTAATCTGACACTGCGGATCCTCATCACAGGCTGAGAGAGCTCGCCTGGGACCCAGGGTGTTGCCATGCACTCCTCTGCTGGTCCCTCTTTCTGGAAACCCTAGGAGGCTCTTACCTTGGGGACAGACTGCTTTGGAATTCCATGGAGACAGCAGTAGTAGTGCAGGTGCTCCCAGCCCGTCAGGAGCTCATCCAGGGCGTCTTGCTGTGGACAGTAGCCAACGCGGATGCCAGCTGCACCAGCAAGAGACAGAGCCACGTCCTCTCTGCCAAGAGAAGCAGCAGTGCACAGAAGATCTCACTTCCCGGACAAACATCACCCATTTCTTAAAACCGGCTCATCAATCACAAGCTTGTGGCAGTTTGCGCTGTGTACTAAGTGCATGCTAAGTCACCTCAGTCATGTCCAATTCTTTGCGACCTATGGGTTGCAGCCCTCCAGGCTCCTCTGTCCATGGGATTCTCCAGGCAAGAATACTGGAGTGGGTTGCCAAGCCCTCCTCCAGGGGATCTTCCCGACCCAGGGATCAAACCCACATCCTTAGGTCTTCTGCACTGACAGGCAGGCTCTTTACCACTAGCACCACCTGGGAAGCCCTGTTGCAGTTTGTCTAATTCAATTAATTAACTTAGTATAAATGGGTTCAGTGAACTAGTAGCAGTCCAGGTTTGGGTAGGACAGACCTAGCTCTAATGCCACGAATGCTCTGGATGAGAAAGAACAGGCATAAGGCATAGAGCTTCCCAGCATCATCTGGCTGCACACAAGGTTTTGTTTGTGCCCTCTAAGAGTCTGTTTCCCCAGTCCTGTGGAACTTCTGGGATCAAATCCCACTGGCCTCCAAAGTCAAATTTCCTAAGGGTTTGGCAACAATGACTGCTGCTCCATAAATGGTCATCACAGCTATTATTCCCCCAACCAAAACAATTTATATGAACATCTAATAAATCCATGGTGAGGCTATCACTCAGTACCACATTTTTAAAAAATCACTTTTACGAAAGCAATAATATATATCTGATTGAACACACAGAAAAATAGAGGCTAAAAGGAAAAATTCAGGGTCTCAGCCCTCAAGTAATGTCTACCATTGATATTCTCAGGCTAATCCTTTAAGTGTAGCAATGCTCCACGAGTACTTGCAGAGGATTATACAAAACAGTACTTACTCAAAGAAAAGAGCTCCTGTTTTATTCTAATTTTATTATTAATAGATATTCATCATCAACATTTTTAAACTACTCAAATGTGATCACATTTAACATGAAACACTGATGTCTTTCTATGCATTTTTACATAGATAGAATCATAAAGTCTATAAATTTTCCTGAGAACACTTCAGAAAGGAAAATCTACAGTTTCAAAATGGAACATTATGTAAAGAAAAACTTGCTGAGAAATCATGACTCCTACAGAAGCTGTTATGAGCATCTTTCATTAAAAAAAAAAGTGAATCTAGTCATTCAATGACTAAAAAAGCAAACTGGCCGTCTGAGGAGGCCTTTAAAATAGCTGTGAAAAGAAGAGAAGTGAAAAGCCAAGAAGAAAAGGAAAGATATACCTATTTCAGTAGAGTTCCAAAGAATAGAAAGGAGAGATAAGAAAGCCTTCCTCAGTGATCAGTGCAAAGAAATAGAGGAAAACAATAGAATGGGAAAGACTAGAGATCTCTTCAAGAAAGTTAGACATACCAAAGGAACATTTCATGCAAAGATGGGCTCAATAAAGGACAGAAATGGTATGGACCTAACAGAAGCAGAAGATATTAAGAAGAGGTGGCAAGAATACACAGAAGAACTGTACAAAAAAGATCTTCATGACCAAGATAATCACAATGGTGTGAAAACTCACCTAGAGCCAGACATCCAGAAATGCAAAGTCAAGTGGGCCTTAGGAAGCATCACTATGAACAAAGCTAGTGGAGGTGATGGAATTCCAGTTGAGCTATTTCAAATCCTGAAAGATGATGCTGTGAAAGTGCTGCACTCAATATGCCAGCAAATTTGGAAAACTCAGCAGTGGTGACAGGACGGAAAAGGTCAGTTTTCATTCCAATCCCAAAGAAAGGCAATGCCAAAGAATGCTCAAACTACCACACAATCGCACTCATCTCACACACTAGTAAAGTAATACTCTAAATTCTCCATGTCAGGCTTCAACAATACGTGAACCATGAACTTCCAGATGTTCAAGCTGGTTTTAGAAAAGGCAGAGGAACCAGAGATCAAATTGCCAACATCCATTGGATCATGGAAAAAGCAAGAGAATTCCAGAAGAATATCTATTTCTGCTTTACTGACTATACCAAAGCTTTTGACTGTGCGGATCACAATAAACTGTGGAAAATTCTGAAAGGGATGGGAATACCAGACCACCTGACCTGCCTCTTGAGAAACCTGTGTGCAGGTCAGGAAGCAACAGTTAGAACTGGAAATGGAACAATAGACTGGTTCCAAATAGAAAAAGGAGTATTTCAAGGCTGTATATAGTCACCCTGCTTATTTAACTTATATGCAGAGTATATCATGAGAAACGCTGGGCTGGAGGAAGCACAAGCTGGATTCAAGACTGCTGGGAGAAATATTAATAACCTCAGATATGCAGATGATACCACCCTTATGGCAGGGTGAAGAAGAACTACAGAGCTTCTTGATGAAAGGAAAGAGGAGAGTGAAAAAGTTGGCTTAAAGCTCAACATTCAGAAAACTAAGATCATGGCATCCAGTCCCATCACTTCATGGCAAATAGATGGGGAAACAGTGGAAACAGTGGCTGACTTTATTTTGGGGGGCTCCAAAATCACTGTGGATGGTGACTGCAGCCATGAAATAAAAGACACTTACTCTTTGGAAGAAAAGTTATGACCAACCTAGACAGCATATTAAAAAGCAGAAACATCACTTTGCAAAACAAAGGTCCATCTAGTCAAGGCTATGGTTTTTCCAGTGGTCATGTATGGATGTGAGAGTTGGACTAGAAACAAAGCTGAGTGCTGAAGAATTGATGCTTTTGAACTGTGGAATTGGAGAAGACTCTTGAGAGTCCCTTGGGACTGCAAGGAGATCCAATGAGTCCATCCTAAAAGAAATCAGTCTTGAATATTCATTGGAAGGACTGATGTTGAAGCTGAAACTCTAACCCTTTGCCCACTTGATGCAAAGAATTGACTCATTTGAAAAGACTCTGATGCTGGGAAAGATTGAAGGCAAGAGAAGAAGGGGACGACAGAGGATGAGATGGTTGGATGGCATCACCAACTCAATGGACATGAGTTTGAGTAAACTCTGGGAGTTGGTGATGGACAGGGAGGCCTGGTGTGCTGCAGTCCATGGGGTCGCAAATACTTGGACATGACTGAGTGACTGAACTGAACTGACTGAATGTTTTAGTGTTTATTTAAGTGGTACAAGTACCTGATAACAGTAAACAGTGCAATAAAATTTAATTTGGAGTAAAATTTTGTGTAAAATTTTATGTTTTCCATTTTGCCTTTTTTCCTAATCTTGTAAACATTAATCCATCAAACAATTTTTCCCTAAATTTCAAATAGCAAAAGTTTATTTCAGCCTAATTTTTGCTACTCTTTAGAAAATATGTTCATCAGTTCAATCACTCTTAGGAATTTTATCAGTGTATTTAAGAGATTTCACAAGACATACAGTGGTGTGCATTTTTTAGCAAATTTACTGGCATATTAGAATTTTTTATTTCAATATGTAACATCAGGTTTTGTTTCGAACCACTGCCTCTGGAAAAATTTCACTCAATAACTTTTTTTCTATCTTCTTTTTTTATTTTTCATGGTAGTAAAAGACATTATACAAAATTTACCATTTAGCCATTTTACATTTTAAGTATAAAATTTAGTGGAATATTAAAAGCATTCTATGCAATCATCATTACTATTAACATCTAGTTCTAGAACATTTCCAATATCCTCAAAGGTAACCTCATAATTATTGGTATATTTAAAATTTAAAAAAAAAAAAAAAAACAGAAACTTCAGTCAAAGTTAGTCGAGGTGGCTCAGATGGTAAAAAATCTGTCTGCAATGTGGGAAACCCAGGTTCGATCCCTGGGTTGGAAAGATCCTCTGGAGAAGGGAATGGCTACTCCCTCCAGTATTCTTTCCTCGAGAATTCCATAGACAGCGGAGCCTGGTAGGCTACAGTCCATGGGGTCACCAACTCAGACATGACTAGATGACTAACGTACATAGGAGACCAGCAGGGGGAGCTCTCAAGCCTGTGACAGCAGCAGGGCCCACAGGCAGAAGAAAGACTTCCTCTCTTTGGGCCTGGACTCACCCAATGGAAAGTGAGCTGTAGGCTCCTTGTTACTGCTCCACCCACCCTGCCTTCCACTCTATAAAAGCTTTCTTTTCTGCATTTTTACAGGGGGACTTGCCAATGCATTGCCATGGTTGCAGACCCCAAATCATAATTTCTTTGATGATCTTCCAAACCCACCCTTGCTGGAAAAAACACCAGCAGTCTATTTATTCTATCTGTTTTAGAGCAACATGCGTGTATGAGGCATGCCTCATTTCCCCGTCCCTCCAGCCCCCTACCTTCTGTTTTAATCACCACTTTCCATTTTGTACATGTTAAAACTGAACCCTGCAAGGCACCGCTGCCTTGAACTGACTACAGAACCAGTTCTAACCCCTTTATGTGGCCCATACAAGTCTACCAACAAGTCTACCAACTTTTTCATTCGTTAACACTTTCGTACAAAGATAAAATGACAATATTAAAAAAAGAGAGGAGGTTATTACTTTTTTAACTAATCGGTTTAATTTTAAGAGTAGTTTAGGTTTATGGGAAAGTGGAATAGAAAGTACAGGAAGATGAAGGAGGTCACCTAGAATCACCCCCCTCCAATTATTATCTTCATTGCTATGGCACATTTGTTAAAACTGATTGATACTCCTATTAACAATGTCCACAATCCACACTGGGGCTTGCATTTTGAGTTGAACATGCTGTGGGCTTTATCAGAGTCATACCCACAGAAGCACACAGATCAGCTTCTGTGCACCTATGGACATCTTATCTTTGACAGCAGAGGCAAGAATATACAATGGAGAAAAGACAATCTCTTTAACAAGTGGTGGTGGGAAAACTGGTCAACCATTTGTAAAAGAATGAAACTAGAACACTTTCTCGGAGAAGGCAATGGCACCCCACTCCAGTACTCTTGCCTGGAAAATCCCATGGATGCAGGAGCTTGGTGGGCTGCAGTCCAAGGGGTCGCGAAGAGTCAGACACAACTGAGTGACTTCACTTTCAATTTTCACTTTCATGCATTGGAGAAGGAAATGGCAACCCACTCCAGCGTTCTTGCCTGGAGAATCCCAGGGATGGTGGAGCCTGGTGGGCTTCTATCTATGGGGTTGCACAGAGTTGGACACGACTGAAGTGACTTAGCAGCAGCAGAACACTTTCTAACACCATACACAAAAATAAACTCAAAATGGATTAAAGATCTAAACATAAGACCTGAAACTATAAAACTCCTAGAGGAGAACATAGACAAAACATTCTCTGACATAAATCACAGCAAGATCCTCTATGACCCACCTCCCAGAATATTGGAAATAAAAGCAAATTTTTTTTGCTCTAATTAGGTGACCTAATTAAAATTAAAAACTTCTGCACAACAAAGGAAAGTACAAGCAAGGTGAAAAGATAGCCTTCAGAATGGGAGAAAATAATAGCAAATGCAGCAACTGACAAGTAATTAATCTCAAAAATATACAAGCAACTACTGCAGCTCAACTCCAGAAAAATAAATGACCCAATCAAAAAATGGGCCAAAGAACTAAACAGACATTTCTCCAAAGAAGACATACAGATGGCTAACAAACACATGAAAAGATGCTCAACATCACTTATTATCAGAGAAATGCAAATCAAAACCACAATGAGGTACCATTTCACGCCAGTCAGAATGGCTACTATCCAAAAGTCTACAAACAATAAATCCTGGAGAGGGTGCAGAGTAAAGGGAACCCTCTTACACTGTTGGTAGAAATGCAAACTAGTACAGCCACTATGGAGAACAGTGTGGAGATTCCTTTAAAAACTGGAAATAGAATTGCCATATGACTCAGAAATCCCACTGCTGGGCATACACACTGAAGAAACCAGAATTGAAAGAGACATGTGTACCCCAATGTTCATTACAGCACTGTTTATAATAGCCAGGACATGATAGATGTCCATAAGCAGACAAATGGATAAGAAAGCCGTGGTACATATGCACAATGGAGTATTACTCAGCCATTAAAAAGAATACATTTGAATCAGTTCTAATGAGGTAGATGATACTGGAGCCTATTATACAGAGTGGAGTAAGCCAGAAAGAAAAACACCAATACAGTATACTAACACATATATATGGAATTTAGAAAGATGGTACTGATAACCCTGTATGTGAGACAGCAAAAGAGACACAGATGTATAGAACAGTCTTCTGGACTCTGTGGGAGAGGGCGAGGGTGGGATGATTTGGGAGTATGGCACTGAAACATGTATATTATCATATGTGAAATAAATCGCCAGTCCAGGTTCGATGCATGAGACAGGATGCTCGGGGCTGGTGCATTGGGATGACCCTGAGGGATGGTATAGGGAGGGAGGTGAGAGGGGGGGGCTCAGGATGGAGAACACGTGTACACCTGTGGTGGATTCATGTCAATGTATGGCAAAACCAATACAATATTATAAAGTAATTAGCCTCCAATTAAAATAAATAAATTTATATTTTTAAAAAATAAATAAATAAAAGAAAAATAAGTAAATGATTCAAACCATAAAAAAATAATTACCTTTTTCAATATTCAGTGGGCTCAGGACTCTCTGCCCACACCCTTCCTGTAACCCTCCAGTTGGTATCTTTGAATTTGAGAAAGTGGAAGTGTTAGTCACTCAGTTGTGTCTGACTCTTTGAGATGCTATGGACTGTAACCTACCAGGTTCCTAGTCCATGAGATTCTCCAGGCAAGAACACTGAAGTGGGTTGCCACGCCCTTCTGCAAGGGATCTTCCTGACCCAGGGACCAAATTCATGTCTCTTACGTCTCCTGCATTGGCAGGTGGGTTCTTCACCACTAGTGCCAGTGTTGGTGTCTCTGAACTTGGGAAGAGGTGAACAATTCAGAGTGAGTGAGTGATGGTAGGCTGGGGAGGCAGGGGTCCAGCCATGGAAAGAGTCTGGTCCTTTTGCTTTTCAGACTTACTTGCTACTTAGCCCAGTGACTGCAGCCTAATTTCTAGTCACACAGGACTGATAGCTTTTAACTAAGGACAAGACTTCACAATGGAGTGAGATAAAGTATTTTTACCCTCTCCTTTTAGAGCAGGGCATCTTCTGCCTGCTATGCTATTGAAATGTTTGCATTTGCTTTGAGTGAGAAGGAATCGCCTCCCTGCTCACATCTGGCACAGGATATTTGTCAGTTCTACAGTTTTTATTATGAATTGGCATTCATCCCTGTGGGGCTCCTGAACCACAGTGGAGCTAGATACTCAAACAGCATTAAAGACACATGAAGTCAAAGCATGTCAAGGTTTCCCTAGCTCTATTTCATTAGCTTAAATACCTGCTGCTCTGTAACTAGAAAACATTTTTTATCAAAATTTGGGGGGAAATAAGGGCCTCAAAGAGATCAACCTGACAACTCAAGTTCAAATTGAACATGACTCACTTTCAATGACATCAAGTTATAAACCAGAGATGGAGTGGGCACAGCCTGTGAAAACATACATACAAATAAAATCATCTATACCATTTTGGGGGGCTTCCCAGGTAGTGCTAGTGGTAAAGAACCCACCTGCCAATGCAGGAGACATAGAGATGCAGGTTTGATCCCTGGGTCAGAAAGATCCCCTGGAGGAGGGCATGGCAACCCACTCCAGTGTTCTTGCCTGGAGAATCCCATGGACAGAGGAGCCTGATGGGCTACTGTCCACTGGGTCATAAAGAACTGGACTTGACTGAAGCAACTTAGCACACATGCACATACCGTTTTTCTATATTCAACATCTAGATCTCATCTGCAAAGCAGAAATAGTGACATGAATGTGGAAAGCAAACATATGAATGTCAAGAGGGAAAGGGGGGATTGGATGAATTGGGAGATGGGATTGACATATACACTCTATTGATACTATGTATAAAATGGATAATCAATGAGAACCTGCTATGTAGCTCAAGGAACTCTACTCAACGCTCTGTGGTGACCTGAATGGAAAGGAAATCCAAAAAAGAGGGGATACATGTATACGTATAGCTGACTCACATTGCTGTACAGCAGAAACTAAGATGACACTGCAAAGCAACCATACTCCAATAAAAGTTAATTTTAAAAAAAGAAAGAAAAAAATACCCCTGTATGTACACAAGGGCATCATATGCCAATGCAGCTGTGGAGTAAGGCCAGAGTACAGGACCAACCCAGAGTTCATTCTAACTGACCTAAAAGAAGATGAACCTGTGGATATTAATCTCCCAACTCATCTGTGAGTGAGGCTAGCCAAACATTTTCCAAATCAAAATCACTGTCAATCACATCTATGTGCTATTGGAAAATGCTCACATCTATTTTTCAGTTTCCACATACTTGCATTTCAGTTATCTCAAACTAATAAGAAAGGTCATAACACTGTATGCTTTATGCTCTAGTGCCGATCGGAAAGGCAAGACATTTTTCAGTTGAAGGTCTGACATGAGAATGAACTTCGAGTGGCTTTTACCACGATGCATGCTGACTAGGTTATTTTTCTCTTTATTTAAGAACAGGGCATGAAATTCTGAAAATTAAATAAAATGTCTGGAGCATTCTGAGACGCCTTTACCAAACCAAAGGTTTAATGTTGGAACAGGTTTTACCAGGGTTTTGCTTTTCACTTCAGGCCATTAATTTTCTTTGTATTATCAGCAGTTTGTAAGCTGCCAAAATAGGTCAAAAAGAGCCAAGAAAGAACTGTTTGGTGGCCCTGGTTTGATTTGTTTCCCTGTCAGTATTTAAACCTGTTTGCCCTCAAAATACTTGATGTTTTGCTGACACCGTCCACATTTCACCACAAGGTTACCCACTAATTCACCCCCATTCTGTAGTCAGGTGAATGCAGGGCTGTCTTCACACACGATTCCTGAGCAACTGGGCTGTGAGTCAGTCTCACTGACTCTTGGCCATGAGCCCTGTGTCAGGAGAAACCCCTGAGCCCGAGAACAAACTCAACAACTGGAATTCCAGGAGCGGAACCCCCATGATGACTTGATGTGGTTTCACAGTGAACATGATGCTGACGTGTTGCTGTGTTTCTTAAATGGGAATCAATAACAATAAGTGGGATTAAGTTCATTCCCCTGGTTCACACACAAACACACAGACACACACACAAACACACAGACAGACACACACAGAAACACGTAGACATGCCACACCCAGCACACATATTCTACTGTCTACTACAAGTAGAGTTCTCTCAGGTCCTTCAGATCAGTATTTAAACACAAGCACACCTGCAGCATTCAGAGCACATGGTCACTCTTTTAGGGGGTACTGAAGCTGTGACTTGTACTTATTTTTATTATCTCTTTGTAACTGCCAGAGGGAGAAGCCAGCAACCTGATTAAGTCATGTGCTTTCAAAAGAGTAAAATGATACCCAATCATATTTCTCTAAGGCTGAGATTTTGCCTTCCTGCCCAAGGCAACACTACAAACTTCTGGCAACAAAGTGGCTCATTGCCTTAGAGACATTGCTGGTGCACAAGTCTTCAATCTACTCATTTACTCCAGGAAAAATGAAGCGAACACATTCAAGGCTTGTTCCTAAAGAACACATGTTGGGATTCTGTCTCTCTCCTGCTGTACTGTCACGAGACTGTCCATTCAGCGCTTTCTCACTTGATGTAAGACGTGAAATGAGACAGGCTGGTCCACCTGGGAAACCACTGGGACCAGCAGCACCGCCCTGCCCTCAGCATCGCTTCACCATACACACCTCCTCCCCAGGTCAGGGTTAAAGGTTGAATAAGTCATCAGTGAGCTCACAGAATCAGGACAGTAAGCCTGTCACTGGTTCACAGGATAACTGTATATATCTTGCATATATTTGTACCTATGTGGATTCAAATTATATTAAATGTACTATGAGTAGAAATATAATATCTATTTCTGACTATAATAGATATGGTCAGGAAGAGTGTTTTTTTCTTTAAATAGTTTAAATTATTCTAATGGTGGGTAGCTCTGTTTAAAATTATACAAGGTTAAAAAAATTGACATTTTGATTCCACTTGTTTGATTTAGTATGAACAGAATGCTAGATTTCTAATTAAAAAGAACAGATATGAAACGAGCAATAAAGATTTACTGTATAGCACAGGGAACTATGGCCAGTATCTTGTGATAAATAACCTATACTGGAAAATAATCTGAAAAATAATATTTGTGTATCTCTATAACTGAATCACCTTGCTGTGCCCCTGAAGCACTGCATGTCAACTGTACTTCAATCATACATGTATGTAGTAAGAAAAAACAAAATTTTATAAAGAATCTTCCTATAAAGAAATACTAAAACACCAGGACATACATACAAAATTGACAAATTTGGAATGTTTATATTCTCTACCTACTTAATAGTTGGAATATTTAAGCAGAGACAGGCAAAGTTACTATGGTTTTTATTTTTTCAGTGTGAGACTTGTAATTCCTACGTTAGAAGTGTAAGTTACTTCAGTATGTCATGTGTCAAAATCTACTGGGTCTCATAGAAAATAACAAGCTACAAATAATGCTATTAGCAAAATAACTTCATTTTTAGTGCTAACAAGCTGTTGATAAACAGTAGACATCAGATGATAATGCCTCAATTTTATGGCATTCCTTAAAGTTTTTGGAGTCTCAGAAATTCTAACATATTTTCTTCAATTAAAAGAAAAAACACTCTGGAAAACTCGAGGTTGTTATTTTACAAGTTTAGAGGTCAGAGAAAAAAGCTAATATATGAGTTACACCGCTTCACATGGAGACACCGGTAAAGGTCTGACAACCAAGTCACACCAAAGCCTCTGCTTTCGTCCAGTTCTCACTCCTACATCAGTGATGCCATATCACCTCCCCCCAAAAAACGCTAGGGGTAAAAAGTGAAAGGAGAAAATTCATTAAAAAAAGAAAAGAGGGGGTGATGTCTGAAATTGGGAACGTATGGACTTTGCTATCGTTTATGCTGAGGAGATAATAGTCTCTATAAAGTATAAAATGATGTATTATATACAATTATATTTGTAGAAGAAACCAGAGAAGTTGAACACGGTCTGAAAACCCTCAAAATTGTCAGAAGAAATGTGAGGCATGCAGAAAATAAAAAAGGAACATTCAACAGAAACAAAAACAGACCAAGAAGAAATAGGGCCTGTGAAAATTTCCTAGTGAGTGAAATAAACCAGCAGAAAAAGAAAAAGTTGCAGAACTCTGAAATCTCAAATAAAAAGCTCTTTCCAAAATGAAAAATCAAACGACTGTGCAAAATATATGGAAAATAACAAAATGAAATCATACGTGGAATATTGTCAAAAACAATGATTAGAGGAAAGTTCGTGGATTTAAAATTTTCAATAACAGAGAAGAAGTAATTGGATTTAATGAATTAAGCAGCATACCAAAAAAGCTATAAAAAATTTAAAAGGACATTGAAGGAAAGAATAAATATACAGCAGAAATTAAATAATGGGAAACAAAAAATAGAACAGTTAATAGCTGATTTTATGAAAAAAGTAAACAACAGATCCATCCCACTAAGGGGAAAAAAAAGATAAAAATCACAAAGCTTAAAATGTGAAATAAAGACAATGACATTACAAATATAGAGGAGAGTAAAACAATAAGAAGACATTATTTTGCCCATATCAAAGCAAGTAAACTTACATTTGGATGAAATTATTTTCCAGGAAATAGAAAAGGCCCCCTGACCCCAGGCTGGCAGCCAAAATGTAGACCAATTACCATTTCAGAAACTGAGAAATAGATGCTGATGACTAACTCCCATTCATCCCCTCTCCCTCCACAATGTCTAGGCATGCAGGAACACAGGCTGAAGCATGAACCCACCAGAGGGTACCAGCCCACTAGGGAACACAGTTACCCTATAATCTACAGTCTTTGAATATTTCTACCCATGTATGCCCTGCATATTCCAAAATAGCTAAAGCGAGGATGACAAATGCTGAAGCAACGTCACAAAAATTATTTACCTGATCAAAAGAATGCAAAAAGAAAACTGATATTTTAGACCAGAGTATTAAATAGTATCCATACAAAGCCCACTGGCAACCCACTCCAGTACTCTTGCCTGGAAAATCCCATGGACGGAGGAGCCTGGTAGGCTGCAGTCCATGGGGTCGCTAAGAGTCGGACATGACTGAGCGACTTCACTTTCACTTTTCACTTTCATGCATTGGAGAATGAAATGGTAACCCACTCCAGTGTTCTTGCCTGGAGAATCCCAGGGACAGGGGAGCCTGGTGGGCTGCTGTCTATGGGGTCACACAGAGTTGGACATGACTGAAGCAAATTAGCAGTAGCAGTATAGAAAGCCCACAGCCTTTAAAATATACTCTTTTGTGATCTAGGTAACAGCTTGAAGCTAAAAAGCATCATCCTTCCCCACGGAAATCATAATACATCAGTGTTGTTACAGATAATACCAAATGTTTACTATTATGCTAAATAATTTGGATAATCATCTACCGTATTCAAAGGCAACAATTCACATCAAAAGCATAACTTCATCCCTGTCTGTCTCAGTACGCATGTTTACCTTTTACAGTTTTGTCTAGGAAGAAAAAGGAAAAATAACAAACATGACGCATTGGTCCCTTTTAGAAAAGAGCATATATTGCAGGGAACATAAGACTGAATATAAAGTTTTAAAAAAGAAGAAACAACAATAAAGCCCTGATCTTCTGCCCTCAGTGGTATTTTTGTTTTTTGTTTTTTAGTTTGCAACTCTACTGCTGGTTAACACTTCAGTCTTCAGAAAATCTTGACTCACACTTCTCAACCTTCTTTCAATGCCCCTGTTCAAAATGTATGGCACTATGTTCCCAGAACTATTTGGGCCTCTTTCTTTTCTCCTCAACTCTTCTCTTCTGGTCTGGTTACCACTGAACCTTGCCTACATCTCGGAGAAAAAAAATGTTAATTCACATTAATCCAAATCAATTCTCACTTTGCCTCATTGTCAGAGTTACAACCAGAGGTCAAACTTCCATTTAAAAATTACATCCATAATGTTTACCTTAAAATGCCTCTGTATGCGTGTGTGCAAATCACTTCAGTCATGTGCGACTCTTTTCAACCCCATGGACTGTAGCCCGACAGGCTCCTCTGTCCATGGGATTTCCCAGGCAAGAATACTGGAGTGGGCTGCCATGCGCTCCTCCAGGGGATCTTCCTGACCCAAGGATCAAACTCCCATCTCTTACGTCTCCTGCACTGGCAGGCGGGTTCCAGTGTCACCTGGGAAGCCCATAAAATTCAACAAAATCTCTTCATACAGAGAAGCAATGTAATAATCTGTAATAATATTAGAGGGCATCTTAATAGTTAAAACCAAAGGACTTGGATTTTAAGAAACTATTAAAAACCCAGTTCATAATAAGGATTTGAATCATAGAAGAGAATATGTGAAGAAAGGTAGGTAGACCTACACCCACCTTCCCCCACCCACAGACGCAGCACCTGGATCCTGGGGCGGAGAAGAAAGGACAGCCACCAGACGACAGGGCTCCAGAAACCTCCGGTGCCGCTCTGAGTCCCAGCTTGTGTCTATGTTCTACCCTGGTTCAGAGCTGCAGGGCAAGGCAGCACAGGCGAGAATCAATGCCACCTCAGTACAAGGGGCCAACAAAAGGGAAAAACCTGCCAGCCACCCCCACGGACCTGCGACCAGTCCTCTCCTGCAGGCATCTCTAAATTTTATACACAACTAGTCCCACCTGCATAGAGAAGCCTGCTCACCACTGCTTCCAAGAAACATCAACTTAAGAAAGAGCACGCCTTTACTAAGAGAAGTAAAATGATATCTCCTAAAAACAGTGTTGAAGAGTGAAAAGGGAGCAACATTCGGAAAATTCATCAAGAGGGTGTCTGAAACATTTAGGAAATATGTAGACAATCCTGGTAGACCATGAGATGGAGCAGCCTCAGTGAAAGAGAAGCATTAGTCTATGGAGAGAAACGGCAGGTAAAAGGGCATCAAAATAGAAAGTCTCCCAGGATGAGAATAACAGGTCATAACTTCAAATAAAGGAGGACAGTAAGGAAACCAAAATTATCTTCTCGAATTTAATTTAGAAATGTATGAGAGAGGGCTAAACATAACCCAAAATAAAAAAAACTATGAATTCTCTAATTCTTGAGGAATAGTTAATAGGTTTTGTTTTCTTGCTTGTTCTGGTAAATTTAAGGGGAAAGAAAATAAGACAATACAGATATCTGAAAGGGAAGCAAAGTGAGGCTGATAGGCAGAAGGCAATAGAGCAACATCCAGAGCTTCTGAGAAAGACCACAGGACCTGCAGACATCCGTACACCCAGGTTGTCTTTCATCATGAAGGCAAGTCTCTGATACTCCAGCAACCAGAACACATATATCTCCACATCCCAATTATCCTCCATTAAAACAAACAAACAAAGGTAGGATTAGATCCTATAAATATAAATAGAAAAGCTGATGATCAGTACCAACACAAATTAAAACAGGCATATATCTAAATGAATGACGCATGTAACACACACGCATCTTCTTCTTTAAAAAGAGAAAGAACAATACAAAAATTTAACAGCAGTCTGAATCTAAAATCTCTTTATATGATCAAGTTAGAAGAGGAAAAAGGTCCAGTCACCTCTGGATTAATGAGAGGGGAACAAAAAACCAAATAGAAAGTCATGTCTTATAAATAAATAAATAACCACAGAGAATAAACTAGTAAAAATGTAAAAGCAATGATTACATTAAAAGTTGAGAAAATCTCCCAGAAAGTAGAACTAGAAAATAAAGATGCTGGAAAGAGAAGAGAAAATGTTTCATTCTGGGAGACATGACAGCTGAATAAAGAAGACCAAGAAAGAGATAATAAAGAAACACAAGTGGGGAAATTATAAAAGAAAAACAATCAAAAAGATGTCTAAGCATCAAAGGAAGCAAGCTTTTACTGATTAAAATAACCATAGAGTCTTCATTAAGACTTTTAGTGCAAAAAAGAAAAGAGGTCAACTACAAGTAGTATTTATGAACTGAATATTTTAGACACTGAAAAGTTAACCACTGTGCATATGTATTCCTTTAAAAATATGAAAAATAATATAGTTCAAATGATGAAAGATCACTGATATTCATGATTTAGATAAAATCAGCAATCATTCCTAATGGAAAAATTCAGAAAAGTGAGTTCTTAGTAAAAGATACTTATTACATATGCAGGTTTACCATAATTCTAGTTCAAATAAATTCAATCATATAAAATATAGAGATAAATATTAGATATATAAATATTATAAAATAAGAAGTAATATTTTTCTCTACCAAGAAAAATGCTGATACTCAACTAAGAAAATAACAGATCAAATAAAATAATCTTACAGAATGGATACAGCTTTAAAAAATTAGTTTCCTTGGATGTCAACATTAATCAATTAAAAATATAGGCTAAGGAAAATTTCTTCCACAGCACTATCAAATTACATAAAATATGAAGACACATCCAGAATGTGAAATATGCAGGTTATGTTAAAATTTAATGAAGAATCGCTAGAAAACTGCAAAAAGTGTAGCAACCATAGTACTAAATAAGAAGGCTCACAATCATCAATATTTTCAATGTTTTAACAAGTGTTTTACATCTATGTAGATTTCACACCAGGAAAATTCTGATAGCTAATGATGAAGGAACTTGCTTTGATGATAAAGCATATTATAAAACCATAGTTTGAAAGATGTAGGGTAGAATTTGTGCCAGAAAATGCAAACGAATTTGAAACTTAAAGCACATAAGCATATCAAGTTTATATAAATAAACCTAACAGTGTATTAAATGGTAAGTGGGTCACTTCAAATCAATAAAGATCAACTATGCATAAAGGGTATGGGAATGAATGGGTAACCTTTTTTAAAATTCAAATCTTAATTGTATGTCACTCTTGTATCCCTGAATAAGATACAGATCCAAAAGGATTTTGATATACACAAGAATCAGAATTTTATCTTGGGTGACTATCTCTACTACTTAGGTGGGGAAGACAGTCCTGTGCATTCCTATGTGTTACTCTAGGGTTGAGCATCAACAGCAGGTAGATATCAAGTTACTAGAAAGGAAAAACTAAAATCATCTCATCTCCAATCATAAAAATTTGTCTGGGAATTCAGAGTGTTAATGTCAGTTACTTCCATGAGGATGTTAAAAAAGTGAGGTGTGTTTAGTTTGCTTGTTTTCTTGATTCTTAGAAGTATTTCAGGTTATAGTATTTGTTTCCTCTCAGAATGCACTTCCAGCATTCCTGCTACAGAAGGTGGGCATGAAGAATGACATATGCAGACCTTATTCTAGAAGCCTGCCCGGCTCTCCTGGAAAGCCCACGCCCCGTGGTCAGGCACAGACGAGGCTCCGCCTTGCACGGCTGCACGGCAAGAGGCTTCTAATTTATTCCACCAAGTATGATGCAGAGGAAAGCTGAAAGGTGTGGGAGAGTTACTTACCCTAAAGCGACAGGGTGAAATACAGAATGAGGAGATAAGAGTGTAATGACGAGAAAGGCAGTGTCTGTTCAGTTTCCAGCGGACGTGGCTTCTGTCTGTTGTACACTCACCATCTTAGCTCTTCCAGAAAAGAGGAGGAAGAGAGGGAGAAGGAGGAAGGCAGGAATGGTGGAATCTGGGGAGGAGGATCCCTTACGACTATACCATGGAAGTTACAAACAGATTCAAGGGATTAGCTCTGATAGAGGGCCTGAAGAATTACGGACGGAAGTTCGCAAGACTGTTTGGGAGGCAGTAATCAAAACCATCCCCAAGAAAAGGAATGCAAAAAGGCAAAATGGTTGTCTGAGGAGGCCTTACAAATAGCTGAGAAAAGAAGAGAAGCAAAAGGAAAAGGAGAAAAGGAAAGATATACCCATTTGAATGCAGGGTTCCAAAGAATATCAAGGAGAGATAAGAAAGCCTTCCTCAGTGATCAATGCAAAGAAATAGATGGAAACAATAAAATGGGAAAGACTAGAGATCTCTTCAAGAAAATTAGAGATACCAAGGGAACACTTCATGCAAAGATGGGTGCAATAAAGGACAGAAACAGTATGGACCTAACAGAAGCAGATGATATTAAGAGATGGCAAGAATACACAGAAGAATTATTCAAAAAAATCTTAATGACCGAGATAACCACAATGGTGTGATCACCCACCTAGAGCCAGACATCCTGGAATGCAAAGTAAAGTGGGCCTTAGGAAGGATCACTCCAAACAAAGCTAGTGGAAGTGATGGAATTCCAGTTGAGCTATTTCAAATCCTAAAAGATGATGCTGTGAAAGTGCTACACTCAATATGTCAGCAAATTTGGAAAATTCAGCAGTGGCCACAGGACTGGAAAAGGTCACTTTTCATTCCAATCACAAAGAAAGGCAATGCCAAAGAATGCTCAAACTACTGCACAATTGCACTTATCTCACATGCTAACAAATAATGCTCAAAATTCCCCAAGCCAGGCATCAACAGTACATGAACTGAGAAATTCCAGGTGTTAAAGCTGGATTTAGAAAAGGCAGAGGAACCAGAAATGAAATTGCCAACACCCGTTAGATCACAAAAAAAAGCAAGAGAATTCCAGAAAAACATCTACTTCTGCTTTATTGACTACACCAAAGACTTTGACCGTGTGGATCACAACAAACTGTGGAAAATTATTCAAGGGATGGGAATACCAGGCCACCTTATCCGCCTCCTGAGAAATCTGTATGCAGGCCAAGAAGCAACAGTTAGAATTGGACATTGAACAACAGACTGGTTCCAAATAGGGAAAGGAGTACATCAAGGCTGTGTATTGTCATCTTGCTTTAACTTATATGAAATGCCAGACTGGATGAAACACAAGCTGGAATCAAGATTGCCAGGAGAAATATCAATATGCTTAGATATGCAGATGATACCACCCTAATGGCAGAAAGTGAAGAGGAACTAAAGAGCATCTTAATGAAAGTGAAAGAGGAGAGTGAAAATGCTGGCTTAAAATTCAACATTCAAAAAACTAAGATCATGGCATCCGGTCCCATCACTTCATGGCAAATAGATGGGGGAACAATGGAAACAGAGACTTTATTTGGGGGGCTCCAAAATCACTGCAGATGGTGACTGCAGCCATGAAATTAAAAGAGGCTTGCTCCTCAGAAGAAAAGCTATGCACAATCTAGCATTATTAAAAAGTAGAGACATTACCAACAAAGGTCAGTCTAGTCAAAGCTATGTTTTTTCAGCAGTCATGTATGGATGTGAGAGTTGGACCATAAAGAAAGCTGAGCACCCAAAATTGATGCTTTTGAACTGTGGTTTTGGAGAAGACTCTCGAGGGTCCCTTGGACTGCAAGGAGATCAAACCAGTCCATCCTAAAGGAAATCAGTCCTGAATATTCATTGGAAGGACTGATGCTGAAGCTGAAGCTCCAATACTTTGGCTGCCTGATACAAAGAAGTGACTCATTAGAAAAGATCCTGATGCTGGGAAAGATTGAAGGCAAGAGGAGAAGGGGAAGACAGAGGATGAGATGGTTGGATGGCATCACTGACTCAATGGACATGAGTTTGAGCAAGCTCTAGGAGTTGGTGATAGACACCAAAGCCTGGCGTGCTGCAGACCCTGGGGTGGCAAAGAGTCAGACATGACTGTGCAACTGAACTGAACTGAACTGGGGAGGAGGAAGACAGAGAGACAAAATCTCAGCTGACAGCTCTCTTGTCCCATTTTGGCCATGTGATGGAGTGAAGCCCTGTGGGGTGCCAGGTGTGACAGCTGACACAGCAGGCGTGCAGGGGAGGAACAGAGCAGTGATGACTTATCCTTGTGTAGAAAGCATGAAATCTTAACCCCCAGGGCCTCAGAATGGGACTTTCAAATACTCTCGGGATGGGCCCTTAGAGGTAAGCGACACCAAATATGATCATAAGGTTGGAAAGTCAGACAGACCCCAGGAAGCGTGAGGGCCGAGTAAGAAGCAGCCCTCTGCAAGCTCAGGAGGGAGGCCTCTGTAGTACCGAACCTGTAGACATCTTGGACTTCTCTTCAGAACCATGCGAAAGTAGGGAGAGAAGGATTGGGGTTAGTAGATGCAAGCTATTACATATAGGATGGATAAGCTAAAAAGTCTTACTGTATAGCTCAGGGAACTATATCCAATATCCTGTGAGAAATCAGAATGGAAAAGAATATAAAAATACATATATACGTATAACTGAGTCACTTTGCCATACAGCAGAAATTAACACAACATTGCAAAGCAACTATACTTCAAAAAAATGTTTTAATTTTAAAAAGTAACCACAAGAAAATAAATTTCTATTGCCTAAGCCACCTGTCTATGTAATTTTGCTGTGGCAGCCCTAGAACATTATTATATATATAATATATACAGTGTAATACTAGGGCTTCCCTGGTGGCTCAGACAGTAAAGAATCTCCCTGAAATGCCAGAGACCTGGGTTCGATTCCTGGGTAGGAAAAATCCCCTGGAGAAGGAAATGGCTACCCACTCCTGTATTCTTGCCTGGAGAATCCCATGGACAGAAGAGCCTGGCAGGCTACAATCCATGGGGTCACAAAGAGTGGGACATGACTGCGTGTAATATTATACACACACACTTACATACAAACACACACATACTGTCATTCAACCCGTGGTGTCATCCACTGCAAAAATAAAATTTAAAAAAAAAGATACAAAACAACTGTTTCAATGGATTTGTTGTTCAACAATAAAAACAAGAAATCTATAAAATGCTTGACACACAAGGGAGTACATGAAAAGTTGAATTTTGTATGAAAATATATAACATTCAGACATTTCATGATAGGCACAGACAAAAATGTCAGCTATGTTCCATTTAATCATGAACTTGAAGGAGAGAGGGAGTGTAAAAGTGTTCTGCTGAACCCGGCTGTTACAGTTCATGACATTCTTCCTGTTTTCTCGACATCTTAAGGTCAAAACTTCAACACAGGCAGTAATAAAAACAACAAAAATTTATTGCTCACTCCTTATGTTCTAGCCATGGACTGTCTCATTTAACCCTCACAGAGACCCCTGGGGTAGGTTATCTCAATCTATTGTTTTCTCATTTTAAATATCAAAAGCTTATATTTAATGAAGATAAAATAACTCACCCAAGCTCACATAGCTAGTCAGTGGCAAAACTAAGATTTAGATCAAGAGAGATTCTCTCCTAAGCTCCAAATGTAAAACACTGCCCTTAACCCAGGAAGATTCCTGAAGGTCAAGATCGTGGTTTACACATGAAAATACATAACAGATAGAACAATGTCTGCTTTCTTCAGTTAAGATATAATGGCAATGGCTGGAGATCTAAAGCCCTGTGTTACAGTTTTAGTTACTATTTTAATACATCTCAAACGTTCAGTTCAGTCGTTCAGTCATGTCTGACTCTTTGTGACCCCATGGACAGCAGCACGCCAGGCTTCCCTGTCCATCACCTACTCCCAGAGTTTGCTCAGACTCATGTCCATCGAGTCAGTGATGCCATCCAACCATCTCAACCTCTGTCGTCCCCTTCTCCTCCTGCCTTCAATCTTTCCCAGCATCAGGGTCTTTTCAAATGAGTCAGTTCTTCGCATCAGGTGGCCAAAGTACTGGAGCTTCAGTTCAGCATCAGTCCTTCCAATGAATACTCAGGACTGATTTCCTTTAAGATGAACTGGTTGGATCTCCTTGCAGTCCAAGGGACTCTCAAGAGTCTTCTCCAACACCACAGTTCAAAAGCATCAATTCTTTAGAGCTCAGCTTCCTTTATGATCCTATCCTAGCATCCCATACATGACTACTGGAAAAACCATAGCTTTGACCAAACAGACCTCTGTGGGCAAAGTAGTGTCTCTGCTGTAATCTCAAAGATTACAGTTTTAGTTCACCTACATAACTAGTTAAATATTTGATTAATCCCACAGTGATCTGCATTGTCTCCATTCACATGGTCGTGTCCTTAGAGATTGTATGATCAATTCAATGACAGAAAATATAATGACGACTCTCACTTTTAAAATCTTTTAAATCACTTTTCCTGAGTCATATTAATCATGCTGCTTCAGTTAGAGCATTGTGAAAATTAATTTTATAAATGACATGTGAAATGCAATCTAGGTAGCTAACATATTTATAGGTATAGTTCATGAGAGGAACCAGAAATCTTTAGCATCAGACTGAGATAAATAATGACCCCTAAGGTTAGGTTTTTGGCCACAGGTATGTCATGGAAGTGACCACCTTCATCAATCTTAACATGTTGCTGCTATTTAGTCACTAAGTTGTTTCTGACTCCTTTGTAAGACTCCATGGACGGTAGCCCAGTAGGCTCCTCTGTCTATGAGATTTTCCAGGCAAGAATCCTGGAGTAGGTTGCCACTTCCTCCTCCCCCTAGGGAGTCGAAGGATCACAAAGAGTCGGACATGACTGAGCTGAGCGACTGAGCATAGCGAATTAGAGAGGTGCTGAGGACCCACAAGATGCTGGGAACGGCTGTCACCATGTGGCAGGGGCACCAGCAATGGTGATGAGGGTTCACAGACAGTGACTGAGCTGAGACAACCAACTCTATTTTAATATTCCAAGCTCATAATAGAACCCTTGTACAGCTCAAGATACAAGCTCTAAATTTGTGATTTTTTAAGTTTTTTTATTTATATTGAGTACAGTTGACCAACAATATTGTGTTAGTTTCAGGTGTACAGCAGAGTGATTCAGTTCAATGTATACACGTATCTGTTCTTTTTTCAAATTCTTTTCCCATTTAGGTTATTCTAGAGTATTGAGTGGAGTTTCTATGTGATGGTTTTTGACGTTTAAAAATCTTTGGATGAAAAATCAAATGTCTGAAGTTGTTGTTCCTATTGCCCCCTACTCTTTGCAGCCTAGTCTATTTATTAAAGGAAATATGGCTCTGTGTTAGAGCAGCCTGAGAAAAAATATATTCTCAATTTACAGAGACCTCCACAAGGCTTTTGTATTTCAGTATCTAAGAAAGGAAGCAATTGCCTTCAATGTCCCTCTTCAGTGAGCATTATCCCTAATTAAAAAAATGTTTAAGGACACAGCTCTGCCAGGGGATGTTCAGAGTTCCTCTAATACCGGTTTGTAATGAAACACACAGATTGCCTAAGATGAGGCAATTACACTGGCACATCACGGCAGGAGAATAGAGCAATTTTGCAGGCACAGGATAAAGCCCCAGCAAGAAATAATAAGTCATGCTGCATGCTCCATATGAAAGGTCAGCAAGCCTTTACATCCTGAAGGTATTTTCCATTAAAAAAATTGCATTCTGAGCTCCAAAATAATATTGTTATTACAACTATGTATTTATGTATATATGCATATATACATAAATACATAGATACATAGCTACATTTCTTTTGCAAAACTGGGACTACAAGAATGAAAATAACTTTAATGTAAGATTATACAGGGTTTTCCTTCGTTGTTTCTGTAACTGTATTAGTGTTGTTAAATTGTGATTTAATTTAAAATAGAAATACATGTTCAAGCAATTCCTAGTTGGTGAGGTTATGGTTTAAATTACTCTAATTTGGGATTCCTGTCAATCTAAAGGAAGATAAGGCTTTTACTAGCAATAAATGAGCTCCATGTATTTTTATATAGGTATTGCAGTGGTTTAAATGAAGCAGAGGAGCACGTATATAAGTTCCTAAGTGCTGTAATTCCATAATGCTTAGCAATTTGATGGAGTTACAGCATTTTATAGTTACTGTTCCCATGAGTCCTATGATAGTGATCATTTAAGACAGGGAGAAACTAAGGGGGGAAAAAAGTCTATCACTTGTACATATTAAAATACAGCAGATTCAAAAAATGCTGGTTTGAAATGTGAAGAGAAAGCCTTGTATCTTAAGCTTCTCTATTGCTTATTACTTAAATATCTGACAATTTAACATATGATCATGATATGACCTGAAAAACAGAGGAAAGAATGAGGAACAAATAAAAATTATCTGTTATTCCCCACTGAGATGTAACAACTGTTGACCTATCCAGAAATTTCAGATTTTTCATTCATGCTATTATCCCATTATTTCTATGTATAATCCTGCTGCTAAGAGGGTAGCTTTCGTATTCATCCGCACTGCCCAGTGGAAATTCGTGTGACCATGGAAACGTTCTGCTTCTATGCCATCTAAAACAGAAGAAACTGTTGAAGTGAAATGTTGCTAGTGCTACCAAGAAATTAAATTTAAAATTTATTTATTTAAATTGAAGCCTAGAAGACATGAATGTTTAGCAACGACTATTTTGAACAGGTACAAGTCTAATTTCACAACTTTATGATGATCTATGTCTTCTCCTTTTTTTCTTTACTTTTGGAATTCTGCTGTTTCACTGTAAGATGTGTATGAATATCTTATTTGTTATGCTTGAGAAGCATAGTGCTTTTCAGCCTGAAGAATCATCTTTTTATTTGTACTGGAAAAAGTCTTAGCTATAATTTCTTCCAGTGGTAGCTTTATTTCATTCTATCTTTTCTGTTGTTCACAAATCTGATTAAACACGTGTTAGATCTTCTCTTTCTACCCCTCATATCTCTTAATTTCTCTTTCACATATTTCTTATAAGCTGTGTATTATTTGTTTTCAACACAAAAACTGTATTTTATCTCTTATTTCAATGACCATCTTTTTCAGTCTTAGAAAGTGATCTTTTTCTCAAATCGCTTCTTTTTTATGATGTCCTGTTGCTTCCTTCATGTTGCAAGCTCCCTATGAGGTTACAGTGCTATTATATTAGATTCTTTGAGGCTACCTGTCCCTTTTGTCATAGGCTTCCGAGATGGCGCTAGTGGTCAAGAACCCGCCTGCCAATCCCTGGGTTGGGAAGATCTTCTGGAAGAGGGCAAGGCAACCCACTCCAGTATTCTCTTTTTTAAATATAAATTTATTTATTTTAATTGGAGGTTAATCACTTTACAATATTATATTGGTTTTGCCATACATCAACATGAATCCGCCATGGGTATAACACGTGTTCCCCATCCTGAACCCCCCTCCCTCTTCCCTCCCTGTACCACCCTCTGGGTCATCCCAGTGCCCCAGCCCCAAGCATCCAGTATCATGCATCAAACCTGGACTGGCAATTCGATTCATATATGATATTATACATGTTTCAACGCCATTCTCCCAAATCATCCCACCCTCTCCCTCTCCCACAGAGTCCAAAAGACTGTTCTATACATCTGTGTCTCTTTTGCTGCCTTGCATACAAGGTTATTGTTACCATCTTTCTAAATTCCATATATATGTGTTAGTATACTGTATTGGTGTTTTTCTTTCTGGCTTACTTCACTCTGTATAATAGGCTCTCCAGTATTCTTGCCTGGAGAATCCCATGGACAGCGGAGCCTGGAAGGCTACAGTCCATGGGGTTGCAAACAGTCAGACACAACTGAAGCAACTTAGCATGCACACACATTCCCTCTGTCATGTCCATCAGTATATACCCTCAACAGATAATTTTCTGTGAGTTCTACAATGTTTGATTGGAAACTCTATTTTAGTGGGACTCTGCTTTTGTAAATGAAATTCCCATAAAGTCTGGGTGGTGGAAGCACCCTTTCAAATAAATTTCATGTTTTCTTGTAGGTGCCCATGGGGACTATCAGCCTGAAGTTATCTTTATGTTACATTCTTGGGTAGGGAGAGATGAAAATCCTTCTAGAGGTAGTTAAATTAAACCCCCTTCCCCACAGTCAGTAGAATCCCAGAGTTTCAAAATCCCAAGGGAAATCTTGCCTTTAAACGCTGACCCTCAATTGAAACCAACAAGTTTCCTTATCATCTCTCTCTCTGCCAGTTTTTCAAAAGCCCATTGCATCAGTGAGGACTCAGCCCTTCAGTGATGCTAGATTTATACTGGTTATAGGTTCAAAGACTTCCCTTGTGCAAAGCTGCAGCCACATCTCTTCACCTTCAGGGACCTTAAAACCACAACCTCCAATTCCCAAACCCAGAGGTGCTCCAGCTTTGTCAGACAGCCAGAGCACCAGCCCAAGCAATCCCTCTGCTTTGTGAGTTTCCTCTTCAGTCACAGAACCAGGATTCCCTTTTCTTTCTTGTGGTCTCAGATAGGAACTTATAAAATAATCATAGTTTAAGTAGTAATAAGAGCATTGTAAGGTTATTCCAGTCTTTCATCTTAACTGTCTATAAATAGTATTCAGTCAAAATTATAACTACTTTATATGTCTATACTGTCTTATTAGATCCTTGTTTTTGCCTTTAAATTTTAGTGTTTTCACTTACAGAAAAATGTAGAATTTCCACATTTAAATATATCTGTATTTTGCATGAAGAATTTTATATTAATGTTCAGAAATAGGGGAGCAGTCCTAAGATGGTGGAGGAATAGGATGGGGAAACCACTTTCTCCCCCACAAATTCATCAAAAGAACATTTGAATGCTGAGAAAATTCCACAAAACAACTTCTGAATGCTGGTGGAGGCCATTGAAGCACCCAGAAAGGCAGCCCATTGTCTTTGAAAAGAGGTAAAACAAAAGATAAAAAGAGAGACAAAAGAGTCAGGGATGGAGACCTGTCCCGGGAAGGGAGTTGAGAAGGAGAAGTTTCCAAACACCAGGAAACCCTCTCACTCCCAGGTCTGTGGGGAGTTTTGGAATCTCAGGGAGCAACATAACCCAGATGAAAAAAATAACTAAATTAAACCCATAGATTACATGCCTAACCGCAACTCCCAGGGAGAAGTAGCCCAGATGCTTGTGTCCCCACCAGCAAGGTGGGGCTGAACAGGGAGGCGTGTGCTGAATTGCTTAGGGTAAGGACCAGGCCTGAATGCCCTGAGGACAATCTGAGGGAGCTAATGTGAGATACCAACCCAAACTGTGGGATAGCCAGAAGGGGAGGGGAAGAAAGAAGAAAGAGAGAGAGAGAACTTTCCCATGAAAAGCTCTAACCGAAGGGACTGCTGGGCTGCTCACAGAACAAAGGACTTAGCAAATACCAGAGGAGAGCTAGCCGGCTGCGGACCAGCCCATCCCCTGCTAGAGGTAGGGAGGCAGGTGGGCAACAGCCAGAGCCAGAAGGCGAGGGGCAATCTTGGCCCCAGAGATGACATCCACCACCAAAGTGTGAGCAGGCTCTCAGTTGCTAACCAAGTCTTCCTGGGATCCTGGACGGTTGACATCCACCAGGAGGGTCACAGTCAGCAATCAGCTCCCCAGAGCAGACACACAGCACACCTGAGACAGCACTCCTGCTGCGCACCCAGGAAACCAAGCGGCTGGGACTGGGGAGGTGATAAGACACACCACCCACCTAGGAAGAGTGTGCTCGCCAAGCACCTGGTCACTTAAGCTGCTTGAACCTGAGAAGGGCAAAAAAATGCAGGAGTCTGTGCCTTTGTGGAATATGTGAGAGCCTGAACCTGAGTGACTTAGACTTGGGAAGTACATGCAACCCAGGGCCCACTTTATCAGTTCCCCTGCAGAGCAACCTGGAGACTGAGCAGTGTAGACTGGAAAGGCACACACACCATGAGCAGGGACAAACCCAGTGTGGCCCAGACACCGCGAGCACTCCCCACACACACCGGTGATATTTGTTTGCAGTGTTTCTCCCTCCCTGTGGCACAATTGAACAAGTGAGCCTAAATAAATGATCACCTTCGCCCCCTTGTGTCAGGGCGGAAGTTAGATACTGAAGAGACTTGCACACAGAGGATGCCAAAATAAACAAAGAAGAGGCAACTGCTTTGGAAGTGACAGGTGCAACAGATTAAAACCTTGTAGTTAGCATTGACTACATTGTAAGGGAACTATAGACCTTGAGAAGAAGTAGAAGCTAGAACAAGGAACTATCTGCAACTGACCTGACCCCACACTGCCCTCAACATCTCAAGAGAAATTCCTAGATATATTTTACTATTATCAATTTTTATTCTTTTTAATTTTAAGTTATTTTTACTTCTTTAATTTTCATTTTTAAAACCTATTACTTTGCAAAAAAAGACCCTATTTTTAAAGCAAATTTCGTATGTGTTTTAATAACTTTTGAGATTTTTTTTTGTTTTTTTCACTATTATATATTTGAGAGTCAAAACTCTACTCTAGATTTTTAATATTCACTTTTTGGTATTTGTTATCAATTTTGTACCTTTAAGAATCCAATCTTCAGTACCCATTTTTACTTAGGAGTGTGATCACTGGCTTAATTGCTGTCTCCCCTTTTGACTCTCCTTTTTCTCCCCAGGTTGCCTCTATCTCATCCCTGCCTCTTCTCTTCTCTACTTAATTCTGTGAATCTTTTTGGGTGTTCCAGGCTGTGGAGAACACTTAGGGAACTGATCACTGGCTAGAATGGTCTCTCTCTTTTGACTCCCCCTCCTCTCCTCCTGGTCTCCTCTGTATCCTTCCTCCCTCTTCACTTCTCTATGGAACTCCGTGAACCTCTCTGAGTGTTCCAGACTGTGGAGAGCACATAGGGAAGTGATTACTAGCTAGATTTCTCTCTCCCCTTTTGCTTCCCCCTCTTCACCCCCTGGTCACCTCTATCTCCCTCCTTCCTCTTCTCCTCTAAATGTAAATCTGCGAAACTCTCTGATGTCCCTCACTGTGGAGAATCTTTTCACCATGAACCTAGATGTTTTATCACTGGTGCTGTATGGATGGAGAAGTCTTGAGGCTACTATAAGAATAAGACTGAAAGCCAGAGGCAGGAGGCTTAAATCAAAAACTTGAGAACACCAGAAAACTCCTGACTCCAAGGAACATTAATTGACAAGAGCTCATCCAAAAGCCTCCATACCTACACTGAAACCAAGTTCCACCCAAGAGCCAACAAGTTTCAGAGCAAGACATACCAAGCTAATTCTCCAACAATGTAGAAACAAACCCTGAGCACAAAAATACAGGGGGCTAAAAGTCACACCAAACACACAGACACCTCAAAACTCACTACTAGACACTTCATTGCAATCCATAGAGAAGAGATCCAGCCCCACCCACCCAAACACCGATGCAAGCTTCTCTAACCAGGAAACCTTGACAAGCCATTTGTCCAACCCAACCCACAAGGAATAACCCCAGAATAAAGAGGAAACACAAACTTCCAGCATACAGAAAGGCCACCCCAAACTCAGCAATCTAAACAAGATGAAAAGGCAGAGAAGTATTCACCAGGTAAAGGAACATGATAAAAGCCTACCAAGCAAACAAAAAAGGAGGAGATTGGGAATCTACCTGAAAAAGAATTCATAATAATAATAGTAAAAATGATCCAAAATCTTGAAAACAAAATGGAGTCTGGAGACAAGGATTGAGAAGATGCAGGAAAACGTTAACAAGGACCTAGAAGAAATAAAAAAGAGTCAATATATAATGAATAATGCAATAACTGAAATCAAAAGCACTCTGGAGGGAACCAACAGTAGAATAATGGAGGCAGAAGATAGGATAAGTGATGTGGAAGATAGAATGGTAGAAATAAATGAAGCAGAGAGGAAAAAAGAAAAAAGAATTAAAAGAAATGAAGACAATCTCAGAGACTTCTGGGACAATGTCAAACACCCCAACACTCGAATCATACAAGCTCTAGAAGAAGAAGACAAAAAGAAAGGCCATGAGAAAATATTTGAGGAGATAATAGTTGAAAATGTCCCTAAAATGGAGAAGGAAATAGTCACCCAAATCCATGAAACCCAGAGAGTCCCAAACAGGATAAATCCAAGGCAAAACACCCCAAGACACATATTAATCAAATTAACGAAGATCAAACACAAAGAACAAATATTAAAAGCAGCAAGGGGAAAACAACAAATAACTCACAAGGGGATTCCCATAAAGATAACAGCTGATCTTCCCATAGAAACTCTTCAGGCCAGAAGGGAATGGCAGGACTTACTTAAAGTGATGAAAGAGAAAAACCTACAACCCAGATTACTGTACCCAGCAAGGATCTCATTCAAATATGAAGGAGAAATCAAAGCTTTACAGACAAGCAAAAGCTTAGAGAATTCAGCACCACCAAATCACCTCTCCAACAAATCCAAAAGGATATTCTCTAGATAGGAAACACAGAAAAGTGTATAAACTCAAACCCAAAACAACAAAGTAAATGGCAATGGGATCGTACTTATCAATAATTACCTTAAATGTAAATGAGTTGAATGCCCCAACCAAATCAGAGAGACTGGCTGGATGGATACAAAAATAAGACCTCTATATATACTGCCTACAAGAGACTCACCTCAAAATAAGCAGCACATTCAGACTGAAAGAGAAGGGCTGGAAAAAGATATTTCACACAAATGGAGACCAAAAGAAAGGAGGAGTAGCAATACTCATATCAGATAAAATAGACTTTGAAATAAAGGCTGTGAAAAGAGACAAAGAATGATACTACATAATGATTAAAGGATCAATCCAAAAAGAAGATATAACAATTATGAATATATATGCATGCAACATAGGAGCACTGCAATATGGAAGGCAAATGCTAACAAGTATGAAAGGGGATATTAACAGTAACACAATAATAGTGGGAGACTTTAATACCCTACTCACATCTATGGATAGATCAACTAAACAGAAAATTAGCAAGGAAACACAAACTCTAAATGATACATGGACCAGTTAGACCTATAGGACACTTCACCCTAAAACAATGAATTTTACCTTTTTCTCAACCTTCTGCAGTATAGATCACATCCTGGGCCATAAATCTAGCCTTGGTAAATTCAAAAACATTGAAATAACCTCAAGCAACTTTTCTGATCACAATGCAATAAGATTAGATGTCAACTACAGGGAAAAAAAGCTATTAAAAATACAAACCTATGGAGGCTAAACAACACACTTCTGAATAACCAACAAATCACAGAAGAAATCAAAAAATAAATTAAAATATGCATAGAAACAAATGATGATGAAAACACAACAACCCAAAACCTATACAATACAGTAAAAGCAGTGCTAAGTGGAAGGTTCATAGCAATACAAGCCTACCTCAAGAAACAGGAGAGAAATCAAATAAATAACCTAACTCTACACCTAAAGTAATTAGAAAAAGAAGAAATGAAACACCCCAGGGTTAGTAAAAGGAAAGAAATCATAAAAATTAGGGCAGAAATAAATGCAAAAGAAACAAAGGAGACCATAGCAAAAATCAACAGAGCTAAAAGCTGGTTCTTTGAGAAGGTAAATAAAATAGACAAACCATTAGCCAGACTCATCAAAAAAAAAAAGGGGGAGAAGAATCAAATCAACAAAATTAGAAATGAAAATGGAGAAGTCACAACAGATAACACATAAATACAAAGGATCATAACACACTACCTCTATCAGCAAATATATGCCAATAAAATGGACAACTTGGAAGAAATGGACAAATTCTTAGAAAAGTATAACTTTCCAAAACTGAACCGGGAAGAAATAGAAATCTTAACAGACCCATCACAAACATGGAAATTGAAACTGAAATCAGAGATCTCCCAGCAAACAAAAGCCCAGAACCAGACAGCTTCACAGCTGAATTTTACCAGAAATTTAGAGAAGAGATAACACCTATGCTACTCAAACTCTTCCAGAAAATTGCAGAGGAAGGTAAACTTCCAAATGCATTCTATGAGGCCACCATCACCCTAATACCAAAACCTGACAAAGATGCCACAAAAAGAGAAAACTACAGGCCAATATCACTGATGAACATAGATGCAAAAATCCTCAACAAAGTTCTAGCAACCAGAATCCAACAACACATTAAAAGGATCATACACCATGACCAAGTGGGCTTTATCCCAGGGATGCAAGGATTCTTCAATATACACAAATCAATCAATGTGATACACCACATTAACAAATTCAAAGAAAAAAACCATATCATTATCTCAATAGATGCAGAGAAAGCCTTGGGCAAACTTCAACATCCATTAATGAAAAAAAAAAAAACCTTCAGAAAGCAGGAATAGAAGGAACATACCTCAACATAATAAAAGCCATGTATGATAAACTCACAGCAAACATTATCCTCAATGGTGAAAAATTGAAAGCACTTCCCCTAAAGTCAGGAATAAGACAAGAGTGCTGTCTTACCACTACTATTCAACATAGTTTTGGAAGTTTTAGCCACAGCAATCAGAGAAGAAAAAGAAATAAAAGAATCCAGATTAGAAAATAAGAAGATAGATATATTCCTAAGTATTTTATTCTTTTTGTTGCAATGGTGAATGGAATTGTTTCCTTAATTTCTTTTTCTACTTTCTCATTATTCGTGTATAGGAATGCAAGGGATTTCTGTGTGTTGATTTTATATCCTGCAACTTTACTATATTCATCGATGAGCTCTAGTAATTTTCTGGTGGAGTCTTTAGGGTTTTCCATGTAGAGGATCATGTCATCTGCAAACAGTGAGAGTTTTACTTCTTCTTTTCCAATTTGGATTCCTTTTATTTCTTTTTCTGCTCTGATTGCTGTGGCCAAAACTTCCAGAACTATGTTGAATAGTAGCGGTGAATATATCTACCTAAAGAAACTAAAGACCTATATATAGAAAACTATAAAACACTGATGAAAGAAATCAAAGAGGACACTAATAGATGGAGAAATATACCATGTTCATGGATTGGAAGAATCAATATAGTGAAAATGAGTATACTACCCAAAGCAATTTACAAATTCAATGCAATCCCTATCAAGCTACCAGCCACATTTTTCACAGAACTAGAACAAATCATTTCAAGATTTGTATGGAAATACAAAAAACCTCGAATAGCCAAAGCAATCTTGAGAAAGAAGAATGGAACTGGAGGAATCAACTTGCCTGACTTCAGGCTCTACTACAAAGCCACAGTCATCAAGACAGTATGGTACTGGCACAAAGACAGACATATAGATCAATGGAACAAAATAGAAAGCCCAGAGATAAATCCACACACATATGGACACCTTATCTTTGACAAAGGAGGCAAGAATATACAATGGAGTAAAGACAATCTCTTTAACAAGTGGTGCTGGGAAAACTGGTCAACCACTTGTAAAAGAATGAAACTAGATCACTTTCTAACACCGCACACAAAAATTAACTCAAGATGGATTAAAGATCTAAATGTAAGATCAGAAACTATAAAACTCCTAGAGGAGAACATAGGCAAAACACTCTCAGACATAAATCACAGCAGGATCCTCTATGATCCACCTCCCAGAATGCTGGAAATAAAAGCAAAAATAAACAAATGGGATCTAATTAAAATTAAAAGCTTCTGCACAACAAAGGAAAATATAAGCAAGGTGAAAAGACAGCCTTCTGAATGGGAGAAAATGGAGCCGATTATACAGAGTGAAGTAAGCCAGAAAGAAAAACACCAATACAGTATACTAACACATATATATGGAATTTAGGAAGATGGCAATGACGACCCTGTATGCAAGACAGGGAAAGAGACACAGATGTGTATAACGGACTTTTGGACTCAGAGGGAGAGGGAGAGGGTGGGATGATTTGGGAGAATGACATTCTAACATGTATACTATCATGTGAATTGAATCGCCAGTCTATGTCTGACGCAGGATGCAGCATGCTTGGGGCTGGTGCATGGGGATGACCCAGAAAGATGTTATGGGGAGGGAGGTGGGAGGGGGGTTCATGTTTGGGAATGCATGTAAGAATTAAAGATTTTAAAATGTAAAAAATAAAAAACTAAAAAAAAAAATAAAATAAAAAAAAAAAAAAAGAAAGTGAAAAAAAAAAAAAAAGAAAATAAGAAGAAAAACTCTTACTGTTTGAAGATGATATGATCCTCTACATAGAAACCCTAAAGACTCCACCAGAAAATTACTAGAGCTAATCAATGAATATAATAAAGTTACATCATCGTCAATAGAAGAGTCCGAAATGCAGTACTTGGATGCAATCTCAAAAATGACAGAATGATCTCTGTTCATTTCCAAGGCAAACCATTCAATATTACAGTAATCCAAGTCTATGCCCCAACCAGTAATGCTGAAGTTGAACGGTTCTATGAAGACCTACAAGACTTATTAGTACTAACACCCCAAAAAGATGTCCTTTTCATTATTGGGGACTGGAATGCAAAAGTAGGAAGTCAAGAAACACCTGGAGTAACAGGCAAATTTGACCTTGGAATATGGAATGAAGCAGGGCAAAGACTAATAGAGTTTTGCCAAGAAAATGCACTGTCATAGCAAACACCCTCTTCCAACAACACAAGAGAAGGCTCTAAACATGGACATCACCAGATGCTCAACACCGAAATCAGACTGATTATATTCTTTGCAGCCAAAGATGGAGAAGCTCTATACAGTCAACAAAAACAAGACCAGGACCTGACTGTGGCTCAGATCATGAACTCCTTATTACCAAATTCAGGCTTAACCTGAAGAAGGCAGGGAAAACCACTAGACCATTCAGGTATGACCTAAATCAAATCCCTGATGATTATACAGTGGAAGTGAAGAATAGATTTAAGGGCCTAGATCTGATAGATAGAGTGCCTGATGAACTATGGAATGAGGTTCATGACATTGTACAGGAGACAGGGATCAAGACCATCCCCAGGGAAAAGAAATGCAAAAAAAACAAAATGGCTGACTGGAGAAGCCTTACAAATAGCTGTGAAAAGAAGAGAAGCGAAAAGCCAAGGAGAAAAGGAAAGATATAAGCATCTGAATACAGAGTTCCAAAGACAAGCAAGAAGAGATAAGAAAGCCTTCTTCAGTGATCAATGCAAAGAATAGAGGAAAAGAACAGAATGGGAAAGACTAGAGATCTCTTCAAGAAAATTAGAGATATCAAGGGAACATTTCATGCAAAGATGGGCTCGATAAAGGACAGAAATGGTATGGACCTAACAGAAGCAGAAGATATTAAGAAGAGATGGCAAGAATATACAGAAGAACTGTACAAAAAGGATCTTCATGACCTGGATAATCATGATGGTGTGATCACTCATCTAGAACCAGACATCTTGGAATGTGAAGTCAAGTGGGCCTTAGAAAGCATCACTACGAACAAAGCTAGTGGAGGTGATGAAATTCCAGTGGAGCTATTTCAAATCCTGAAAGATGATGCTGTGAAAGTGCTGCCCTCAATATGCCAGCAAATTTGGAAAACTCAGCAGTGGCCACAGGACTGGAAAAGGTCAGTTTTCATTCCAATACCAAAGAAAGGCAATGTCAAAGAATGCTCAAACTACCACACGATTGCACTCATCTCACATGCTAACAAATAATGCTCAAAATTCTCCAAGCTAGGCTTCAGCAATACCTGAACTGTGAACTTCCAGACGTTCAAGCTGCTTTTATAAAAGGCAGAGGAACCAGGGATCAAATTGCCAACATCTGCTGGATCATGCAAGAAGCAAGAGAGTTCCAGAAAAACATCTATTTCTGCTTTATTGACTATGCCAAAGACTTTGACTGTGTGGATCACAATAAACTATGGAAAATTCTGAAAGAGACGGGAATACCAGACCACCTAACCTGCCTCTTGAGAAATCTGTATGCAGGCCAGGAAGCAACAGTTAGAACTGGACATGGAACAACAGACTGGTTCCAAATAGGAAAAGGAGTACGCCAAGGCTATATATTGTCACCTGCTTATTTAACTTATATGCAGAGTACATCATGAGAAACACTGGACTGGAAGAAACACAAGCTGGAATCAGGATTGCCGGGAGAAATATCAATCACCTCAGATATGCAGATGACACCACCTTGATGGCAGAAGGTGAAGAGGAACTAAAAAGCCTCTTGATGAAAGTGAAAGAGGAAAGTGAAAAAGTTGGCTTGAAGCTCAATATTCAGAAAACGAAGATCATGGCATCCAGTCCCATCACTCCATGGGAAATAGATGGAGAAACAGTGGAAACAGTGTCAGACTTTATTTTGGGGGGCTCCAAAATCACTGCAGATGGTGATTGCAGCCCTGAAATTAAAAGACGCTTACTCCTTGGAAGAAAAGTTATGACCAACCTAGATAGCATATTCAAAAGCAGAGACATTACTTTGCTGACTAAGGTCTGTCTAGTCAAGGCTATGGTTTTTCCAGGACTCATGTATGGATGTGAGAGTTGGACTGTGAAGAAGGCTGAGTGCCGAAGAATTGATGCTTTTGAACTGTGGTGTTCTAGAAGACTCGAGAGTCCCTTGGACTGCAATGAGATCCAACCAGTCCATTCTGAAGGAGATCAACCCTGGGATTTCTTTGGAAGGACTGATGCTAAAGCCGAAATTCCAGTACTTTGGCCACCTCACATGAAGAGTCGACTCATTGGAAAAGACTTTGATGCTGGGAGGGATTGGGGGCAGGAGAAGAAGGGGACAGCCGAGGATGAGCTGGCTGGATGGCATCACTGACTCGATGGACGCGAGTCTGAGTGAACTCCAGGAGATGGTGATGGACAGGGAGGCCTGGCGTGCTGCGATTCACGGGGTCGCAAAGAGTTGGACACGACTGAGTGACTGAACTGAACTGAACTGAACTGAAGTACATGATATATGATTAACACACAGAAATCCTTTGCATTCCTATACACTAACAATGAGAAAACAGAAAAGGAAATTAAGGAAACAATTCCATTCACCATTGCAACAAACAGAATAAAATTCTTAGGAATAAATCTACCTAAAGAAACAAAGAGTAGGAAATGGCAACCCACTCTAGTACTCTTGCATGGAAACTTCCATGGACAGAGGAGCCTGCTAAGCTACACAGTCCAAGGGATCACAAAGAGTCGGACACGACTGAGCAACTTCACTTAAACACAAAGAAACAAAAGATTTACATATAGAAAACTATAAAACACTGATGAAAGAAATCAAAGAGGACACAAATAAATGGATCCATGTTCATGGATCAGAAGAATCAACTATAGCGAAAATGAGTATACTACCCAGAGCAATCTATAGATTCAATGCAATCCATATCAAGCTACCAATGGTATTTTTCAGTAACTAGAACAAATAATTTCACAATTTGTATGGAAATACAAAAAATGTCAAATAGCCAATGCAATCTTGAGAAAAAAGTATGGAACTGGAGGAATCAACCTGCCTAACGTCAGACTATGCTACAAAGCTACAGTCATCAAGACAGTATGGTACTGGCACAAAGACAGAAACATAGATCAATGGAACAAAATAGAAAGCCCAGAGATAAATCCATACACCTATGGACACCTTATCTTTGACAAAGGAGGCAAAAATATACAATGGAGAAAAGACAATCTCTTTAACAAGTGGTACTGGGAAAACTGGTCAACTGCTTGTAAAAGAATGAAACTAAAACACTTTCTAACACCATACACAAAAAAAACTCAAAATAGATTAAAGATCTAAATGTAAGACCAAAAACTACAAAACTCCTAGAGGAAAACATGCAAATCACTCTCTGATGTAAATCATAGCAGGATCCTCTATGACCCACCTCCCAGAGTAATGGAAATAATAGCAAAAATAAACAAATGGACCTATTAAACTTAAAAGCTTCTGCACAATGAAGGAAACTATAAGCAATGTGAAAAGACAGCCTTCAGGATGGGAGAAAATAATAGCAAATTAAGCAACTGACAAAGAATTAATCTCAAAAATATACAAGCAACTCCTGCAGCTCAATTCTAGAAAAATAAATGACTCAATCAAAAAATGGATCAAAGAACTAAACAGACATTTCTCCAAAGAAGACATACTGATGGCTAACAAACACATGAAAAGATGCTCAACATCACTCATTATCAGAGAAATGCAAATCAAAACCACAATGAGGTTCCATCTCACGCCAGTCAGAATGGCTGCGATCCAAAAGTCTACAAACAATAAATGCTGGAGAGGGTGTGGAGAAAATGGAACCCTCTTACACTGTTGGTGGGAATGCAAACTAGTTTACAGCCACTATGGAGAACAGTGTGGATATCCCTTTAAAAATTGCAAATAGAACTGCCATATGACCCAGCAATCCCACTGCTGGGCATATACATCAAGGAAACCAGAATTGAAAGAGACACATGTACCCCAATGCTCATCACAGCACTGTTTACAATACCTAGGACCTGGAAGCAACCTAGATGTCCATTGCCAGACAAATGGATAAGAAAGCTGTGGTACATATACACAATGGAATATTACTCAGCTGTTAAAAAGAATGCATTTGAATCAGCTCTAATGAGGTGGATGAAACTGGAGCCTATAATATAGAGCGAAGTAATTCAGAAAAGAAAATACCAATACAGTATATTAATGCATATATATGGAATGTAAAGGCTTCCCTGTTGGCTCAGAGGGTAAAGTGTCAGCCTACAACGTGGGAGACCCAGGTTCAATCCCTGGGTTGGGAAGATCCCCTGGAGAAGGACATGGAAACCCACTCCAGTACTCTTGCCTGGAAAATTCCATGGATGGAGGAGCCTGGTAGGCTACGGTCCATGGGGTCACAAAGAGTCAGACATGACTGAGCAACTTCATTTCACTTCACATGGAATTTTAAAAGATGTTAATGATGACCCTATATGTGAGACAGCAAGAGATACAGATGTAAAGAACAGACTTTTGGACTAGCAGAAGGTGAGGGAAGGATGATTTGAGAGAACAACACTGAAATATGTATAAACAGATCACCAGTCCAGGTTCGATGCATGAGACAGGGTGCTCAGGGCTGGTGCACTGGGATGACCTTGAGGGATGGGATGGGGAGGGAGTTACAAAAGGGGTTCAGGATGGGGGACACATGTACACCCATGGCTGATTCATGTCAATGTATAGCAAAAACTAACATAATATTGTAAAGTAACTGGCCTCCAAATAAAATAAATTTTTTTAAAAAATAAATAATTCCCCATTGACTAATGAATGTTTATATATATTTGCATTATTTTGAGATTTCTAAGAGAAGCATTAAACACTCATCTCAGGAAAATTTCGTGATATGATCACCATGGTACTAGTAACAGGGAATCACTGCAGTGGTAAACTTTTTGAGTGGGAGGTTAAAAGTTAACTACTGTTGCCAGAGAAATTTATACAGACTAATCAATGACCTACATTTCTTTAAGTGCAAACTCTTCAAGTCTCCAAACTATTTTTGTGGACCATCTGTTCACTTTCTACAGTGTGAATGACAGTATCTGAGTTTTATCAAAAAATTTTGAAAATTCATTCAGTTCAGTTCAGTCACTCAGTCGTGTCCGACTCTTTGCGGCCCCATTAATCACAGTACGCCAGGACTCCCTATCCATCACCAGCTCCCGGAGTTCACTCAGACTCACATCCATCGAGTCAGTGATGCCATCCAGCCATCTCATCCTCTGTCATCCCCTTCTCCTCCTGCCCCCAATCCCTCCCAGCATCAGTCTTTTCCAATGAGTCAACTCTTCGCATGAGGTGGCCACAGTACTGGAGTTTCAGCTTCAGCTCATTCCTTCCAAAGAAATCCCAGGGCTGATCTCCTTCAGAATGGACTGGCTGGATCTCCTTGCAGTCCAAGGGACTCTCAAGAGTCTTTTCCAACACCACAGTTCAAACGCATCAATTCTTCGGCACTCAGCCTTCTTCACAGTCCAACTCTCACATCCATACATGACCACTGGAAAAACCATAGCCTTGACTAGACAGACCTTAGTTGGCAAAGTAATGTCTCTGCTTTTGAATATGCTATCTAGGTTGGTCATAACTTTTCTTCCAAGGAGTAAGCGTCTTTTAATTTCATGGCTGCAATCACCATCTGCAGTGACTTTGGAGCCCAAAAAATAAAGTCTGACACTGTTTCCCCATCTATTTGCCATGAAGTGATGGGACTGGATGCCATGATCTTCGTTTTCTGAATGTTGAGCTTTAAGCCAACTTTTTCACTCTCTACTTTCACTTTTATCAAGAGGCTTTTTAGTTCCTCTTCACTTTCTGCCATAACGGTGGTGTCATCTGCCTATCTGAGGTTTTTGATATTTCTCCCAGCAATCTTGATTCCAGCTGTGTTTCTTCCAGTCCAGCGTTTCTCATGATTTACTCTGCATATAAGTTAAATAAGCAGGGTGACAATATACAGCCTTGACATGCTCCTTTTCCTATTTGGAACCAGTCTGTTGTTCCATGTCCAGTTCTAACTGTTGCTTCCTGACCTGCATACAGATTTCTCAAGAGTCAGGTCAGGTGGTCTGGTATTCCCATCTCTTTCAGAATTTTCCATAGTTTATTGTGATCCACAGAGTCAAAGGCTTTGGCATAGTCAATAAAGCAGAAATAGATGTTTTTCTGGAACTCTCTTGCTTTTCCATGATCCAGCGGATGTTGGCAATTTGATCCCTGGTTCCTCTGCCTTTTCTAAAACCATCAGGAAGTTCACGGTTCATGTAGTATATAAATATTCATATAAGTAATATAATTTAAGTGTATTTATATCTGAGAAAGATAAAATTTGGTATACATCTTTCTGAAAGGAATATTTAAATATATATATATTTAACATGTCTAATATATGTTTAATATAAAAAACATCCTTAACATGTGATATATAAATATATAGGCGATTCTTTACCACTAGTGCACTCATCTTCTCCTGTGAGAACACCAAAACCACAACTAGCTACTGAATAACCATCAACAAGAGAATGTTTGAACCCAATGAAAAAAGATATCCTGTATCCAAGGGTAAAGGAGAAGCCCCCAGCAAGACAGTAGGAGAGGTACAATCATGTTTAGAATCAAACTTTATATCCACCAGAGATGCTCGGAGGGGGCAGACAAAATCCTTGTATGCAACAGGACCCAGGGAAAGGAGCAGTGACCCCCCAGAAGAGACTGAATCAGACCTGCCTTTGAGAGTTTGAGTGTCTCCTGCAGAGGCATGGGTCATCAGTGGCCTGCCAAGGGGACAGGGGCTCTGGCTGCAGCAGACCTGGGAGGCACGGCATTTGGCATAAGTCCTCTTGGAAGAGGTCGCCATTAGCCCCACTATAAAGCTACTGAGCAGACAATCCACAAACTAGAGAACTATTATACCGAAGAAGTTTTTGTACTTTTGCAGAAGTTCTAGGGCCCACAACAGATTTCCCACCTGATCTGGCAAAAGGACTGAGAACCCCCAGGGAATTTGACTTTGAAGAGGAGTGGGATTTGATTACAGGACTTCCACCATTGCCCTTACCACAGTTTGACCTCAGGCCAACTACAGGGAGGGAACACATGGTCAGCAGAAAATTGGACTAAAGATTTACCTAGCATGGCCCTGACAAGCAGAGCAAGACTGGGTGTGCCCCACAGCCAGTTGCCTCCCATCGGGAAGCAACCACAAGCCTCTTATCCTCATCCATCAGGAGGCAGACAGAACGAAAACCACAATCACAGAAAAGCAACCAAACTGATCACATGGATCACAGCCTTGTCTAACTCAGTGAAATTGAGCCATGCCATGTAGGGCCACCCAAGACAGATGGATCATGGTGGAGTGTTCTAACAAAACGTGGTCCACTGCGGGAGGGACAAACCACTTCAGCATTACTGCCTTGAGAACCTCATGAACAGTATGAAAAGACAAAAGATGACACTGAAAGATGAACTCTCCTGGTCAGTAGGTGCCCAATATGCTACTGGAGAAGAGCAGAGAAAAAGCTCCAGAAGGAATGAAGAGGCTGAGCCAATGTGGAAACAATGACCAGGTGTGGATGTGACTGGTGGTGAAAGTAAAGTCTGATGCTATGAAGAACAATATTGCATAGGAACCTGGCATATTAGGTCCATGAATCAAGGTAAATTAGAAGTGGTCAAAAGGAGGTGATAAGAGTGAACATCAATATTTTAGCAATCAGTTAACTAAAATGGTGCAGGATGGGTGAATTTAATTCAGATGACCATTATATCTACTACTGCGGGCAAGAATCCCTTCGAAGAAATGGAGTAGCCATCATAGCCAACGAAAGAGTCCAAAATGCAGTACTTGGATGCAGTCTCAAAAATGACAGAATGATCTCTGTTCATTTCCAAGGCAAGCCATTCAATATCACAGTAATGCAAGCCTATGCCCTCACCAGTAATGCCATACAAGCTGAAGTCGAACGGTTCTATGAAGACCTACAAGACCTTCTAGAACTAACACCCCAAAATGGAATGCAAAAGTAGGGGGAAAAAGAGATACCTGGAGTAACAAGCAAGTTTTGCCTTGGAATACAAAAGGAAGCAGGGCAAAGGCTAATAGAGTTTTGCCAAGAGAACACACTGGTCATAGAAAACACCCTCTGCCAACAACACAAGAGAAGACTCTACACATGGACTTCCCCAGATATTCAATACCAAAATCAGATTGATTACATTCTTTGCAGCCAAATATCAGCAAAAACAAGACTGGGAGTTGACTGTGGCTCAGGTCATGAAGTACTTATTTCCAAATTCAGACTTAAATTGAAAAAGTAGGGAAAACCACTAGACTATTCAGGCATGACCTGAATCAAATCCCTTATGATTGTACAGTGGAAGTGACAAATGGATTCCAAGGTATCAGATCTGATAGACAGAATGACTGAAAAACAATGGACGGAGGTTTGTGACATTCTACAGAAGGTGGTGATCAAAACCATCCCCAAGAAAAAGAAATGCAAAAAGGTGAAATGGTTGTCTTAGAAGGCCTTACAAATAACTGAGAAAAGAAGAGAAGCAATAATAAAAGGAGAAAAGTAAAGATATACCTATCTGAATGCAGAATTCCAAGGAATAGTAAGGAGAGATAAGAAAGCTCTCCTTAACAATCAATGCTAAAAAAAAAAAAAAGGAAAACAACAGAATGAGAAAGACAAGAGATCTCTTCAAGAAAATTAGATATCAAGGGAACATTTCATGCAAAGATGGGCACGATAAAGGACAGAAAAGATATGGATCTAACAGAAGCAAAACATATTGAGAAAATGTGGCAAGAATACACAGAACTATACAAAAGAGATCTTCATGACCCAGATAATCACAATGGTGTGATCACTCACCTAGAGCCAGACATCCTGGAACGCGAAGTCAACAGGCCTTAGGAAGCATCACTACAAACAAAACTAGTGGAGGTGATGGAATTCCAGCTGAGCTATTTCAAATCCTAAACGACGATGCTGTTAAAGTATGCACTCAATATGCCAGCAAATTTGGAAAACTCAGCAGTGGCCACAGGAATGGAACAGATCAGTTTTCATTCCAATCCCAAAGAAAGGCAATGCCAGAGAATGTTCAAACTACCGCACAATTGCACTCATCTCACGTGCTAGCAAAGTAATGCTCAAAATTCTCCAAGCCAGGCTTCAACAGTACGTGAACTGTGAACTTCCAGATGTTCAAGCAGGATTTAGAAAAGGTAGCAGAACCAGAGATTAAATTGCCAACATCCACTGGATCAAAGAAAAAGCAAGAGAATTCCAGAGAAACATCTACTTCTGCTTCATGGACTACTCTAAAGCCTTTGACTTTGTGGATCACAGCAAGCTGTGGAAAATTCTTCAAGAGATAAGAATATCAAACCACCTGACCTGCCTCTTGAGAAACATGTATGCAGGTTAAGAAGTAACAGTTAGAACTGGACACAAAACAATGGACTGGTTCAAACTGGGAAAAAATTACATCAAGGCTGTATATTGTCACTCTGCTTATTTAAATCACATGCAGAGTACATTATATGAAATGCAGGGCTGGAAGAAGCACAAGCTGAAATCAAGGTTTCTAGGAGAAATATCAATAAGCTCAAATAAGCAGATGACACCATCCTTATGGCAGAAAGCAAAGAGGAAATAAAGAACCTCTTGATGAAAGTGAAAGGGGAGAGTGAAAAAGCTGGCTTAAAATTCAACATTCAAAAAACCAGGATTATGGCATCTGGTCCCATCATTTCATGGCAAATAGATGGGGAAGCAATGGAAACAGTGGCAGACTTTATTTTGCAGGGCTCTAAAATCACTGCAGATGGTGATCATAGCCATGAAATTAAAAGACGCTTGCTTCTTGGAAGAAAAGCTATGACCAACCTAGACAGCATATTAAAAACCAGAGACATTACTTTGATGATAAGGTACATATAGTCAAAGCTATGGTTTTTCCACTAGTCATGTATGGATGTAAGAGTTGGACCATAAAGAAAGCTGCACACTGAAGAATTGATGCTTTTGGTGGTGTTTGAGGAAGCTCTTGAGAGTCCCTTGGACAGCAAGGAAATCAAATCAGCCAATCCTAAAGGAAATCAATCCTGAATATTCACTGGAAGGAGAGATGCTGAAGCTGAAACTCCAATACTTTGGTGAAGAGCTGACTCATTGGAAAAGACCCTGATGCTAGGAAAGACTGAAGGCATGAGAAGAATGGGACGACAGAGAATGAGATGGTTGGATGGCATCACTGACTCTATGGACATGAGTTTGAGTAGGCTCAAGGTGGTGATGGACAGGGAGTCCTGGCATGCTGTAGTCCATGGGGTTACAATGAGTCAGACATGACTTACCGGGAGCTACCATGGGAGATCCCACCCATGACAACGTCATGTGGAAGAGAACTGTTAAACAAGGCTTCAGAACTCAAGGGGCTCCCTAGGCTTTCTCGAGCATCTACCCCCAAACCAGAATCTGTCTGTTTTACTATTTCATGACTTTCACCAACTCCTCTGACATTAACAGGGGGCTAACCCTGACCAGCTTTCTCTGGAAAAAATCAACTTAGGGTTATAGCTAATAAGTCTCCTGGACATGAGAGGAATATTTCAAATCAAACCCCCTCTGTTAGCATTCTAGCTTGCTCGACAGGTATATCCAGACTCTTGCAGCTACGCATATGATTATTTACAGCCTCCCAACTGTGAGAGGCACAGAAAGCCTAAAACATAGAGCCTTTCAAAGAGTTAAAAGTTATTGGAGTAGTGCTGATGTATGATTTTATCATCAGGCCAATGCTTGTTGCTAAGTTCCCGTAACTCTTATCCACTGTGCACCTGGGAATGCATTAGTTAACATAGTGATAATCTAAGAAAAACAAGTGTAGCCTTGAATTTAACCACATCAGACTTTTGAGCTTGTTATGCCCAAGTCTCGAAATCTCCCAATGACCACCAGGGAGCCGATATCCAATGCAAAAGCAAGAGAGTTTTTATTACCAAGCTCGACCTGGGGCTCCCACCGTTACCGACACAGCAACTAAGGAGAGGAGCCCCGAACTCTGGGTTACATTGCTTATATAGGGTATTCTCACACAAAAAATTTGAAAAACGGGAGTTTCTGAGTTGGGAGACGTCTAATTGGTTACCTTCTGTGGAAGGGTTAGGTGTTGGGTTCTGATGGGTTTTCATTTCCTGGGTTGACCACGGGTTCTGATTAGTTCCCATTTCCTGGGCTTAATTCGAATTTTCTGGGCAGGTCATAAGTCCTGAACGTAAAGTCAGGAGATCCTAATCTGGGATCTGATTGGCTCGCAGGTGGTAGGGTGAGGTCAGGGGATTTCCAAAGACTCTTTCCTCAGAACTCCAAAATGGAGTCTTTTTAACAAAATGGGGTGGCTTAGGTTCTTCAAGCTAATTGGTTCTTTCTTGTAACTCACTGCACCTTTGCTCTGTGAGAAATGTCACTCTGTTTAGCATTTTCTGAGGCTGACATAGATTAGAAATATAAAGAAAAACACTTTGAGGGAAAATAAGTTTTCTGGTTGAGCAGCCTTTATCAAAAGAGGGTCATAAAATGTTCACAGGCCTCCAAGGCCAGAAGATACTGTACACAACATCATTTGTGGGAAAGGTATGCAGAAAAATCCTGCTTTTGATAAGGGCAAAACTGCTGGAATGTTTGGGCTGACTCTGTATGACCTTGCATCTTTCATTTCCCTCTATGTATAAGGCAAGGTATAAAAGTACCTTTTAAAAATAAAGCTATTGGGCCTCGCTCACCGAAACAGCTTGGTCATCCCGTGTCAATCATTTTCTCTCTCTTACTTTCTTTTTCAGGTTGATCCCTTGGAGCATAGAGGCTCCCTGTGTTCACTTACATGCCCAGGTTTCTAAGACCTGAATGGGAAGACGTTCTGTGTCTTCACTCCCTCGGGAGACCAGAAGGGCACCTGTGGCCTCCATGAATAGGGAAAACTTCTTGTCTTGGAGTTTTATTGGTTCTCTATGTAAACCAAGAAATATCAGCCTCTTTCTTTCCTCTGTTTTCTTATCTTCAACATTCTTTCCTTATCTCTCTATAAATCAATCGCCGACGCCATTTCTCCTTCGGGTTTCCCTGGATCCTGCAGGGCTGGACCCCGGCAATAACTGAGTGACTGAACAACAACCAGAGGCACCACCTGGGAAACATATATAGCATGTAGAACTATATACGGTTATTATTGAGGTCAGAAGTTATCATTGGGATCAGAATGATTAGGGTGTGGAAAAGGAAGTTAGTTGGTCTTAGGATCAAGAACAGATAAGAGAGGTGAACTGAAGGGAAAAATGCAAACAAGATTTCCTTTTCTCCACTATGTAAAAAGTCAATGGGTTCAATCCCTGGGTTGGGAAGATCCCCTGGAAAAGGAAATGGCAACCCACTCCAGTATTCTTACCTAGAGAATTCCATGGACAGAGGAGCCTGGTGGGCTACAGTTCCCGGGGTCACAAAGAGTCAGACACGACTGACTGACTAACTTTATCTTTTATCTTTTACTTTAATCATCTATCTGTAGGACCAGCAAAAGAAAAAATGGCACAGCCTTCACAATGCTGACAGGATATGACATAAACACATTCAGCAATGCACAGGGTACTTTCCCAAAGCTGATTTACACTTGCTGAGAAGCCTCCAAATCCAGCTCATTCCAGGAGGGACCAGGTCAGGCCAGCTGGGGTCTGAGTCAGCACCTCAGTCTCCTGTTGGCCTGGTGTCCCAATAATGGGCCTAGATTCCAACCATCAGTTATTTGCTGATGATAGGTTATGAGCATGGATTCAAGTCCTCTGCTCCTCCGGGGAAGTCTGCCTTCTGTCTTCCACTTAAGTCCTCTGAATCTCGGATTCTTTCTCCCTTAAATTAGGGTAACAGCCTCCTCTCAAGGTTGTTACAATTATGAGATAAGGTGGAGGAAGCCAAGCCTGCGACAGGGAGCTGGTCAGCACTTGAACACTGTGCTCAACTAACAACAGGGTGGGTGGGGTTTGGCCTGCAGTCTTCCACTTAGTGACTGCTGCCATTATACCAGGAGCTCCTAACGCTTTAAACCAAATCATAATAATCACAGCATATTCTCAAGTTTGGGCTTCTCTAGTGGCTCAGTGGAAAAGCCAAAAGCCTCCAGGTTTGGTCCCTGTATTAGGAAGATACCCTGGAGGAGGACATGGCACTCCAGCATTCTTGCCTGGAGAATCCTATCAACAGAGGAGCCTGGCAAGCTCCTGTGCTCCTGTGCACAGTTCATGGGGTCGCAAAGAGTCAAACACGACTTAGGAACCAAACAGCAGCAATATTCTCAAGTTTAAGGACAAGCAATCACAAAAATTAATAAATTGGAAAACACAACTGTTTCTGATAACGTAATTTCAAAGGAGAGGCCCAAGGAGCCCTAATCTAACAAATGAATGAATTGCTGTGTTTCAACTAGGTAACAGTTAAATTATGAGCTTCCTAGACAGAAAAGGTATATACCAACTCCCTAAATTGTTAAAAATTCCATTGTGTTCTAATTATCCATTTAATCCCTTGAATACCAATGTACAATTAACATTACAAATAATCAAGGTTAAAAACAAAATGAATGCAAGTGTGACCTAGTTATAATTAAACTAATTACACAGATATGTAGCATAATAAGGGTCTTACAGACCATTATAAAGATGTAAATTTATTCTTCCTTTCAAGTTCAGCTATTTGAATTTCATTTTCCAATTACTTGACAAATGATGGAATGGGATTATTAAGGAGAGACTCAGCTGTGCAGGGCTGAAAAAATGAACCCCATACTTTGGTTTTCTTTTGAAATTCTGATCCTTTTGGCCATATATACTTAGCAACTGAGCACACATGCACCTCTTGTTCAGATAAGCAGTAATATTGTTCTATTTGGGTATTCCCTGTGGGCTCCATGGTAAAGTATCCACCTGCCAATGCAGGAGACTCGGGTTCGATCCCTATGTCAGGAAGATCCCCTGGAGGAGGGCATGGCAACCCACTCCAGCATTCTTGCCTGGAGAATCACCGTGGACAGAGAAGCCTGGTGGACTACAGTCCATGGGGTCACAGAGAGTGGGACACAGCTAAGCAACTGAGCATGCATGCACATGTAAACAGAGAAACTGGAGAGGAAAGGGCAGCACAGAATCAGCAGAAGCACCTTTTACTTGTATGACTGCATAGAAAAATGAGCAACGTACCACCAGAGAGCCTCAGGTGCACAGGGCTTGGTTCCCTTTCAGGGTGACAACTGGAATCTACAACCCTACCTCCACAGACCTCACTCACTCAACTGATCAGTTCTTTCTATTCTCTGTTCTTGAACATAATTAGTTCCAAATACTGACTTTTTAATCAATTGTCACAGACTCACCGAAGTTTAATGCAGTCTCTGTCCACAGACAGCAATGACTGTAACAGTTAAGAGCCCATACAAATCAACTATAACATAAAGCAAAAATTAAAGTAAAAACAACAAAACAAACAAGAGCCAACGGACAGCAGAACAATCAAACATACAGTCTTTGAAGTAAGACAGATATGATTTCAGGTCTCCACCTGTCCTCACAGAAGCCAAGAATGGGAACAGTCCTTGCATGAGGAGTGCACACCAGCTGCTGGACATCAGGCCTCTCTGAATCTTCGACATCTAAGAACATCATTCCTAGTACAAGGATAAGGAAGCCAGACTGGAGGAATGGGGAGAAGTGGGGAAAATGCCATCTTAAGAAGTGAAAGGGATAATGAAGCACAAGTAAATGTCTGATATATTCTAAATCTATCAGAATAAAATTAGAATAATACAACCAAATACAACCAGCAACAACTCCTAATTTTTTACCTCTCAGGGTGATTGGAATGAACTGATTATCTTGAAAACTGAAGAGAGAGAAAAGAAAAACAAAAGTAAGCATTTATCTGTCCTTTTTTGTGAAATATACCTCTGGGTAGTGAAGTAAAGTATAGGAACAGAAACTCCTTATAAAATTATTCCAGTTAGTAAATGAAAACAAAATGATGAGTTAATACATAACCATTTTGCAATCTCCAATGAATTAGTGCATTAACCTTGGCATTAGGCATCAAAAAAGGGGGAAAGACCAAATATTATATGCTTCCTGATGAAAAATCAAAAAATGAAAATACTACCTCCTGCTTACTTGTGCCAAAGGACAGACCCAAACACTGATTATAACTCTGGATCCAGCAGCAACTTGTAAGACACAGGACAGAGCATCACATCAGGCCACATCATTTGTACACAATCATGTGACCCACAGGCAGCTCTCTCCAAGTCCAACAGCCCAGGATCAAAGGCAAATTAGAAAGAAAAGAAAGAAAGGAAGAGGAGTCCTGTAGACTGAGGGTCTGAAAAGTCCTATGAGATCTTTACAAATGAGCAAGTCTAAAGGCTTGTGCCCAGAGAGATAAAGCCACACAGGATCCTCTGCAGAGAGGGGATGTTGCTGGTACAGGGCAGGCATACTAGCTTCTGGGTTACCTGCCAAAGTTCTAGGTCATGGTCAGAGTCTTGGTGATAAAAGTTTGCCTTATAATAATATACTAATTTACATTTTTGCTTGGGGCTGGTGCACGGGGATGACCCAGAGAGATATTATGGGGAGGGAGGTGGGAGGGGGGTTCATGTTTGGGAATGCATGTACACCTGTGGTGGATTCATGTCAATGTATGGCAAAACCAATACAGTATTGTAAAGTAAAATAAAGTAAAAATAAAAATTAAAAAAAATTAATAATAATAATAAAAAATATAATTGGAGTTGCCTTTGAAGGGGAAAAATGACTGGATAGAGATTTAAGGGGTACAGTCCTGTGAAGATGGGACTATCAAACCATCTCACCTATGTCCTGAGAAGCCTGTATACAGGTCAAGAAGCAACAGTTAGAACCAAACATGGAACAACGGACTGGTTCAAAATTGGGAAAGGAGTATGTCAAGGCTCTATATTGTCACGTTGCTTGGACTGGATGAAGCATAAGCAAGAATCAAGATTTCTGGAAGAAATATCAATAAACTCAGCTATACAGATGACGTCATCCTTATGGAAGAGAGCAAAGAGGAAATAAAGAGACTCTTGATGAAAGAGAAAGAGGAGAGCGAAAAACTGAACATTCCAAAAATGAAGATCATGGATCTGGTCCCATCACTTCATGGCAAATAGATGGAGAAACGATGAAAACACTGACAGACTTTATTTTCTTGGGTTCCAAAATCAATGCAGATGGTGACTACAGCCATGAAATTAAAAGATGCTTGCTCCATGGAAGAAAAGCTAAGATAAACCCAGACAGCATTAATTTAAAAGCAGAGACATTACTTTGCCAACAAAGATCCATATAGTAAAGCTATGGTTTTCCTAGTAGTAATGTATGGATGTGAGAGTTGGACCATAAAGAAGGGCAAGCACTGAAGAATTGATGCTTTTGAACTGTGGTGTTGGAGAAGACTCTTGAGAGTCCCTTGACTACAAACCAGTTAATCCTAAAGGAAATCAGTCCTGTATATTCATTGGAAGGACTGATGCTGAAGCTGAAGCTGAAGCTCCAATGCTTTGGCCACCTGATGCAAACAGCCAACTCATTAGAAAAGACCCTGATGCTGGGAAAGACTGAAAGCAGGAGAAGAAGGGGATGACAGAGGAAGAGATGGTTGAATGGCATCACCAACTCAATGGACATGAGTTTGAGTAAGCTCCAGGAGTTGGTGATGGACAGGGAAGCCTGGTGTGCTGCAGTCCATGGGGTCACAAAAAGTTGGACACAACTGAGCAACTGAACAAAAGTCCTGAGCTGTTTCCTGAGAGAGACACAGATTACAAAAGTATTTCACTTTTGTAAAAATTCATTGAAATGTTCTTTTCTATAACTTCAACTAAAAAATTTTTAAAGATATTTAAAAAATATACATTAAACCAACAAACACAAGATTTTGAGATAGTAGAAATATTCTTCTAAGCAAATTTTGGAAAGATGAAATCAAAATTATATATATTATGTACAGAGCAATGACAGCAATAATAACACTTATGAAATTTTTAGGGTTAAAATAAAGCTATACAAAGAAACATATTTATAGACTTGGTTTGATAATTTATTTAAAGAAAAAGATTTTAAAATTCATTCATATCAAGTTAGAAATAAAACAACAAAACTAAACTGAGAAAAGTATGATGGAAAGGCTAATAAAAATGACAAAATTTAACTGAGAGATTGTCATAGTGAGTGAAGTCAGACAGAGAAGCAGAAGCATCACATGACATCCCTTAATGCAGACTAAAAAGAAATTATACAAATGAACTTAATGAGGACTAAAAAGAAAATATACAAATGAACTTATCTACAAAACAGACTCAGAGACTTAAGAGAATGAATTTAGGATTGCTGGGGGTGGTGGGGAGAATGGAGGGAAAGGATAGCTAGGGAGTTTGGGAGCGACATGTGCACACTGCCATGTTTAAAATGAATAACCAACATGGACCTATTGTATAGCACAAGGAACTCAGCTCAATGTTATGTGCCAGCCTGGTTGGGAGGGGAGTTTGGGGTAGAATGGCTGAATAATTTTGCTATGTACCTGAAACTATCACAGCATTATTAACTAGCTATACTCCAATATAAAACAAAAAGTTTAAAAATAAAATAAAATATTAAAAACAAGAATTTTCCATGGCAGACTCATATTGATGTATGGCAAAATCAATACAATATTGTAAAGTAATTAGCCTCCAATTAAAATAAATAAATTTACATTAAAAAAGAATTTTTTAGAAGGTATTAATTAGAAAAACTCGTGTGTGGTTTTCTCTACTGAAGCAAAATAAAATGGAAGATCTATTTTTAAAATATTGATTTTAAACTTTGGTAAAATAAACTGATCTGTGACTTTATTAAAAAATGACAAAATTTAATAAATTTGGAAACTGAAAAACATTTTAATTACTAAGTAAATTTGATCTTTCATTCTTTTTAAAGTAAAATAGTCATAGTCTGGAAAGTATAAAGGCAATTTAATAGAAAAAAATCACAACTATACAGGTACAGAAAGAGGAAAAATACAAATATTAAGATGATAATAGTTATAACTCCATGTAAGTACTTAAAATTTTAAATTAAGTAAATAGGTTACCAAACGGAAATAGAGTCATAGATGTAGAAAAAATTTATGGTTACCAAACGGGAAGGTGGGAGAGAGATAAACTGGGAAATTAGGATTGATAAATATATACTACTATATATAAAACAATTAACTAATACTGGGCTTCCCTGGTGCCTCTGCCTGCAGTGCGGGAGACCTGGGTTCAATCACTGGGTCGGGAAGTTCCCCTGGAGAAGGAAATGGCAACCCACTCCAGTATTCTTGCCTGGAGAATCCCATGGATGGAGGAGCCTGGTGGGCTATAGTCTACGGGGTCACAAAGAGTTGGACACGACTGAGCGACTTCACTTTCACTTTCACTTCACTCAATACTCTGCAATCACTTACATAGAAACAGAGTATAAAAAATAGTGACTATATGTATAACTGAATCAATTGGCTGTATACCTGAAACCAGCACAACACTGTAAATCAACTATACTTCAGTAAGAATTGATTTTTAAAAACAGGAAATAAAGTAAATCGGTTCATTAGAAGGGAGAAATATTTTGGTGTCAAAATAACAAAAAAATAGAAGTAACTTAATTGTAGGACTTCCATGGTGGCTCAGCAGTAAATAAGCTGCCTGCCAATGCAGGAGACACAGGTTCCATCCCTGGGGGTTGGGAAGGTCCCCTGGAAAAGGAAAGGGCAACCCACTCCAGTATTCTTGCCTGAGAAACCCTATGGACAGAGGAACCCAGTCCCAGGGGTCTCAAAGACTCAGACATGACTGAATAACTAAACAATAACAAATTAATAGTACAAATTTAATATCAAATTTTTTAACAAAACAACTAGTTTTGTTATGAGTCATAAGTTTAAATGATATATGAAATTTAACAAATAAGAAAATATTTAAATTCCTGACAGAGTGTGCTGCAGAAATAAAAGGACAGATTGATAATCGACAATCTTTTATTTGTGATATAAATATGTCACAGCGATGAAATGTTCAGTGTGGAGAATATAGCCAATAATAACACAATAACTTTGTGTGGTGACAGATGGTAACTAGATTACCCTGGTGATATTGCTATAATATATGGAAATAGCTAATCACTCCAGGAACTAGCATAGTGTTATAGGTCAATTATACTTCAAACTGACAAACTCATGGAAAAAGAGATGAGATTTGGGTCACCAGAGGCAGGAATGCCGGGAAGGGGAATCTGATGCAGGCGGCCAAAAGGTATGAACTTGCCGTTATAAGATAAATAAGTATTAGGGATGTAAATCTACAACATAGTGATAGTGAATAGTGAAGTCACTCAGTCGTGTCCGACTCTTTCCGACCCCGTGGACTGTAGCCCACCAGGCCCCTCCATCCTAATGAATACAATTAGCACTGCTGCGTGTTATACATGACGGTGGTTAAGAGAAGACAGCTTAAGAATTCTCATCACACAGAAAATATAATTTTCTCTTTCTTTTACTTTATATCTATATGAGATGATCGATGATCAATTATCACTAAATTTGTGATAATAATTTCATGATATACATAAGCCATTCCAGATATATGTACACCATTATGCTGTAATCCTTAAATTTACACAGGTTTACAAAATGATAATGTCCATTATATCTCAATAAAGTTGGAAGAGAAGAATAGAGGAGGGAAAAAATAAAAATAAACACTATTATTAGGTGAGTAAAATACACTAGCATTGAACATTGCTTGAATGGTTTTAGGGAAAGCAAAAAGGAAACAGGAATCAGAAGCATTACTATAGGAGAAACGGAAGACTTTCATGAATTACTAGGATAAACATTGTATTCTGGGTGGAATAAAATACTTTTCAAACAGAATTAGATTTGTTTCAATGAATGGAAAATACAGAAGGTTTGCAGAAAAGACCAACATTCACATACCAGTTATTTTCAAATTAATCTATTAATATAAATGCAATATAAAGTCAATTAAAACTCCAGTGAGAATTGTGAAGCCAGCTTTACATTTTTTCTCTACATTGAAAAAAATAACTTATATGCAAAACAGAAATACATTCACAGACATAAGAAACTAATGGCTACCAAAGGGTAAGGGGGGGTGGATAAATTAGGAGTTTGGGATTGACATATATATTACTATATAGGTGGCTCAGTGGGTAAAGCATCCGCCTGCAGTGCAGGAGACACAGGAGACATGGGTTCAGTCCCTGGGTCAGGAAGATCCCCTGGAAAAGAAAATCACAACCTACTCCAGGATTCTTGCCTGGAAAATTCAACGGACAGAGGAGCCTGGGAGGTTACAGTCCACAGGATCACAAAGAATCTGATACAATTAACACTTTTCAGTTTCAGGAGATGAATTACCTCCCGATGAAGAAAACTTCATTGCAGATCTAAAACAGATATGCAAGGATTCTACAGAGAAAACTGCAAAACAAGTAAACGATGCTTTTTAAATGACCTGAGTGAATGGCTCTGTACCAGAGTTAAGGATAAAGAACACAAACTATCATAGAGATGTAAATCTCTTCAAAGTAAAAAATAAATTTGACTCCATTCCAATCAAGATTCAAATATTGTGACACTTTTATACAAGTTACCAAAGTGATTCTAAAAATAATAACTCATAAAGGTACCAAAGTAGTCCAGGTTATTCTAGAAATGAAGAACTAGGAAGACAGTCAGGTGGGACCAACTCACCAGTATACATTTGAAACAGTAGAAGGTAAAGTGAGTCCCAGCCTAGCTGAGAACTCAGTGCAAAGAGTAAGACAGACAAAAGACATATGGCTGTGACAATGGCCTTAGACAAACTGGAACTGGAATCATGGACTGGAAAAAAATCAGATTATATTTCCATTAACCATATATTCAAATATAGACTCCATGCAAATAATAAACATGAATGTAGAAAAGAAGCCTCTGAAAAGAGACCATAGCAAAAATCAACAAAGCCAAAAGCTGGTTCTTTGAAAGGATAAATAAAATTGACAAACCATTAGCCAGACTCATCAAGAAACAGAGAAAAATCAAATCAATAAAATTAGAAACGAAAATGGAGAGATCACAACAGACAACACAGAAATACTAAGGATCATAATTATATGCCAATAAAATGGACAACATGGAAGAAATGGACAAATTCTTAGAAAAGTACAACTTTCCAAAACGGAATCAGGAAGAAATAGAAAATCTTAACAGACCCATCAGAAGCACGGAAATTGAAACTGTAATCAGAAATCTTCCAGCAAACAAAAGCCCCGGTCCAGACAGCTTCATAGCTGAATTCTACCAAAAATTTCGAGAAGAGCTAACACCTATCATACTCAAACTCTTCCAGAAAACTGCAGAGGAAGGTAAACTTCCAAACTCATTCTATGAGGACACCATCACCCTAATACCAAAACCTGACAAAGATGCCACAAGAAAAGAAAACTACAGGCCAATATCACTGATGAACATAGATGCAAAAATCCTCAACAAAATTCTAGCAATCAGAATCCAACAACACATTAAAAAGATCATACACCATGACCAAGTGGGCTTTATCCCAGGGATGCAAGGATTCTTCAATATCCACAAATCAATCAATGTAATTCACCACATTAACAAATTGAAAAATAAAAGCCATATCAATAGATGCAGAGAAGGCCTTTGACAAAATTCAACATCCATTTATGATAAAAACCCTCCAGAAAGCAGGAATAGAAGGAACATACCTCATCATAATAAAAGCTATATATGACAAACCCACAGCAAACAGTATCCTCAATGGTGAAAAATTGAAAGCATTTCCCCTAAAGTCAGGAACAAAACAAGGGTGCCCACTTTCACCACTACTATTCAACATAGTTCTGGAAGTTTTGGCCACAGCAATCAGAGCAGAAAAAGAAATAAAAGGAATCCAAATTGGAAAAGAAGAAGTAAAACTCTCATGTTGGCAGATGTCATGATCCTCTACATAGAAAACCCTAAAGACTCCACCAGAAAATTACTAGAGCTAATCAATGAATATAGTAAAGTTGCAGGATATAAAATCAACACACAGAAATCCCTTGCATTCCTATACAGTAATAATGAGAAAGCAGAAAAAAGAAATTAAGGAAACAATTCCATTCACCATTGCAATGAAAAGAATAAAATACTTAGGAATATATCTACCTAAAGAAACTAAAGAGTTATATATAGAAAACTATAAAACACTGATGAAAGAAATCAAAGAGGACACTAATAGATGGAGAAATATACCATGTTCATGGATCAGAAGAATCAATATAGTGAAAATGAGTATGCTACCCAAAGCAATCTACAGATTCAATGCAATCCCTATCAAGCTACCAGCGGTATTTTTCACAGAACTAGAACAAATACAAAAAACCTTGAATAGCCAAAGCAATCTTCAGAAAGAAGAATGGAACTGGAGAAATCAACCTGCCTGATTTCAGGCTCTACTACAGAGCCACAGTCATCAAGACAGTATGGTACTGGCACAAAGACAGACATATAGATAAATGGAACAAAACAGAAAGCCCAGAGATAAATCCACACACCTACAGACACCTTATCTTCAACAAAGGAGGCAAAAATATACAATGGAGTAAAGACAATGTCTTTAACAAGTGGTGCTGGGAAAACTGGTCAACCACTTGTAAAAGAATGAAACTAGATCACTTTCTAACACCATACACAAAAATAAACTCAAAATGGATTAAAGATCTAAATGTAAGACCAGAAACTATAAAACTCCTAGAGGAGAACATAGGCAAAACACTCTCTGACATAAATCACAGCAGGATCCTCTATGACCCACCTCCTAGAATACTGGAAATAAAACCAGAAATAAACAAATGGGATCTAATTAAAATTAAAAGCTTCTGCACAACAAAGGAAACTATAAGCAAGGTGAAAAGACAGCCTTCTGAATGGGAGAAAATAATAGCAAATGGAGCAACTAACAAACAACTAATCTCAAAAATATACAAGCAACTTATGCAGCTCAATTCCAGAAAAATAAACGACCCAATCAAAAAATGGGCCAAAGAACTAAATAGACATTTCTCCAAAGAAGACATATGGATGGCTAACAAACACATGAAAAGATGCTCAACATCACTCATTATCAGAGAAATGCAAATCAAGACCACAATGAGGTACCATTTCACACCAGTCAGAATGGCTGTGATCCAAAAGTCTACAAACAATAAATTCTGGAGAGGGTGTGGAGAAAAGGGAACCCTCTTACACTGTTGGTGAGAATGCAAACTAGTACAGCCACTATGGAGAACAGGGTGGAGATTCCTTAAAACATTGCAAATAGAACTGCCTTATGACCCAGCAATCCCACTGCTGGGCATACACACTGAGGAAACAAGAATTGAAAGAGACACATGTACCCCAATGTTCATCGCAGCACTGTATATAATAGCCAGGACATGGAAACAACCTAGATGTCCATCAGCAGACGAATGGATAAAAAAGCTGTGGTACATATACACAATGGAGTATTACTCAACCATTAAAAAGAATACATTTGAATCAGTTCTAATGAGATGGATGAAACTGGAGCCGATTATACACAGTGAAGTAAGCCAGAAAGAAAAACACCAATACAGTATACTAACACATATATATGGAATTTAGAAAGATGGTAATGATAACCCTGTATGCAAGACAGCAAAAGAGACACAGATGTATAGAACAGACTTTTGGACTCTGTGGGAGAGGGAGAGGGTGGGATGATTTGGGAGAATGGCACTTAAACATGTATACTATCATGTAAGAGATGAATCACCAGTCTATGTTCGATACAGGATACAGGATGCTTGGGGCTGGTGCACAGGGATGATCCAGAGAGATGATATGTGGTGGGAGGTGGGAGCAGGGTTCAGGATTGGGAACTCATGTACACCCGTGGCAGATTCATGTCAATGTATGGCAAAACCAATACAGTACTATAACGTAAAATAAAGTAAAAATAATTTTTTTAAAAAAAATAGCTTTATTATCATAGAAAGAGAACTTCCTGAGACTCAAACAGGAAGAAATAACAAAGGAAAAAAAGAACAAACTGTCTTATTAAAACTGAGAATGTCTATACACATAAAATTTTAAAACAAAATTAAAATACAAATCACACATGCTAGTAAAGTAATGCTCAAAATTCTCCAAGGCAGGCTTCAACAGTACATGAACCATGAACTTCCTGATGTTCAAGCTGGTTTTAGAAAAGGCAGAGGAACCAGAGATCAAATTGCCAACATCTGCTGGATCATGGAAAAAGCAAGAGAGTTCCAGAAAAACATCTATTTCTGCTTTATTGACTATGCCAAAGCCTTTGACTCTGTGGATCACAATAAACTGTGGAAAATTCTCAAGGAGATGGGAATACCAGACCACCTGACCTGACTCTTGAGAAATCTGTATGCAGGTCAGGAAGCAACAGTTAGAACTGGACATGGAACAACAGACTGGTTCCAAATAGGAAAAGGAGTACGTCAAGGCTGTATATTGTCACCCTGCTTATTTAATTTCTATGCAGAGTACATCATGAGAAACACTGGACTGGAAGAAACACAAGCTGGAATCAAGATTGCCAGGAGAAATATCAAAAACCTCAGATATGCAGATGACACCACCTTGATGGCAGAAGGTGAAGAGGAACTAAAAAGCCTCTTGATGAAAGTGAAAGAGGAGAGTGAAAAAGTTGGCTTAAAGCTCAACATTCAGAAAACAAAGATCATGGCATCCAGTCCCATCACTTCATGGCAAATAGATGGGGAAACAGTGGAAACAGTGTCAGACTTTATTTTGGGGGGCTCCAAAATCACTGCAGATGGTGACTGCAGCCATGAAATTAAAAGACGCTTACTCCTTGGAAGAAAAGTTATGACCAACCTAGATAGCATATTCAAAAGCAGAGACATTACTTTGCCGACTAAGGTCCATCTAGTCAAGGCTATGGTTTTTCCAGTGGTCATGTATGGATGTGAGAGTTGGACTGTGAAGAAGGCTGAGTGCCGAAGAATTGACGCTTTTGAACTGTGGTGTTTGAGAAGACTTTTGAGAGTCCCTTGGACTGCAAGGAGATCCAACCAGTCCATTCTGAAGGAGATCAACCCTGGGATTTCTTCGGAGGGAATGATGCTAAAGCTGAAACTCCAGTACTCTGGCCACCTCATGGGAAGAGTTGACTCACTGGAAAAGACCTTGATGCTGGGAGGGATTGGGGGCAGGAGAAGAAGGGGACGACAGAGGATGAGATGGCTGGATGGCATCACTGACTCGATGGATGCGAGTCTGAGTGAACTCCTGGAGTTGGTGATGAACAGAGAGGCCTGGCGTGCTGAGATTCATGGGGTCGCAAAGAGTCGGACACGACTGAGCGACTGAACTGAACTGAACTAAACTAACAGGTAATACTTGAAACCTATAAAGCATGTTGAAAATATTGAATATGTGAATATATTGCCAGTTGAATATATTAAAAACTCTTACCTAATAAGTAAAAAAGACAACCTTATAAAAAAGAACCACAGTCATGACAGGTGATTGGCAGAAAGAAACCCTAGGCAACAGATAAATATGGGGAAAGCATTCTGTCAAGTTCATGAGTAATTAAAGAAATGCAAATCAATCTGACATTGAAATTGCCTGCCTATCAGGCTTGTGAAAAATTAAACCTTTTAATAACTATTGCTAAAGAGGATTATGAAATGTTCATGGAATAAGTATAAATGAAGCCTACACATGATCTTATAATCGTGTCTGATTTTAAAATATGCTTCTCCCTACATATTTAATCATCTGCACTTGACATGCCTACACATATGCAGATAACTAATAAAATTAGATACATGCACATAGACACCTATGTATGTTTAAACTAGACAAGCAGGAGACATACAAATATTAACACTGGATTTTAAGATTAGAGGAAGAATTTCTGTTCTCCTGGTGCCTGGCACATCATAGATGGACAATAACTATTTGTCAATGTAAAAAAAAAAATTAGCTAAGTAATGAGTACCTATGATATTTTTGAAATTTTTCCATGAATTTATTTGAACCTATATATAAAAATCTCAAGCAAATTACTTCCAAGTCTATTAAGAGATAACTCTAGGATTCCTGGTAGACAGACTATGAAACTGAGAACTTGATGGCTATTTATATAATGACCCTCAGAGAACATATCACAATGCCTGTCGCTTTCTTTATATCAGTTCCATGACAGATTTCTGAAATCTGTTATCCAGTTAAAATTAATTTGCTGTAGCAGGAAAAGCAGAAAGATATATGCCAGGACCTGTCATACAGCACTGATACTCAGAAGAGCAGGGCACAGGGTGGGAGTGGGGAACAGCTAAAGGATTATTAGGACACATACGCATGGCACACAGATGCGGCAGACGGAAAACAGCTGAACCGCCGGAAAGACAAAGTCTGGGGGTGAAACAAATGAAACCACCCTGCCCCTGCCAGCCCCTGCACTGCAGTGAGCACGTCTGAAGCTCTACCCCGTCGATGTCAAAGCAGAAGAACCAGGCCCTGGCCACTCCCACCCACCCGGCTTCCATGGGGCAGAGCAGCCAGCATCACTGCTGGAAGGGGGCGGCCCTGGGCTGCTTCCACCACCCTCTGGTCGGAAACACCAAGTCCATTTCATTCCCTTTTGGAGGCCTTTTTCCCCTCTTGTGAGCAGTGGTCACTGGAAATAAATTTGGAGGCCAATGACCTCCTCTGACTTTAGAGCACAGGATGAGGGGGAGGCTGGGCTTCTCTAGATTTGATGATCATCTCTACAGGCAATAAAGTGATAGAACCTGGACTTTACCCCGTGGGAGTCCTGACGACGGCGTGTCCCGAGCTCGGAGGCAGGTCCCCGGTCAGCATTTTGAAGGTGGTGGTTTTCCCAGCCCCGTTCACCCCGAGAAGCCCAAAGCACTGAAGGCAGAAAAGAAACAGACCATAAAATCAAAATTACGTCAGAAACAGCACTTGCTTTCAACTAGTTTTGTGCTACTTTTGGTTTGTATTATTTGTAGCCTTTTACAATCATAAAATAAGTGTATAAGGCACTTTATAGCTCACACAGTACTTCTGAAATCACTGTGACATTTGAGTGGTATAATTTCAGCATTAATTCACAGACAATATATTCACATCTGGAAAATGAAAGAGGATGACAAGTAAGTGCAATTACCACAAATTATGCTGAATCCTATCTGGTAAGACAGAGGCGCACATCACAGGTTCCTGTGTCCCTCTGGTTAGCACAGTATTTTTAGGAGTCACGTCATCATAATCATGACTATCCCAGTGCCTTCTTCTGTCTCTGAATCTCTCTCTGTCCTCTAACTCTGATGATGGCCTAACCCTGACAACTAATGAAGAAAGCCCTCTATTTCCATAGGATCACACTCAGCATCAGGTCACCTTTTCCTGCTTCACTGTCTTATATTCTGTGTGGAACATGGCCCTGCTGTCTTTTGCAGCCCAGTCTCTACCTTGAACCGAGGCTGTTCTTAGCTGGAGATCCTGTGGTGGAAGCCAAGACGCTTATCCTTACTGACCTCCTTCCAGGACACCTGTTTCCTGATGTCTGGGCACTGCTGGCTTCCTGAATCCTGGGTTTCCTGTGGCTGAGCCCACTTAGTTAGCACAGAGCCCTATTTTGTAGCTCTGGAAGCAGCCTGCTTCAACACCTATGCTTTCCCCACCTTACCTGGGTCTCTTCTACCCTCTGAAACAAGGGGCCATCCTGTTGCAGATCTGTGCTGTCCCCTGTCATTCATGTCAGCCAGACCACACCTGAGCTGCTACCCCAGGAACAACACCATGAGGTAATTCAAGTACATTGTACCCTCTGGGCTAAGGCTTGAGTTTATCAGAGCCCTCTTTCTCACACTCCTGCCTCCCCACTGCCCATTCCTGCCTCCCTGCTCTCAGGCTCCACCCCCGCCATGGGGCTGCCCTCTCCAGACTTAGGGCTCTGAGGCCATTCACTTCACCCTGTGCCTTTCAAACTTGATCTGCTGTTACATCACCCTGGGCACTGTTTATGACCTCCCATTGCCTGCCCAATTATTAATTCCTGGAGGGAAAGGGGCACAGCATAGCCATCTTGGTGTTTTCCATAGGCTTCTGCACAATTCTTTATATCTAAGTCATTAAACTCAGATGCTCAAATAAAGCCTAGTGAATAGAATCCCAAGATGAATGCATCCTGGACCATTTCAGATATCTGGAGCATTTCTCTTAGGACATTTTTCAAGGTTTTTTTCTTACTCCTTAAATCTATCACAGAGAAGGAGCTGTTGGTTAGTCATTCAGTCACGTCTGTTTTGAGACCCCATGGACTCTAGCCCACCAGGCTCCTCTGTCCATGGGATTTCCCAGGCAAGAACACTGGAGTGGCCCATTTCCTCCTCCAGAGAACTTTCTCCTCCAGGGAATCATTCCAAACCCAGGTATTGAACCTGTATCTCTTGTGCTGGCAAGCAGGTTCTTTACACTGAGCAACTACGGAAGCCATGGAGAACTAATAGCAAAATGAAATCTTTTTTCTTTTTAAGCGAGGGTAAAAAAATAGTTCCATAAGATGGCAAAAATCACAATACTAGTCTTAGAGTTGAGCAGCAAACACAAACCCTACAAAAAAAGACTTGTTTAACATCTGTCCTGTCTGACCACACACCTTGGTGCAGGGTGCCATGTCCCTGGGTAGACACAGATCCATCATCTCTCAGCTCCTCTCTACCTCAGATCCACTCACAGCAGAACTTGGATGCCAATCAGACAACCATATAACCTACTTTGAATTCCTCAGAAGTTTGGAACAATATGAATGCAAGATACTCTCATTTATTTTTAACAGTTAATTAAAAGGAATCACTTCCAGAACTGACTTCCCTTTATGCATTAAGCACACATCAGGAACAATTTACATGGCTTCTGTCAGTTCACAAAAAACATTTCTACTAGAGTTCATGAAAAACAACTCTAAGCTAGCTGTGGTGTGTGTTTTTCCTTTTTCAGAATAACATTTTATTAGATGGCTTAATGGGCCACTTAAAGAGTATTGAAGTTCAAACAGGAGTTAGAAGTGTTTTCCTTAATTAATCAGATTTATAAAATATTTGCACTCAATGGAGAGTCACCCTGTAACCCAAACAATAATGAAAACTCCTGAGTTACTTGGGCTTTCCCTGGTGGCTCCCTGGTGGTTCCCTGGTAAAGAACCCATCGGCCAAGCAGGAGATGCGAGTTCAATCCCTGGGTGGGAAGATCCCCTAGAGAACGGAATATCTACCCACCCCAGTATTCTTTCCTGGAGAATCCCATGGACACAGGAGCCTGGTGGGCTACAGTCCATGGGTTAGAAACCAAACAACAACAACCTTGATCACTTAAATTTTTAAAATTATGAAAGAGAATAAACCCCATCAATCAATCAGCAGAGTTTTCACTAGGGAAAGTCAACTGACTGTCTATACAGATCCAGGAGAGATTCCTAAAATGTGCAGATGCTTTCAGTTGTGATGTCAGATATTCTGGGAATAACATGAGCAGATCAACAATTAGACTGAGGCCTGTTTGCAGCAGAAAAGGTACAGACAGAAGTCCCTTACCTCTCCCCTGCGCACGCCCAGGCTGATATCTTGCACGGCGGTCGTGCTCTTGAAGAAGCCCCTGTAACTCTTACTGAGGTTATACAGCACCAGAGTGTCTCCGCTGGTTCTGCCTTTCAGCACCCTCACTTGCTCTTTTTCAACATCTCTGTCCTTGGAAGATGTGACTGTGCCTTGAATGGCAGAGTGGCCCCTGGGAGGATAGATAATTCAGAGTTAATTCACCCCTGAGAAATGGGCCGGAAGAATCAAGGGGGAAAGAAAGGTCAGAGATCATTCCAACGGCGACATGGATGGACACCAAACGCAAACCACTTGCTGATTTTATGAGCAATAAAGTCACGCCAGAGGACGTGCCAGAGGACAAATAATTCATCACAAAGTTGTAAGAAATCAGTTTGTCTGACCCCTTGGAGCAAGTGAAGTCAAGAGTTAGTCGCTCAGTTGTGTATGACTCTGAGACCCCATAGACTATGGCCTGCCAGACTCCTTTGTCCATGGAATTCTCCAGGCAGCAATACTGGAGCGGGTTGCCAGTTCTTCTCCAGGGGGTTTTTTCAACCCAGGGATTGATCCCAGGTCTCCTGCATTAACAGGTAGATTATTTACTATCTGAGTCAGCAGGGAAGCCTTTGAGCAAACAAGCCCTTTGATAAACTAGATTATACATGAAAGTTACCAAGTGCTACAGTTCCACAGCACACGCTGGATTGTGTAAAAGAATGCACAGGAGGCAGTCGACAGACACCTGTCAGATGAGCACAAAGCTAACTCTCAACTCTGATTTATTGTCCCTAAATCTGAGCTAGCTCACTTTCTAATCTTTATTATTTTCTTTCCTGGTGCATTTTTCCTTTCAAGTAAATCTCAATTTCTGAAAACTGTAATAAGCCAATATTTTAGTCCCTAAATGAGTACAGATCACTGAGATAGTGTTGTGCCCACATCAATTTCCTGGTTTTATCAATGTAATATTGTAGTGTACTGTGTTATTATACTATCACAGTATTGTTGGGAGAAGCGAGGTGAAGGGGACATAGAGTTTCTCCAGACTAATTTTGCTATTTCTTATGAGTCATAAGCTATTTAAAAGTTTAAAAAGTATTAAAAATACAATAAAATATCTAGAGCTAGACCCCAGTGCCCCCAGCCCCTTTCCCTGTACTATTTTTTCCATTCCTGAAATCACCACTGGACAAACATATAATTTTCTCAACACACAACCCGGATGATTAGAAAATACAGCTATACATGCAGGAGAATGCGTTATATGGTAGATTTTATATAATGTTCAAAAGCATAAGAAATGAATCCATCTATAGAGTGGAACAGGAAAGCCTGGTGTGCTGCAGTCCATGGGGCTGCAAAAACATGACTTAGGGACTGAACAACAAATAGAGTGGGACTGACTTACAAGGGGGTTCTGAGGGGACTTCAGGTGCTACTGACTGGGAGAAGGTAACGTGGCTATGTTGAATTTCCAAAGATTCACTGAATTTGACACTTTCTCCTTGACTGTCGGGCACCCTTCCCCAGGTGAGGGTGCATTCCACGGCCCTTCAGCCTTGCCTGGTCATCCAGAGGCTGCCTCTCACTCCAACAGGACACACGTCACCTTATCCCTTCCTGTTTCCAAGACCCATAAGCAGTTCCGACCATCTCCTCACTGCATCACCCGGCAGCTCCGTGCCTGCTGCCTGGTCTCATGCCAGAGCGTCTGCTCTCAGGGCTCGGGGCTCCAGCACATCTACTGGTTTCATCTCAAGGGGATCTGGTGGGTGGGGGGCTCTGAGTGAGGTCACTGCTCATTGGCCTCCTCCCCACAACACAACATGCACTTCATGCCCCTGCACTCAGAAACGAGCTGCCTGGCCATCTTCCAACTGACAGTCATGAAAAACGGCATCTGTGTCAAAAGGAAGGAGCCTGGCAGGCATTGGTGCAGCGGGTCCTTGCAGGGATTTAGTGCAGCTGATATCAGAAGGGAGATGCTGCCCTGGGCCATGTGGCTACTCAGACCCAGCAGGCAACTGGGATATAGAGAGCAGAAACTGCCTCCAGACCAGAGAGGCAACAAACAGGGACCTCCCCCCGACCCCATGACCGAAGCCCACCCAACCTGATTCGTGTGTGTCTGGAGCTCAGGTTCTGATGTGATCCTGGGTCTGGGCAGACAACACAGGCTGACAGAGGGACTGCAGGCTATAAGCAGGTGCTGGGTGGGGAAGGGCAGTGGGGACCCGGCACCAAGGTCAGGCGAGAGACAGTCCACTTAGGAGGGGCTGCAGGAACTCTCTGTCCACATGCAGAGGGTAGGGTGTTCCTATTCTTTCCAGGAATTCACTACAACAGTGTAAAATATTTCCTGCACAAGGAATTTATAGAGCCGGGTAGAAGAGAGTAACAAACATGTTAAAACAACACTGACGGCCCTGATGGTAAATGCAAGCTGTAATAGAAACACTGGGAGGACGTCATGCCAGGCCAGAGAGGCAGGAGGACCTACAAGCAGGGTCTTGGAGATGAGGAAGGCAGTCCTGGCAAAGGACCAGCCCAGACTAGAGATCAGGGTCAATGTCACAGGTGGAGGCAGAAGGGACATCACATGGAGCGCCCCTGAGTATGAGCTGCCAGACTTGAAGGGCCTGGCTGAGAACCCTGGACTTAGCTTTCAGGCAATAATTAGTGACCTGGTTAGATCTGGATTTTAAAAACCTATTAATTTGGTCAGATCATTGTCATTCATAATGGAGTGACAGGTACCTAATGTCTAAGTTACATTTAATTTCTGGATTCTGTAACCTTCACAATGACAAAGAACAACATTGACTATTTACTGCAGATAACAATGACATTATTCTAATATTTGGTTTCACTTATACTTTTCCACTCCAAAATCACTGCATATGGTGACCACGCCATGAAATTAAAAGACACTTGCCCCTTGGAAGAAAAGCTATGACCAACCTAGACAGCATGTTAAAAAGCAGAGACAACAAAGGCCCAACAAAGGTCCGTCTAGTCAAAGCTATGGTTTTTCCAGTAGTCACGTATGGATGTCAGAGTTGGACCATAAAGAAAGCTGAGCACCAAAGAATTGATGCTTTTGAACTGTGGTGTTAGAAAAGACTCTTGAGAGTCCCTTGGACTGCAAGGAGATCAAACCAGTCAATTCTAAAGGAAACCAGTTCTGAATATTCATTGGAAGGACTAATGCTGAAGCTGAAACTCCAATACTTTGGCCACTTGATGTGAAGAACTGACTCATTTGAAAATTCCATGATGCTGGGAAAGACTGAAGGCAGGAGAAGGGGACGACAGAGGATGAGATGGTTGGATGGCATCAAACTACTTGATGGTCATTGGTTTGAGCAAGCTCCAGGAGTTGGTGATGGACAGGGAAGCCTGGCATGCTGTAGTCCATGGGGTTCCACGTAAAGGTAACACCCAAAGTCTTTACAGAAATATCTTTTGATGCTGCCGGAGGACTGAATACCCTGAAATCTGCTGAAGGGGTTTCTACAAAATAGGTTTTAAAATAGATTAAACTATGGAGGGCCGAATACAGGACCAATTACATTTGAAAGGCACACCGAATTCTATTTCAACCTCTGCCAGTATTGGAAATCTACAGATTCCAGAGGGATTGTGACCAACTCAAGAGAGATTTGTGATGGGTATTCAGATGGTTCTCCACTTTAGCAGACACTAAAGGAAGTATGTTGATGAAATGACTGAGGGGGAGAATTTCTATAAGGAAATCATCATGGAGTGTTAATACTAGGTCTATAATATTTAACAGCTTCTCCTGTGATATGGTCCTAACTAGTACTTTCTCCAAGAAGGATCCCTTTCTTAGAGAAAGTCCACAGATTCAGGCCACAAGGGTTACAGAGGGAGAGACATGCCATTGTGGACCCTACGTAAGAAAGTACACTCCTTGCTTAATATTTAAAATGTGTTATCTGTCAATATTTCACACGTCCTCACAAAACCACTTGTGATCCTATTGAGAATATAGAGATGTGGGTATAAGAATGTGTTTGTGTGGACATGGGCACACACAGACTCAAGTGGACAGCATACATCATATACACATATACTGCTTGGGCTACTGACTTTCATTCTCACCTAACAAAGAGGAGGACATTATCAGCATCGTTATTGAATAATATTAATTAAGTAAAACATTTTTAGTGCTAATAACAAAAGGATCCCTCCCAGCATCAGGTCTCTTCCAATGAGTCAACTGTTCGCATGAGGTGGCCAAAGTACTGGAGTTTCAGCTTCAGCATCAGTCCTTCCAATGATTAGTCCTGGGTGTTCATTGGAAGGACTAATGCTGAAGCTGAAACTCCAGTACTTTGGCCACCTCATGCGAACAGTTGACTCATTGGAAAAGACCCTGATGCTGGGAAAGATTGAAGGCAGGAGGAGAAGGGGGATGACAGAGGATGAGATGGCTGGATGTCATCACCGACTTGATGGACAAGAGTTTGGGTAAGCTCCGGGAGTTGGTGATGGACAGGGAGGCCTGGCACGCTGCGATTCATGGGGTCACAAAGAGTCGGACATGACTGAGCAACTGAAATGAACTGAACAAGAGGATCTGGCAAAGGGCAAGTTGTTATCAGCACTGACTTTCTTATGCACCTGCTTTTAGGAGTTGATGCTATTTTACCACAAAATGATATTATGTTATGAAAGTGAAAGTGTTAGTCGCTAAAGTTATGTTCAACTCTTTGAGACTGCATGGACAGTAGCCTACCAGGCTCCTCTGTCCATGGGATTTCCCAGGCAAGAATACTGGAGTAGGTTGCCATTTCCTTCTCCAGAGGATCTTCCTAACCCTGGGATCGAATCAGGGTTTCCTGCACTGCAGGCCAATTCTCTACCATCTCAGCTACCAGGGAAGTCCAGAGTATGTTACGGGATCAACTGAATTCACCCTAGGTGTTACAATCAGAGTAAGAGGAAAACTGAACAATTTTAAAAAGGAAAATTCATTAAGGTGACTAAAGAATTGGGTTGATTATCTCACAAGTTGACACCTTTTCTTTTGACACTCCCCTTCCTAATGTCAGTAACTCACCAATGAAAAGAAAAAAAAAAAAAAGCAAACAAAAACTATAAAATCCTAACTATGAGATGTGGCTATGATACTGTTCAGAACGTTTCTTGTCCCGCAACCTCCAGGGTGGATTTGCTGCTCCATCTTTATTCAAACACTAGTTCTATCAAGGATGAGCCTTGCAGGACGTACCTGGGTTGGAGCCAGAGATCTCTGTGAAGCAGCACCCTCAGGAGGAGAAGGACCGAGCCTTGTACAGCCAACTGCACGAAGATCCAGCCCAGGAAGTTCATCTCAAATGGGCTCACATAGGAGTCGATGCCAAAGTTATGGGTCAGGTCGTACCTGATCTGATTGTAACAGAGTTCTATCAGCCCCTGACCCAGGCAGAACTGAGGGAAAATAGTGAAGACCCACTTGAGGACGTCATAGATGTTCTGTAAATTCTGTGCAGTGAAAGAAAGAGAAATCAAAGTGAGAGCTCTTCATAAAGAAGACATACAAAACCACCAATTATCTATCTCCCAGCCAGTACCGTCCAGTGTTCCCTTACAATGTAAACTCACGGCTGTTCACAACGAGTTGTCTCTACTAGTGTGGCTCAAGGACAACAGAAAACCACCCCCCCAAAAAAAAGGCTTTTAGGTCAACACCAAAATCAAACAACCCAGTCAAGAACTGGGCAGAAGACCTAAAGAGACATTTCCTTGAAGAAGACATACAGATGGTCAATAGGCATAAAAAGATGTTCATCATTGCTAAGTATTAGAGAAATGCCAATCAAGACCACAATGAGATATTACCTCACACCAGTCAGAATGACCATCAAGAAGTCTACAAATGCTGGACAGGGTGTGGAGAAAAAGGTACCCTCCTACACTGTTGGGGTGGGGATGTAAACTGGTGCAGCCACTATGGAAAACAGGATGAAGATTCCTTAAAAAGCTAAAAATAGAGCCACCATCTGATCCAGCAATCCCACTTCTGGGCACATATCCAGTGAAAATCTAATTTGAAGAGATCCATGCACCGCTATGCTCACAGCAGCACTGTTTACAATGGCCAAGACATGGAACAACCTAAATGTCCATCAACAGATGAAGGGATAAAGATGTGCATACACACAATGAACCATTACTCAGTCACAGAAAGGGATGACATAATGCCATCTGTAGCAACACGGAGGCTAGTAGAGGTTATCACCCTACGTGAAGTAAGTCAGAAGGCACAAGACAAACATCATATGGTATTATTCATATGTGTAATCCAAACCATGACACAAATCAGCTTATCCGTGAAACAGAAACAGACCCACAGACATAGAGGACAGATCTGCAGTTGCCAAGGGCGGGGGGGGAAGGGGAGGGGTGGAGAGGGAGTTTGGGATTAGCAGATGCAAGCTATTACAATATAAAGAATGAATAAACAGCCAGGCCCCACTGTATGGTACAGGGAACTACATTCAGCGCCCTGTGATCAACAATGATGGAAAAGAACACGAAAAAGAATGTACAGTTCAGTTCAGTCGCATATGATTGAGTCACTGTACTGCTGTACAGTAGTAATTAACACAACATTGTAACTCAACTATACTTCAATAAAAAATAAGCAAAAAATAAAAGTAATAAAGCAAAAAATGACTTTGGGGGGCATGTATTGTTACATCACAGTTTACTGTCCTTTGCATGCAGACATGAGAAAAACATGGAAGGCTCATTTAATGATCCTTTGGTTCCAGTCTTGACCAACTACCACTATTTACAGACTTCCACCAGTCCTAAAGGGGCTTATTATCCCACTTTTCATAAAAGTATGTCCCTGGATCAAATAATATATGACTTCAAAGGGCTCCGTTTTAACAAGATGGAAATAGGAGACTTATAGCTTTTAACTCAGGATCTGACAGCTCAGGGAATAATTAATTAATGGTGAGGACTCAGATCTGACTGCAAGAAATCCACACTGCTATCTCTTCCCACGTGAACAAAGCTATGTGCAACTCATAACACCACATTGGTAAATAACCCACGCGTGTTGAGTGTAGCCACACAAAGTCACAGAACAGCAATTTATAAGTGTCTGATTCACAATATGTGGAGATTGATCAAGTAGAGACATAAATTACTGAAACTATGAGTTTTTTCCAAAAGCCGAAACTACTGAGTGGGCACACCACAACTAGAGAGCCCATACACTACAATGAAAGATCCACACGACACAACCAGGATCCCACGTGCCGCAACTAAGACCCAACACAGCCAAATAAATAAACATTAAAAAAAAAAAACTATGATTTTTTCACCTACTTGCATCCCCCATCCCTCAAAAGAGAACCTCCGCAGTGGGAGAGACAGATGCTCCACAGCCTGAATGAGAGCCCCAAATGCCTTTTCTGTGCATATCTGCTTATAAACTGTGACTCGGTCAAAAGTAAAATGCTCACATTAACAGTACTGTGTGTCTATATAGTGGTTAATACCAGCTCTACTGGTCTTTGGCACTGGTGTGAAAACCTAGCCCCCTTCTTGTCTTATGTTTTCATAGGAATATGTTACCTCTTGAACTTACAAAGGAATATCTGAAAATCACCCACTTATGACGTTGATCTTTTTAAGTGGAGCATATCAAAATAAAGAGCAAAGGGGAAAAAAGACCTCAGCAACAGCAAGGAAATGCCTTTTATTATCTGTTAACAATTGAGCTTGACTCATTTTTTTGCAAACAACTTACTGCCTGCAGATTTCTCTCCGAGTGAACAAAGCTGTTTATAACAGGAGGGAACAAAGCATCCCACTGACCTCAGTCTCAGGACCTTAAGACTCTGGGTTGGTTTGCTCTGCAGGTCTAGAAGACCCCTCCTTCCCCCTCTTCTGTCTGTGACCCTTCCCCAGAGCAGGGACTGTCTACCTCGAATCTGCCTCTCTTCCCATTTAGTTCATGACTGAGATCCATGGTATATCAGAGCTCTGACAGGGACAAGGAAGCTCTGTTCTGCCTCCACTAACTTCAACGCTCTCTTGAGTTAAAGTCAATGAATCGTTCTGCTAGTTTGCTATTTAAATTCTAGACACACTAGTACAGATTAGTGTCAATAACAGATCTAAAAAAAATCACCAGAATAAATTGTTTCTTTCAATTGGATCCAAAAACGCATGTTTACAGAGCTCGCTGCTTCTGCACAAACTTGAGGAAAAGAACACAAGCCATTGCTGGAGAATCAATCATGTCCCGGTGCATCGGGGCACAGGAAGGGAGCTTAGCCTCCAACTTGCCGGACACTGACCAGCAGCCCGTCCTCCGGACTGGGCCTTTCTGGGGCTGTTTTCTCAGCCTCTGAGTGGATCCAACACCAGGGCTAGTGAGGAACAGGGCCCGCACAGACAGTGAGGAGTCAGGAGAGAACAGTGTGGCCAGAGCCAAGAAGCGAAAGCGTGGAAAGACGGGGCAGAGGAGGCTGAAGACTCTGAAGTCCACCCGCACAGGCAGCCCTGGGGAGGCTGAGAAAGACGGAGGATGAGTCACTGTGGACAAGACCCCAGCAGGCCTCCCAGGGAGGAGCCTGGCCCGACAAGAGTCGGCGGGTGGTGGGGGGGTGGTCAGCACTGCTGGGTTCCGTTGGACCCTGATGCCTGCTGGAGTGACAGCCCCAAAGCGGCCCTCCCGATACAGACAGCCTGATGGAAGGGGTTCCCTGAGAGAGGCACCTCCTCACCAGGATAAATGTTCCTGAACCAGGAGTCCAGTATTAGGGAAGCCTTCTGCTCCAAAACTCTGAGAGCAGCAAATCTAAATCTGTCCCAGGGCTCCGAGGGGAGAGGGCAGAATCACCCAGAAAATCCAAACCCGCTGTGGCCTGGGAGTATGGTCTGCGCTGTGGCAAATCCCAGGCCGGAGCATCCGAGCCCAAAGACAAGCATGTCTGAGCCCTGTTTCCGCGATGCCCAGACAGGACACACTTCACACAAACAGCCACTCTTCCAACCGTCGATCGGTCATTCATCTGCAAACAGGGATGCGGCCGTGAATGCACTGCTCAGTCTGCCCTCACCCGTGAAGCAGGAGCACAGACAACTTGTCTTCCACCCACGGCTGCCAGCCTGTGTCTGCTGCTGGCACCAGATGTCAAGGCACAGACGCTTCTGCTAAGGAGAGTCCCTGTCTCTCTCTGGAGGTAAAGACAGTGGACACCAGCACATCTGCAGTGAAGCCCATTTGGAAAAGGAATGGTCTCGGTGTGAGTCGACCCTCTCTCCCTCCCCTCATCCCTGGGAGGTCGCGCAGAGGGTCACGGACCTGAGCCTTGGAGACGATGGCCAGCAGCCGGGGCATGACCGTCATCAGCATGGTACAGAGGCCAAAGATGAAGTTCAAGGAGATGTAGGAGATGAAAGCGACGTCCGAGCTGGAGAAGATCCTCGAGACGAGATACATCCAGGGCAGAGTGGCATACCTGAAAAGCAAAGTGCAAAGTCGTGCTCCTCGTCCTGCGACTCTTCTTCCCCTAGAGACTGAATCACAGACGACAGGCTGTTGGCTGGTTAATCTTCCTCCCTCAGTGAACAGAAAAACACTTGACTTAATAAAGCTGGCAGTATTTTCTAAAGACAAAGCACATTTTCCGTAATACAGTGGGCAGAGCCTGGGTCGGGTCAAACCCGGGCCTGGGCGTGCAGCTCCATGAGCCAAAGAAAGGCCCACTTCCCCCACCCTGTGGGACAAGCTTGGCCTTGCTCCTCGCTCACAGCTTCTCAGCAAAGAGACATGACACCTGTTTGTCAGAGTGAGAATTAAAGCTATCACAAGCAGAAAACTCTATACAAAAAGAGAACCTCAGATGAAAATGGAAAGCTTCCTCTCTGGGGGGCCCCTCACGGGCTCCAGGCCTTGTGCCTCCAGTGTGTGCTCTGACCTCCCCACCCCTACAGCCCCTCAGGTGGGAGCCGTGGCCCCGTTTCACCACGGCACTGACAGGCTCAGACGCCTGACTGAGGACCCACAGCTGGAAAGGACAAGGAGCTGGAAGAGGGAGTCGTTTCTGTGTGACCCGAAGCTGGGCAATGGACAGCAACGCCCAGAAGTGACCCCCACAGGCTTCAGTTGGCCTCACACGATAAGAAAACACCCACAAGGCTCCTCAAAGCAAAATACCTCTTCATGTTTCCTTCTCCAGAGCACAGAGCCAGGGTTTATTCACGGTTGACTCCCCTCGGCTTCCTCCTGTGATCTCCCTGCCCACCTACCCCACCAAGCAAAGGAAGCTGGTACCTCAACGTGGATGCCAGCAGAGAAGTCACTGATATTTTTTTAAAAAATCTTTATTAACGCTTTTCAATTTTTTATTTTATACTGGAGTAGAGCTGATTAATAATGTCATGAGAGTTTCAGGTGGAACTAAGGGACTGGGTCACACCATGTACATGGATCCATTCTTCCCCAGACTCCCACCGCCACATAACACTGAGCAGAGTTCCCTATGCTTGGTGGTTATCTATTTTAAATATATCAGCGTGTACATGCATGCTCAGTCATTTCAGTCACGTCCAACTATGACCCCATGGACTGAAGCCCACCACGCTCCTCTGTCCATGGGATTCTTCAGGCAAGAATACTGGAGTGGGCTGCAAGAATACTGGATCCTCTTCCAGAGGACCTTCCTGACCCAGGGATAGAACCCAAATCTCCTGAGTCTTCTGTTTTGACAGGCAGGTTCTTTACCACTAGCGCCACCTAGTAAGCCCACCAGTGTCATGCCAATCCCAAACTTCCTACCTATCCCTTCCTGCTGTCCTTCCCCCTTGGCAACCATGAGCTTGTTCTCTGTGAGTTTGTTTCTGTTTTGTGAGTTCATTTGTATCATTTCTTTTTAGATTCTGCATATAAAGAATGTCATAGGATATTTCTCCTCTGTCTGACTTACTCCATTCAGAACAATCTCTATGTCCATCCATGTTGCTGCAATTTTAGCATTATTTCATTCTTTTTATTGGCTGAGTAATATTCCATTGTAAAGTGGTACAGCCATTATGGAGAATAGTATGGAAGTTCCTTTAAAAACTAAGAATAGAGCTACCATTTAACTCTCAAATCCCACTTCCTGGATCAGTAGGCTCTTGAAATAGTTTTAGATTTGAGTGTAATTCCGTATCCACATGAAACCTATGGTATTTGCCCCTGGATCAAAAACACATCCTTGTATTTCAGAAAATATTAATATTATATAATCATATAGTATGTTAGAAACTTCTGTCAACAGTCTGCCTCATAATTCAGGCATGAAGAAAATGATTTTTAAGCACACAAGGGGGAGGTGAGTGCTTTAATGCAACTCCTCTTAATTAGCTGTTGCATCAAATAGTTCAATGATTAACGATCACTGAGCTAAATTCACACTACTATGTAAAAAATAGATAACTAATAAGGACCTACTGTACAGCACAAGGAACTCGACTCAATGTTCTCTAATGATCTATATGGGAAAAGAATATTAAAAAGAGTGGAAATATGTTGTCCAGTTGCTAAGTCGTGTCTGACTCTTTTCAACCCCAGGGACTGCAGCATGCCAGGCTTCCCTGTCTTGCACTATCTCCCAGAAGTTGCTCAAACTCATGTCCACTGAGTGATGACATCCAACCATCTCGTCCTCTGTCACCCTCTTCTACTCCTGCCTTCAATCTTGCCCAGCATCAGGGTCTTTTCCAATGAGTTGTCTCTTCACATCAGGTGGCCAAAATGTTGGCACTTCATATGTGTAACTTATTCACTGTACTGTACATCTGAAGCTAACACAAGACTATAAATCAGCTATACTCCAATAAAAATTAATTTTAAAATAAACTAAATTAATTACCAAAGAGGTCATGACTCCATGGTCTCTATCTGAAATACAGAGAGCAGCCCTGCCTCACGTTCAGCCCCACACGGCCACTCTCTCTGCCTCACGTTCAGCCGCACATGGCCACTCTCTGTCCTTCTCTGTCCCCCGGGACATAAACAAGTGCTACCCTGCTGCAGTGTGGCTGTCTGGATGAACACGTGAGACAGCAGCAGTCAGAGCAGATTTTAACAGAAACCCAAGGAGCAGCAGCAGTCTGTGAGCCAGTTGTGGGAGGCAGCTGTAGCTGCTGTGAAATTCCTTCCAAGAATGAGCCAACACTCCCTCCCCAACAACTTAAAACTACTGACTCAGGGACTTCCTGGCCGCCCAGGGGTTAGAACTCTGCGATTCCACTCCGGGTGCACGGGTTCCATCCCAGGTCAGGGAATTAAGAGCCTGCGTGCCCCTCAGCAGGCTTCCCCCGTGGCTCAGGAGTGAAGAATCTGCCTGCCACTGCCGGAGGTGCAGGAGACGTGGGTTCAGTCCCTGGGTTGGGAAGATCCCCTGGAGGAGGGCATGGCAACCCAGGCCAGTACTCTTCCCTGGAGAATCCCATGGACAGAGGAGCCTGGTGGGCTCCATGGGGTCGCAAAGAGTCAGACACATCTGAGCACACACCCAAAGGGCATAATCTATTTTTAGTGAAACCTATGGCAGCAACAGTCTCCATTTTTTATTAAACTATAATGTCATTTTAATATTTTAGCACTGGAGGTCGGAGGCCTGCTAACCATTATTCTGCCATTTACCCGGTTTTCCTCCCTTTGAAACTGGCCCCTCCCCCCACGCTGCAGGAATTTTCTAAGACATGGAACAGGATTCTGTGCTCTCATCTTTTTTAGTGTTAAATGTGAACTAAATAGTGGTTAAGATTTCATGTTTTTATATAAGTTAGATTCTCTTTTCTCTCTGAGATGTTTAGGTTTACTTTCTTTTTCCTTTTTGATGCTTATTCTCCCTTTCCAGTTTAAATATCAATTTTTCTTCCATAGAGAGAAGGAAAATAAAAAGGAAAATTGTAACTGGGCATGTTTTCCTATTATAGCGTATGAGACTCTGATCACTTACACAATCCCTAGTTTTTCCAGATTCCAAACAAACAGCCCCTTTTAATGCCTGACCATGTTCTTGGGTCTCAGCTTATTCTGGGATCAGACTTTTTGAGATGGTTCTGGGGCTCCTTGTGTGGACAGGAGGGGTGAGCCAACATGCCTGTCCACTGGGGCACTCAGGGGACGTGGTAGCATTTGGGGCCCCAGGGATCCCTCCTCTTGCAGGGGAGTCACATTGGCAGGCTCATGCATATTCCTGGGCTCCAGTGGAGGAAGAACCCATCAAAAACCTGAACCAGCCCTGGGATGTCACCTGAGAGCCTGGTGGGTCCCCATTTTGTGCTTCTCCCTTAGAACCTGCCTGAGTCACTTTTCTGGGTCCTCTGGGTCCCCCTCACCTGGGACCCTCCACTTGACACGTCACCCTCTGGGCCCATGGATGCGCCTTGACCCGAGAGTCCAGTGAGTCTCTTGAAATCCTTTGAAAAGTGCTGCTGTCATGAATGTGGAGAGAATTCTTAGCTTAAGGTTTCTCTGTGTCTCTCTTTGTCCCCCATCTATTCATCTATCCATCCATACATCTATTTTTCCAGTAAGGATACAACTGTTCCCTAATTAGATGCTTTGAAGAGTCTGAATTGCTGATAAAACTGTCATCTATATAAAAATCATTTTATAAACTTTGGCTTAGATAAAAGCAAAATGCTCTGTTTAAAATATATATATATATATATATATATACACACATATATAATAGTGTATGTGTGTGCATGTGTGTGTGCTCCATCGTGTCTGACTCTTTACGACTCCAGGCTCCTCTGTCCAAGGAATTTTCCAGGGAAGAATAGTGAAGTAGGTTGCCATTTGCTATTCCAGGGATCTTCTTGATCCAGGGATTGAACCCATGTCTCCTGCACGGGCAGGTGGGTTCTTTACCAGCGAGTCATAAGTTAATTTTTTCCCTACTATTATCAAGCATCTCTTACATACCTAGCCTAGATCTAGAGTCAAATGATGATCATATGCATTCTTTGCTACCTGGCAGATACGCTCTGGGCACTGCTAGCAAGGTTCCTGATCAGTGTGTACAAAGGAGAAATTTGTAAAATGACTTTTCTGCTTTTGCTACTTTGATGCTGCGAGAAAAAAAAAAAAGTGACAGAAGTTAGACAAAACATTTCCAAACTACTGAGACCAGGAGAGGGAGAAATACAGCAGCCGCAGAGCTGCACGAGTTCCAGGACAGTTCCAGAGCAGAGTGGGTGGTGTGTTTGAGCCCCAGAGGGGCAACAGAGACGGAATGACGGGCTCTGAGACAGACAGGGCCAAGCCGTTCCCATCACTGGCCCCTGTCGCCAGCATGAGCAGGCACCAGGCGTCCTGCTCAGGCTGCTCAGCTCCGTGCCCCTGGAAGCAGCCGCGTAATTGGTTGGAAAGAGAGAAAACCACGAAGCCGGCATCAAGTTCAAAGCTGCCCCGGGGGGTTCTCCTTCAGAAAACAAGCCGTAATTCTGCAGCCACACGTCCCATCACGTACCCGAAAAGCACCAGCAGCAGGGTGGTGGCCGCCAGGTTCTCCCGGAAAGTGAAGGCAGTCAGCTGGAAGGCCACGATCACAGAGACACACAGGCAGACGGAGACCAAGTAGAAGAGCTGAGAAATGAAGAGGAGAGGGCCTGTTAGCACAAGGGTTTGTCTATCACCATCTCCTGACCCCTGGCTGCCAATGCAGGAGACACAAGAGATGCGGGTTTCATCCCTGGGTCCGGAAGACCCCCTGGAGGAGGGCACTGCAACCCGCTTCAGTATTCTTGGGCTTCCCTGGTGGCTTAGACAGGAAAGAATCTGCCTGCAATGCAAGACACCCAAGTTAGACCTCTGGGTTGGGAAGATCTCCCGGAGGAGGGCATGGCAACCCACTCCAGTATTCGTGCCTGGAGGATCCTCATGGACAGCGGAGCCTAGAGGGCTACAGCCCATGGGGTCACTCGCAAAGAGTCAGGCACGACTGAGCAACTGAGCACGCACGCCTGACCACAAGCTCTCGGTTCGGCTCCCATTTAGCCTGTGTCCTGTCTGGCCCAGCATACGGTTGCAGCAGTGGACTCAGGCCTGGAGAGTCACAGTTTGGGACTGAAACACGTCCCCTTCGAGATTCATGTAAAATGAGGTCATGAGGATGGACTCTGACTCCACCAGGCGGGGGTTCTTACAGAGAGAGGAAATGAGGAGACAGGCTCCCAGAGTGAGGACATGGGAAGGAGACAGCTGTCCTCCAGGCCCTGGAGGGAGGCCTCGGGAGTGTCACCAGCCCTGCCCACGCCGGGATCTGGGACTCCAGCCTCCAGAGGGGCCACGAGATAAACGTCTAACATCTATACCACCCACACCCACCTCCCACGGGAAAGGGCGAGAACCCAGCCCCTGCCAGGACGCACGGCTTCTTCCCACAGTAAGAACCAAGGCTAGAAACCCCTCCTGCAGGGAGCAGCCCCCGAGCACTGACAACCTGTGGAAAACCCCCCGGCAGCAGTGCCCCTCCTGAAGTGTCAGACCGCAGCTCTGATCTCAAGTTACCCTCCGTCCAGTGGCCCTCTCTCACACCTCTGATAAACTGAGTCTCAAGACGATGGCATCTTGGGTGTCTATTTGTGTTTATCTACTTGCTTTCTGCTTCCGCCCATAAGAACACAGGTTCCTTACAGGCAGAGCCTCTCTCTGCTCTGCTCATGGTTTGTCCACAACACCTCAGACACACCTTAAAGAGAGTGAAAGTAAAGGAAGTGAAGTGGCTCGGTTGTGTCAGACCCTTTGCGAACCTGTGGACTGTAGCCTATCAGGCTCCTCTGTCCATGGAATTTTCCAGGCAAGAGTACTGGAGTGGGTTGCCATTGCCTTGTCCAGGGGATCTTCCCAACCCAGGGATCAAACCCAGGTCTCCCGCATTGCAGGCAGATGCTTTACCATCTGAGCCACACCTTGACCCAGAGCAAAACCTCAAAACCCTCCATTAAATGAGTGACTGACGATGGAGGTGGGAAACCGAGAGGAAAGCAGTGCTCCCTGACTTATGCCCCCAGAGTAAAGAGGAGCCACGGTTAGTGGGAGGGAGAGGAGGACAGTCACTGCATGACTTCAAGAAGGGGGAGGCTCTGGGTCTCTCTTGCCTGCTCTCATGCCCTCTGGGCACGTCCCGCCCCTTCTCCTCCTCAGAAGCAGGAGTCACCCTACATCATTAAATAGCAGACACAGCAATGGGCAGCCAGGGAGGTCCCTGAACCAGGACTGGGCAACTGCCACTGCCCCACCCACTCTGCGCGCTCTGGACACACGACCGCAGAGCAGTCACTCCCGGTTCCGTGCTTCTGTGTCGTGGTCCCACAGGGTCAGCCTTCAGGATGTGGCCTGACCCCAAGCAGGCATCCAAGGAGGGCGCTGTTTAAACAGCAGGGATGGATGAGATCACCCACTCCTCACCCATGTTAGAGTACGAGCCTCTCAGCACTCACCGCGGTGTTGGGACACACGCCCCGTGCAGGACTTTGCTGTGCTCGCCTGCCCTGCTGGTGTTCTCATTAACGACCGTTTCTCCTAAAAACCAGCTTTCAGTGCCCCTCAGTCTGTCCTGCTCCTGAGTCAGCCTGCTTTCAATAGTTTTCTTCCTCTCACTTCTTTCACTCTCTGTGCATACACTGTGTCCTGCAGGAAGGCATCCCTGGCTACCTCAATTGGGGTGAATCTCCTTCTCTTTGGGGTTCTCACACCTTAATTTCCATTTCCTGTGCTGACTGCTATGCTGGGTTTTAACTGTCTTCCTGCTAGTTCATTTCTTATACAGTTCTGAGCATTTCGCCTGGGTGGGAATTACATCTTTTGTCCCCACAGCTGCACAGATCCCAGCTTATGTCCATCTTCCCCTCCTTGGAAGCAACATGACTGGAAAGTGAAATGGAAAGTGAATGGCTTGGAGAAGGAAATGGCAACCCACTCCAGTATTCTTGCCCGGAAAATCCCATGGATGGAGGAGCCTGGTTGGCTACTGTCCATGGGGTCGGAAAGAGTCGAACACGACTGAGCGACTTCACTATCTAATAAACTATAATAAAAATATGAAAAAAAAAAAAGAAAGTGAATGGCCCAGGAACTGGCCAGCAAGGGGCAGCCACACACACACACATACACACATGCACACACACCTCCCGGGGGTGCAGGGACACAGAGGGACAGCGGCAGAGTCCTACCATGTCAAACAGGAAGTGTGTGAGCCAGTAGGTCCTGTAGCCCAGGCCGCTCACGTGCTGCAGCCTCTTGGCCCCGGTCACCCTGTCCCGCACCACGGAGCTGCCGACGGACGCAGAGAGGATGGAGAAGCCAAGCACGATGCACAGGGCGATGCCGCACTGGCGGATGCTCTCCAGGCTGCGGGCGGGAGCAGAACGGGCATCAGAGGCTGACGGGGACCCGCGGCGTCTCCTGCTGCTATGGTCAGTGAACTGCTGGTTGTCAGTTGAATGGTTACAGGGATGGGGAGGACTGACTTTTTGCAACCCTGTGGACTGTAGCCCGCCAGGCTCCTCTGTCCGTGGGATTCTCCAGGCAAGAATACTGGAGTGGGTTGCCACTCCCTTCTCCAGCAGATCTTCCCAACCCAGGGATAGAACTCACGTCTCCTGCACTGTGGACAGATTCTTTACCACCTGAGCCACCACGGCAGCCCGAAGGGAGGACAGGGGTGGGGAAAAATTATTATGGGACGATATGAAATCATATGTGTGAAACTTCTGAAAACTGGAAAGCATGACAGAATTGAAAGAATCTTTCACTTGCTTTCTTTAAAAAGTGAAAAAAGAAAAAAAAGATCTTGCATCCTTCGTCTACTGACTTATAAGAAGGTCTCACAGTCTCAAGAAAACTAGCTGCGGCCAAGATGTGTTGTAAATATTTTTGTTTCTCTCTTCACTTTTTAAAGTTTATTTTTCAACTTACTTTCCACTTTCGAATATATATTTATATAATATATTGGTTAACTTTATAGGCTTTGCATTGGTCTTAGAACATTTTAGTTCATGAAAATTACAAAAATATTCAGACATTTTCTTTCATTATCTTAAAGCTTTACTTTTAAGTGTTTGTTTCATATGGATTTTATTATACTGTAAGAAAGTGAGGTAAAAATGCAGATTCATTCATTTACTTTTCAAATAGCCAGTGAGTTCTGCCTACACTGTGAATATATATATCTCTCCTCAAAGGAAAAAAAATATTAACCGGACCAGCTGGCATATTGGCTAAGGGTGTGGATTCTCTTACTAAATCCCCATGATGACCTTTCAAGGCCTGGGTTACAGCTCCCAGCATCCAGAGGACATAGAGAAGAGTGAAGGTTACCCGCAGGTGCCCATCTGCCCACCCAGAGCCTTGACATGACACTGAGTCTGTGCTCAGGTAAAAAGGATGGCCCCTGCCACCTGGCCTGCATGCTAAGCTGTGCCCTCTGCCCACTTGGGGCCACCTTGCTGGACAGCAGCTCCCATAGAGGCAGGGAGGCGACTAGCCCACCTCGGAATCTAAGCTCTCAAAGCACCGAAGCTCTGTATGGATGGCGGTGCTCGGCGATGACACACACTGTGCTTTCTGGGCCATTTTTTAACTGGAGCATTCCTAACACCTCTGGTCCACCACTGCCTCCTCCTCGGGGATGGTCAGAGCCCAGCTGAATGGCTCAGCTCAAACCATCCATCACGTCTTACTGTATAACCGAAGTTGACAGGCCCACACCTAGAATCCTGGGCAGGCGTCAGGTAAAGAAAGGACCCCGAGAGTCCACGTGCAAATGTGAGGACCACCTGCCATGTTCAGGACATGAGGGGAGGTCGCCCATCAGGCAGATTAATGTCCTCTCACCCCATCTGGTAGGTCACAGGAAGTGCATAAATAATACTTTTTCTTATCATCCATTTTTTACTAACGGTTTGCTCACTGTGTGGCAGAGAAGGGAAACGGGGAGGAGGAGACTCAGGTCTGTACATAAAGGGGCTCACTAGCACCATCTCCATGTGCACAGCGAGGGCAGACTTGCAGGAGCTGTCAAGAGGCGTCACTATGGCGACCTCAGTAAACACTGCTTACAATCTTCACTTGAAAAAGATGTTGGGTCCCATGGGCTCTGGTGAATCATCCCCTTAGAACAACTTCCACCTGGAACTAAGCCATGCAACACGCGCGTCCCTTTGAGACTCAGCTGATGCACGTCCTCCTTCACTCGTCCCTGTCTGCACCCTTTACACAGCAACGCCCAAGTCTTTCTCCACTGAGTGCATCTGCCGGCGTCACTCACGGATGAGAAGAAGGATGAGAAGCACCCCTACCAACCCCAAGATGCTCTTCCTTAGCCAGCCCACCCTCTGTGCCTTCAACTCACATCTTGTCCTCGTTCAGTAAGGCCCCTCCATACGGATGGCTGTAGAGCGTGATTCCTATGAAAGACAAGTTGAAAATGAGTGAGAGAGCCCGGCCTGCCATCCAGGGACAGCCCGCCTGCTAGCCACCCGAGGCACCGTGCCCAGTGCTGCCTGCCCACCTGGCCAGGGACAGTCCCTCCACCTCGAGAATGGAGAGTCCCACCCAGCAGCTCAACCAGCATGCACTGGAACTTCTGCAGCCACTGCTCCCAGAAACCACCCACGGGTACTGAACACACCTGCACTACACGACAGCCTCAGTGCTAACACGTCACAGCGACGGACTGTCCGTCACCGTGGCCCGGGTAATGTGTTACCCGTGATTTACTGTGGGGAGCCAGGCTCAGGAAGACCAAACAACAATACATCAAGGGGATTCCTTCATGGAAACCAGTGAAATACTCAAAACTTCTCCTCTAAATCAAGCCAAGTCTAGACAGAAAACTGAAACACTCCATTGGCCCAGCTTTGCTTTTGGGATTGTTTTGTTTTTGGCTTTGTTAGCTTTTTGAGGCTTTTAATTGCTGTAACCACAGCAGCTAATATGGAGAACTTGCCATCAACTTGTCGATTAAAAGGACTTCATCATCTGTACCTTCTTTCTAGACTCCATATATATATGTTAATATGCAATGGTTGTCTTTCTGACTTCACTCTCCTTGATAGGCTCTAGGTTCATGTATTAGTTCAATTCAGCTCAGTCGCTCAGTCTCAGTCGTGTCTGACTCTTTGCGACCCCATGGACTGCAGCACACCAGGCTTCCCTGTCCATCACCATCTCCCAGAGTTTGCTCAAACTCATGTCCATCGCATCAGTGGTGCCATCTAGCCATCTCATCCTCTGTCGTCCCCTTCTCCTCCTGCCTTCAATCTTTCCCAGCATCAGGGTCTTTTCAAATGAGTCAGTTGGTGGCCAAAGTATCGGAGTTTCAGCTTCAGCATCAGTCCTTCCCATGAATATTCAGGGCTGATTTCCTTCAGGATGGACTGGTTGGATCTCCTTGCAGTCCAAGGGACTCTCAAGAGTCTTCTCCAACACCACAGTTCAAAAGCATCAATAGGTTCGTGTATACCTAGGGCTGATGCATGGAGATGTATGGCAGAAACCATAATAATATTGTCAAGTAATTATCTTCCAATTAAAAATAAAATTATTTTTTTAAAAACAGGATTTTATCATGAAGGCTTTTGAGACATCCATGTGTGCTCCGCACCCCAGCAAACTCCATCAGTGTTGCACCCAGAAGAACCGCAGGGCGTCAGGCGTCTCGTCTTACTGTCAACGATAAAGACCGACTCCTTTTCCTGTTCTGACCGGTCATCTCAGAGGTGCAGAGCTGAGGCGCAGCTGCACGCGGAGCTCATCACCGCATTCTCACCACCTCACCCAGCTCCCCTACACGTCTCCTCCTCTGGTGACTCTAGCCAGTGATCTGTATTTTGCACTCTCTTATGTCAAATATTTATGGAAACACATGGGGCAGAAGTAAACATAATTAAAGAGCTTGGTGCCAGAAGAGACGACAGAAGCCAGGGTCCCACCAGCCCCGCCACCAGGCACCCTGATCCCTGTCCACCCCCATGCCTCCTTCCCACTCCAGGCTTCTCTCCTCCCGCCCTGGGCTCAGCCACACACCAAAGCAACAGCTTTCACAGCAGAGAGTACAGCTTTCCAGAACCATTTCTGGATTTTAAATTAATATTGTCTGGGTGCTCTCCCACAGACTCTCAGCATGTGTACCAAATGCCTGCAGTGGGTTTCCCAGCCCCTAGACCTGATGTACACATCTGCCATGAGACAACTTTGCTGCTCTTGACCACTTGCCTATCGGGACCACTGACACCCCCTCTTCTGTCTTCCTTTCCCTGAATAAGGCTCTTCCCCCTCCTTAGGTATCCTCCAGCTCCGGCTCCTTCAGGTGCTGAGTCACCTGACAAGCGGCCCAGCATCCACCAGCCCTGTTGAGAGGTGGCCCAGCAGCTAAGGGACTGAGGACTGTGCTCAAAACATGCAGATCCAGCCAAAATCCGGCAAGGGTCCCGCCAGGCATTGGCAATGCCGTGCGACACTCAGGGCTACACAGATGAATAAGCACGTTCAGGATGAGAAAGCACCTAGAGAAATGCAGCTCGCTGACGAGCAGCTTGGAAAATATTTTATTTTAGTGACACAGGAGAACACTGGACTTGACTACCCTGAAAATAACCCCTGGAGCAAGAGGGAGCCTGAAAATGCCTTCAGGTGGCTAGAGGATTGTCATGAGCACAGAAGATGGACTCAGTCTACAGTGTTCTAGAAGTTAGTCCAAGGAAGTAGATTCAGAAGAGATAAAAAAGCATGTGATTAGAGGGTTGAGACTGTGGGCCAGCCTGACCTCTGAGGCAGGAGGTGGCGTCTTCAGCATCTTGTGTTTGGCTGATGTTTCTGACTTGCAGTCTTTGTAACAGAATAATACTGTGATTGTAGGGCCAGGGCTTCCCTGAGTTCTGTGAGCTTCTAGTGAATTCTCTAACGTGATGGAGAGGCTATAGCCAGCCGCTCAGAAGCTGCAGAGTTGAGAGAAGGCTTGAGGGGAGGGAGGAAATTGAGGTGGAGGAGACTCCGGTGGCCTCTCTAAGAGAAAGTCATGTCTGACTCTTTTGTGACCCCATGGATTGTGGCCCGCCAGGCTCCTCTGTCCATAGAATTTCCCAGGCAAGAACACTGGAGTGGATTGCCATTCTCTTCTCCAGAATATCTTCCTGATCCAGGGATCGAACCTGGGTCTCCTGCATTGTAGACAGATTCTTTACCATCTGAGCCACCTAGGGCCCAACACAATCAGTGGGCGAGTGACAGCCACAATCCTGACTACCTGGACCCCAGCGCATCCACTGTCTGCATTCACAGCCTGTGATGCCCTTCTGTAGGAACCATGGAACTGCAACAGCAATCCCTGTAACTGGGTTTTGTTTCTGTCACATCACGTGTACTCAGGGCTGCGCTTAGGCAACAACTCAGAGCTGATTATGAGGGAAAGGCCCAGGCTCCTCGAGAAGGACCATGGTTCCAGCACTGCACAGGATGAAAGGAAATCACTCACATCTCTCTTCAGTGTCGTCTCCAAAGGCTTTCAGAAACAACATTTCGAAAAGTACATTTTGAATACACTTGCCTGAATTTTCTTTGATTATTCTTGCCATTTATATTCCAGCTTTTCTAAGAATTGGCCCACGGCAATGTACAAATGTATAAAATTAGTTCTTAGTCTTTTCATTAGACCACGTCTTCTATGGTTTCCAGAGTCTGTATATCTGTCATTTGTAAAAATGCACATCTGTCCTTTTGTCCAATATTCACTACAATAGCAAAGTACTTAACTTGTCTCCAATTCAAGCAGTCACTTTTGGGTTCATTTCTTCGGTAAAACTTATCTTTGCAAGTACTAATACCCAGATGTCACTAAACATCTACACCTAAAGAAAAGACTGGCTTTGGCATCAACTCATGGGCAAAAGTTTTTGTTCTTTTAATTAATTCCCTATGAGAGATGGAAGAGTTTAATTAATCTGACAGAGTAGTAAGAGAAATGTATGAACTTTTCTGTCTAGAAGGCATTCTGATGGCTTTCTCTCTATCTCTTCGTCCTCTTAATCTCTCCTGGAAAAAGAGATTTTGTTATCAATATTAAGATTAATTATTATGCTTATTGAGTAGTAGATGCTAATCATAAAAAGATTTTAGATAAAGAATAGGGTAGAGAGTAAAATTAAACTGTAATCCAACCCAAAACCAACCAGAATTAATTACTATTTGCATTTTGATATTAACTATTTCAAAATGTCCACAGTTTTATCCATACACACATTATTATTAAGTTATATTTCACTTTAGGTATCTTCTATTTCATGGATCATTCATGACCTTCAATTAATTTTTTGCTACATGCATGCAAACGTGTGCATAATCTATGTGCTTTACTAGAATCAATGTTCACCAAGTTATTTTATTCACTTTATGGATTCAGTATTTTTGTGATATTACTCCTGATGAATCCCTTACATGACCGTCTTTGGGCATTCGTTTTCCTTAGGAATGTTGACAGTATGTTTCTGAGCTACATCCCACAGAAGGATATTTCTGTGGTCTCTTTACTTTACAAGCAACACTTTCACAATGTATGGAGTTTGGTGAAAGTGTTAGTAGTTCATGCGTGTCCAACTGTTTGTGACCCCATGGACTGTAGCCTACCAGCCTACCATGGGATTCTCCAGGCAAGAATACTGGAGTGGGTGGCCATTCCCTTCTCCAGGGGATCTTCCCAACCAAGGGATCGAACCCAGGTCTCCTGCATTGCAAGCGGATTCTTTACCACTGAGCAGGAGTTTGTACATCTGGCTTTTCCCCGCCATGTTCTATAGGCAGTGTTACAGGACCTGCTGCCTTGGAGACTGTGGTCAGAGTCAGAAATCAAATTCTGGCTCCTCTATTCCCTTGTGAGACCACAAACCATTGGCCATCACACAACAGAACTCAGAGAAAGGCTCTGACAGGCAGGATCAGGATCTGACGACACAGGGAAGGACACTGTGTGTCCCCTGGTTTACTTACTGGCCCCACACATCCAGACAAGATGCCACCTCCAAGTGGGAACAGCCAACAGGTCTGGCTCCAAGGAGCCAGGAAGTCAGAAAAGTCTGGCCCAGTGAAAGAAAACCCTCCTGGCAATATCCACTCCACCTGTCATTCCAGCCAAAGGTCTCTAGGAAAACCGCCCTACAGCAGGTCCCATCTGGAAGTGGATCCCCTCCTACCTGTGGAGACAGCTGGCACCATGGATCCCCTGCCAGCGTTCTAAGGTGAGCTGAGCCTTTTCCCACACCTGGCCAGTGAGAGCTGCTGAGGGAGGCGGAGCACGGTGAGGCAGCAGGAAGAGAGCCCCGATCCACCTGGGGCACCAGACAACGTGGCCACGTGGGGCAGGGCTGCCAGCACCCTGCTTCACACCGTGCTCTGTCCCACCCTACAGCCCTTCAGGGGCCACACCTCCATCCCACCAGCATCACTGAGGCTAAGGGGGCTGTGAGGCGGGGCGCTTGGGGTGCCAAGGGTCCTCTGGGAGATGAACTTAAACCCTCACTTGGGAGCAGCGAGACAGCGCATGTTGGTATCTTATTTGCCAGGCTCAGTATATCTGAGCCCACCCTCCAAAACAAGGCAGATCTGTTGCAGGCCCAGAGGTAGGTTCAACATACATTATCTACCTCATTCTCAGGCTAGATTTCACCAAAGACTGCCTGCCTAAAAACAAAACCAAACCACTTCATTGGATTCATAATCTAATAATTTGGCATCCAAAATGTCCAGGATTCAACTGAGAATATCCTTCATAACAAGAATCAGAATAATCACATCTTGAAAGAGAAAATACAGTGAACAGACACCAACACTGAGATGAGTCAGGATGTGAGAATTATCTGACAACGGAGATCATAAAGGTGTTTCAACATGTAACTGTGAATTCTCTTTAAATGTAAAAATAATTCAGTGTATCAGTAAAAAAAAAATATATAGCAGTGATAAAAATAATCATGTAGGAATTCTAAAACTGAAAGAAATAGAAATTTAAAAAATTACTAGATATACTCAACAGCTGGGTGGAAACAGAATGATAGAATCAGTGAGTTTGAGGATGAACAACAGAACTTACCCAAGCTAAAAGACAAAGAAAATAAATCCCAGAAACTAAGGAACCTATGGGAAAATAACAGAAGACCTGACATTCTTATTATCATAGTCCAAGAAGAAAAGAGAGAGAGGGGTTGAAAAATCACTTGAAGATATAATGGCTGAAAACTTTCCTACACTGGCCAAAGATGTAAACCTACAAAGTCCAGAGCTAATCCCAAATGAAACTTCAGTGAATCCCAAATAGGAAAACACAAATAAATCCATGCCACAGTGTATTATAATTAAATTCCCGAAAATTAAAGATAATTTTACAAGGTCTTAAAACCAGCCAGAGAAAAAGATGGTAACACAAACTCAAACTACAGTGGATTCCTCATTTGCAACCATAGTATCCAAAAGAAATTGGCATATTTTTCAAGTGCAGAATTTTCTTTTCTAACTGACAGCCATGAGTTATACATTCAGAGAAACCATATTTAAAGAATGAAGAAATTAAAACATTCTCAGTGGAAAGAAAAGAGAATTTGCCATTAGTAAACCTACTCTGCTTATCTGAGGTAACTGATATTTTTCCCGGAAATCTTGATTCCACCTTGTGCTTTATCCAGCCTGGCATTTCACATGATGTACTCTGCATATAAGTTAAATAAGCAGAGTGACAACATACATCCTTGATGTACTCCTTTCCCAGTTTGGAGCCAGTCTATTATTTCATGTATCAATAATCTCTGATACACAGATGACACCACCATTATGGCAGAAAGCGGACAAGAACTAATGAGCTTCTTGATGAAAGTGAAAGAGGAGAGTGAAAAAGCTGGCTTAAAAGTCAATATTGAAAAAACTAAGATCATGGCATCCAGTCCCATCACTTCATGGCAAACAGATAGGGAAACAATGGAAACAGTGACAGACTCTAATTTTTTTTTTTTTTTTTGGCTCCAAAATCACTGCAGATGGTGACTGCAGCCATTAAATTAAAAGATGTTTGCTCCTTGGAAGAAAAACTATGACCAACTTAGATAGCATATTAAAAAGCAGAGACATTACTTTACTGACAAAGGTCCACCTAGTCAAGGCTATGGTTTTTCCAGTGGTCATGTATGGATGTGAGAGTTGTACTATAAAGAAAACTGAGCGCCGAAGAATTGACGCTTTTGAACTGTGGTGTTGGAGAAGACTCTTGAGAGTCCCTTGGACTGCAAGATCAAACCAGTCAATCCTAAAGGAAATCAGTGCTGAATATTCATTGGAAGGACTGATGCTGAAGCTGAAAATCCAATATTTTGGCCACCTGATGTGAGGAACTGACTCATTAGAAAAGACCCTGATGCTGGGAAAGATTGAAGGTGAAAAGAGAAGGTGAAAAGAGAAGAGGATGAGATGGTTGGATGGCATCACTGACTTGATGGACATTAGTTTGAGCAAGCTCTGGGAGTTGGTGAAGGACAGGGAAGCCTGGCATGCTGTAGTCCATGGGGTCACAACGAGTTGGACACCATTAAGCAACTGAACTGAACTGAACCCTACATGCTAAAATAGCAAAAGTCAGTCTTCTAAACAAAAAGGAAATCATAGCAGAAGAAGACTTAGAACTTCCAAAAGGAAAGAAGAACATCAGGATGCGTTTAAAATGGAGATAAACATAGCAGACTGGCCTTCATCACATGAGTTTCTCAAGTCATAGTTTGTGACATAAGGAATAGTTAGAACAGGATATAAGATGGCGCTCAGTTATAAGTAAATACCTAAGACAGTTATAATTTACAATGGAGAGACCTAAGGGGCCTAAGTTCAAGTAATGTTTCTATACAGCAAAGCAGCAAATGCCACTACCAGTAAGTCACCTGTGTACACTGTAACACCAAGAATCACTAAGAAAATTAGATCAGAGGAGATACTCAAAATATGACAGCTAAACCAGACAGAAGCTCAAAAACTGTTCCATACTTCACAGGAAGGAACGAAAAAGAAAACAGAAGAAAGAAAACAAATAATAAAGTGTCAGAATCAAAATGTAAATCCATTCAATGTAAATGGTCTCAATATGCCAATTCAATGGCAGAGATTAGTAAGAGTGGATTAAAAAATAAGATCCAACTATACTCTGTCTGTTGTTCCATGTCCAGTTCTAACTGTTGCTTCCTGACCTGTATACAGGTTTCTGAAGAGGCAGGTCAGGTGGTCTGGTATTTCCATCTCTTTCAGAATTTTCCACAGTTTATTGTGACCCACACAGTCAAAGGCTTTGGCATAGTCAATAAAGCAGAAGATGTTTTTCTGGAACTCTTTTCCTTTTTCCATGATCCAGTGGATGTTGGCAATTTAGTCTCTGGTTCCTCTGCCTTTTCTAAAACCAGCTTAAACATCTGGAAGTTCACGGTTCACATATTGCTGAAGCAGTGGAAGTTAGCAATAGATTTAAGAGACTAGATCTGATAGATAGAGTGCCTGATGAACTATGGAATGAGGTTCGTGACATTGTACAGGAGACAGGGAGCAAGACCATCCCCATGGAAAAGAAATGCAAAAAAGCAAAATGGCTGTCTGGAGAGGCCTTACAAATAGCTGTGAAAAGAAGAGAAGCAAAAAGCAAAGGAGAAAAGGAAAGATATAAGCATATGAATGCAGAGTTCCAAAGAATAGCAAGGAAGAGATAAGAAAGCCTTCCACAGTGATCAATGCAAAGAAATAGACGAAAATAACAGAATGGGAAAGACTAGAGGTCTCTTTAAGAAAATCAGAGATACCAAGAGAATGCTTCATGCAAAGATTGGCTCGATAAAGGACAGATATGGTATGGACCTAAGAGAAGCAGAAGAAGAGGTGGCAAGAATACACAGAAGAACTGTACAAAAAAGATCTTCACCACCAAGATAATCACGATGGTGTGTTCAGTCACCTAGAGCCAGACATCCTTGAATGTGAAGTCAAGTGGGCCTTAGAAAGCATCACTATGAACAAAGCTAGTGGAAGTGATGGAATTCCAGTTGAGCTATTTCAAATCCTGAAAGATGATGCTGTGAAAGTGCTGCACTTAATACGCCAGAAAATTTGGCAAACTCAGCAGTGGCCACAGGACTGATAAAGGTCAGTTTTCATTACAATCTCAAAGAAAGGCAATGCCAAAGAATGCTGAAACTACCGCACAATTGCACTCATCTCACATGCTAGTAATGGCACCCTACTCCAATACTCTTGCCTGGAAAATCCCATGGGCGGAGAAGCCTTGTAGGCTGCAGTCCATGGGGTCACTAAGAGTTGGACACGACTGAGCGACTTCACTCTCACTTTTCACTTTCCTGCATTGGAGAAGGAAATGGCAACCCACTCCAGTGTTCTTGCCTGGAGAATCCCAGGGAGGGGGGAGTCTGGTGGGCTGCTGTCTATGGAGTCGCACAGAATCGGACATGATTGAAGTGACTTAGCAGCAGCAGCAGCACATGCTAGTAAAGTAATGCTCTAAATTCTCCGGAAAAGGAGTATGTCAAGGCTGTATATTGTCACCCTGCTTATTTAACTTATATGCTGAGTACATCATGAGAAACCCTGGGCTGGAAGAAGCACAAGCTGGAATCAAGATTGCTGGGAGAAATATCAATAACCTCAGATATGCAGATGACACCACCGTTATGGCAGAAAGTGAAGAGGAACTAAAAAGCCTCTTGATGAAAGTGAAAGAGGAGAGTGAAAAAATTGGCTTAAAGCTCAACATTCAGAAAACGAAGATCATGGCATCCAGTCCCATCACTTCATGGGAAATAGATGGAGAAACAGTGGAAACAGTGGCAGACTTTATTTTGGGGGCTCCAAAATCACTGCAGATGGTGATTGTAGCCATGAAATTAAAAGACGCTTACTCCTTGGAAGGAAAGTTATGACCAACCTAGATAGCATATTCAAAAGCAGAGACATTGCTTGGCCAACTAATGTCCGTCTAGTCAAGACTATGGTTTTTCCAGGACTCATGTATGGATGTGAGAGTTGGACTGTGAAGAAGGCTGAGTGCCAAAGAATTGATGCTTTTGAACTGTGGTGTTGGAGAAGACTCTTGAGAGTTCCTTGGACTGCAAGGAGATCCAACCAGTCCATTCTAAAGAAGATCATTCCTGGGTGTTCTTTGGAAGGACTGATGCTGAAGCTGAAACTCCAGTACTTTGGCCACCTCATGCAAAGAGTTGACTCATTGGAAAAGACTCTGATGCTGGGAGGGACTGGGGGAAGGAGGAGAAGGGGACAATAGAGGATGAGATGGCTGGATGGCATCACTGACTCAATGGACGTGAGTCTGAGTGAACTCCGGGAGTTGGTGATGGACAGGGAGGCCTGGCGTGCTGCAATTCATGGGGTCACAAAGAGTTGGACACGACTGAGCAACTGAACTGAACTGAGCTGATACTCTGTCTACACAAAATTCACTTCAGGTATAATGACATAGGCTAATAATAAAAGGACCAAACAGATATATTGTACAAATATTAATTTTAAAAAGCAGGAAAAATTGTATTAATATCAATTATAGTTGACTTAACAGCAGCTAAAATTATAGCAACAATAAGGAATGCTACACAAGGACAAATGAATTAGTCCACCCAGAACACATAACTATGTACCAACAAGCAGAGCCTCAAAATACATGAAGGGGAAACCAGCACAGCGGAAAGGAGAAGCAGACAAATCCACAATTATATTTGAGAACTTCAGTACACCCCACTCAGCATATGACAGAACTACGAGACAGAAAATCAGCAAGTGTATCGATGAACTGAGCCACAAAACCAGGCAGTAAAACCTAATCGATATACAGAGAACACTCCGCCCAACATCAGCAGAATACTCATTTCTTCCATCCCCCATGGAAACTTCACCAAGATAAACCACACCTGAACCATAAAACAAACCTCAGCCAACATAAAATCATTAAGATGCAGAGTGTGTTCTCTAACTATGATGACTCAAACAAAAAGTCAATGACAGAAAGGTAACAAGAAAATTCCAGAAGACTAGAATTTAAACAACACACTTCTAAATAATCCCCGAGTACAAGAACAGGTCTCAAAGGAAATTTCTGCAAGTCAGAAGCCGAGCTTATTTGTATTGCTTCAAATCTCAATAGATGCAGAGAAGGCCTTTGACAAAATTCAACATCCATTTATGATAAAAACTCTCCAGAAAGCAGGAATAGAAGGAACATATCTCAACATAATAAAAGCTATCTATGACAAACCCACAGCAAACATTATCCTCAATGGTGAAAAATTGAAAGCATTTCCCCTAAAGTCAGGAACAAGACAAGGGTGTCCACTTTCACCGCTACTATTCAACATAGTTCTGGAAGTTTTGGCCACAGCAATCAGAGCAGAAAAAGAAATAAAAGGAATCCAAATTGGAAAAGAAGAAGTAAAACTCTCACTGTTTGCAGATGACATGATCCTCTACATGGAAAACCCTAAAGACTCCACCAGAAAATTACTAGAGCTAATCAATGACTATAGTAAAGTTGCAGGATATAAAATCAACACACAGAAATCCCTTGCATTCCTATACACGAATAATGAGAAAGTAGAAAAAGAAATTAAGGAAACAATTCCATTCACCATTGCAACGAAAAGAATAAAATACTTAGGAATATATCTACCTAAAGAAACTAAAGACCTATATATAGAAAACTATAAAACACTGATGAAAGAAATCAAAGAGGACACTAATAGATGGAGAAATATACCATGTTCATGGATTGGAAGAATCAATATAGTGAAAATGAGTATACTACCCAAAGCAATTTACAAATTCAATGCAATCCCTATCAAGCTACCAGCCACATTTTTCACAGAACTAGAACAAATCATTTCAAGATTTGTATGGAAATACAAAAAACCTCGAATAGCCAAAGCAATCTTGAGAAAGAAGAATGGAACTGGAGGAATCAACTTGCCTGACTTCAGGCTCTACTACAAAGCCACAGTCATCAAGACAGTATGGTACTGGCACAAAGACAGACATATAGATCAATGGAACAAAATAGAAAGCCCAGAGATAAATCCACACACATATGGACACCTTATCTTTGACAAAGGAGGCAAGAATATACAATGGAGTAAAGACAATCTCTTTAACAAGTGGTGCTGGGAAAACTGGTCAACCACTTGTAAAAGAATGAAACTAGATCACTTTCTAACACCGCACACAAAAATAAACTCAAAATGGATTAAAGATCTAAATGTAAGATCAGAAACTATAAAACTCCTAGAGGAGAACATAGGCAAAACACTCTCAGACATAAATCACAGCAGGATCCTCTATGATCCACCTCCCAGAATGCTGGAAATAAAAGCAAAAATAAACAAATGGGATCTAATTAAAATTAAAAGCTTCTGCACAACAAAGGAAAATATAAGCAAGGTGAAAAGACAGCCTTCTGAATGGGAGAAAATAATAGCAAATGAAGCAACTGACAAACAACTAATCTCAAAAATATACAAGCAACTTATGCAGCTCAACTCCAGAAAAATAAACGACCCAATCAAAAAATGGGCCAAAGAACTAAATAGACATTTCTCCAAAGAAGACATACGGATGGCTAACAAACACATGAAAAGATGCTCAACATCACTCATTATTAGAGAAATGCAAATCAAAACCACAATGAGGTACCACTTCACACCAGTCAGAATGGCTGCAACCCAAAAATCTGCAAGCAATAAATGCTGGAGAGGGTGTGGAGAAAAGGGAACCCTCCTACACTGTTGGTGGGAATGCAAACTAGTACAGCCACTATGGAGAACAGTGTGGAGATTCCTTAAAAAATTGCAAATAGAACTACCTTATGACCCAGCAATCCCACTTCTGGGCATACACACCGAGGAAACCAGAATTGAAAGAGACACATGTACCCCAATGTTCATCGCAGCACTGTTTATAATAGCCAGGACATGGAAACAACCTAGATGTCCATCAGCAGATGAATGGATAAGAAAGCTGTGGTACATATACACAATGGAGTATTACTCAGCCGTTAAAAAGAATTCATTTGAATCAGTTCTGATGAGATGGATGAAACTGGAGCCGATTATACAGAGTGAAGTAAGCCAGAAAGAAAAACACCAATACAGTATACTAACACATATATATGGAATTTAGGAAGATGGCAATGACGACCCTGTATGCAAGACAGGGAAAGAGACACAGATGTGTATAACGGACTTTTGGACTCAGAGGGAGAGGGAGAGGGTGGGATGATTTGGGAGAACGACATTCTAACATGTATACTATCATGTGAATTGAATCGCCAGTCTATGTCTGACGCAGGATGCAGCATGCTTGGGGCTGGTGCATGGGGAGAAAAAGAAAAATAAAAAATAAAAAAAAAAAAGTAATCTGTCACAGCTTTGCAAAAGAAACTGTTCTTTAGCTTTGAACTTCAGAAAAATCATCAGATTTTTTAATCAATAGTTTCTATCACATACTTTCCAGTTTGGGAATATTGCTTGATTCATGGCAGACCCCTTTGTTGGCCCAAAGTTGTGCTGTTTTGTTCTGATGCACGCTTTCTTCTCTCATCATTCTTTGTTACTTTAATTATTATTTGCCTGTTTTCTTTCTCTAGTTAATCCATGATCTCTCCTCATCATCATCACCAGTTTAATGACATCATCCTTTCCCTCTGTGCTCTGAGGAAACTCACATGGGACAGGAAGACTTGCCATCAATACGGTGACTCTGCATCCAGTGAAAATCTATGCCACCATCTACATCTCAGCAGTCATCTTCTTCCCCAGCCCTGCAACTTGGGCTGGCTCTCCTTCACCTTTTCTCTTCTACTCTTGAGTTCACACATCTGCCTGGATCTGTGCGGATGTGAGCTCATCCTAAGATGCTCCCTTGATAACCCCTTCTAAAGTGTGTGCACTGTCTTCCTTCCATGAGACGTGGGGCAGGTCCCTGACCCTGCGCTGGGTTTGACAGCTGGTTTTGTCTTTTGTTCTGACTCCTCCTTGATGAGGCCAGCAGCTGGTCCTGACACCTTAGTGCTAACGGCCCTCTCAGCACAGGGAGCTCGTCACCTCCGCTTGGGTGAGACTGGATTTGCTCTCTCAAATATCTCCAAACAAATTGAAGGCCAGTGCTGACGGCCAGTTCCTGACACCCGACATCTCTTTGTGCAGAAACTCTGCTGGACCGATCTGAGCTGACCTCCTGTTCTCAGGCCTGGGCTCTCTCACCAGTACTCAGGGGTTTATTCCTAGGGGATATACATCTTATTCCCTCAAAAGGAATGTAGGGAGGAAACTCTGCTAAACATATTTTCCTTCTGATCACTCTGAGGAAATGGCTTTGTATTTACTGTTCTATTCTAGGCTTTGAATAGTGAAATTTTTAAGGATAAAAATTCTGCGGAGAGCTATCTAACTGCTGTTTTTACTGTGAAACACTGATTTTTTTTTTCCCAAGCAGTCTCTTTTTTAAGAGTTATACATACATGGGAGAAAATTCATAATTTACTGCATGAGACAGAAAATTTTAAACATTCTGTGATTCATCTACTCAGAGAAAAAGCCACCATTAATATTTCTGAATCTGTGTATGTGTGTGTGTGTTATACATAGATACCTATTGTCTCTCTACACTGTTCCACTATAACAAATTCCTGCTTGGAGGTATGTACGTTGCTATAATTTTTAAAAACTATTTTAAACCATTATGCAAGCATAACTTTAAAGATAATTCTGAAATTATATACTCATTACTTCCTCCTGAAAAATATCAGCAACTAGAATTGTTTGGCTGCGTGGTTTCCCCCAAACCCTCTTATGTAGGAATTACTTTGATTCTTAAAACAATCCTGTGAGTAGGGAGGCCTACTCTTACCATAACTAAAATTGTATTATGTTAAAAAAAAAAAAAAAGTAACCCCGTGAAACTGTAACCTGCTTCCCTCCTGCTCACAGGCTCATCTCACCCCCAGCTGCGGGCACATCATCGCTCCCATGTGCGCCCTGCCCTAGTCACCTTCCTCTCCCTGGGGCTGAGAGCACCTTTGCAAACTGTCCCCTCCAAGGGGATTCAGAAAGTGGGGTATGGAGCGGAGGGGGCGGGGGTGGGAGGAAGGGACAAGCTCCTTCTGGCTCCTGACGCAGGACCATACTTCCTGCCCCCAGCTCAGGCGTCCGTAGCGCTGGGCAGCAGTGTCCGAGCAACTCTGAGTTCAGACAGGAGGCAAGCGGGAGCCCTTGACTGTGACTCCCACTCACCCTCTGTCTGTCTGCCTGCCGCAGTAACCGAAGTATGACTCAGCCAGGTCCCCTCAGTTCAGCCCATGTGGCCGTTTGCATGTCTTCTTTAAAAAACATCTGTTCAGTCCTCGGCCCATTTCTTACTCAAGTTGTTTATTTATTTTGCTATTGAGTCAGAAGTGTTATATATATATTGGATATTAAGTCCATGGGTTATATGGTCTGCAAATATTTTCTCCCATTCCATAAAGTGCCTTTTCACTTTATTGATTGTTTCCTTGAATTAATCAGGTCAGACTCAGAAGAACAAATACTACATGATCCCACTTACATGAGAATTCTAAACTAGTTTAACTCCTAGAAGCAAAGAATAGAATAGTAGTTATCAAGTGCTGGAGGAAGGGGAGATGGGGAGTGTTTGTCAAAGGTATAAAGTTTTAATTATACAAGCAGTAAGTCTTAGATCTCTGTACAGAGCCTAGGGTTTAAGGCACTGTATTAAAAGAGGAGAGTGAAAAAGCTGGCTTAAAGCTCAACATTCAGAAAACGAAGATCATGGCATCTGGTCCCATCACTTCATGGGAAATAGATGGGGAAATAGTAGAAACAGTGTTAGACTTTATTTTTTTGGGCTCCAAAATCACTGCAGATGTTGACTGAGCCATGAAATTGAAAGACACTTACTCCTTGGAAGAAAAGTTATGACCAACCTAGATAGTATATTCAAAAGCAGAGATATTACTTTGCCGACTAAGGTCCGTCTAGTCAAGGCTATGGCTTTTCCAGTGGTCATGTATGGATGTGAGAGTTGGACTGTAATGAAAGCTGAGGGCCAAAGAATTGATGCATTTGAACTGTGGTGTTGGAGAAGACTCTTGAGAGTCCCTTGGGCTGCAAGGAGATCCAACCAGTCCATTCTGAAGGAGATCAACCCTGGGATTTCTTTGGAAGGAATGATGCTAAAGCTGAAGCTTCAGTACTTTGGCCACCTCATGTGAAGAGTTGACTCATTGGAAAAGACTCTGATGCTGGGAGGGATTGGGGGCAGGAGGAGAAGGGGACAACCGAGGATGAGAGGGCTGGATAGCATCACGGACTCAATGGACGTGAACCTGAGTGAACTCCGGAAGATGGTGATGAACAGGGAGGCCTGGCGTGCTGCAATTCATGGGGTCGCAAAGAGTCGGACACGACTGAGCGACTGAACTGATTGCATATTTAAAATCTGCTAAAAGGATCGATGTTATGTTTTTTAATCACAAAATAGATTGATAGATAATAGAGGGATAGATAGACAATAGATTGCTGTAGTTGTTCAGTGGCTAAGTCATGTCCAGCTTTTTGTGACCCCCAAGACCACAGCATGCCAGGCTCCCCCGTCCTTCACTATCATCTGGAGTTTGCTCAAACTCATGTTCAATGAGTCAGTGATGCCATCCAGCCATCTCATCCTCTGTCGTCCCCTTCTCCTCCTGCCCTCGATCTTTCCCAGCATCAAGGTCTTTTCTAATGAGTCAGCTCTTCACATCAGGTGGCCAAAGTATTGGAGCTTCAGCTTCAGCATAAGTCTTTCCAGTGAATATTCACAGAATTCTCCAGGTGAAAATACTGGAGTGGGTAGCCAGTCCCTTCTCCAGGGGACCTTCCTAACCCAGGGCTTGAACCCAGGTCTCCAGCACTGCAGGGAGATTCCTTACCATCTGAGCCACCAGGGAGTGACAGTAGAGAGATAGAGGGAAGTAGACAGACGGACAGACAGATGTGTAGGACAGAAGGGAGGCAAAGGCAACGTTAGGGGCCTGACCACGATGATGGTTCCAGGGTGTATACTTATCCCAAACTCATCAAGGTGTCTATATTATGTTTACACTTTTTCGTATGTCAAACGTATCTCAATATGGTTTTTTGTCTGTTTGTTTGTTTAATGTAGAAAGTTGAGCAGAAATGTTTAAGCTGAAGAAGAGTGAAAGAGGTGCTGTGGACAAAGGCCGAGCGGAAACCAGGCCCGAAGGGGCAGCAGGTCAGTGGGGTTACGGGCTAGCCACAGAGAGGGTAGGAGGGGAGCATGGCAGGAACGGGGAGCACTGACGGGTCAGCAGCAGATTAGAAGGCGGCCTTTGACGTGGGAGGAAACACAGGCACTGGTGTCTGAACACGGGGCCAGGACAACCTCACCGCTGTAGAGACGCTTCCCCGAGCAAAGCATCTTAACCATGTCTTTACTCCTGAATCACGATCAGTGGAATCTCAACAAAAATGCTTTCCAAGGGGAGCACCCAGACTGGGGCAGGGGGCTGGAAACGTGTGCACAATGTGAAGGGGGAGGTGAGGTGCCAGCGATGGGCAAGCAGGACTGAACTTGGGTTTGGGTTTGAAGGTTTTATTATTATTTCACCCAGGAGGGTATGACAAACAGTCAGGCTCCTCAAAAGCCAAGAAGAAAGGAGGGAGGGGTGTGGCAGAGAGGAATTCAGAAGAAAGAGAGTCAGGAGGGGCTGTCTGGCCAGAAGTGGGGGGCCTCAGGTTGTAGGGAGGAGTCTTTTTAATTTGATTACAGGAGATACAGGAAGGCAGGTGGGTGTGTGATCTGAAGGAAGGATTTTGTGGGTGATGTGGGCACTTAGAGGACATGAGGCTGTGGGGTTGGGGGCAAGTGGGAGTCCAGGGACTCACCCAAGAGGCTGACACAGGGGCAGGTGGTGCAGATACTGAGAATATTCAGGATCCCAAGGGCAGAGAGATGGACTGATGGGGGGAGGCACGGGAAAAAGCTGTCCAGGCTGGGGGACTTGGCCTCAACTGACTTTTAACTTTCCTCAGAACCCAGAAAAACATCATCATATGACCTTGCTGTTGTTGCTGTTCAGTTGCCAAGTCATGTCCCACTCTTTGCAACCCCATGGACTGCAGCATGCCAGGCCTACCTGTCCCTCACTGTCTCCCGGGGTCTGACCTTACCGTGTGACTATCCTGCTGACATGCAAACAAAGCCTCTGAGTTGCCACATTCTGTGACCCCCACTCCTCAGATGAACTGAGGCCACATCCATGCCTGCCCCCTCCCTGGCTGCAGGGCTCTGCCCAGAACCCACAGATGTCCAGGCCACTGTGGGCAGTCACCGAGCAGGACAATGGACTCACCCGGGAGGAAGAGCCTCCCTGCAGAGTCCATGCATGAACACGTCTACTTGTCTAGACCGCCGCCAGCCGGCCAGTCATCTGACGATGACCCCAGATGCTGGGCTAGGCTAGTCACCTGCTTTACACTGAGTTTCACGCTTAAAATCAGGGGAGCCCTGACAAGCTGCAAATTTGCTGGGGCACAGCAGGGTGGCCAGGCTAGGTCAGGGCTCAGAAAGCTCCTCCATTGAAGGCAGGGGCCTCCAGGTGTGCCAGGACCCAGGTCCTTGGAGACGAGAAGCAGGTATGTTGTACGCAGAGCGGTTCATCAGCGGTTGTTGCCAAGATGCCCACTGATCAGGTTCCCTGTTCTGCTGGGCTCAGGACTCAGGGTCCGCTTGCATGGCCCTGCCTGAGTCCCATGGCCCGTGAGCTCTTGAGTCATCACAATGGCTAAGCTAACAGCTCACTGTCTGTCCATTGCAGACAGACAGACAGCCAGGGGTGTGAGGAGGGGCTTCTTTGCAGAGCCCTGTTCATCAGAGTCCTTAATCAACGCCTGGCTATGACAGGTCCCCACACACTCTCCCGAGGGACTGTGCTCCCGATTCACCACATAGACCTTCCTTCCCACGAGGACCACGTACACATGCCAAGAGGAAATGGGATGTAACACAGATAACATACTGCTCAAGAAGTTGTCAGTAGCTGATAATAAATGTCTTCTTCAAGTCAACACAACCTTACAAGAAAGGAACAAAAAGTCTACTACCAGCGGATGCTTCTCAGCTGACCCTCTCACCAGGAAGGCCTGGGACCCCAGAAACTGGGGCGGAGAAGACACAGTCGGCGGACGCCTGTCGACTAGTCACACTGTCCCCAGGCCCAATCGCTGCTCATGTGACACACAGCTGCACACACACACATACACACGCACACACATTCCCTGCTCATCCTTCCTCACAGCCAACCTCCCACAGGGCAGAGTTTATCCATCTGGCCTCCTAAATTCCTGAAAAGGCCTCCCTCACCACCCTCCTTCCCTCTGATTCCATCTCCACAAGTCCCCATGTCTAGCTCCACAGAAGCCACCAGCCAACGCACCACACACCCATTTTCCTGGAGATGCTGGAATACTGGGTGATTTTTTTTTTTCCTGCTCTTCCTGACACTCTACCTTTCTCTGGACTCTATGCTGAGATCTCCCACCTCAGGGGCCACAGCCCCTCTGCCTTCTTCCCGCTCCCACCCTCTCCCACCCCGACTTTCCTGTCTCCATGTCAGTTTGGGCTAAATGGTTTTTATTCACGACCCCTCTCCTGACCTTATCTCTCCAGCTGTCTGAATCCTGCTGCACATGTATTTTCATCCGACATGTGACATGAACCCACCACCTCTGAGCTTGTATAAACCCCTTACTCTGTCTCTTTCTCCTGAATCATTCCCAGGTCATCAGTACTGACCACTACATCACTCATTACTAAACGCTCAGATTTATATTTTAATCCTTTAAGCTCTTCCTCTAAATGTCCTGGTGTCAAATTCTTAATTTTTCTTCTTGTTGCCTTCTCCAAAGGCTCAACCTTTCCTCCCACCTCTTTGAAGCTGATAATTTTCACTTGTTTCCCTTGAGGCGCCCTGGCCTTACCTGGGTCACTCCTAAATTGGGAGCAGCATCCTTCCAGCAGGGCACATGGTAGCAGCCAGGGCCCCTGCCTTTACCACGGGGCTTCAGATTATTCTTCCTGACACACCCCTGGGATCCTGCCATCCTCATTCTCAGATACAGACCACGCCTTTCAGCTGCCCACTGCATAAAGGCCAACATCCTCCCCTGTCAGTCAAGGTCGAGCAGAAGCTGGCCTCAGATGCCCTCTCAGACCTATCAACAGTGCTCCTGTACACTCGCCCTTGGGATGAGGTCAACTGGAACTTCCTGCAGGAACTTGTGCAGATGCTCTGACTCCTCTCATATCAGCACCACTAGCACCCACGGGAGCATCCTGACATCAGTCACACTTTTGCTCATGTTCCAGGTCCGGTGTTAGTGGCCTCCTCCATGAAGCATGTTCCATGAAGCATGCTCCCCTCCATGAAGCATGTTTCATAAAGCATGCTCCCCTCCATGAAGCATGTTCCATGAAACATATTCCCCTCCATGAAGCATGTTCCATGAAGCATGTTCCCCTCCATAAAGCATGCTCCCCTCCATGAAGCAAGTTCCATAAAGCATGCTCCCCTCCATGAAGCATGTTCCATAAAGCATGCTCCCCTCCATGAAGCATGTTTCATGAAGCATGTTCCCCTCCATGAAGCATGTTCCATGAAGCATGTTCCCCTCCATGAAGCATGTTCCCCTTCATGAAGCATGTTCCATGAAGCATGTTCCCCTCCATGAAGCATGTTCTCCTTCATGAAGCAAGTTCCATAAAGCATGCTTCCCTCCATGAAGCATGTTCCATGAAACATATTCCCCTCCATGAAGCATGTTCCCCTTCATGAAGCATGTTCCATGAAGCATGTTCCCCTCCATGAAGCATGTTACCCTTCATGAAGCATGTTCCATGAAGCATGTTCCCCTCCATGAAGCATGTTCTCCTTCATGAAGCACGTTCCATGAAGCATGCTCCCCTCCATGAAGCATGTTCCATGAAGCATGTGCCCCTCCATGAAGCATGTTCCATTTGTGCCTATTAGAAGCACCCTCTCAGTTTGTTGTAGCAGAAAGGCAAAGGCTGTGTTATCAGCTGTACCTAGAACCGAACTGTGGCCCCATCACTCAACAAGCAGGTAATCGGTGATTCCTCTGAATCTCAGTTTTTTAAACAGTGAAAGAGGCAAATGTCACCCACCCTACCAAATTAACACAAACACTAAATGGGACCATGGATATAAAAATATTTAATGCCCCTAGTACATTTCAGATACAATACACACCCCTCTGCTGGCCCTCATCCATAGCACTCTATATTCTTTATTACTTCACTTGGGCATACACATTTTTATATTATATGTACTGCCATCCCAAAACAATTGCAGTGCCACAGAATAATTAAACCTGTTTTATTTTGAAAATTGGTGGAGAGGGGAAAACAAATACGGCAGAATGAATTTGCAGTCATGGCATACTGGGGAAATGGTTTAACATTTATTTCTATGTGAATTAATGCTTCAAAAAAAATCCTGTAAATAAATTATGACAACTATGACCTACTGGTATTTATACATCCGCTTGTATTCTTTCTTTTTTTTTTTTTCAAATAACTGAACGAATTTGATAAACTACTCAAGTGAAGCATATAACATCCCCTTAAACCAATAAATCCACTCTGGGTTCCAGAAATGGACCCGTGTCATTTACCAAAAGAAGAAAGCACAGGGAGTGAATTTGCAGTCAACACAGGTAACTGATGAGTGGAGGGCTCAGCATAAAGTAAATTATGGTAAGCGATGAGCACCTTCCCATCAGTAACGGTGACCTGAACCATACGATAGTGTCTTTAGAAAGAGCAATGACTCTTGCTTATGGAGGATGCTAAGTCACTAGGAGTGAGCTCTCTAGTCACCTTCGACTCCTGTCATCTCATAGCTGAGGTCACAACTTCACAGGTAAAGACACTGAAAGACACACACACACAAAAGCCACCACAGCCTCTCGATGTGTATGTGTTTCTACACGGATTGGCTGCCAAACAGAAACTTCGCATCACTTTTCACATTTCTGCTCACAACTTCTTCTGAGTCTTTCCCATTTAACGACACTGTCTTTGGAAAGCAGTGAATTAGAAAATGCACATAGAATAACATTACCATACTGTCTCCAGTCTGCCGTAGGGGGTAAGTGCCTCCACAAAATAAGATTGTTGAGATGATTTAGGTAGGAAGGCAGGGAGTGGAAGCCTTTCTGGTTGTACCACACCTAAAAGAGAAAGATAACTTAATGGCCCTCATGAAATTAGTTCTTAAGTCTATTCATAAGCTGTTCTCACATATAAGGAACATGTGTAAATTTGCTTCTCCAGCACCTGAACACAGGCCTCCATGTAATGGTCCTTCATGGCTGACAGTGAGCAGCCTGCTAATTTTATATTTATCTCTAGCATATAATTTATAGCTAAAAATAGTTTAATTTTCCCCAGAACAAATGTGAGTGTTGCTCTATAATTATATTCTCACAGCAAAAAAAGAGGAATCTAAGCCCATTCAATTTTTTCTTCTTTCTCCATTGGTAAGCTAATGAAATCTGACCTGCAAATTAAAAGCACAGAAATGATAAGGAAAAAAATGATGACTCTCAAATTAATAACTGAATGTGGAACATTATCCCTCAAAATAAATTGAAGTGAACATTTGCTGAGCATGGAGAATAAAGCAGCAGGCCCATCAGACAGGAGGAAGGTGAAGGAGAAAACAGGAGACAGACAATGTTATTAAAATTGAAATAAGAAGTAGCATAAAAAATACTAATTGAACCATCAGTGTCTATATCTCACAATATTGATATTTTAATGAAAAAAATTTTTAATGCACTCAATGGAATGCTGGTGAATGTCTTTAAGAGATAATGAATCAACCAGCAAATTTTGACCTTAATTCAAGTTCATTTCTCTAGATGACACTGTCTTTTGTGACAATCTTCTTTGTGGAATTATAGCTGCTCCCTTGCTGGTTTCTACTTGGAGGAAGCTGTGCAGGTGCTCACAGTTTCTGCAGTTAGGGCCAAATCTCAGGTCCCTGGGCTTCCAACCCATTCCCCTCCCCAACCCCATCACAGGGTAACCAGTTGCCTCCACCAGGGTCCTGAATTCACGGGAGGAACTAAGTATCTAGTGACAGCTCATGAAAATGCCTTTCTCTGCAGGACAGTGGCCCAACTCTTTCTTAGGAAGCCCACCTCACTGGGTGATTAAGGAGGCAGAACCTTGCCCTCTGTCACAGCAGCTGCCATTACACACCCCCATCTTCAAATAGTTTCACAGGTTCAGGGAAACCCTTAGCAGTCCCTCTTTCCAACTCCAAGGAGGAAGAAATTCTGCTCAAGACCGACTATCCACAGACCCAGGACAACCTGTTGATGCCCTCAGCTGTGCTCAAGTGGATCTGAGACCGGTAACAGAAAAATCCATAGACTCACAAATGGGTGTAATTCAGACACAGGATCCTGAAAAGTGGGGGGAAGCGTGGGTTCCCTTCACAGGGCAGCCCACCCCACCTTGCACTGAGATCACTTACCAGAGGGTATCTGCCCCCGTTCTGTACCCAACACAGGGACCCCAGTCCCTGCAGGAACCCCCAGGTCCACCTCTCACCACCCCCACCCTCAAACACACACACCTGCAGATGTGCTAACATACAGGGACTAGCTATGCTTCTGGATACAATGACGTAAAATGCAAGACTGCTAAAGTTCAAGGACATACACTAGAAAACCTCTGCTGTGGACGGGAACCACAGTCCACGGCCTGCTCCCCCCACCACCAGTCTTGGCTCCATTAACTGCTTAACTGGAGGAAAAAACATGAAACCCAAGGGCGCTCTCTGCCCTAGGCGTGGCGCCTTCAAATTAGTTTGTTTGAAATTTTGTTTTAAAAGTAGGGTGACATTTTTCTCAACTTAGAAATGACACTGTACACGGAAATTCCATAGTGGTCCAGTGGCCAAGACACTGCACATCCAGTGTGGGGCCTGGAGTCTGATCCTTGGTTGGAGAACTAGGATCCCACCTGCCTCACGGTTTGGCAAAAAAATCTTTTCGTCTTTAAAAATTAATTGATTAATTAAAATAAAACAGCAACAAGGATTTACTGTATAGCACAGGGAACTGCATTTTTAAAAAACAGTGTACAAAAACACAGAAACCAAAGTGGGGTAGCTACGGTGGGGGTGGGGTACCCCAGAGCCTAGGCGTCTCGCCCACTCCTCCCCATCAGCTTCAGCTTCTGTGTTGGGTTGAGTTCATGCTCCGTTTCTCCTCTACCCGGGGCTGTGGATCTCCAACCTGGGCTCAGCCCCTGTGCCTCCAGGCAGCCACCAGGACTGAGTCTCCACCATCATCCCAGTTGAGACCAGCAGCTGGCAAACCTCTCCACTCAGGAACACAGTCTCCAGGCCAAAGGTCAGAAGGGCTGCCTCATGATCAAGACCAAGTCACAGGTGTGGCCGTGAAACTTGGTGATGTTTGCTGAGGGAGGGGTGGTGCCCAGTGACCCTCTCAGGGGACAGAGTAGCTTCCAGGGACCTAAGGGGTATAACTCTGAGGACCCTGATGTCCCAAAATGCTCATTAACCATAGAGGGTGCAACCCATCCTAATAGGAGCCACAATGCGGCCTGAAGACCTCAGTGAGATGATGAGACGCCACGGTTCATCAATGGGGCCAGGTCAGAGGGCAGAGGGTGCTGCCATGTTGGCCCCTGAGGGCTCCAGCCCTGCTCTCTGCAGACAGGAGGCCAGCCTGAGTCTAGATACTGAAAACACGGCCACAGGGACAGTGCCAGGGGACTGGGTGGAATCTGGTCAGGGAGCCTCCCCACCGGAGGGAGACCCAGCATTCTGTGCAGAGTGCAGCCCCCAAAGCCTGCCCAGCTCCACGACGGCCAGCTGCTGACGGTCCTGACGACCCTGGCATCACTTTTGGGACAGATGACAACATCCAGAATTCCAAGGAACAATTTGAACATCATTTCGGTTCTACTACAAACTGGCTTTTGCTTGGGAGAAATTTTATAAATTCTTTTAAGTAAGCGATAGATGCTTCATGATGATCTTAAATAAGTTGTGGGACTTCTTTCCCTGCTGGTCTCTAAGTCAGGATCAACAAATCCAACAGCTGAAGGAGGAAGTTAACCTCCTTTTAGGAACACATCATGATACCTCAAAACAGACCTTTCATGTCAGGATCCCCAGGAGCAGTTCCTCAGAAAGGCAACTAAGTTACTGAAAGGAAAAAAATATCTCTGGATGGATATTCAAATGCGTAAAAGTATACATGAGAACAGAACAGAGTGAATGCCAAACACCAAGAGGGGAGTGTGTTTAGCCTTTTTAACTGAAGTGTATACATTCTAGAGGGTCTCCCTGGTGGCTAAGAGGTAAAGAATCCACCTGCCAATGCAGGAGATGCGGGTTTTATTGCTGGATTGGAAGATCTTGTGGAGGAGGAAATGACAACCCACTCTAGTATTCTTGCCCAGGAATCCCATGGACTGTAGCCCTTCAGGCTCCCTCTGTCCATGGGGTCACAAAGAGTTGGACAGAACTTAGCAACTGAACAACAACAAAATACACTCTAGAGGGTGTTTAATTAAACCAGCGGAACACTCAAGATGTGAATGAAATCATTCATAAAGGTTCCATGAGAGATATTCTAAAATATGATGAATTTCAAATATTAAGCCTATTCATATGCAAATTTCCCATTTTCTCCTCAAAAAGACTGGGAAAATTGTAAACTCTATGGTCTTATGAATGTACCCCAAAGGCCAAAGTAAAAGGCTGGTGGTTAATTACCGAGAGGTTAATGTAATAATTTGACATGACATCCACCACCAACAATGCTATAGGAATTTGAGACACCAGATGCCCTTTAGAGTCCAATGCAGACTCACGATCATTGAGCTCCCTGAAAAGAGGCTCTCTCCCCAAAGGGCTGGTACTTGCACGCCTGAGTATTGCAAAGTCCATGTCAAACAACATTAGAAGCTGCAGAAGTCACTGCTCAAACACGTCGATACAGAAGGCAAACAAGGAGGAAAAAGAGCAAGTGTCAAGGAGACACAGGATGCTGAGCCCTCGTCACGGGAGCAGAGACACAGGGGAGCCTTGGCTGCCCTGCCCCAGACCCTAGAAGCACAGACAGGACGCCCCACTGTCAGCAGGAGGCTTGGGATTCACAGATTAGAAACTTAACATGTTCTCGGAGGAAATGAGCAGATTCCTCTACAAACTGGGTTTAATTTAATAACAGTCACATCATGTGCTCAAAAAGCCAGCAAAGGTATTTTAGACTACTTTTCTATCAAGCTATGAATCTTGATCTTTTCATCTTAAGCTATAAATCTTTCCCTGTGTGTGGCCTGCAGCGTGAGAGAGATTTGAGCAAACCTCAGTTGAAATGAGGGCTGTCTGAAGAGTCTGCACAGGGACCGGAACTTTTCATCAGGGATTACATTATGAAATACGACTGTTACAACTTTTCTCTGTGATTACATTGTGAAGTATGAATGTTAGCATTTTCACCAGGGATTACACTGTTAAAAACCTGGAAAGCACCTTTATTTCACTGAATAATCCTTCAATAGGCATAAGCCTGGATCCTGAAAAGCTTTTCCATGTCACCATGAACCACGAAAGGCTCCATGACAAGGCAGAGACATTTCATCGGTGATATGACAGGTGTACAAGCAGATGCAACTCCCAGGTGGCTCAGTGGTAAAGAATCCGGCTGCCAATGCAGGAGACTCAAGAGACATGGGTTTGATCCCTGGGACAGGAAAATCCCCTGGAGTAGGTAACCTGCTCCAGCATTCTTGCTTGGGGAATCCCATGGACAGCGGAGCCTGGAGAACTACAGTCCACGGGGTCGCAGAGAGTCGGACACGACTGAGCGACTAACACACACGCACACCACTCCCACGACTTACTCTTTCCCAATTTCTCTCAAAATCGGGACCAAAACCAAACTATTTCCCCAATCACCGAGACTGCGAGCTTCGAATCTTTCCCATCTTAAGGCTGTACCAACCTCTTTCCTTAGGGAAACCTGTCCTGATTCCCTGCCCCTGAGTTCCTTGGTGGCTAAGGGGGTAAGGGTAGTACTGGTGGGTAAGGGGGTCTTTCCTGGCCACTCTCGGTAATGCCAAAGGGATTTTCCTCATTCACAGGGCCAGATCTGGAGGGCTTAAAAATCCAGTCCCTGGGAGGGGTGCTGCCTGCTTACCACTCTGTGTCCATCCAGTCACCAGGAAGAAAAGGAATTTATTGGGTTGACCCAAAAGTTGGTTCAGAACATTACAGGAAAAACCCGAATTAACTTTTTGGTCAATAAATGCACATATCAAGATCACTGTCATCCTGATGCTGCTGCTGCTGCTGTGGCTAAATCCCTTCAGTCATGTCCAACTTTTTGCAGCCCTATGGAATGCAGCCCACCAGGCTCCTCTATCCATGGGATTCTCTAAGCAAAATACTGCCATGGGTTGCCATGCCCTCCTCCAGAGGATCTTCCCAACCCAGGGATAGAACCTGCATGTCTTCCATCTCCTGCACTGACAGGCAGATTCCCTACCACTTGTGCCACCTGGAAAGCCCCACCCTGATGATAAGTGGCTTTAAAAGCAGATTACTTTCCTTATTTGCTTTAGGTCTATCCAGTGAATTCCCATCTTAACAAAAAACCGTGACCTATTTCAAATATTTCTATATAGCCTAAAGGAAACGACTCATTTTCTCTTTCAAGAGAATGCTCACATACAACTGGCTGTGTTTCAGGGTAACAAACATTGGTATTTGGTTTGATTTTGCCTTTATCCACAAAGATATTTACAAAGCAAGTTTCCCTGAATGCTTTCTAAAACAAGAAACAAAAGAAAAAAGGAAAGACTGTACCTTTGCCAGATTTTGGGGTTTTGACATATTTGAATTTGTGCCTTGAACTTGATTGGGGATTTGCACTCCAAAAGACCATCCTCCAAGCCTGGGAAAGTGAACAAGAGGTCAGAGCTTCTGCCAGGCAGCACGAGGCCCTCCTAACGGAGGGCGTCCCCCACCCACCACACCAGAGGCCGTAAAACAGTGGCTGCGGAACTTCCAGGCTCTGGGTTGCAGCCCCCCAGAGTCAGCCTGCTGCGGGATGCGGCCTGGCCCCAGGCAGGTATCCGAGGAGGGCACTGCTTATTTAGCAGGGATGGATGAGATCACCCACTCTTCACCCACGTTAGAGTATAAGCCTCTCAGCATCACCGCGGTGTTAGGATACATGCCCCCATGCAGGACTTCGCTGTGCTTGCCTGCCCTGCTGGTGTTCTCATTAACGGCCATTTCTCCTAAAAACCAGCTTTCAGTACCCTTCGGTCTGCCCTGCTCCTGAGTCAGCCCGTTTTGAATTGGTTTCTCTTCTTCCTCTCACTTCTCTCATTCTCTGTGCACACACTGCGTCCTTCAGGAAGGCATCCCTGGCTACCTCGATTGGGGTGAATCTCCTTCTCTTTGGGGTTCTCACACACCTTAATTTCCATTTCTTGTGTTGATTGCTATGCTGGGCCTTAACTGTCTTTTTTGCCAGTTCATCTCCTACACAGCTCTGTGAGTTTCTCCCGGGATGTGGAGTGAATTTTCTCTCCATATCCCTTGGGTTATATAGTATATTTAGCACTTATGAAGCTTCTAAAAATATTGGACATTAGAAATAAAAACACCTACTAAACTTTGTTTCCCAGTCTCTGGATAAAAGGAGATTAAAACAACAAATTTCCACTGTTGTGCCTGGATTTTGAGCAGAAATTTGGGGCAAAAGAATAAGGATAGATTCCCACTCAGCTCAATTTAATTCAATCATTCATTTCAGAGACTCAAACATTCACTGATTGAGTGCCTTTTGTATACCAGATACTATTCTAAGTCCTGGGCACACAAGCGCCCACCTTCAAAAACCAGAGATTCCTGGATGTGTTTAAAGGCACAACGGGAGGGCAGCAGGGGCCAGAGATGGTCTGCGAAGCATCAGAAGGAAAGAGGGCCTGGGGGTGGGATGGGAGGATGTTCTAGGCATTGCAGACACCCCACGCAATGATGCTTTTGTGTCGGGTGGGGAGGTGTCAGGATATTTGATGGAATAGTGAGCATGATTGCAATTTAAAGAAATGAGCAGCTCATCCCTATCCTCTCATCTAGATTCCCCCTCTTAGGCTCAAGGAAATGCAGCATAGAACAAAAGCTTTCCTCAAAATCTCTTAAGAGGGACTTTAGGATACCGTGGAGAGCTTCCCTCATTATGCTGTGAGCGTCTCAGGGCTTATCCTCTAAAGCAGGCTAGCTGCTTCTGGCTCCCCCAGGTGACAGACTCTCCATGAACATGACTCCCCCACTCCCCCCCGGGCCAGAGTGAAAGTCAGCAGGAGGAATCTGATTAAGTTCTGCAGCACTGCTTCAGAATTTTTATGAGTTATCAAGGTTAGCAGGAGATTTCTGAGCACTGAAGAACATCAGCATTTGAAATGATCAGATTTCCTAAGTAACTCTGAGAACAGCAAAGATACAGTAGAGGTTTCAAACCCACCTCGGTTTTTCCGTCGGCGCCAGCAAATACTCCTCCAGCGGGAGGCCAGAGAGGTTGAGAAGCCGGTGGCCCAGGCGGTTGGTCAGGTAGGGAGCCCCGGAGCTTGCATTGGGGCACTTCTGCAATCATTTCCAAAGATGGGAAGTAGAAGCTCGTTCACAACCCACATGCAGGTTTCCCGATACTACTTAAGTAAAGCAAATGTGACTCTTCCCTGCTCTCACTTTTTCAGTGACTCATCGATGGCCTTTCATATGTTCTGATTCCTCATGTCTCTCTTAAGAGTCACCTACATTTGAGAATTATACCAGAATTCCACTGCAACCTTTGCCATTAGTTACACTGGGGGATTTCCAATCCTTTTCTGTATATAAGTTGGGCAGATGGGTAAGAAGCCAAAAGGGAAAATACATTTTCACTGGGGTCATCTTGCATTTGATGAACCACCAAGAGAGTCAGAGGATGTTAAGCAAGAAAATTCAAAAGAATGTGTTTCTTCCCTAAATGCCTGAAACAGAAAACAAACTCCTTTTCCGCAGCCACTCAGAGGCTCGGAGCCTGGAAATATTTGCCCAGCAGGGACCACCTTACTCCCTCTCTCCTGAGGGCCTCTGACTCCTAACGAGTAGACTAGCATTTCCAGAAGATTCTGCCAAGGCACCTAGGCGCCACACACATACACAAACAAGGGTTCTTTAGTCAGATAAATTAAAAGCTGCCTCTTTCCCACTCCTTGTGATTTGAGCATCTTGTGGGAGCTATGGCAAAGAGATCTGTTACATGGTGCTTTCTCTGATATTTCTGAAGCTCCCTTGGCTATGGAGCTTTTGTACAGGAAATGCTTTACTCCTTGTATACATATTTCTGAGATCTCACGATTCATGTGAATTCGAGCGAATTTAACATCAACCATTCTGGTACTCGTTCATTCATTCCTCTGATACTGACACCCAATCTAATTTCAATAAATTTCAGGGAGCTTGTAATAAAAAGTACCAGTCTAACAGAATGAGTGAATCAAGGCCAAAGAATCAGAGCGTGGAGTGAAAACTTATAGGGTTCCTGAGTTAATGGAATAAACAAGATGGGGAAGAAACAAATCATTGGGTCCATAAGGAACTTGAGCAGAACAGCTGGTCACCACAAAGGAGCAGCAAATAGAGTTCCGAATCACCAAGGGCCAAGGCCAAAAGGGTAACATGCGGCATCCATCAATGGTCTCTGGTGGGCCCTCCCTACATCCATGGTGCTATCTAACTGCCTCACCTGAGTCCAGATATTTGGTTTAAGAGAAGAAAGGAAACCAGGTCCATCTAGGCATTGCAGACACCCTACGCAATGATGCTTTTGTGTCGGGTGGGGAGGTCTCAGGACATTTGATGGAATAGTGAGTAAGGAAGGCCTTTCTAAAGTCACTACACTATCAGGAGAGCTTCCCTGGTGGCTCAGACGGTAAAGAATCTGCCTGCAATGCAGGAGGCATGGGTTCAGTCCCTGGGTTGGGAAGATCCCCTGAAGAAGGGATTGGCAACCCACTGCAGTATTCTTGCCTGAAGAATTCCATGGACAGAGGCTACAGTCCATGAGGTAGCAAAGAGTCAGAACCAACTCAGCAACTAACACACACCCTGGGGACAACTGAACAGAAAACACTTATAAACATGCTCACATGGTCATTTTCTTAAAACTCAATTTAAATTAAGATTTTTGTTTATTTTTTTTCCTGTAAATTAGAATAGCCGTATCTGTTTCTTGATTTTAGCCAATAGACCTGTGCCCTTTACTCACTGCCTCTTGAGATTTTCTTTGAGATGAGTTCCAACCAGTTTTCCACATAAATTTCTCTCCATTCTCCTCAACAGACTGGACAGTGTGCCTCTCACTGTAACAGGGGTAACCTACTTCTGTGTGTCATTGTATTGCTCACTCATAGTTAGAAGAGCCTCGTGATATCTCAGTTTTTAACATCCAGCTTTCAAAACTCAAATAAAAATACAAGAAATCTGAAGTCACCCTGCTTTGAAATTCTGGGAAATTTCTCCCCTGAAGTGCAGTTCCAGCTCCGTTGTTGGACTGTCACTGATTGCGACCAATGGAAAATGAATGGGAGGGTCACCCTGGAAACCATGTCATGACACCTTTCCAAGAAGCACCCAATCAAGGAAACCTAAGAGTCATTTAGTTGGAAAGTTCATGTAGTTACCAAAAACGACGATTTTTCAGATGGGAGTGAACTTTTTTTTTTTTAATTGGAGTATAAATCCTTTACAATACTGTGTTAGTCTCTGCTGAACAAGGAAGAGAATCAGCTATATGTGTACCCCACTCTCTTGGACCTCCCCCCGACCATTCCCCTCATCCCACCCACCTAGCTCATCACAGAGCACCAAGGGAAGCAATCGACACATCAACAGATCGACAGAGAAAGATGTGTGTGGCGTGTGTGTGTATATACACACACACGTATATATACACACAGTAGTGTCAGCCATAAAAAGGGACAGAATCGGACTTCTGCAGAGATGTGGATGGACCTAGAGTCTGTCATACAGAGTGAAGTAGGTCAAAGAGAGAAAAGCAAATATCATATATTAATATATAGATATAGAATCCAGAGAAATGGTCCAGATGAACTTATCTTCTGGGCAGGAATAGAGACGCAGACGTACAGAATGGACATGCGGAAGGGGAGGCAGGGGAAGGGGAGGGTTGGGTGAGTTGGGAGAATAGGTGAACTCACTTCTGTTCCTTGAGGTTTAGGCTGATTAAAAAATCAAAAACACCGAGGAAACCTACCAGGCAGCCACAGGACTCTTGGACGCCCCAGTGAGAGGAGGGGTCAGGGTGCCAGCAGGAAGAATTCTCCCTGACAAAATGAAGGAGAAGGTGGAATGATACTCAGATCACAGAGCTGCTGTGTCTCCATGACAGCATCCCCCAGACCCGAGCACAGCTCACGAGAGCATTATCTCCCCGTGATGCAGAAGGCAGAGTGCTCACATTTGTTTTCACAGCTCGAGCTGTTAATCTGAGGACAATGCTTTATTACAATCGCATTATTTCCACTATATTAAATGATGCTCTCCATCTGTTCGTGCACTGAATGTGCCACTGAGGCTCCCGGGGGGGCTGTCGTGAACCTCAGGGCTCCTGGTGGCCAAACCAGGTACCCTCAGCACCAGCGCTGCTGCTGCTACTGCTAAGTTGCTTCAGTCATGATTGACTCTTAGTGACCCCATAGATGGCAGCCCACCAGGCCCCCCTGTCCCTGGGATTCTCCAGGCAAGAACACTGGAGTGGGTTGCCATTTCTTTCTCCAGTGCATGAAAGTGAAAAGTGAAAGTGAAGTCGCTCAATCATGTCCGACTCTTGGCGACCCCATGGGCTGCAGCCCACCAGGCTCCTCAGTCCATGGGATTCTCCAGGCAAGAGTGCTGGAGTGGGGGGCCATTGCCTTCTCTGCCGCACCAGTGCAGCAATTCCTAAACACAGGCAGTTGCTAACTTCTTTTCATTGTGTGACATCATAACTGATCATCATTTAAAGAAAAGCAACTAGTATTAAATTTCTGTTATGAAGAATGGTGGTGCCACAGAAACTGCTATGAAACCAACTTACTGGAGAGTTTCAGAACCTCTGTATTCCAAAGCTCCCTATCACTGTTCTCCTTGTTAGTCCTCTTGTTTTGATTTTTTTCAGCAATGTTTACAAATTGAAATCTGCTTTAGTACTAATAATTGTTATTTACTCACAAATTGGGAGAGAAAGGAGGAAATTAACCTTTACTGAACTACAGGCACCTGGCTAGATGTTTTCACCACAAACATCTGCAACCTCACTTCTAGGAAGAAGGACTGGGGTTCTCAGAAGCCAGGGGCTCACCCGACATCACTCTGGAAGTTAGTCTCACGTGCTCTTTGCTCCAGGCGGTGTGGCTCTAGTGTTAGAACATCAAGGTGAAAAACATCCAGGCCAATGAAAGGAAACCTGCCATTTCCGTTAACCAGGTCAGGAAAATACAATTTCCATGTAAATTTCTGCAATATCAAAAATCACTTCAAGGCTTCCCTGGTGTGACTTTCTCAGTCGACCAGCCTATGGAGACTCCTGTTTTGAGCCTTGAAAGTGATCAGGGAGACAGCATCCAAGGCAGTGATGTGCTTAATCAGACTGCTTGCTGTATCTGATAATCACTCGGGAAAAAATGACTCCGTTTACACTCCTGAAGCTTGCAGCCTTCCTTGCTTCCACTGCTGGTCTTCGATGACCGTTCGCAAGTATTTACAACATAATGCATTTCTTCAAAATGTCCTCTTTGTCTCTTCCAAATCCTCCACTGGCTTTTCTCTTAGCTTCCAGTTTAGAGAGTGAAAGTGAAGTCACTCAGTCGTGTCCGACTCTGCGATCCCATGGACTGTAGTCTACTAGGCTTCTCTGTCCATAGAATTTTCCAGGCAAGAGTACTGGAGTGGGTTGCCATTTCCTTCTCCAGGGGATCTTCCTGACCCAGGGATCGAACCCAGGTCTCCTGCATTGCAGGCAGACGCTTTACTCTCTGAGCCAGAGAGTACAGAGATGTACCTTGGAGCTGTACAGGGGCCAGCAAAAGCATTCACCAGGTTCTAGATGTGGGAGCCTCCCAGCCTCCAGGAAGTCCTGGGAAGCTGTGCTCGGAGAGGGCACAGGAGATTCGCATCCCTCCAACGTCAGGACCCCAGGGTTGTGTGTGGAGCACCAGCCAGGCTTCACAGGACACATGAGCAGTGATGTCATCCTAAGGGGGTGTCTGACATGGTCCCTCTGTCTGTTGCATCTGGCGAGGCTGGACTGAATGGGTCTGCTTGACGCAGGCCTGCCTGCCTGCAGTTTTCAACATCCAGATGTGCACTTTGCATCTCAGTGCCAGAGAGAGGTTCTCAGGACCTACTCTCAGGAGGGAAGGTTCTGACACAAACTTGCCTGAAGGAACAAAAGTCTCGGCACAGTGACACCCTGTGGTCTGAGGTGACACTTGCTCTCGTGAGAGACGTGGGCGCACAGTGATGCTAAAAGAGCAGAGGGAGGTGAGTCACGCCCACATCACTCAAGAGCGTCCTCAGCAGAGCTGGGATGTGGGCTCTCGTGGCCCCACCCAGAATCTGGGTCTCCCCCAGCTTTCCTGGGTGCTCGATACGTGCATTCTGGATGTGCTTTAGATTCCTGACCTCAGCTTCCATTGCCCCAGGTCCTCTGCAGCCTGGAAGCTGTCACAGCGATGCCAGGAGTGAGGACCAGGCCTCGTGAGCCTGGGAGTATGGAACCTTGAACATGACTGCTCCTGCTGCTGCCGTCCAACCATGGAAACCAACCTGACCCATCTTCCCACCTGGATTTGAATGTGCAATAGAACTAGAAGATTTGCTCAGTGCCTGATAGTGTTCTATACAGAACACGATCTAGAACCAGTGGGGAAAGTATTTTACTTGAGCTACAGTAGGGACACCATGGCTGGAGTGTCACCAGACATGAGCCTTGTGGCATTAACCTCAGTGATGAAATCTACCCATCTGCTTCTAAAATTTAAATTAGGCATCATCTACTACAATAGGAAAACAGATAGTTCATTTCACATTTATACCACAATAGTTCTTTCTGGGGACTTTTACTGCCTTCTGCCTTGGTTCAGATGGTAAAGAATCTGCTTGCAATTCAGGAGCCCTGGGTTCAATCCCTGAGTTGGGAAGATCCCTTGGAGAAGGGAATGGCAACACTCTCCAATATTCCATGGACAGAAGAGCCTGGTGAGCTTCAGTCCATGGGGTCATCAACAGATGGACATGACTGAATGACTATCACTTTCTTCACTTTTCTGCCTGAGAAGAAGTAAGAGCTTCTCCCTCAGCAGAAGCTCAGAGTCTGAGCAGAAAAACAGTCAATACACAGAATCTCATCTACTGTTTTAAAATGTGTCTGCTAATTCATAATCAAATGATGGCTAAAGTCTGCCCACAATGGAAAATGTAGACACTGAATTCAATACTGTTTTACATTTATAGAAGGAAAATTATTTGTTTTAAATAAAACCTTTTGTTTCAACCTGGGACTTCAGTAAATAAGACTTAATCATGAGGCATGGACAGAAATTATTACTGATGTAAGTATGCAAAGTGCCTCCTTGTATAAGGCGCCCTCCTCCAGCTTTTGGTCATGCTGACCAAGGAAGAGCATAGAAATGGTTAACAGGAAGGCGTTAAGGGACCAGGCGGCTTTCACAGAGAAAAAACAAGAAGCAGAAGCAGAGCCAGGAAGTCAGAGGAAAGGCTGAGGAGGGAACAGTGAGGGTCTGCAGGCCATGGGGCAGGGGCAGAGCTCGGGGGTAGGGGTGAGGCAGGAGGGTCTGGGGCTCCTGATTCCTGGCAACAGTTCATGAGGGTAAAACTGACGTCTGAACAGAATTTGGAACATGGTCTCCTGCCTTAGCACTGATGCTACCTTTTTTCCCCTCTCTTGAAAGGCCAGATAAATGTCTTTTTCTTTTCTGCCAACTGTTCTTTCTTCTTTGTTGCCAGGTTGGGCCCAGACTAAACCCTGCAGGGCCCCAGATTATATTTCAGTTTCTCAAAGGTAGACAGTTTTTACATCCTGCATGTTTCTTTAGACGGAAGGGAAATAAAAGCATCACCATGGAAGCTTTTATTTAGTTAAATTAATTATTTCCCTTTCAAGAGAAGACTAAAGTGAAACAACATGATTAACTTTCTATTAATTCTTCCTCACTGAGACCAGTAATAGTTCTTCAGCCTCATGTTCATTACCAACATCAATAATGCACAAGACGAGTCATCACAAATTAGGAAAACATGCACTGATATGGCATTATTGTCTGGATTTTAGTATTTATTACTGAAAAACATACACTTTAGTACTTAATACATCATTAAGGTTTTTTATCACTTCCCCATTTGTAAATTCCTAAGTCTTCCATCAATCCTGGTTCCTACAACAGCATGATCCTCAATAAGTAACAGTCAAACAAAGTGAGAGAGAAGACTGTTTATGAAGAAAGGCGTGCTTTATCAAGGTCTCATCTCTATATTATTAATATCATTTTCAAATCTTAGAAAAAAGTTTTCAAAGTAATTCACCCCCACACTGATGTTATTGACTTTTTAACTCTCTTTAGTTAAAAAAAAATTAATCTTTTCATAGGTACAAGTTTACCCTAAAAAGTAAATAATAAATATTAATAATAACTATTTCATATTTAATTGTTACTTTATTCTTTTTGCAGTTTTATTCTTTGGAGGTTTTAGTAAGTTAACTGAATGCTATTCATTATTGACTTTACTAATTGATTTTTGCAATGATATGAAGCCTGTATTCACCAGGGAAGGGAAGGGAGAATGATGGAGCTTCTCTTAGGTTCTTTTATCAACAGACAGCATCAGGCATGCTCTGACCTTGCCCTCTCACCCGGCTACTGTTCTCCCTGTAGTGAGAACAGGTGCCAGGAGATCCTGCCAGCCTGTGGGTCGCCAGCTCGAGCCTGCACGTCTGCAAAGGATGTCAGGTACTTACAGGTCTGGGTATAAGTCAGCACAGGGCGGATCTTGATCCCCAAACTTCCGCAAGAGCACCTGGGAGAGCTCCAGGCCATCGTTCTCACTGCTGCTTATCGTGAGACAAAGAACAGGGGGGAGGTCAGTACTCGGCCGGGAGTTCTCAGGACATTCTGCCTCAGAGCGAGCCCCAGGCCCACCAGGCCAGGCACATGTTCCCAGGAGTGCAGTTAGAGCTCATCGTTCACCTTGTTTATGGTGAAGTCAACCAGGATGAAGAGTCATCGTAAAAGCACAATTTTGCCACCACAGATAAACCCATTTTACATATTTGCATTCGACTGCATCATTTTTCTCATCTTTTCACTTAAGATTAAAATATTACTAACTCTAACATTTCTGCATGCTTTTTTAAAAATTAACTTTAAAGGCTGCATAACATTACATCACATTAGCATATTAAAGTATATACAACTATTCTCTCAATGCCGGAGCTCTGGTTTGCTGTGAATATTTGCTCTACTACATAGCCCAGCAACAAAACTTCTTATATTTGGTCTTCTGTGTGTTTCTCTATAGGCTTCCCTGATAGCTCAGTTGGTAAAGAATCTACCTGCAATGCAAGAGATTCAGGTTAAATTTCTGGATTGGGAAGATCCCCTGGAGAAGGGATAGGCTACCCACTCCAGTATTCTTGGGCTTCCCTTGTGGCTCAGCTGTAAAGAATCAGCCTGCAATGCAGGAGACCTAAGTTCGATCCTTGGGTTGGGAAGATCCCCTGGAGAAGGGAAAGGCCACCCACTCCAGTATTCTGGCCTAGAGAATGCCATGGACTGTATAGTCCATGGGGGGGTCTCAAAGAGTCAGACATGACTGAGTGTTTCTATACAGGCTTTCTGGGTGGCAATAGTGGTAAAGAATCTGTCTGTCAACACAGGAGTCACAGGAGATGTGGGTTCGATCCTTGGGTGGGAAAGATCTGTATTCTTGCCTGGAGAATCCCATGGACAGGAGCTTGGCAGGCTGCAGTCAAGGAGTCACAAAGAGTCAGACATGAATATGTAAACTATACTGAATATTTTCTTGATAAGAAGCCCTAGGTATGCTTTAAGCACACAGTGAATTATAATCTCTATTTTACTGGCATGAATCTCAGAAGTTAATTAACAGTTCAAGCAGCATCCATGAGAACCAAGTCTGCCAAGATGGAATCTCCTTATTGAAGACACCATCAAAGATAAGACACCCTATTCTTCTAGTCTGGGGAAGATGTGGAAAAACACTTTACAGTAAATTTTATACATCAGTTTTAAAAAACATCTTTACTTGAGAAAATGCAGAGGAAACAGTATTTTCAGTTCAGTTCAGTTCAGTTCAGTCGCTCAGTCATGTCCGATTCTTTGCGACCCCATGAATTGCAGCACGCCAGGCCTCCCTGTCCATCACCAACTCCCAGAGTTCACTCAAACTCAAGTCCATTGAGTCGGTGATGCCATCCAGCCACCTCATCCTCTGTCGTCCCCTTCTCCTCCTGCCCCCAATCCCTCCTAGCATCAGAGTCTTTTCCAATGAGTCAACTCTTCGCATGAGGTGGCCAAAGTACTGGAGTTTCAGCTTCAACATCAGTCCTTCCAAAGAACACCCAGGACTGATCTCCTTTAGGATAGACTAGATGGATCTCCTTGCAGTCCAGGGGACTCTCAACAGTCTTCTCCAACACCGCAGTTCAAAAGCATCAATTCTTTGGCACTCAGCTTTCTTCACAGTCCAACTCTCACATCCATACATGACCACAGGAAAAACCATAGCCCTGACTAACAGTAATTTGAAGTGAAGTGAAGTGAAGTGGCTCAGTCATGTCCAACTCTCTGCGACCCCATGAACTGTAGCCTACCAGGCTCTTCCCTCCATGGGATTCTCCAGGCAAAAGTACTGGAGTGGGTTGCCATTTCCTTCTCCAGGGGATCTTCCCGACCCAGGGATCGAACCCAGGTCTCCTGCATTCCAGGCAAACGCTTAACCTCTGAGCCACCAGGGAAGCCCAACAGTATTTTACACCTGTCTAAATTAGGCTGATTAGGAGCGGGGCTTCCCAGGATTAGTCACAACCATGCACATGCGTGCTGTCGCTCAGTCGTGTCTTACTCCTGCCACCCCGTGGACTGTAGCCCGCCAGGCTCCTCTGTCCATGGGATTCTCCAGGCAAGAATACTGGAGTGGGTTGCCATTTCCTCCTCCAGGGGATCTTCCCCACCCAGGGACTGAACCCGGGTCTGCAGCCTTGCAGGCAGATTCTTTACACCTGAGCCATCTGTGAACAAATTGTGATCTTGCTGATATGCTGAAATCATAGACCTAATCCTTCATCTCCACCCAGTTATCTTACTTCTCTCAACTGGATCTTCCTGGACCTCTTACCTTTGAGAAAGGACAATTTTAATGGAAAAGAAATAACAACTCATTACACCAAATAAGTCATATATTTCTGCTGAGGACAACTTTACTTTCAGACCTAAGCTGGAATGCAAATACTGCTACAGCATCCAAAATCAAAACGAATAATTATTTACAGGAAAACGCCACCTTCCTCACTACATGAAATATAACCATGAGTTTAAAATATCCAGGTGGTTTACAACTGGCCTAATCTGATTCCCTACAGCCATGGCCAGAACTCTGCAGTGATGAAAGATGCTGAAATTTATGGCAAAGCTACATCTCATAAGTAGGCAGTGTGACCTCTGTATAAATAGTCTTCAAGTTTCTGACAAATGAGAAAACACTTTTAGAAGGAAAGGGACATATTTTCCAAGGAAATGTGGCTCGTAAAATGAAAACATTATTTGTGGCATCTGTGGAAATACTCTGAATTGCTCCCTTTTGACCCATTAATCCAAGAACAAATATGAAAGTTTGAAATTTTTTTCCTGAAAAAAAATATTGATCCACGAAGTTGTTTACTAGGGATAATTATTAAAAGCAAGATTCAAAGTTATGTCTTACTTTTACCACTTTTTTGCTTAGGTCTAAAGGTCACTTAAAAAACTAGCTTTACATTATCGATTTTGCCATTAAATTCAAATGCTTGTTCTTCGTGCATGCATGCATGCTAAGTCGCCTCAGTCGTGTTCAACTCTTTGCGATCCTATGGGCTGTATCCCACCAGATTCCTCTGACCATGGGATTCTCCATGCAAGAATACTGCAGTGGGTTGCCATGCCTTTCTTTAGGGATCTTCCCTACCCAGGGATCAAGCCCGTGGCCTGTTCTTTAACTCCTTTTTTTTGTTATCTTCAAACTCATACCTGTATTTAGCGCACTGCTAGAGGCATGGGGAGCCTGTCCTTACCAGACTGCAGGAATTGGAAACAGTGCAGACTGGGACTCTACATGGGCACTGCTTCCTCTCCATGTCAGCGCGTCTCAAAACTTCACGTGCAGCAGCACGGCCCAGGGGCTTGCTTGAGCTAATGTGGATTACTACACATCATCCCAAAGGTCTTCGTGTTGTTAGCAGGAGTCCCCAGGTGTAGCTCTTGGTGATCAAACCAAATCAAGAAACGAGGGGCTTCTGGGTGGAAGTGACCTGCACACAACTCTCCCCACTCTGCTTGCTGTCCAGTGCCCCGCTGCCCCGACCCAGCCCTGGAATCTGACAGGCATCAGCTCCAGGGGATCCTGGGCTCCGCGGGCACTTCCTCAGGCAGAGCTATCTCAGGGCCAGGTGGCACAGGGATGGCATTTGAAGAACAGTTGCAAAGCACCCAGGGCAAGGAAGAGAATGGGCCAGTCCTCCAGAGGCTGGCCCTCAGAGACCTGCTGACTACAACCTCCCTGGTCTCTTGGCCCCAAAGAGGAGAGGAAAAGCCGAATCGGAGGGCAGATGCCTTCCTCCTCCTGAGCCAGGGAGCGTGGAGGGCGCAGAGGAGGAAACCGCCGCGGCTTGGGACCCTCTGCACCACCAGAGCATCTCAGAACAAACATGGCCCCAGGGCCCCAGCAGCCAGAGAAACCCAAACAGCAAAGACACTCAATGAATCTAAGGTTGATACAGCTAGAACCAGTTTACGTGGTTACGTTTCCTATCATACATATTTCACCACAACAAAAACAAAGTCACTGAATGAACAGACACCCTGAACCAAACTAAATAAATGAAGTAACAGTGACTGAGACTCACACGCCTGCACAGGGCTTTCTTTCTGAAACCAAGAAATAGGGTTTTGAGGAAATTTCTGAGCATGAAAGGGTATGATTAACTTATGCACCAGGATGCCAGACCTCACCTCTAGTAAACCAGCACATGGGGTCACCCCACTAGGGCATCCGGGATCCCGAGCAGGCAGCCAGGGTGATGGAGAGCCCTCAGCAGCGCAGCTGTGCCCACTGAAGCGGGCAGAGGCTCTCCCCTCGCCCACAGCAAACGTAAAAGACAAGAACTCAGACAAGGAACGAACGTTTCCAGCAAAATTAATGATCTCCAGCAGGATCTTAGCTTTCCCCCCATATTTAGGTACACCCCTACTCTACTGAAACAAAAAGCAACAACCTGCAAAGTTGTTCTTTTCTGTTTAGTCTGAAATTAAAGACAAGTAGAAGAGAAATATGTAATCTCTGATGGGTCCCCATCTGTAAATATGAGAAAATGAGCATCAAATATGTAGGCTCCTCTGTTTCATAATTCATGCAACATGAGAAATATCTTTGCTCTCACTTGAAAGACGTACTCTTAGAAATGGAAGAAAATATTAAAAGATCTCTAACTCTCAGACTCAAAATAATTTTGGAGTGCATTACTTTTATGAAAGATTAATACTGTGAGAGCTGGAAGAAATGCTCACAAACAACAAAAATACATAATTACCGAATTAATAACACAGCAGAGAACCTGAATTGGTACTGGCAGCCAACTGGAAGCATTTCAGTGCCATGAGCCCCATGAAGAGAAATGCCCACCTGCTTGAGAAGAAAAGGTTAAGATGGGGCAGAGGAGAGGGAAAAACACTGAGAGTGGAGATTAATTGTATGTGATGCTTGATCTATTCAACATGCAAAGTACAATGCAGAACAACCACAAAGCGACTGAGAATGTTCAGTCTTAAGAGAAACCTAACAGCTGCCTAACAGAAACAGTAGCAAGTCACGGAGTCAAAAGTGATAGAGAGCCCTTGGGAGAAATAAGCTTCCTCTCTCCCACGAACGTGGGGACTTTAGCCTGTTCTATTCACGGGATTGGGGACAGGAGGAGAAGGGGACGACCGAGGATGAGATGGCTGCATGGCATCACTGACTCGATGCACACGAGTCTGAGTGAACTCCGGGAGTTGGTGATGGACAGGGAGGCCTGGCGTGCTGCGATTCATGGGGTCGCAAAGAGTCAGACACGACTGAGCGACTGAACTGAGCTGAACTGAACTGATTCACATGTGTGTGACCACCAAGAATGGTATCTTCCATACAGTAGGTGCATAATAGGGCTCCTGCCTGCAGTGCAGGAGACATAAGTTCGATCTCTAGGTTTGGAAGATTCCCCTGGAGGAAGGCATACCCACTCCAGTGTTCTTGCCTGCAGAATTCCATGAACAGAGGAGGCAGTTGGGTTACAGTCCAGGGGGTCACAGAGAGGTGGACGCAACTGAAGCGACTGAGCATGCACACACAGATGCATAATAAATACTTGCCAAGTAAAGGAAACAGAAGTGTTATGGGACTGCAAGTTAGTGCACATTTGTAAGGATGGTGGTGGCTGGTGGTGGTGGTGGTGATGGTGGCTGAGTGGCTAAGCTATGTCCCATTCTGCAACCCCATGGACTGCAGCCCACCAGGCTCCTCTAGCCATGGAATTCTCCAGGCAAGAATACTGGAGTGGGTTGCCATATCCTGCTCCAGAGGATCTTCCCAGTCCAGGGATTGAACCCATGTTTCCTGCACCAGCAGGTGGATTCTTTACCATTGAGCCACCAGGGATAATTTGGTAATATCTTCCCTGAAATTATTGATGCTATCCTGGAAAAACTTGTGACAGAAATGTATGGTAAAGGAAAAAATGTACAGTTGCACAAATCCAAAGTATTCCTACACCACTGTCCATAGTAGGAAAGCTTACCTAAATAAATAAATCTATACATGTCCCCAGAGACTATTGACACAAACTAAGGCCCCTCCAGGCAACATTCTATAGCAAGTCCAAGGAACTGGCACCACTGTACAAAAATAGATCCACGGTGGAAAAGCAGAAGATGGATAGTGTTACAGTGTGAGCTCATCATTATAAAAATAAAAATGCATGCACGTGTGCTAAGGAACTTCAATCTTGTCCGACTCTCTGCAACACTAAGGACTGCAGACTGCCAGGCTCCTCTGTCCATGGGATTCTGCAATCAAGAAGGGGAGAGTGGGTTGCCATTTTCTCCTCCAGGGGATCTTCCAGACCCAGGGATCAAACCAATGTCTCCTGTGTCTCCTGCAATGGAGGCAAGTTCTTTACCACTAGCACCACCTGGGAAGCGCAAAAGTAAAAATGCCTGGATTGAAAAATATTTTATGTAACAAGGGGTAGATGACACAACAACAGGTTTGCAGTAGGTAGGGCTAGTAGGAACACATATGATTTACTTTTAAATTTAGGCTACTCTGTATCTTATAGTACTTGCTTCAAAAAACATATTTGTAACTGAAAAGCTCAACATAGTTACAGGGTTATAGAGCTTATAACTTAGACGGTTAAAAAGTTATAGCTTATAATGGATATAACAGTTCAGTCACTCAGTTGTGTCCGACTCTTTGCTACCCTATGGACTGAAGCATGCCAGGTTTCCCTGTCCATCACCAACTCCCAGAGCTTGCTCAAACTCATGGTTCATTGAGTCGGTGATGCCATCCAACCATCTCATCCTCTGTCGCCCCCTTTTCCTCCTGCCCTCAATCTTTCCCAGCATCAGGGTCTTTTCCAAGGAGTAAGTTCTTTGTATCAGGTGGCCAAAGTATTGGAGCTTCAGCATCAGTCCATCCAGTGAATATTTAGGACTGATTTCCTTTAGGATTGACTGGTTTGTTCTCCTTGCAGTCCAAGGGACTCTCAAGAGTCTTCTCCAACACAATAGTTCAAAAGCATCAATTCTTCAGCACTCAGCTTTCTTTATAGTCTAACTCTCACATCCATACATGACTACTAGAAAAACCATAGCTTTGACTAGATGGACCTTTGTTGGCAAAGTTGTTTCTGCTTTTTAATATGCTGTCTAGGTTGGTCATAGCTTTTATTCCAAGGAGCAAGCATCTTTTAATTTCATTGCTGCAGTCACTATCTGCAAGTGATTTTGGAGCCCCAAAAAATAGTCTGTCACTGTTTCCATTGTTTCCCCATCTATCTGCCATGGAGTGATGGGACCGGATGCCATGATCTTAGTTTTTTAAATGTTGAGCTTTAAGCCAGCTTTTTCACTCTCCTCTTTCACTTTCATTAAGAGGCTCTTTAGTTGTTCTTCACTTTCTGCCATTAGGGTGGTTTCATCTGTGTATCTGAGGTTATATATTTCACCCGGCAGTCTTGATTCCAGCTTGTGCTTCATCCAGCCTGGCATTTCACATGATGTGCTCTGCATATAAGTTAAATAAGCAGGGTGACAATATACAGCCTTGACATACTCTTTTCCCAATTTGGAACCAGTTTGTTGTTCCATGTCCGGTTCTAACTGATGCTTCTTGACCTGCATACAGATTTCTCAAGAGGCAGGTCAGGTGGTCTGGTATTCCCATCTCTCTCAGAATTTTCCACAGTTTGTTGTGACCCACACAGAAAAGGCTTTGATGTAGTCAATAAAGCAGAAATAGATGTTTGTCTGGAACTCTCTTGCTTTTTCTATGATCAAACGGATGTTGGCAATTTGATCTCTGGTTCCTCCGCCTTTTCTAAACACAGCTTGAGAGGGAGAGGGTGGGATGATTTGGGAGAATGGCATTGAAACATGTATACTATCATGTAAGAAACAAATCGCCAGTCTAGGTTCAATACAGGATACAGGATGCTTGGGGCTGGTGCACTGGGATGACCCAGAGAGATGCTATGGGGAGGGAGGTGAGGGGGGTTCAGGATTGGGAACTCATGTACACCCGTGGCAGATTCATGTCAGTGTATGGCAAAACCAATACAGTATTGTAAAGTAAAATAAAAAAATAAAGATAAATAATAATAAACACAGCTAGAACATCTGGAAGTTCATGATTCATGTACTGTTGAAGCCTGGCTTGGAGAGTTTTGACCATTACTTTACTAGCATGTGAGATGAGTGCAATTGTGCAATAGTTTGAACATTTTTTGGCAGTGCCTTTCTTTGGGATTAGAATGAAAACTGACCTTTTCCAGTCCTGTGGCCACTGCTGAGTTGGCCAAATTTGCTGGCATATTGAGTACAGCACTTTCACAGCATTATCTTTTAGGATTTGAAATTGCTCAACTGAAATTCCATCACCTCCACTAGCTTTGTTGGTAGTGATGCTTCCTAAGGCCCACTTGACTTCACATTCCACGATGTCTAGCTCTGGGTGAGCGATCACACCATAGTGGTTATTTGGGACGTGAAGCTCTTTTTTGTACAGTTCTTCTGTGTATTCCTGCCATTTCTTCTTAATATCTTCTGCGTCTGTTAGGTCCATACCATTTCTGTCCTTTATTGTGCCCATATTTGCATGAAATGTTCCCTCAGTATCTCTAATTTTCTTGAAGAGCTCTCTAGTTTTTCCCATTTGATTGTTTTCCTCTATTTCTTTGCACTGATCACTGAGGAAGGCTCAGTAGGGTATAAGCTCCTCCTATACCCCCGAGGAGTGTGACAGAAATCTGAACATTTGGCCAGAGAAGGCGTTATTGGACATTCGTCTTACACCTTTAAAGCACAGCGTAAACGAGAGATGAGAGAAGGCAAATAAAGTACACGGCCAGAGAGGAGGACCCCACTCGCAAAGGACCAGTCAGAACAGCCACAGAGTTCTTCACACAGGCAGGCAGCGGAGAGGGCTTTCTGCTGGTTACACCCAGACTCCATGGGGGAGGTAAATACCAGTAACCATGGGAGACAGAAACAAACTGAATAGTTCACTCTCAGCTTTGCCTTTGGGGCCTGTATCTGTTTAAATCTCATTCCAAAACTGACGCAAAGGTCAGCAGGCATGCAGAGCTGAGCTCATGGAGCTCAGTATTTTCATCAAGGGATGCATCTGACAAAATCAAAGTAACCCGACCTCCTGGCTGCCCGCGCGGTGCACAGCCCAATGAAGATGTAGGCTCAGCGGGGGCCCAGCGCCCCGAGCCCTGGTCTCCACTCCGACGGGATGGGCTTTGCCTCCCGAGCCCTGGTCTCCACTCCGACGGGACAGGCTTTGCCTCCCAGAAGGAGGACGGGCCAGTCTCAGTGCTCAGTGTAAAGACACCATGGCAGATGCCCAGCAACAATGCTCTGAACGCAATCTGGCAGAGCCAGCCCGCCCAGGACAAGGGTTTCAGGGGTCAGGGACACCTCTCGGGTCCCTAGTTCCACCGTTCTATGAGTGAAACAGCACCCCTCGAAGCTCTGAGAAATTCCTATGTAAACATATCTGGTGGCAACACTTGAACTGGCCTGAACATGCTGGCAGAAATAGGGCTTAATCTGACTTGGAGCTGTGCCTGGACCCATCCTGTTTAGAGAGAAAAATCCAGACATTTCTCCGTAGAGGGGCGTGCGCAGTTGAGGGCCGGTGTCTGGAAGCAGCCTTGAAGTATGAAATATGCAATCCATATACTCTACTAAGGGCTGGCCGGGTGGCGCTGGTAGTAAAGAACCCTCCTGCAGGAGATGTAAGAGATGAGAGTTTGATCCCTGGGTCGGGAAGATCCTCTGGAGAAGCAAATGGCAACCCACTCCAGTATTCTTGCCTGGAGAATTCCATGGACAGAGGAACCTGGTGGGCTACAGTCCACGGGACCGCAAAGAGTCAGACACGACTGAGTGACTTAGCACGCACATACTCTTCTAAAGTCATAACCATCCTGGACCAGAAACAGCCCTCCCAGTCCTGTGGGCCTGGGGGGGCTGTGTTCCCGACTCTCTGCACATCAGAAGTCATGGCCCTTTCCACTGAGGGGACTCGGCTACCCGGGGGGTGTGGGAGTGGGCAGGACCCCCAGGGACAGAGAGGTTGGACCAGGTCTGCCTCGTGTGCCCTTAGCATCTATCACAGGACAGACTCCAAAAAGGCAAAACTATTCAGCACTCATCCTCAAGTACACAGACCTCCAAAATGATAATAATTTGTGTATATTTGAAATTCTTCCAGAATCAGAGCTACCGCTACTCATAACCTGTCCGGAGGTAATTTGGAAGCACAAGGGGGAAAAACAAGGGAAGGTTCTTACCTGAAGAAGTAGGTTTCTGCCTTGTCGTAATGACCCAGTGTCAGTTTGAGGGGAGGGTAGTTGATGGCCAAAGGCTGGACCATGAACAAGGCCATTGCCAAGGCCACGAAGAGCACGGGCAGCAGCAGGTCAGAGACGGTGCCCTTCCAGGCCCGGCCAGCGTGGAGAAGCCGCTTCCGCAGGAGGGCAGCTGTCTGCGCCAGGAGAAGGGGGCCGCCCCGCATCAGGGGGGTGCCAGCAGGTGTGCAGTCTGCAAGGAGAGGAAGATGGGGCAGGTCTCAGTCCTGGGATTCCTGCGGCGTCCCTGACAGCCCCCACCCCGCTCTCATCCTGCAGGCCCCTGCACCAACAGTCTCGAGTGTACCCTAAGTCAGGACACCCTGGGAAGTTTCACACACAGGGCATCTCACAACATCAAACACAAGGACAGACATCGTGGTAGCCTCCCTTGGCTCCTGCAGCTGAAGGGGGATGGGCAGATGGGAAAGGACAGGGAGAAAGGTTTCTTGTTTATTCCCACAGATTAAAACAAAGCCTGTGATATGACCTTCAATTCTAAGCCACCAACGGAGGGTTGGGGGTGGCAGAGATGGCGCCGCCCAAATGAGACCTCATCTCCAGGCTCCTTGCCTTTGTCCTCACGAGTCCCCACCTCTGCCACTGTTACATCTCATTTTGGATCCAGGCAGCACACACCTGCCTCCCCCAAGGTCCCCATGAAGCCCACACCTGCATCCCCTGCCCATCCCAGACATCCCAGGTGAGGAGGAGCCTGGGGCAACCTCTGGGGCAGCAGGGGGTCCCAGCCTCTAATTCGGCCCCACATAGACTGTCAGTCTCAGCAGTCCGGGCCTCCCTTCCTGACATGGCAGATCTGAAAATGGCCCTCCATGAACCAAGGGGCAAAATGCAGACCCAGGAAGTACAGTGTGAGCTGGCGCCCTGGCTCGGTCCTTCCGCCAGGCTCCCTCCTAGGCTGGGCATCTGGGTCCACACCCCACAGTGAACCTGCCTCCATTCCCACAAGTGATGCCAGTGGCTGCGTCCTGCAATGAGGACACCAGGCAGAGCAAACTGAGGCACCCAAGGACCACTGTCTCCAGCTATGTCTAGAGGGCGACGTGGCTCAAACCACCGGCCAGGCCCATGGGCCCCCAGTGAGTCCTCCTAAGGCCCAGTACTAGAAATGTGGATTTCTGAAAGAACAGATATGGGAGCTCCCTGGTGGCCTAGTGGTTAGGATTCTGGGCTTGCACCGCTGGCAGCCTTAGTTCAATCCCTGGTCGGGAAGCTGAGGTCCACAAGCCATGCAGAATGGCCAAAAACACAAAATAAAAGAACATATATGGTAAATTGATCATGCTGCTAAGTCGCTTTAGTCGTGTCTGACTCTGTGCGACCCCACAGACGGCAGCCCACCAGGCTCTTCTGTCCCTGGGATTCTCCAGGCAAGAACACTGGAGTGGGTTGCCATTTCCTTCTCCAATGCATGAAAGTGAAAAGTGAAAGTGAAGTCGCTCAGTCGTGTCCGACTCCTAGGGACCCCATGGACTGCAGCCCACCAGGCTCCTCTATCCATGGGATTTTCCAGGCAAGAGTACTGGAGTGGGGTGCCACTGCCTTCTTGAAACTGATCATACTGCTTATTAATACAAACATCAAATTGCTATATAGTTAATAAAAGAGCAATGAATAAGCTTAAAGTCCCAGAGAAAATATTTCTACAGAAACTACCATTTGAAAGATAAATGATTGCTAATGGCACTGAGAACAGAAGTGCAAAGGCACGCGGGTGGACGTGTGGAACACACTTTGGGAAAATCCCGCATCTGCAGGTCCTCAGTGAGCACCAGGGCGTGGCAGGCTCCGGTGATCTGATTTCTGGCCTCAAAAAAAGCCATAAAGTAGGGACTGAGATACAAGTATGAGCAATCCAACACAACGTAAACACAACAAAACAATGCACGCGGAGCCCAGGTGGGGCTGAAAGGGTTGGTGCCAAAGACACAGTCTTGGGAGGTTTAAGGGGAAAGTGCAGAAGCAGAATCTTTAAGACTCCAGAGATGTCTGAAAGAAAATGTGGATGTTTAAAGATGAACATGACACACTAACCCTCATGGTATATTCTGTGTGAGATGCAGAGTATATGTGGCCAGTGGCAGAGGTGGAGCTTAAAGATTAATACGCAAAGCAGAAATAGAGGCACGTGGACGTCCCCAGTGGCCCAGTGGTTACAGAATCCACCCACCAATGCAGGGGACACAGGTGTGACTCCTATTCAGGGAAGACTCCACGTGCAACAGGGCAGCTAGGTCTGTGCACCACAACTCCTGAAGCGGGGCTGGAGAGCCCACACACTGCAGCCACTGAGGCCCATGTGCCTAGAGCCTGCGCTCTGCAACAAGAGACGCCGCTGCAGTGAGAAGTCCACGCGCTGCCACCGGGGGAAGCCCATGCACGGCAGTGAAGACCCAGCGCGGGCAAAAATTAATTAATTCAAAACCTGAGTATTGTTCTAAAAAGAAGAGAAATAGAGACAGACGTAAAGAACAAATATATGGAGACCAAGTGGGGCCCAGGGAGCGGGATGACTTGGGAGACTGGGATTGATATATATATACACCACTATGTATACAGTAGGTAACTAATGAGGACCTGCTGTACAGCACAAGGAACTCCACTCAGTGCTCTGCGGTGACCTCAATGGGAAGGAAATCCAAAAACAGGGCTATATGTATACACATGGCTGATTCACGTTGCTGTACGGCACAAATTGACACAGTAATGTAAAACAAATATACTCCAAGGAGATAAATAAATCTTAAATATAAAATAAAGATGGACACTGACTCATGGAGCTCTTTACCAGCCACTTGAAGGATTACAGATCTTTACTGGACTGAAGGTCCCATGACAGGATACACATTATGATATAAAGTAATATTTTACTATAAAACAAGGAGCACTCTCTAACAAGGGTGGGCACTGTGTGGTGAAAACGGCGGTTAATACTTTCAACTATATATCAGATTCTCTAGGGGAACTTTTTGAAGACTGCTGATTCCCAGGTCCACCTCCAACAGAATCAGATCTTCAGACTCACAGATTAAAAAGACTCAAATTTAAACAGAGAAAAACTTCCCAGAGGCTCCTGATATTCAGCTGGGTTTATGAATGGCTGATATAATGCACAACCAATGAGGATTCACATGTAACTCATGAAGCAGTTATTAAATGAGCAGATGGAAAGATTCTAGTGCTAGAAAAAGGTGTATTATTAAGCTAAATATGATCCTTTCTCACATAAATACAGATGTGAACATAAAATACCCCCTTCCCAATCATTTTAGGAGATTCTGGTGTGGAATAATACTGATGCTGGGCATTATATGTGCAGATCTATTAGGATAATTATGTGAATTATCTAGCTCAAGCTGAAATAACTGAGATGTTGCCAGTTGCCAAACCCCTAGATTTCCAAAACGATTGCTGAGATAATTGCTGCATGTTCACAGCCTTGGGCTCAGGAGCTCTTTCTCTGCCAGAACAGAATGCCTCATTCTTTCAATTCAAACCGGAAGTCACTGGTGGACCCTGGCTCTTGGTCTCTGCCACACCTCTGGACACTGTCCACTGGAAGTCACACCCCTTGGGCCAGCCTCTAAGCAGCATCCTTTGAGTGTATGTTTGGCCACCACAGCTGCTTCCATTCTGTGCATCTTCTCACATACACGTACCTTCTCACACACATGCACCGCAGGCCGTGACTGCAAACACCTGTTCACGTCACAAACAGTCTGTCTATGCAGCAGATGCTACAAAATGGAAAGAGGATGTGACTACCTGGGTGTTGGATTTCCCTGGTGATGGAGGAGCAGGACCCAAGTCAAAGAATGGCCCTGTGCCCTTTGGCCATCACTGTGGGGTGGGTACAGCCTCATCTTTTAATCCATGTAAATTAGGATTTGCATCCAATCTCAGCCAACAAGCTGTGTAACTTCTGGAAACCTACCTAACCTCTCTGAATGCCATTTCCCTCAGTTGTAAAATACAGACTTGTAGTATTTTCCCTTAAGATAGTAAGGATTATTATTACCACACTTATTAAACTACCAATAGTAGTAAATGCTCATCAGACAGACCCAATAAGTCTGCGGGGAAAGGTGTTTCTTATAATAAGAAAAATGAATTTCCCCCAGCTTCCCATAATCATTAATTGTACATAAATGGAAAAAATAAAGGGCTAAGATACGAGGCTAAGATAGCTGATGTCATGAATCAACACCAATCAAATTATCATGGCTAAACTCATAAAAGTATTCATATGAATAATTTAACAGACAAAGCTGAAATACTGGGCCAAACTGCTATGAATTGTCTCATTTGACTTATGAGTCCAATTATATTCAAGGACTCCCATTACACCCATAAGTATTCACCCTCATTTACCCTGACCATCATATTGCTTAGGTAGGATGTACAAAGGTTTTTTTTTTTTCTTTTTTGGGGGGGGGTCAGATGGCTTTGATTGTTGAAACATTAATGCCTACTAAGAAATAACTTAAAAGGTCAAGGACTCTGCATATACCCCAGAGTGTGATCTCCATATCACCAAGTGGCATCCAAATATTCTCAAAGAATTTAAAATAAAACATTATAAACGTAATGCCTTTAAATCAATTTCCTAAAAATGAGTACTCCAAAAGAAAATCAGGCTAACAGCATATCTGAATATGCAGGTCATTAAAAATACCACAAAATAGCAAAAATATGCTTACTGGGAAATCAGCTATTTTCATGGAAGAAAATTTGTCTGGAAAATAAAAAGAAAATTTATCTGGAAAATAAATGTTCAGATGATCAACATGGTAAGGATTAAAAACAATGTGAATCCCTACTGTCACTGAGTGTTTTAGGAAATGGGCCTTAGCAGCAGCAGTGCTGGGAGAACAGACCTGACTAGCCTTTCTGGGGAAAACAAATATGAGCTCCCTCTGATCAGCTTAATTCCAATCCAAGAGTGGAATTAGTGAAAAAAGCAAGAGAAATTCATCAAACAGAGCAAACAAGGTGGTTTGTTACATCCTATAGAAGACAGTAGCAAGAAGCTGGAAACAAATGTCGACACACAGGGATGAACTGGACAACTTATAATACAACCATGCAGTGGAGAAAAATGCATTACAACATAACACCTGGGGAATAAGTTACTACTGTTTTGTGTATACACCTTAGTGAAAAGTTGTCTTTTATGAATTGCTACACTCTATACATGATTTGAATTTGACCAAGTGATTTTTTTTTAGATTCGAAAAGCTGAAGTGTTATGTATATTTTCAGTCTACTTACTAAAGATTTATAATGCTTTGTGCAGCAAGATCAAGCTACTTCAATTTCTTCTTCATAATTTCTGGGTTTTAAACAGTGAATATTTATGCATCCTGTAAGCTTACAATCCACGGGGTCTCAAGAGTTGGACATGACTTAGAGATGAAACCACTACGAATCAATAATTATCTTGTAAAGACTGTATATTTATCTGGGAAATGAGGTATGATTTTATGAAACAGAAACAGTATCTTTCTTTATTCACTGAGTTAGAGATTTTTACCATTGAAGTGAATCTTAAATGTAGCAATTCAAACCTTTCACTTATTTATAAACAGACCCAGTTCAAGAGAAATTGTGAACAAAAGTTAAATTTGGGAGAACAAAGCATGGACTTTATGATGTATAAGTGCTTTGCTAGACCCTTAGGTTGTCTCTTTGACTAGAGTGCTCAAAGCTTTTAGTCCTGTAATAGAGTCAAATGTAACAAAACATGACAATTAACCAAGACCAACACAGCGTACTCTGTTCAACAGTGGGTCAGACTTCCCTGAAGAGCTGTCACTGCCAGAAGTTCAAGGAGTGAAAAATGTTCTCTGATGGGTATGGAGGGGTGCCGGATGTAGGAGAGGACCTCCAGGGAGGAGAAACGAATTCTGAGACAGAAACATGGTAAGCTGGGTATTACGGATGTGGCCAGCCCTCCCTATCTGCCTCAGATCAAAAATATTCAAGAAAAAATGTTCCAGAACATTCCAAAAAGCAAAACTCAGATTTGTCACACACTGATAACTATATCACTGCAGATGGTGATTGCAGCCATGAAATTAAAAGACGCTTACTCCTTGGAAGGAAAGTTATGACCAACCTAGACAGCATATTCAAAAGCAGAGACATTACTTTGCCAACAAAGGTCCGTCTAGTCAAGGCTACAGTTTTTCCAGTGGTCATGTATGGATGTGAGAGTTGGACTGTGAAGAAAGCTGAGCACCAAAGAATTGATGCCTTTGAACTGTGGTGTTGGAGGAGACTCTGAGTGCCCCTTGGACTGCAAGGAGATCCAACCAGTCCATTCTGAAGGAGATCAGTCCTGGGTGTTCTTTGGAAGGAATGATGCTAAAGCTGAAACTCCAGTACTTTGGCCACCTCATGCAAAGGGATGACTCATTGGAAAAGACCCTGACACTGGGAGGGATTGGGGGCAGGAGGAGAAAGGGATGACGGAGGATGAGATGGCTGGATGGCATCACTGACTCGATGGATGTGAGTCTGAGTGAACTCTGGGAGTTGGTGATAGACAGGGAGGCCTGGCGTGCTGCAATTCATGGGGTCGCAAAGAGTCGGACACGACTGAGAGACTGAACTGAACTGAACTGAACCGATAACTAGACAGGATTTACATTTGTATCGGGTATTAGAAGTAACCTGTAAGCATGCGTGCTCAGTCACTCAGTCGTGTCCAACTCTCTGCGACCCCACTGACTGTAGCCCACCAGGCTTCTCTGTCCGTGGGATTTCCCAGGTGAGAATACTGGAGTGGGTCACCATTCCCATCTCCAGAGGACCTTCCTGACCCAGGGATCAAACCTGCATCTCCTGCATTGGCAGGCGGATTCTTTATTGCTAGACCACCTGGGAAGCCCTGGAAGTAATCTAGAGGTGATTTTAAAATATACGAGGGTGCGCATAGATTATATGCAAGTACCATTTTACAGAAGGAGCTTGAGCCTCTGGGGATTCTGCTGTCCAGGGAGTCTGGGAACCATGCCCACCCCTTGGACACGGAGGGACAACTATGTTTTCTACTGCACCCTGGTCATGACCTGGAATTTCAAAATTATTAGCAGACAGTACAAAGCTTACACCATTTCATCTGTTCTCACCAGTCCAAAACCTAGAATCAGCGAGCTGTATGGAAAACTAACAGTGCTGGATGGTTCCTGGGGGTGGGGGTGGGGGTGGGATATGCTTTCAGTTAACCCGGTGGATAACTGTGGATGGGCATTAACATTGAAAACATGTCACAGGGACACAGCATCGGGCCCCAGAAACCCCGGCCTCACGTGGACACACTGACCTTTGGGCAGGGGTTGTCCCACCAGTGACCCTGTTCAGAACACAAAAGATGCAGGTGGGGTGGTTCCCAATCTCTGTTCTGGTAAAGACTATAACTGTATGACATTTATGCAAATTCTGACTGAATTATGAACAAGAATTCATACCATTAAAAGAAGAAAACAAACAAAATAAAATATCCTCCAATTAAGAAAGGAAGGAAAGTGGGCAACAGGGGTGGGAAAGAGAGAAAAAGAGGAAAAGAGGAAATTGAAAAGAGAATGAGGAAAAATCTAAAAGGAAGTTTTGTGACATATTATAGCTTATTAATATGACATAAAGCCCAAAATGCATTTACTTCTTAAATGTTAAACATGATAATATAAAAATATATAAAACATAAAACCATGCAAGTTACTGTAACTTTTGTTAACTATTCTTTTATAAAGCAAATGCAATATTATGTTGAATTCTTTAAAAAGCTAACAGAGTCTATTTTATCTAAATTGTTTTGAAAATAATTTCACAACTCTATTTTACCCAACTTTTATAGCATTTTACCTGTTCGTTTCTTATAATAACCATACTATTTTCTTAGACATGATTTTTCTTTAAAAAAAGAAAAAAGTAGGTGATAGAATAATTTTCTACATGACAAGCCACTGAACGCTCCAGTTTCTGTACAGGTATATATCCTTGATTTGGTTCTTTAAAAAGCACTATGACTGGTGAAAAGATGTTCAACGTCGTTAAATGTTCAGTTCAGTTGCTCAGTTGCGTCCAACTATTTGCGACCCCATGAATCGCAACACGCCAGGCCTCCCTGTCTATCACCATCTCCCGCAGTTCACTCAAACTCATGTCTATCGAGTCAGTGCTGCCATCCAGCCATCTCATCCTCTGTCATCCCCTTTTCCTCCTGCCCCCAATCCCTCCCAGCATCAGGATCTTTTCCAATGAGTCAGCTCTTCGCATGAGGTGGCCAAAGTACTGGAGTTTCAGCTTTAGCATCATTCCTTCCAAAGAATACCCAGGACTGATCTCCTTTAGAATGGACTCATTGGATCTCCTTGCAGTCCAAGGGACTCTCAAGAGTCTTCTCCAACACCAGAGTTCAAGAGCATCAATTCTTCGGCGCTCAGCTTTCTTCACAGTCCAACTCTCACATCCATACATGACCACAGGAAAAACCATAGCCTTGACTAGACGGACCTTGTTGGCAAAATAATGTCTCTGCTTTTGAATATGCTATCTAGGTTGGTTATAACTTTCCTTCCAAGGAGTAAGCGTCTTTTAATTTCATGGCTGCAATGTTAGAGAAACACAAATCAAAACTACAGTCACACCTGTTAGAATGGCCATCATCAAGAAGTCTACAAACAATAAATGCCAGAGAGCACGTGGAGAAAAGGGAACCCTGCTACAACTGCTTGTGGGAATGTAACTTGGTTCCCACACTATGGAGAACAGTACGGAGGTTCCTTTAAAAACTAAAAATAGAGCTACCATATGACCAGCAGTCCCACTCCTAGACACATATGCAGAGAAACACGTGGTTTGAAAGGCTTCATGCACACCAATAGTCACTACACTATTTACAATAGCCAGGACGTGAAAGCAAACTAAATGTCCATCAACAGAGGAATAAAGGTGTGGTACATATATACAATGGGATATTACTCAACCACAAAAAAGGATGAAACAATGCCAACTCCAGCAACACAGAGGGACCTAGAGATTGTCATACGAAGTGAAGTAAGTCAAACAAAGACAAGTACTGCACGAAGTCACTTACATGTGGAATCTAACATATGAAACAAATGAAGTTATTCACGAAACAGAAACAAACCCACAGACATAGAGATCAGACTTTTGGTTCCCAAGGGGTGGGGGGTGAGGGAGGGAAGGAGTGGGAGTCTGAGAACTGTGGATGCAAACTGTTACATGTAGGACTGGATGAACAACAAGGTTCTACTGTTCAGCATAGGGGACTGTATCCAATCTCCTGGGATAAACCATAATGGAAAAGAATATGAAAAAGAATGTATATATCTGTATAACTGAATCATCGTGCTGTATAGCAGAAACTTTCACAACACTGTAAATCAACTGTACTTTAATAAAATTTTTAAAAACCACCGTGACTGTAATAACCAAAAGGTTAAAGGAATCAAATTAGCATTTTACTTTGACATACGGTCACCCCTTATGCCTAGCCATATTTTTTTTTAATAATGTAAAGGTTGCCAAAATCCTTTTGTTTAAACCTACCTTGAAAAAACAGTGACTTGACCTTCAGAGCACCAGGGTGCATCCCAGCTCTGCCACGAGCTGCAAACATCACCTGGGCAAGTCACAAGCTCAGAATTTGCATTTTGTCTTAAAGTCAGATCCTCCGAAAGCATCTAAAGGGCCTCACTCTTGGGTTTTCAAACCTGAGCTCCCTCCAAAGTTCTAACACATGATTAGGAAAGAGGACTTGGGGACACTTTCCACTGCACCCCCATCTCAACCCCAGCCCTGGCCCTCATCTCAGGTTGGATGGGTGAAGGCGTGGCTGGACATTGACCAGATGCTGTATCCAGCGTCCCCATCTATTTGTAACTCACTGGGCTGTGGCCCCTCCACCACCCTCACCCCAGGCCCATCTCCCTACTTGGAAAACAACCTCTGTGCATTTCCCCAGGCCCCATACCCTCTTGGTTGTGAAAGTTATGCCCAGTGGGCCTCATGTAAAGCTGTCCTCAAGCCACCAGCGGTGGCTCCATGTCAATCTGGTTTTAATCAGCATAAACAACAACGCTGAAGCAGGTGTCAAAGCAACAACACGACTCTGTGGTGTTTAGAGACATAAATACAGCTGCCCACCCCCAAGGCAGCTGCAACCATCAGGAAGGAGCAAACAAGGTACCAGTTCAGGATGCCCGACTCAATCTCCACCCACTCCGGCAAGGGGGAGTGTGTGGAGGGGGGCGGGAAGCATCCAGGGCACATCTATCCTCAGCTTCCTGAGGACTGGCAGGCCCCTAAAGGTGCCCAGAGCTCTCCTGTCTGATTTACCCGAGTTGGTCCCATGACTTTTGAGGCAATGACTACACTTCAGAGAAGTAAAACACATTCTCTGTCAAATATTTCACAAGAAGATGAGACTCCAGTTCAGGAAATGAGGATGGTAACTATTCATCACCACCCTTCCCAGGTGGCGCCAGTGGTAAAGAATCCACCTGCCAATGCAGGAGACTCAAGAGATGTAGGTTCAATCCCTGAGTCAAGAGAATTCCCTGGAGTAGAAAATGGCAACCCACTCCAATATTCTTGGCTGGGAAATCCCATGGACAGAGGAGCCTGGCGGCCTACAGTCCATGGGGTCGCAAAGAGTCAGACACAGCTGAGCACACATATCACCAGGCTCGGGAGCTTGCTCTGGCATTTCTGATCTGCATGCTGGCTCCACACACTTTCCCTGCTTCCCAAGTCCCCTGTGACCAAAGCTGCTGCTTTCTGGCACCTGCTACCAGCATTTATTCCACCCAAGTCTATTTCAATCCCATTTTTATTTTGGCAGACCGATTTCTGCAAAGCACCCCGCCAGTAGCTCTCTGCTGATTTTAGCGAACTTGGCACACAGACCTTCTCTGGCAGGTGTAAGCAGCAGCAGACACGAATCCCGCCCCCCACCTCTTACAGAGAAGGCAGCATTTGAAGTCTGAAGAAATGTGGACAAAGAAGAAAAGACACTCTGCATCTAACACCAAGGCCAAGCCCTAGGAGATACGCAGAATCTGCAACGGCTCAATGAAGAGGCAGAGAATACTGGCCTCCCGGTAGGATGGGAGTCAACAGGATGATGGGAGTCAACAGGATGGTCTCAAAAACCACAGGAGAGGCTGCAGAGCCTTCAGATTACTCACTGCCGAAATTGCTTCCCATCATCACAAAAGCAGTAATTACAGAGGAAGCACAGAGGATTAAATCGAGGGGGAAGAAAGAAGTTTAGATAAAGCGATGCTGACAACCAGAGTTATCAGAACATCAATGCGCTCTCAGATCTCGCAAGGCCGGCGGGGGTGGAAATGCGGCTTAAGAAAAGGCACAGCAAAGCCTTATAGGGAGAAAACACTTGTTTCCTACATTCACTATGAGATGGATTTGTGAAGTTTCACATCAAATTTGGTCTGAAGAGATTCTTAAAGGGTGCTTTTATAGCACTGACCACAGACCACCTAAATCAAAGGAAACTGGGATGAATGCTTAAAAAAGCAAATGTCTAAGTTTTTGGAATCAAAATTCGTAGAAAGTGAAAATCACATCCAACTCTTTGCAACCTCATGGACTGTATAGTCCATGGAATTCACCAGGCCAGAATACTGGAGTGGGTAGCCTATCCCTTCTCCAGGGGATTTTCTGAACCCAGGAATCGAACCAGGATCTCCTGCATTACAGGCAAATTTTTTACCAACTGAGCTATCAGGGAAGCCCAAAATTTGTGGAAGTCAGGTGTAAAAATCTGCCACTTTAGTAAACATCAGGTTCCCCTGCTTTATATATAAAATAGCCAACCTAACACATATAAGGTGATTCCCTTTGTGGTTTTGATTCACATTTTCCTGTTGGTTAGTGATTTTGAGAATTTCTTCATTTAACTGTTGTCCATCTGTATGTCTCCTTTGGAAATACTGCAGGTCCTCTGCCCACTTTTAAATCAAGTAATTTGTTTCTTTGTTACTGACTGCAGGAGTTCCTTACATATTTTGGATATTAACCTCTATCAGGTACATAGTTTGCAAATATTTTCTTTCATTCTGTAGGCTGCCTTTTCATTCTGTTGTTTCCTTGGCTGTGTAGAAACTTTTGGCAAGAATGTGGAAAAGTCAGAACCCTGTACACACGTTTTATACATACATATATATACATATATATATATATATATTTATAATGGAATATTACTTAGCAATAAAAATGAGGAACAACTGGACCAGCCGAAGCTGGGATGTCCTCAGAGATGCAGGGAAGGGAGAGGTCTTGGGGGCAGGAGACGGGCTAGAGTGAAGGTCCCAGGGGCCAGACAGAGCCCCACAACTCAAGAGGAAGGGATCCAGGCTGGCTGCAGCACAGACACTGGGAGGCAGCCCCAGCTATGGATCGACTGGGTCTGTGGGCAGAATCCAGGTGCCAAAAAAAGGAAAACTTTGAGTAGGAAATTTGCAATCAAATACTTTAATGCCTCTGGCTACGTGGAGGGTGGATGGGTGGGATTTGGAGGGAGTGTCATGTAAACCAAGTGGAGAGAGATGATGTTCTCTGAAGGGGTGGAAGAATGACAGGTTGGAATCACGAGCTGGGCTGGACCACACTGAGAGGAAGGGGCTGAGAGACTCCTGGGTGGAGGTGCAAGCAGGTGGTCACAGCCCCAGCTTGGTGTTGGGGGTATAACCAGAGATTCCGCAAGAGCTACAGGGACGAGCAGCACAGACGCTGCCGCCTCCGCCCAGGAAAAGACAGCCGTGGGCAGAGAGTGGAGCTCAGAGAGGAGTGGAAAGAGGAGAGGCCGGGCTACCGGAGCAGGGGCCTGGAGCCTGCAGACGCGCGACATCATCAGGTTCCAGGAAAGAGGGTTTTGTGCACAGTCAGGGCTGACCGCCACTCACAGGTCTGGAGTGACGCCTTCAGAGCAAGCGGCACAGGGCCATAGGGGAATCCGAGCAAACCCTGGGTGAGCAGGGCGGGCACAGGACACAGCAGGTGGGCGTGAGGGCCTGCGGGAGGCGGGCAGGGCTGCGGGGGCGGGGGTTGCGGGGGCAGGGGCTGCGGAGAACGCTTCCGCTGCCATGTGCCACTGGAGTTCCCAGAGGAAGACCCATGAGCCCCTGTGATTCCTGCTGGGAGAGACTCGGGACACGGGAGACTAAAAAGCCAGAGGAAAGGACTGCTGCTTAGAAGGCCGGAGGCTCTTGTCCTGGGTGCTCACTCAGGAAGGGGGACCCTCTCTCTCCTGGGAGGAGACAAGGGAAGAAGGAGTGGAGCAGGCAGGGCTGGGGTCGGGGCCGGCAGAGCCCAGTGCTCTTTGTGGCAGAGGAGGCAAGGGGGAGGCCAGAGCCACAAGGAGGGTCGAATTTCCAGCAACCGAATTCTCACCAGGACCCTGGGAGCCCAGAGAGGCGAGCTGGACGGCCGAGAGCCAGTCACCGAGCATCCATCCCCTGCCGCCACTGCACAGTCCAGAGGCGTTCAGGAGCCTCTCGGAAGAAACTGAGAACCGTACAAGTGAGTGAAGAGAACTCAGCCTGGTCAAACCTGTGAAGGACCAACACACTGGACGTTGCAGGGATGTGACCACTCAGGAGAGAGGAGAGGCCTGGGGTGCAGAGGCTGCCCACCATGCCCTGGGGTCAGCAGGTTCAAGGCAGGCATAAGGTCAGCGTCACCAAGGCTGCAGCTGAGCCACAGGGCTGGACTCTGCAACTCCACCTTCATGGCCCATGTGAAGAGCACAGCAAGGAAAATGCTTGGCTGCACCAGTTGCTCTGAAAGCCTTTCAAAGTAGGCAGTCCTGGTGGATTCAGCTACAGAAATACGCTTTATCTCTGGCCTCGAGGCTGGAGGTCCAAGATCAGGCACCAGTAGAGCTGCTGTCCCTGGGACCTCCCTTCCAGGCTGGCAGATGGGGTCCTCACGTGGTTCTGCCCAGTCGGGCACACTCCCTGGTGTCCCTTTTTATGGCCAAATCACCTTTCCCAAGGAGACCGGTCATATGGGTTTAGTACCCATTCGTGTAACCTCACTTAACGCACCCATGGATACCTTATCTTTGACAAAGGAGGCAAAACTATACAATGGAGAAAAGACAATCTCTTTAACAAGTGGTGCTGGGAAAACTGGTCAACCACTTGTAAAAGAAGGAAACTAGAACGCTTTCTAACACCATACACAAAAATAAACTCAAAATGGATTAAAGATCTAAATTTAAGACCAGAAACTATAAAACTCCTAAAGAAGAACATAGGCAAAACACTCTCCAACATAAATCACAGCAGGATCCTCTATGACCCACCTCCCAGAGTAATGGAAATAAAAGCAAAAATAAACAAATGGACTTAATTAAACTTAAAAGCTTTTGCACAATGAAGGAAACTATAAACAAGGTGAAAAGACTGCCTTCAGAATGGGAGAAAATAATAGCAAACAAAGTAACTGACAAAGAATTAATCTCAAAAATATACAAGCAGCTCCTGCAGCTTAATTCCAGAAAAAAAATGACCCAATCAAAAAATGGGCCAAAGAACTAAACAGACATTTCTCCAAAGAAGACATATGGATGGCTAACAAACACATGAAAAGATGCTCAACATCACTCATTATCAGAGAAATGCAAATCAAAACCACAATGAGGTACCATCTCACGCCAGTCAGAATGGCTGCTATCCAAAAGTCTACAAACAATAAATGCTGGAGAGGGTGTGGAGAAAAGGGAACCCTCTTACACTGTTGGTGGGAATGCAAATTAGTACAGCCACTATGGAGAACAGTGTGGAGATTCCTTAAAAAACTGGAAATAGAACTGCCTTATGACCCAGCAATCCCACTGCTGGGCATACACACCGAGGAAACAAGAATAGAAAGAGACACGTGTACCCAATGTTCATCGCAGCACTGTTTACAATAGCCAGGACATGGAAGCAACCTAGATGTCCATCAGCAAACGAATGGATAAGAAAGCTGTGGTACATATACACAATGGAGTATTACTCAGCCGTTAAAAATAATACACTTGAATCAGTTCTAATGAGTGGATGAAACTGGAGCCTATTGTACAGAGTGAAGTAAGCCAGAAAGAAAAACACCAATACAGTATACTAACACATATATATGGAATTTAGAAAGATGGTAATGATGACCCTGTATGCAAGACACCAAAAGAGACACAGATGTCTAGAACAGTCTTTTGGACTCTGGGAGAGGGAGAGGGTGGGATGACTTGGGAGAATGGCATTGAAACATGTATATTATCATATGTGAAATGGATCACCAGTCCAGGTTCGATGCATGGAACAGGGTGCTTGGGGCTGGTGCACTGGGATGACCCAGAGGGATGGGATGGGGAGGGAGGTGGGAGGAGGGTTCAGAATGGGGAACACATGTACACCCATGGAGGTTTCATGTCAATGTATGGCAAAACCAATATAATATTGTAAAATAGCCTCCAATTAAATAATTTTTTAAAAAGAGATTGCATTAAAAAAATGATTTTTTAAAGACCCTGCCTCCGAACACACTCACCTGCTGAGGTAGTGGGACCAGTACTTTAACAGACACCATCTAATCCCTGTGCCTCAGACAATAAAGAATATGCCTGCAATGCGGGAGACCTGGGTGCAATCCTTGGGTCAAGAAGATCCCCTGGAGGAAGAAATGGCAACCCACTCCAGGATTCTTGCCTGGAGAATCCCATGGACAGAGGAGCCTGGTGGGCTACAGTCCACAGAGTCACAAAGAGTCGGACACGACCGAGCAACTAACACTTTCACTTTCTTCCATCATTCATCGTTCAGTCCGCAACTTGAAACTTGTGATTCTAAGTAGAACTGCCCAACTATTCCACCCAATCAGTGGATTCAAGGCATGGGGCCTGGAGTAGCAGCAATGCCTGGGAGCTCATCAGAAATGCAGGCCCTTGGCCCCCATCCTAAACAGTTGAACTGGGAATCTGGGAGTGAAGCTCAGTGCTCCACATCTTAACAAATTCTCTGGGTCAACATTTTGATGTGCGCTCAGTAAATTTTTCAGGAAGTCACCCAGTGAATCCAGTTCTCTAGGTATACATCAAGTATTATAATAAACGCAAGTATATTAGATCTTGGAAAAGCCTTTGCAAAAATTAAAGGATCCAAGGAGACTAAAACAGCAGGAAGTGCCCCTGGATGGGCGTTTCCTGCTGGACCCGCTCAGGGTGGGCAGACAGGCAGGGTAACGTAACCTCAGCCTCCTCGCCCAGACAGGTGGGAGGGCCCGCCTCTGCACTGGCTGTGGGCGTGCAGTGACAACACACACGCAGTGTGTGTGTCACGGGTCTGACACCCTCCAGGTGCCTCTCTGTGGGGGGTTCCCACGCCTGCCTCAGCGCACAGGACTCGGGCTTCACAGCTCATTTCTATGGAGCCACTGGGGCTCCAAGGACTCTATATTTTATTCCGCCTTCATCAATCTCCCAGAGAAATAAGAACTGAGTTACTGGAAGGCTGTTTCTAAACACACGGGGTGTGTAGAGAGAAGGGGTACCTGCGGGGGGAGGGGGGTGCCCCCGGTACAGGAATCCATGACAAACAGTAAGTTTCCAGGGCATTCGTAGGAAGAGGAAGCCTTCTGTAAGTGGTTACTCTAGAAATCATGTTTCCCTAATGTGGATCACACAAACAAACAAAGATAGGCAAACATAGTAATGAAAGCATTTTACCCAGAAGAAATGAAAACACCGTCTCCAAAATCCTGATCTAGCTTTCTGATAAAATTACTTCCAGGAAGTAGCATAAATTTTACTTAGGTACAGGCCTCATGTTGAGCTGAACAGGAAGATTCTGCAGAATATGATAAAATTGGTAAATGTAGGCAATCTGGTACCAAATTTGTTTTAATGTATCTTGGACTCATTTCTTTTTTAGTAATGAAATACTTAAATAGATTTTCAAATGATGTATTTTCCAGTTCCATAATTTGTAATTTCAATGATAAATGAGATTACATTTTTATATCATATTTTACAACAGTAATGGAAAGCACTATAATTTTTCTTTCCTCGGGATTCTCTTTAAATTTAAAATATACCTCTTTTTCAAGTAACATTAGCTTTTTTGTATGTCTATTTCTAACATATTTACATGGATTTCCATAATGTTCCCCAAATTCAGAACATGGAATTATCATTTTTCAAAAGAGACATATACAGCCAGAATGAAGAGGATATATATGTAGGCAATATATTTTCAATGTAAATTATCTTAAATGCTCAACAATGACAAAATGTTCATGAGAGAATAATCATATTTTCTTTAAATTTGTGCATATATATAAAAGTCATTTAACTAATGTAACATAAAAAAGTGAAGACTCAGAAATTAAACCTTTAGGCAACATTCTAGCACTGAAAAGAGCAAATAATGCCTATGTTCAGTTAAAATAAAAATTTTACATAAAACAGAGACAAGTTATGATATGTACAGTGAAACATTAACACAGAAGTTACACAAGCAATAACACAGATGAATCTCTGAGATAAAACATAGAAAAAACAATTTTGTGCATACTGTCTTATTCCATTCATATGAAGTTAAGAAAACAGGCAAAACTACTTGAAAGTCACACTACTACTGTCAGAGGACAGGTCTGACTGGGCGAGGACATGAGAGCCAGCCAAGCTCGCCTGGGTGATGGCTGCATAGATGCACCATGGGAAGTTCCCCCAACTGTGCGCCTGAGGACTGTGCCATTTATGGTAAGGTACAAGAAGTTTCTGTTAGTAAAAACACACGTCAAACAGTGCTTTTAAAAAATTAATGATTCATGGGAAAAGTACACAATTACAGGATTATGAAACAAATTCAAATCACTGTAAATATGAAGAGGGGTCCAACTTAATTAGTTACAGTAATATAAATCTAAAGGAACCCAAAGGCTGCCCCTTCATAAAGGGTTACAGGCCTTTTCCTTTGACTGTAGGGGAAGATCTTGAATGTAACAGCTATTGCTCCTACACTTAGACTACACAACAGCTGAAGTAAAAATTTTACATATTTAATTAAGATTGCCTTTAAAAAAATCAAAACAGAGATTTTCCTGTTCAGTCTGAAGAAGAAACGCATCCTGTTGTGTGAGAGCCACATGGCTAAGACCTGAGGGTGACTTATAGGATCTGAGAGCAAATCCATTGACTGCTGGCCAACCATGGTGGAGCCCAGTTCTATGAGCACAAGGACCCGAATTCCACCCACAAGCTGAAAAAATCTGGGAGAGGATCCAGATAAGGAGGGTTCCCGATAAGAATGCAGAGCAGATGGCACCTCTGTTTCAGCCTTGGGAGACTCCAGACTTCTGACCTCAGAGACTGGGAGATAAGTGAATATTCTGCACACAAATATGATGTAAAACCAGCAATTGTAAGAAGAGACTACAAACGCAGGATATTGGAAATGCATTTGAAAGTAAAAGATCAGTAACTTAAAGCAATCTTGTGTGTATGTGTGAGTATATATGTGTGTGTGTGTGTGTGTGTATGTATATATAGCCTGCTATATCAAAACCTTATGGCAACTGCAAACTGAAAATCTCCAATATACATGCGCGCACACACACACACACACACACACACACACACACACAAAGCAATCCCAACACAACACTAAAATTAGGCATCAGATCACGAGAACAAAAGAGAAAGGGAAGGAAAAAGACCTACAAAAACAAATCCAAAACAATTAACAAAATGTCGATAAGAACATACATATTGATAATTATCTTAAATGTAAATGGGTTAAATGCTATGACCAAAAAACACAGACTGATTGAATGGATACAAAAACAAGACTCATATATATGCTGTCTATAAGAAACCCACTTCAGATCTAGGGACACGTACAGACTCAAAGGGAGGAAATGGATATCAAAAGAAAGGTGTAGTAGCAATTCTCATATCAGACAAAGCAGACTAAAACACTGTTACAAGAGCCAAAGAAAGACACTACATAATGATCAATGAATCAATCCAGGAAGTTATAACAATTGTAAATACGTATGTACCCAACACAGGACATCTCAATATATAAGACATATACTAACAGGTATAAAGGGAGAAATCGACAATAACACAATAATAGTGGAGGACTTTAACACCCCACTTGAATCAATCGACAGATCACTCAGACAGAAAATCAATAAGGAAACACAGGCCTTAAATGACACATTAGACCAGATGACTTAATTAATACTTATAGAACATCCATCCAAAAGCAGCAGAATACACATTCTTCTCAAGTGCACGTGGAACATTCTCCAGGACTGACCACATGCTGGGCGACAAACCGAGACTTGGTAAATTGAAGAAAACTGAACTTTTGTGTACAGTTCTTCTGTGTATTCTTGCCACCTCTTCTTAATATCTTCTGCTTCTGTTAGGTCCATACCATTTCTGTCCTTTATTGAGCCCATCTTTGCATGACATGTTCCCTTGATAGCTCTAATTTTCTTGAAGATATCTCTAGTCTTCCCCATTCTGTTGTTTTCTTCTATTTCTTTGCATTGATCGCTGAGGAAGGCTTTCTTATCTCTTCTTGCTATTCTTTGGAACTCTGCATTCAGATGCTTATATCTTTCCTTTTCTCCTTTGCTTTCACTTCTCTTCTTTTCACAGCTATTTGTAAGGCCTCCCCAGACAGCCATTTTGCTTTTTTGCATTTCTTTTCCCTGGGGATGGTCTTCATCCCTGTCTCCTGTACAATGTCACGAACCTCCACCCATAGTTCATCAGGCACTCTATCTATCAAATCTAGTCCCTTAAATCTATTTCTCACTTCTACTGTATAATCATAAGGAATTTGATTTAGGTCATACCTGAATGGTCTAGTGATTTTCTCTACTTTCTTCAATTTAAGTCTGAATTTGGCAATAAGGAGTTCATGATCTGAGCCACAGTCAGCTCCTGGTCTTGTTTCTGCTGACTGTATAGAGCTTTTCCATCTTTGGCTGCAAAGAATATAATCAGTCTGATTTTGGTGTTGACCATCTGGTGATGTCCATGTGTAGAGTCTTCTCTTGTGTTGCTGGAAGATGGTGTTTTTTATGACCAGTGCATTCTCTTAGCAAAACTCTATTAGTCTTTGCCCTGCTTCATTCCATATTCCAAGGCCAAATTTGCCTGTTACCCCAAGTGTTTCTTGACTTCCTACTTTTGCATTCCAGTCCCCTAGAATGAAAAGGATATCTTCTTTGGGTGTTAGTTCTAAAAGGTCTTGTAGGTTTTCATAGAACCGTTCATCTTCAGGTTCTTCAGCATTACTGGTTCGGGCATAGACTTGGATTACTGTGATATTGAATGGTTTGCCTTGGAAATGAACAGAGGTCATTCTGTAGTTTTTGAGATTGCATCCAAGTACTGAGTTTTGGACTCTTTTGTTGACCAAGAGGGAACTTACCTCAATATAATAAAGGCCATATATGACAAACTCACAGCAAACATTATTCTCAATGGTGAAAACCTGAATTTCCTCTAAGATTAGGAATACCACCAGGATGTCCACTCTCGCCTCTATTATTCAATACAGTTTTGGAAGTCCTTGCCATAGCAATCAGAGAATAAAAAGAAAAAAAAAAGGAATTCAAATTCCAATCCAAATTGGAAAAGAAGTAAAGCTGTCACTGTCTCCAAATGACATAATACTATAGATAGAAAATCCTAAAGATACTACCAGAAAACTACTAGAGCTAATCAATGAATCTGGTAATGTTTCAGGGTACAAAATTAATGCACAGAATTTTGCTGCATTTCGATGCTAAAAACAAAAATTCAGAAACAGAACTCAAGGGAGCAATCCCCATCACCATTATCTCAAAAAGAATTAAGTACCTAGGAATAAACTTATCTAAGGAGGCAAAAGACTTGTACTCAGAAAACTATAAGATACTGATGAAAGAAATTAAAGATAACACAAACAAATGGAAAGATATATGATGTTCTTGGATTGGAATAATGAATACTGTCAAAATGACTATACTAACCAACAAAACTTACAGATTCAATACAATCCCTATCAAACTACCAATGGCATTTTTCATAGAGCTAGAACAAAAAATCTTTAAAATCTGTATGGAGACATAAAAGATGCTGCACAGCCAAAGCAATCTTGAAAAAGATAAACAGAGATGAAGGAACTGGGCTCCCTGACTTCAAACTATACTATAAAGCTGCAGTCATCAACACAGTACGGTCCAGGAACAAAAACAGAAATATAGATCAATAGGTCAATAGGAATAGGTCAGCAAAGCGTGAAATAAACCCACATACCTATAGTCACATATCTATGACCAAGAAGGCAAGACTACAATGGAGGAAAGATAATATCTTCAATGAATTGCACCAGAAAAACATGTAAAAAAATGAAAGTAGAACATTCTTTAACACCATGCTCAAAAATAAACTCAAAATGGATTAAAGACCTAAATATAAGAGTGGACACTATAAAACTCTTAGAGGAAACACAGGCAGAACACACTTTGACACAAGTTGCAGCAATATCTTTTCCAAGGCATCTCCTTGAATAATGGAAATAAAAACAAAAATAATCAGTGGGATCTAATTAATCTTAAAAGCTTTTGCACAGCAAAGAAAACCATAAGAAAAGAAAAAAAAAAACACAGAATGGGAGAAAATATTTGCAAAAGATATGAGTGACAAGGGATTAGTCCCCCAAATTTATAAATAGCTCATGCAACTCAATATCAAAAAAAAAAAAATCCAATAAAAAAAATGGGCAGATCTAAGAAGTCATTTCTCCAAAAACAGACATACAAATGGCCAAGAGTACATGAAAAGATGCTGCTGCTGCTAAGCCGCTTCAGTCGTGTCCGACTCTGTGTGACCCCATGGACTGCAGCCCACCAGGCTCCCCCGTCCCTGGGATTCTCCAGGCAAGAACACTGGAGTGGGGTGCCATTTCCTTCTCCAATGCATGAAAGATGCTAAATATCATTAATTATTGGAGAAATATAAATCAAAACTACAATGAGGTATCACCTCACACTAATCAGAATGGCCATCATCAAAAAAAAATCTGCAAATAATAAATACTGTAGAGACTGTGCTGAAAAGGGAACCCTCTTACACTGCTGATGGGCATGTAAATTGGTGCAGCCGCTATGGAGAACAGTACAGTGTTCCTTTTAAAACTAAAAGCAGAGCTACCATACGATCCACCAATCCCACTCCTGAGCATATTTTGAACAAAACTATAGCTCAAAAAGATACATGTACCCCTGTGTTCACTGAAGCTCTATTCACAATAGCCAAGGCATGGAAACAACCTAAATGCCCATTGACAGATGAATGGGTAAAGAAGATGTGGTATTTACACACAATGGAATATTACTCAACCACTAAAAGGAATGAAATAATCCCATTTGCATCAGCGTGGATGGACCTGGAGATTATTATCCTGAGTGAAGTAAGCATAAACTTCTTTAGACATTCTGAAACCAGATGCCACCAAGGAGGCTCAAGAGGAAGTGAGGGACCTGTTGCTGGAAACTGGAGGAAGATCATAGTCCAGCAGTTCCTCACATGGTTAACCAGTGATCTCACTCCTAGATGCATGCCCAGGAGAGAATGTATGTCCTCAGATAACTCATACACAGATGCTCATAGCAGCATCTTCATAATAGCCCAAAAGTAGAAGCAACCCAAAAAATCATTAGCTGGTGAAAGAACAAACCAATTTTGGCGCATCTGGATAACGAACATGATCGGGCCACCAAAGGATGAAGCACCGACAGACCAGCACGTGGTCCCTGAGAAACATCAGGCCGAGTAAAAGACGCCAGACACAGACACCCTCGTGCTATGGGCTCCACTTGTACGAACGTCCAGAGCAGACAAGCACGCAGAGACAGACAGCAGAGTACAGCTTACCTATGACTGGAGCACACAGGGGTCAGGGGAGGCGACAGGTAAACTGACGAGAGGTTTCTTCCTGTGGTAATGCAACTCGCTCCAAACTTGATAGGGGCAAGGGATACACAACACTAAGAATAAACGACAAGCTGCTGAACTGTGCTAAATGGACAAATTCCGTGGCGTGTAAATTATTATCTCAATAGAGCTGTTAGAATAAGATACACCCGACATCATTAATCATTAGGGAAAAGCAAATTAAAACCACAATGAGAGACCCCTACAAACCAATTACGATGCCTAAAATAGATAATTTTTAAACCTGACAGTACCAAGAGCAGAAAAGCAAGCAGAGTCGATGGAAACTCACACTGCTTGTGAGAATGCAGTCTACCAAACATCTGTCATCAACATCCAGAAGCGTTTAGTTCTGGTCACTTATTTGCGGGTCTATGTAACTGGAGGCTCTGAGGAAGCCTCTGAGGTCTGTCCACCTCCAGGCCTCTTCAGCCCAACTCTGTCCTCCTTTCTGGGTCACTGCCTGCAGATGGGGTAGGAACCGGCTCCACGGAGGCCCAGTCACACACCGGGGTTCTGCTCCATGGCCGACACCTGTGCGTGGAGATCTGCACATGAGACCTAGGAACACACTTTAGTCCCAAGTGGACAGAGGCTCCAGGGAACAAGACTCACATTTGGATTCTTCTGCATGTAAACCCGTCCTGGCAAAGTCCCTGCATGCAAGGTGCACATCAAGAATGATGCTGGACTGGCTTGTTCTTGAGGCAGGAAAACAAAAGGACTGATTCTGTTACCTTCGTTTTCTATACTGAGACATTGCTTCTGTGATAAATTAAGTTCTGAAGAAATGTAAAGCTGTCCCACAAACACACAGATGTTTGATTCAAGTCAAAGAAAAACACTAAGCTTTCTGCCTCCATCCAACTACACCCCTCACTGTGCTTAATCTCTTCCTCTCCAACTTTTTTTAAACCTTATTCATTTTAATGGGAGGACAATTACTTTACAATATTGTGATGGGTTTTGCCATATATCAATACGAATCAGCCACAGGCATACACGTGAATCCTCTCTCCTGAACCCCTCTCCCACCTCCCTCCCCAGCTCATCCATCCAGGCTATCATAGACACTGGCTTCTGGTGCCCTGAATCACACACACCTCAAGCTTGCACTGACTATTGATTTTACATATGGTAATACATATGTCCCAATGCTATTCTCTCAAATCACCCTGCCCTCTCCTTCTCCCACTGAGCCCAAAAGTCTGTTCTTTACGTCTGCATCTCCATTGCTGCCCTGAACATAGGACTGTTGGTACCAGATACCGATATGCATTAATATACGGTATTGGTCTTTCTCTTCCTGACTTACTTCGTTAAAACAAGGTGGCGATAAGGGTGGGGGCCTCACCTCACGCCCCCCCACCCCAACCCCCACCCAGTGGAAATGCAAAGAAGTCCCCTGACTTACAGTGACCAGGACCAGGCTCTGGGGGTGCCGACTCCAAGCTCAGGGCAGCATCAGATTGCTTCTTGGAATCTTGCAAAAGATGCAGAAATACCTTTTTGAAAATGGAAAAGAGCTTCACGTTATTTTATGTTCTCTTCCACATTGCACCTCGTCTGCCTCAATTACCCAACTGGGTCATTATGACAATATTCACCAAACAGCCACCATATTTCACTTGGTCGTTCAGTTAAGGGACAGAACTCTGAGGCCACCTGGTCCTGCCCACAGGACACAAAGGTGAGTAAAACCAGTCTGAACCTCAGGGCACCTCGGTCCTGGCCAAGCCGCCAGGAAGGAATGGGCAGGGCGTGGTGGAGCCGATCACACAGAGCATCCAATTCAACTGTGGTTTGTGAAACGCTGTCCAGCATCTGAGAAACTCAAGAAGAATCAGGCCACAAACTCATGAACTGCACCACAGATTCAGAGTGGGTGGGCCCACGTGTGCCAATCTCCACCACAGAGTCTTCTCCACAGGCTCTGGGACCTCTAAATAACTAAACGGGCTTGTCCTATAAACTGGCTTGAAGTTAGTAATTGGTTAGTGCTGGACGCCGATGCCCTGCCTCACTGTTCAAACCGAAGGGCTGTAGCTGTCATCAAAGCCCACAAACAATAAATGCTGCAGAGGGTATGGAGAAAAGGGAACCCTCCTACACTGTTGGCGGGAATGTAGAGCATTCCCTATGAAGAACAGTATGGAGGTTCCTTACAAATCCAAAAATAGAGCTACCACATGACCCAGCAATCCCACTCCTAGGCATGTACATGGAGAAAAACATAATTTGAAAAGACACACGTTCACTGCAACACTTTACAATAGCCAGGTCATGGAAGCAACCTAAATGTCCATCAGCAGGGGAATGGATAAGGACAATGTGGTACATATATACAATGGAATATTACTCAGCCATAATAAATAATGAACTAATGCCATTTGCAGCAACATGGATGGACACAGAGATGATCATATTAAGTGAAGAAAGGCAGAAAAAAAGAAAACATCATAAACATTGCTCCTACGCTCTATTTAAAATATGAGACAGATGACCTTATTTACAGAAGAGAAACAGACTCACAGACATAGGAAACAGAGCTACAGTTACCAAATGGGGAAGGAGGGAGGGATAAACTAGGAGTTTGGAATGAACTTACATACACACTACTATAAAAGAACTAGATGACCAACAAAGACCTACTGTATAGCACAGGGAACTATACTGAATATCTTGCAATAACCTATAAGGGAAAAGGATCTGGAAAAGAATCTATACATATTCATATAAACATACATATATGTGTATATATATGGGCTTCCGTGGTAGCTCAGCTGGTAGAGAATCTGCCTGCAATGTAGGAGACCCTGGTTTGATTCACGGGTCAGGAAGATCCCCTGGAGAAGGAATAGATGACCCACTCCAATATTCATGGGTTTCCCTGGTGGCTCAGACAGTAAAGAATCCACCTGCAACGCAGGAGACTTCGGTTGGATCCCTGTGTTGGGACGATCCCCTGGAGGAGGGCATGGCAACCCACTCCAGTATTTTTGCCTGGAGAATCGCTATGGACAGAAAAGCCTGGTGGGCTGAAGTCCATGGGGTTGCAAAGAGTCAGACATGACTAAGCAACTAAGCACAGCACAGCGCATACACACACACACACACACACACACACACACACACACATATATATATATACACATATATACAGGGAAGGGAATGACTACCCACTCCAGTATTCTTGCCCAGAGAATCCCTTGGACAAGGGAACCTGGTGGGTTACAGTCCACAGGGTCACAAAGAGTAGGACACAACTGAGTGACTAACACTACTATGCATACACATAACTGAATCACTTTGCTGTACACCTAACACTACCACAACATTGAATATCAACTATATTTCCATAAAAAAAATTTTTTAAATTCAAGGACTAGGCCCAAAATCAGTACGAGCGAGGTGCAAAAGCATGTGCCTGGAGACAGGGAGATGAGAGGACAGGAGTCTGTGGGTGACTGCTGGGGGGCAGGGGACAGGCCGCATGCAGAGGAGGGAGGGTGTCCCTGATGAGAACCCTCACAGGGTGTGAGGAGAGGCAATCTGGAGAGGGCAGAGGCGCTGGGCTCTGAGGAAGGGGCTCCACGCCTAGCAAAGGTCTGGTCAGCCTTGCGCCACAGACAGAGGACTCACACATCCCGAGACCAGAGTGACAGAAACTCAGTGCATAACGGCCACAGACCGGGGAGCAGGCAGTGGGTTTCCTCACTCATTGCTCAGCACAGTCCACTCAGCCTCTCCTGGGGACCATCACTAAGCCAGGCACTGCCCAGTGCTGCCCTCCCCCTGGCAGCACACACATGTCCCCTCACCCCTGCCCGCTGCTGCAAAGCCCTGGGGTCCTGACCTCAGCCGCGCTGCAGCCTCCCCACCAGGTGGGTTCCCGCTCTGACTCCAAGTCACCACCTCCCTGAACTCTGGACTCTGCAAACAGCATTTCCATCCTGACTGAGTTTATTTCGGGGAACGAGCACAGAGATATTGACCAACTCTAGGCGTTCCTAGGAGCCCGTGGCCCCTAGGAGAAGATGGGGAGAGGGCTCCAGGGGAGAAGCAGCCGGCAAGGGGGGAGAGACCCGCATTCTCAGTGCATATGATGAATTAGTTTGGGCAGACTTCTGCTGAGAGGAGTCTGAGTCCTCCGATTTAGTGATGAGCCATGAGGTGTCATTACTTTTGATCTGATGAGGTTGCTTTTATTGGTAAGATAACGTCTTGCTGATTCTCAGCAAGACCCCAAGGAAAAGCTGCAGACCTCGCAGTTACTACAAGTGGGAACAATAGCTTAATAAGAAGAGAACAGCAACGCTGTGCCATGCGTCACCTTCACTGCCTCATCTAATAAACGGTATGAATAATAAGATGCAAAAAACAGAACTGTTGCAAAGAGTGAATGTGTCTGCACGTAAAGCTGGGAAGACAGTGCCAGCCAAATGGGAAGCTCGTGATATCTGATCCCAAGAATGATGGGAGGAGGAATAATGACAGCTGGATGCCTGCAACGTGTCACATCATTTAATTATTAAGTTGACCCAGTGAGATCAGCACGGTCATCCCAAGAAGCGAGTGCCGAGGCCCAGTGAAACCAGCATTCACTCAGTGCATTTACTAAGAATGAAATTAGAAACAGTAGAAATAGAGCAACTCAAGATTCATTCACTGAGCAAAGACTTCCTTTGTACCTCATTTTAATGGGAATTTTCATTGGGTTTTAAAATGTAATTGGGAATTATACAAAACATACCTTGAAAACAAAGGAGGGAGTCTTGATAATCATCTTCATCTGCTCTTCTAACAGTTTCCCTCTCTTTCTCCTTTCCTAGCAAGGCAGTGTGTGTGTGTGTGTGTGTGTGTGTAGTGTGTGTGTATGCAGGTGTACCTGTGTACCTAGGAGGGGGAAACAAAACAAAGGCAAAGGCCCTGCCCTCAGAAGCTCGCAGACCACCCGACAGATCCGCACAACACAGAACTTGCATCACATGGACTAGCCTCAGCAGCCTGGGGCGACAATGTACAGCAGGGTGACTACAGGTAACAATACTGTATTGTATATTTGAAAGTAGCTGAGAGAATAATTTTTTTTAATTTCTCATAACCAAAAAAAAATACAATTATGTAAGGCGATGGATATAACTAAATTTATAATGGTGATTATTTCCCAATATATACATAAATCATAATGTTGTGCTCTTTAAACTGATACAATGTTATATGTCGATAAAACTGAGAAGAAAGAAATGACCAAATTAAACATCAGTTTTCACTAAACACTGTGAAAACAATTGACAAGTTAACAAAACGATGGATTTAAGTACAAAGCCTATGGCACCTCTAAAGGAACAGAAGGTCAGGTGTTGGGGAGTCTTCATTCGGGGATTTGTGTTTTTGTAATTGAGAAGAGCTGCAGGATCTAACCTCCATAATGGTCCCAGATCACCTCAGTGTCAACTGGGCCATCAATCCTCAGACCGCAGGGCTGAGCCTGTGCCCTCATCAAGCACAGTTAGACCCCAAGCTTGACCTGCACTGAAAGTGCCAGCTTGATGGGCTGCATCCTGGAGACAGCCAGTGCAAGACGCCTTCTGCCTGGATGCTGCAGAAATTCACGAAACTGACCAACCTCTGTAAGACAATGGCAGCATCACTGCAGGAAGAACGTGAGCAGAGGAAGAATTCCCAAACTTTGGCCAATGTAACATAAGCTGCATCCTTCAGCTTCCCCAGAGAGATTTTTTTTAAGACAATGGAAGATAAAATCATGGAGATGGTTTAAATGATAAAGAATAAGACAGTCACTGGCCAATCCTCTCCAGGCATGGGATTCTGGGCAGGGCTCTCTGCTGCCAGGTCACACCGTGCACACAGAAGGACTTCTATAATTTCAAAGAACTTGAATGAGTTCACAACTGCTGATATAACAAACTGTCACAAACATGGGGCTTATGACAACACACATCTACCACCTTATAATCCTGAAGGTCACAAATCTAAAATGGACCCAGGGACTAAGATCAGGACATTGCAGGGCTGGGTTCCCTCTGCAGGGGCTGAGGAAGGAGGCCCTCTGCTGCCTTTTTCAGCTCCTAGTGGCCTGTTTCTTTGGCTCAAAGCCCCTTCCTCTGTCTTCAAAGCTCATCACTGCAATCTCCGCTTCCACAAAGGCATCACCTGCTCCAGGGTTCCAGGGATACACCGGCTCTGGAGGTTCCGAGTGGTTCTCAGTATATATCGAGAGACGGAGTGAGTGCAGAGCCTGAGACTCCACCAGGAAGGGATCAGAGGGAGCAGCCCCCTCCTAACCATGACTGCATCCAGCAGCCAGACTCCTGGGAGACACAATGACTCAAGCTGCTGGGAATTACAATAGGATCTGGAGCTCAAAGATGGGGGGACGTGTTAGAAGACACAGGTCGGCCCAGTGGGGTCCACTGGCTAAATCTGAGGTGAATTCCAAGTAAATAATTATCACAATGAATTGTAGCTCACTGAACAAAATAGGAAGCCATGTGTCACTATGGACATCACCAGACAGGGTGAAGATAGAGTGCTTCCTTATGTTAATGTCAATTTAAAAATGTAGACTCCACACTGGGGTTAGGAAATTGCCCCCTTGGCAGATGTCTCACCCACAAAGAACATGGAAAAGGGCTAAAACCAGTGGGGAAAGAGGAGTTAAGAAAGAATGGGAACTTGAAGAATCTCAAAGCACATCCTCAAAAATAAGCAATAATGATGGGAAAAGGAATCAGCTTCCAGGGGAAATACCTGGCAGACACCGCTTGACCTGGACGATCAAAGTTCTGGTCACAGTGTGATGGATGGACCTCCAGCACCAGGAAGTGGGGAGCAAAGAGACAAGGCGGCCCTCCTGTGACTCTCCAGCCAGAATGTGAACAGGAGGAACCCACAGCACCGCAAAGTGAGGGCTCGATCATCTGCAGAACATCCCGATCACTAAGTCAAGGAAACAGGGATTCTTCCTGCTTGATGGCTGCTCCGGAGATGGGCAGTGAGCAAAGCAAGACTCATGCTGATGGATCAGATCCTTTTGCTCCTAAGGGCAAGGGTGGGATGACTGAAACACGATGGGCGAAGCCTGCCTGGGGGCTCTTTGTTCTTGGAAGTTGTTCTCAAAGAGTAAAAGCAAACAACTAGAACATGCATGTCAGGTCCTTACTCCCACTCTGGACTTGATTTTTTCATCCTCTTAATGCTGTGTAAGATGAAGGCATCCAAGCTCAGGCACCAGAGGGAACGACACTCAGGATCCTCTTGACAGAGAGACAAAGGAAACCCTCCTAGAGGAACTCGGCAGGCTCGGTGGGAAGAAACTGCCCATCTCACATGGGCAGTCTAACTTCCTAAAATACTAAAAGCTTCAAGTATATTAAAACTGCCCTAGGACACTAATCATGGAGGGCATGCTGTTGGGAGGGAGGGGGGTGCGGCGGTGTAGAGGATTTATGGGAAACCTTGGTACCTTCTGCTCCGCTGCTGTGAACCTAAAACGGCTCCAAAAGTTAGTCTGTTCAACACCATGCTACTCACATCCACCCTATGTGCATTGCGTCAGCAGATTCTGTCTTAGCCTTAGGGACAGCTGTAAACAGACTTCATCTGCAGCCTGGGGGCTCCCACCCTCCTGGCCCACAGCCCTACACACAGTAAACACTACTCCTTGCACTGGAGTTGCTGTGCAGTCGCTCAGTGGTGTCTGACTCTTTGTGACCCCATGAGCTGCAGCATACCAGGCTTCCCTGTCCATCACCAATCAACTCCAGGAGCTTGCTCAAACTCATGCCCATTGAGTTTGTGATGTCATCCTATCATCTCATCCTCTGTTGTTCCCTTCTCCTCCTGCCTTCAATCCTTCCCAGCATCAGGGTCTCTTCTTATGAGCTGGCTCTTCGCATCAGGTGGCCAAGGTATTGGAGCTTTAGCTTCAGCATCAGTCCTTCCAGTGAGTATTCAGGGTTGATTTCCTTTAGAATTGACTGGTTTGATCTCCTTAGAGTCCAAGGGCCTCTCAAGAGTCTTCTCCAGCACCACAATTTGAAAGCATCAGTAGAAGAGTGGGTATGTACTTGCCAAAATAAAGACCGTGATGACCACAAATTCCATACCCCAGTCTCAATGGCCTGGGGCCTGTTTAGCGACTGTGACTTATAAGGACATGATCGCAGCTCGAGTGAAGCCTGGGCTCCAGCTGCAGACCCAGGCATGCTGCTGGCAGCCCCTCCTCGCCCACTAGGAAGTCAGCAGGCAGAATGCAGACAAACAAAAGAAAACGTCCTGGGCTGCGGTTACAGCCCCGCTAACCGTAATCGATCAAGACTCAAGACAGCAAAGTCAATACTCGCCAAGTGTAAAGACACAAAATTGGTGGAGATGGGTATTTTACAGACAATACCAAACAAAAGAATTTTTTTTAAGGTGCTTAATCTTTTTTCAATTTAAGAATGCTTTCTCAAATAGATCCATACATACTATAAAATATTTCATTAAATCTCCTATCTGAGATATATAAAATGTTGGCTGCCCCCTAACAACAGATATCTTCTTTTTTAGTATCTGTGTGTGTGAGAGAGAGAGAAGAGAGATGAGACTGTATCAATCAATATTTATTTAGTACCTATTACACACAAAGCGTGTACTAAACATAGCAGGTGGAAATTATTGCAACTGGAGGAGCAGATGAGACTTTCAAAGTAATTGAGTAGCTGGTTCTGTGACTCCTCATTGGGCTTGTTTGGGGATGATTAACAGGATGTGATCCACACAGTCAAAGGCTTTGGCATAGTCAATAAAGCAGAAATAGATGTTTTTCTGGAAGTCTCTTGCTTTTTCAATGATCCAGCAGATGTTGGCAATTTGATCTCTGGTTCCTCTGCCTTTTCTAAAACCAGCTTGAACATTAGGAAGTTCCTGAGAAACCTATATGTAGGTCAGGAAGCAACAGTTAGAACTGGACATGGAACAACAGACTGGTTCCAAATAGGAAAAGGAGTATGTCAAGGCTGTATACTGTCACCCTGCTTATTTAACTTATATGCAGAGTACATCATGAGAAACGCGGGCCCGGAAAAAGCACAAGCTGGAGTCAAGATTGCTGGGAGAAATATCAATAACCTCAGATATGCAGATGACACCACCTTTATGGCAGAAAGTGAAGAGGAACTAAAAATTCTCTTGATGAAAGTGAAAGAGGAAAGTGAAAAGGTTGGCTTAAAGCTCAACATTCAGAAAACGAAGATCATCGCATCTGGTCCCGTCACTTCATGGGAAATAGATGGGGAAACAGTGGAAACAATGGCTGACTTTATTTTTTGGGGCTCCAAAATCACTGCAGATGGTGACTGCAGCCATGAAATTAAAAGATGCTTACTCCTTGGAAGAAAAGTTATGACCAACCTAGACAGCATATTCAAAAGCAGAGACATTACTTCCCCAACAAAGGTCCGTCTAGTCAGGGCTATGGTTTTTCCAGTGGTCATGTATGGATGTGAGAGTTGGACTGTGAATAAGGCTGAGCGCCAAAGAATTGATGCTTTTGAACTGTGGTGTTGGAGAAGACTCTTGAGAGTCCCTCGGACTACAAGGAGATCCAACCAGTCCATTCTGAAGGAGATCAACCCTGGGTGTTCTTTGGAAGGAATGATGCTAAAGCTGAAACTCCAGTACTTTAGCCACCTCATGTGAAGAGTTGACTCATTGGAAAAGACTCTGATGCTGGGAGGGACTAGGGACAAGAAGAGAAGGGGACAACCGAGTATGAGATGGCTGGATGGCATCACCGACTCAATGGACGTGAGTCTGAGTGAACTCCGGGAGTTGGTGATGGACAGGGAGGCCTGGCGTGCTGCAGTTCATGGGGTTACAAAGAGTCGGACACGACTGAGCGACTGAACTGAACTGAACAGGATGTGAGGTGGGGGGAGGGGGACCCTGGAAGAGAAAAGGCAGTTTACGGGGAGACGAGGTGTGTGGCCGAACGACTCCTTCGAGAAGCAGTGAGCACGGAGCCCTCTGTGTGTCCAGTGCGGTGGAGGTCCCGTGATCCTCTGCAATTGCCACAGTGCTTAAGGGTGCATTTTACTGCGTGCAATTTAAATAATATTTTTTTTAAAGAGTAAAAAGAATGAAGATTTTAAAATGCCTGAAAGGAACCATATTCAATATCTTGTGATAAACTATAATAGAAAATAATCTGATATATATATATATATATATAACTGAATGACTTTTGCTGTACACCAGAAACTTAACTAACACAACATTTTACATCAACTAAAGCTCAACAAAATCAAAGAAGTGTTCAAAAAAGAACATGGATGGGTAAAGTAAAAATATTTTGGAGAAGAAAGGCAGATACTAAACAGAAAGGAATATTTAAGGAATACAGCATAAAAACCATTGTTAGAAGTCATGCTATGATGGAACACTGATCATGACATTAAAAATATAAAGAAACCTTTAATTTCAGAGTAAATCACTGCAGGGGTACCCTGGAAACAAGCAGCAGGAAAAGTAATACTGGTAAGTCTTCACCTTGGTGTGTTTCCTTGCTATTTGTAACCTGTACTCAGTATTATTATATTACTCGATCCAGACGAAAACTGCGTGTGAAAGTTAGGGAAGATTTGTCTCTTTTAGGAATGAGAAACATGGAGTTCCAGCCTGGGATGCAGGATGGGCTTCCCCTGACAGCAGGTACAACAGAAGACCCGCTCACTCCCCGGACCTCACACTCCCTCCTCCCGAGTGGGACAGGGGACAACTCGGGGAAAAAATGCTGGGCTTACAAACAGGTGCATGATTACAGGTCTGAAGGTTCATATCTTTGTCCCAGAAATCACACTTCTGACTCTAAGGCGAGGACAGCAAAACGCCCCCCACACCCTGTTCACCGAGCTCTGCACCATCTTCCTGACAGTATGGAAACACTACACACGATTTAAGTGCCCTACAAGGCAGAGGTGAGAAACTGCACGAGGGAAATGCTTTATGTTAGAAATTATGTAGTCATAAAGATAATGGTTATGGGGAAATGGATACTGCTTGAGATAAATAGCATTAATTGGGTAACTCCTGATTCTTTTATATACACACACATATATATATATGCAATGAAATTTCAAACCTAATTTAGAATTCTGGGAAGGGAATTCCCTCAGCATCCAGTGGTTGGGAATCTGAACTTCCACTGAAGGGAGCACAGATTCAGTCCCCGCTGAGGAATTAAGGTCCCACATGCCCTTTGGCCAAAAATAAATAAATAAATGCAAATTATATAAAGGAAAATAGAAATAAATTAAATTCTGGGCAGATTCCTAACAAGCTGAAGGTCTCCACAGAGGAGAGAGGAAAGAGATGGGGGTGAGCTGGGTGTGGTCAGAAATCAGGGAGAAGCCACGAGAGGGGGACCCAGGGGAGGCTGAGCGAGGAGGCTGGCAGGTGAAAGAGCCCAGCAGGAGAAGGGACACTCCCACGCAATGGGGTGGAGGCCCCAGGGATGCCCCATCCAGGGAGAGGGGCCGCAGGCTGCAGTCTGTTGCCATCAGCCACATGGCCAGCCCGAGGGAACCGCAGACCTCCCACTCAAGCCCCAGTCACACTGAACCACACCAGGCCTACACTGCGGTCCCCTCCATCAGCCCAGCTCCCTGCTCCTCAGGGCACCCAATTTTCAGTGGAGGCACAGAGCGCAGGGGGCAGACGTGCCAACAGCCTGAAGGCAGGACCACAACCCGTGGGCTCTACGTCCAGTGCCTGGGCTAGGCCTCCCTGAATTCTGCCAAAACCTCAAGGGCCATCCCAGGAGGCATCCAGACCAGGGTTCCCTGAGGCAGGTCATCATCGCCCAGGCATGATGGGAGCACACAGACATCTCCGTGTCTACCCCGGGATGAACCCTGTCAGCAGATAAGAATCCGAGCACTTAAGGCATCGCCACACCTGTCCTAGGTCAGCCATGTAGCCACAGTCCACAGTGTGACCGAGGTCACCTCACTGTTTCCTCTGCTCCAGCAGGCCACAGCTTGCTGTTGCACTTCCAGTCAATTTTCCATCAATTAGTCTAGCTTTTACCAAAATAAGAGGCCTCCCAGGTAGTACTAGTGGTAAAGAACCGCCTGCCAATGCAGGTAGATGTTAAGAGACCCAGGTTCGATCCCTGGGTTGGGAAGATGCCCTGGAGGAGGACATGGCAACCCATTCCAGTGTTTTTGCCTGGAAAATCCCATGCACAGAGGAGCCTGGCGGGCTACAGTCCCTGGGGTTGCAAAGAGTCAGACACAACTGAAGCAACTCAGCACGCAACAAGAATAATGCTTATGAAGGAGACAACTGGCTTAAAAAGACCTGGCAGATGATATCAGTGATACAAACAAAGAGGTAAGCGGCAGGGCTGCCATCTCTCCTCCAGAAGCTTCCTTGCTGTAATATCAGGGCAGGGCTGGAACATGCAGCCACAACCATCATTTGAAAGAAAAGAAGGAAACGATTAGGAAAAAAGAGAGAGAGGAAAGAGGGAAGGAGGGAAGGAGGAAGGGAGGGAAGGAAGGAGAGAGGGGGAAGGGGGGGAGTTACTAAGAATACTGAAGGACCTGATTCACATAAAGCACAGTTCTCAGTAAGTCTCTCCTTGGATGTTCATGCTGTCTCGAGACAGTACTGACCAGTTCCATGAAGCGCGCTGATTGACGAAACACTGAAAAGCTAAGCATCTGCCCAGAACTTAAAAGACCCTCCTCACCACGTTCCCTGCGATGCTTAAAGCCGTAAAACAGGCCAATCCCTCCCCAACACCTCCCTCCACCTCACAACAAGCATCACAGGACTCCTGAGGTTCCCTGCTTCCCTGGCAGCAGAGTAAGATGCCACTTACACGAAGGAACACTTGCTCCAGCTATGGCTTTAGCCATAAATAAGCGAGCACACACATGAGAAGGGTGAACACTCATTGCTACTGGTGAGTTTGTTTGGTCCAAAAGGCTGAGCCATGCCCCCTCAGGCCCGGCGGCCCTAGCTGAGTCCAGAGAGCACAGGACACGTGTCCATCTGTCCACACCAGGCAACATACACTAGGAAATACCCAGGGACAAAGATGACTCCAGAGAGACACCGCATAACATATCTGCACGTGATTGGCAATCCCCTCTTCTTATAAGTCAAAAGAAACTCGTTTTCTTTTTCAAGTGACCTAGGCTGGCGAAACAATGCCCAAAAGCACCTCCTCTCCATCTCCAGAGAAGCTGTGATTCACACCACACAGACACTCCTAACTATACAGATCACGAGCTTCCTAGTAACTAGTGATTAGATTCCTGGATGACTCAGACTGGTCACCCAGACTTCAGAGGACAGTGGCCAGTGGTGTGTGGCATAAACACAGTCCAGACCAGCCAGACCAAGCAGATGCCCCGGCCATCCACCCAGGTCAAAGGAGAACCCCGACCCCCGCTGACTCAGGCATCATGGGAGGGGATCTGGGAAATGCCCCGTCTGCTACATCCACACAGGCAGGACGGGTGACGCCAAAAGCCCTGGGCAAGAGGTGCCTTTTCCTAGAGCATACACGCAATTTAATTCCACTGTTACCCCAAAGCCCCAGCAACAGTCTCACATTCCAAGGCAAGAAGGACCTTTACTACTTTGCCTGGTTCATTCCAGGCATTTAACTATTGCAGGTAATTCCTGGAATAATTATTCCATTTTAAAGAGCACAAAACTGAGGCTCAGGAGTCGAATGACTCATTCAAGGCCGCAGGTACTGGAGGGAGGAGGGTATGGGCTGAGACTCACCGCCTCCACGGTGACAGGCTGTCCCCACAAGCCGGACACACCACCAGTCAGCAAACACTCATCAGGATGTGAGGGCGATCTGGCTGCGACATCCGTCACCCCGCTGATTGCCAGGGTGACTTGGCTGACCTGGCTGCCTAGGGGGCTATGCCCTTCTTCCCTCACCACTCCGTGGGTGTCCCTCCCAAAGCTGCGAGCTCGGTTGAAAAGGACGACCATCCCTGATAGAGGAGGATCGGGCTTCAGTCAAGGGTGTACAAGCAGCTGTGCTCCCCTACTAGAACCTCCAAGCAAGCTCTCAAGGAGACATTGATCAGCAACCACTGAGCCAAGCGTGCACCAGCGCAGCGGAGTGCAGCTGGGCACAGAAGACCCTCAGCATCCCAGGCGCAAGATGGCAAGTCAGAGGGGGTCATGGAGAGGACCATAGTGGGCAGGCAGAGCTGCCAGGATCGCGGGATCAGAGCTGCCTTTCAGTGGGGAAAGCATCCGTGTCTCAGCTGGAAGGACAACAGAGGGAAAGCCGGCCCTGACAAACAGGGTTCAGGACTCCAAGCTCTGGCTGAGGAAGCAGCTCGTACCCATCCTTCCTGGTTGTGAATCAGGCTACCCCCTGTTGTCCTCCTATAGGCCTCAACTGTTCTTTTCACAAGAACAAGAGGACAGCTGACGGTCCATGGAAGCCAGGGCATCATCCCCAAGGTGACCCATTCAACATGACCCACTCTCAGAAAACCTAGGTCCAAGAGCAGCACTATCATTTATAAGCCCGCAATTCAGGGTCAAATTAGCCTATTGGAGCCTCAACCTTAAAACAGGAATAATAAGCTACAGAGTTAGGAAGGGTAAATCAAATACATTCTATGCATAAAAGCTGTTTGTAGCACCGCAGATCTTGTAGTGCTTTCCAATCTTTTATGACCACTTATTCAACAGAAAAGTTGCAGTGGCCGCTGTCCCCTGGAGTCACACTGATTTACCCACAAATGGCTGCCGCCTTACCCACTGCATCACTAACCCACCCAGGGATGTGCCTTCAGCCCCCAAACCCCTTCCACAACCCAACCAGAAGTTCAGCCTTTGACGTTCTAGGAGCCTCAGTGTTTTAATTCTTGTGGCCACTGAAAGTCCCAAGTGTTACTCTATTACTATTCTCAGGTAATATGGAGAAGGTGGCCCAAGGTTCTTTCCAGGCGTTTTTAATCTTCAGCACTTGACTTTTATTTGAAATCTGCAGTGCTTTGTAAAACTCAGATCTGGCTCACAATCAACCTCAAGGCCCCCACACACAGCTTGCCATTGGATTATGTACACAAAATAGCAACTTCCTCCTGGAGGAAAAAAATGCCTCTGGGTCCTTAGAGCATCCATGAAGAAACCACAGCCATACTCCGAGGGGCGGGTGCCTGCACGGTTTCCCTTGGGGGAGGGGAAATGGGAGGGGAGCAGAGTGGGAGGAGCATTGTTCCCACGTGTGAGCTTCTGCCCATCTTTTCCGAGGGCGGGGCTGGGACTTCTGAGCAGAACCAGGTCCAGAGAGAAAAGAGAAGGACGCCTCCAGGTGAGGAAACAGGACCAGCTGCTGAAACTGTCTGGAGAGCTAATGCTTCTGCGTTAAAGAAATCAAAGTTCTCAAATATAAAAATGCTATCCCCCTTAAAGAACCACAGTCACCTATCGAGTGCATTAAATTCATATAAATGCCATGCCTGCCGCCAATCAGAGCTGGGAAATTAATGAAAATGCACAGGGTCCCCAGCGCGTCCTTCCCTGCTGTCTCTCCCACGCACAGCGACAAAGCACAAACCAGAAAAGCCTGCTCGAGTATCTCTCATTGGCAGGTACCTCTTCTAAGGTGGTGTCTGACAGCCCGTAGCCTGTCAGGCGCAGCTGGTGAAGGTTCTGGTCGAGGGCCTGGAAGAGCCCTCTGAAGCAGGCTCTGTCTGCACCCTCAGGGATCACGTAGCTCAGCTCGCCCTGGCTGCTGCCTCGAAGAGATGCTTGCGGGAGGTAGGTCTGGATCAGAGACGTGGCACAAGCTGTGTCCTTCAGGTCATCGGCCTCTGGAACAGAAGGCTACCCCCAAGAAAGCAAGGGAACAGTAAGGAAAGCAAGCCAAAACGTACTAAATTTACATTAACTGGCTTCACCTCTGCTGCTGCTGCTGCTAAGTCTCATCAGTCGTGTCCAACTCTGTGCTCCCACCAGGCTCTGCCGTCCTCGGGATTCTCCAGGCAAGAACACCCTCTACCCCTAAGCAAATTATTTTTCAATTTCAACTCCCAGCAGCAAAATCAAGAAACAGCATTTCCGGATGCATTACACCTTTTCCTTTTTAAATTTAAATCTAGTGGGAAAGCTGGCCAGGCAAGATGTAACACTAATTGGTCCCCAGTTACATGAGACAGGCCCCCAGGAGGGCTATGCTTATGGATGCCCTCGCTGCTTACAGAGAATCCTGAAAGCCACTCCAGCCCAGCAACTGGGCCACAGGATATGGGGCTGAGCCCTCCTAAAAGGGAGACAAGACCCATACCCATGGAGGAAGGGCCTCCCCTGCAGGACAGCAAGACACTCCCCCTGAATAGAGAGGAAGCAAGTAAGAACCTAGACTTGGAGCCACCAAGGGTCAGACCATCAAGACTCAGGGGGTAGGGGGCAACTTAGAGACCTCAGCCCTGAATCCCAGCCCCAGAGCAACTCCGGCCCACCCCCAGCTGACACAGGGCAATGAGGATGTCTCTCATTGAGAACTCTGACTTCACCCTTTCTATGGTAGAGCTTTAGCCTCTGAACCAAGCATCAGAAAGTTACCTGGAAACACGTGGGGCTATGGTGGTGCCCAGCCAGCCACTCAGGCCAACCCTGTTTCCCATCAGGGGCCCTGAATCCCACCTGACTCCTCCTGGCAGACAGAGAACATCTGGGAGGCCCCACTCATTGCTGTAAACTTTATTTTAGCATCAGGGCCTCTGTGCACAAAGGTCTCCACTTAACTACCACCTCCCTTCCCAGCCTCATCCCGCACCCTCCCACCTCCCCGCCCACCAGTGACTGCGTTCTGTTTATCACTCTCTCGGGCACACTGTTTCCTCCCCAAAGACTGAGACCCCCAAGGACCCCGTGCAGAAAGCACGCACCCTATTTTGTCACCTCCCCCAAGATCCACACCAGCAAGGCCCTGCCTGGATTTGGGATAAAGATCTGCTGAATGACTGACTGCAACGTGGAAATGATGCAACTGAGGAACAGTTTCGATTCGTCTCCTCCATTTCCCAAACCGAGGAGGGCCACATCTCCCTATGTCCGCTTCCAGGGTCTCACCTGCCTGCTGAGCGTCAGGTGGAGCCCCTGGGCATGGGCCTGAGTCAGGCTGGCAGGGGGCCCGGAACAGCGGAGCCGCCCCCGCTGCAGCACGGCCACGTGGTCACTCAGCGCCTCAGCCTCATCCAGGTGGTGGGTGGTGAAGATGATCGTCCGACCTGTGACCCAGGAAAAGGGGCATCAGATCTGCTCGGCACACTGGGGGTTCATCCCCTCCCTCCAGTGGAGGAGCTGGGGCAGGGGGTTGGTGGTATCAAGAGCATCACAGGGTTTTAAGTCAGTTGAGATCACCCCCCAAATCAGAGCCCCAGAAATACCCTGGGGTTAGGACGTGGCTTCTGCAAACCCACCATCACCAGGCGTTGCACTAACGGGCAAGCCAGGGGGTCCCCGGGTCCAGTCACCCCATCTGTGAGCCCCGAAACAGATCACTGAGTGGATGTAGAGGAGAAATTCACAAAGAGACAGCTGAACGGGACATCCTTCTCTGTCCTCTGATCCTTGACTCTCCATCCTCAACCTCACTACCACCTCTGCCGGATGCTAGGAGAAGCTCTGTCCTACGGAAGCACTACTGCTGCTGCGTAAGAACATCAGTAAGCACCGTGATGGGCAGGGTAGCAGCCAAGGGGCCGGTCGACACCCTTGTCAAGTGATGTAACCACGAGTCATAGGGGGCACCACACTTACCTCCTCCTGGGAAGAGCTCACAGCAGCCAAGGCCACAGAGAGAGCATTCTGGGCACTGGGCAGGGGGCGAGGGAGGGGTTGGCCTGAGTCAGGGCCTCCCCAGGAAGAAAGAGGGCATGTGGCCACTTTTTGCAGAAACAAATAATCAGCTTATATGTATCCTCTAAGAATTCTCACATCTGGTAACATTTCCAGCCTTTTCTGGGGGAGGAAAGGGCCCAAACTGACCTCAGGGGGCCTGAGGCCAGAGAGCTTAGAAGGCATTTTCATTAAGTTCATGTCAGTTACATGAAGGGACACTCTCAGAACTTTTACTTTCTATTGGCTTGGCCAAGAAGTTTTTTGGGGACATGACGGAAAACTCTGAACAAACTTTTTAGCCAACTCAATACATTCCCCCACAGGCCTACATCAAGCCCAATTCTACCTATTCTGATTTACTGAATAAACACACTGATTGATTCTTATCTCAAAAGCAAATTTTCCAAGAGCAAAGGCTGAACATAATTTTAACTCTGCGTGCCTGTGTGCTAAGTCGCTCCAGTCATGTCTGTCTTTGCGACCCTACGGACTGTAGACTGCCAGGCGCCACTGTCCATGGGATTCTTCAGGCAGGAATACTGGAGTGAGTTGCTAGGTCTTCCTCCTAGGGATTTTTCTAACCCGGGGATTGAACCTGCATCTCTTATGTCTCCTACATTAGCAAGTGGGTTCTTTACCACTACCACCACCTGGGAAGCCCAATTTTAACTCTACCTGAGTTTATATTTTTAAATAGCAGAGAAAGATAGAAAGACCGGGATTCTCAATTCATCTTTTAAAAACTACATCAAAAGGAAACCATGATATGTAGACCCTAGAGTGACAAGGAGCAGGGGGCATGGCGGCCACTTTCACCACGTAGTGTGTGTGTGCTCAGTCACGTCTGACCTTTACCACCCCATGGTCAGTAGCCCGCCGGGCTCTCCTGTCCATGGAATTCTCCAGGCAAGAATTCTGGACTGGGTTGCCATTTCCTTCTCCAGTTTCATTAAAAGGTACGTGCCTATTCTATTGTTCACCAGACATGTGTCCCAAAGACCAAAGCCAAATCCCCTCACAACACAAGTTCCTTCAAGGCTAAGAAAACATGCTCAGTCCCTGATCTGGAGTTAGGGGCCAGATGATGTGTTTGCAGACAATCATATCATCTAAAAATTAAAGTCAGCTGGAATGTAAATTCCCCAGAAATGTAGATGAAGTTCACAGATGTTTGATGCTTTTCAGTGGACATTTAGGCAACTTGAGACACACCTCACCCCTCAATGGACAAGTGTCACCCTGCAAGACTCGTCTTTACTGCTTCCGCGATTCGGGTGGTGTCTGAACCCCTCTCCTCAGAAAGTGATCTTTCCCACACCCACTTTTCTTGTTGAACAACACTGATGAACGGCCACTGGCCAAGCATCCCCGTACCGGGAGCTCAGCTATAAACATTCACACGCTTCTCACTCCACCCTACCAGCAGCATGATCCTCTCCGCTTGCAAACAGCAAAACTGCTTGCCCAGAGGGGTGAGATCATTTCTCCAGGTCATATAGGACGTGTGGAGCAGGAGGGGGACGAGCAGACCGATTCGCTCTGGTACCTTTTCCACCCTTATTGCTCCCACCAAGGCAGGCACGGAAGCACTGGCCACCGTGTTTCCTCAGCAGGAAACACGGGTCAGGCCCCAGGAAGACAGAGCCTCAAACCCCTGAGTGGAGTTCTGCCAGCAGAGCCCTCTTCTACTCAGCAGGGGTCGCTTGCTTTCATGCTGCGCTTAGATCTAGTTTACAAAGCTGCCGGCCCAGCTGCCTGGAGGCTTGGGGCTGTTTCCAGAAACAGCTACATTTTGATTCTTGAAAACATATTTCCCTCCTAGGACCCCCTCCCCAACCTGATCCTACTGATTCTGCGTGTTAGTCAGCTCAGGGACTCTTCCAAGGAGCCCCTGAAAGACAACCATTGCCAAAAGACCAAGAACAGTGAGAAAACATTTAACTCATAAGAAGAGAATCTGAAGAAAGTTGCCTATTTCTGAGAATTTTATCGGATCTGGTTTTGTATCCAGTTACAATTACGCTCCTGACTCAAATGTTCTGTCAGCTGAGCCCTGAAGACCCCAGCTCTGATTTTTCAAGTAAACAAGAGCCATGAACTTGTGGTATGAAATTCGAGCTGCATGCAATTCATGCGAGCAGGGAAACAAAATCTATGCAATTCATGCGAGCAGGGAAACAAAATCTACTGATCTGTCTGCCTCTCACCCATCTTTGTCACCTGCCCCCACTCCAGGAGCAGGGAAATGATTTACATTTGTTTTATCTCAAAACTCCATCTGTCCCTTTAAATGGTGTTCAAAAGTCACGAGTTTTCATTTCTGGTCTCTACTTTCCTCCCCAGAAGGCCTTAGGTAAGTGGATGGATGGGATCTTGGGGAAATGGGCAGGCAAGGTGCTCAGATGCAATGTGGTCAGTGTCTCCTGGCTCCAGGTGATGGCTCAGACCTGTCCCTGCCCTACCTGTACAGCAGAGCCTTGGACAAGGTCAGCCCATGGCCTCAAGCACCTCCTACTCCCTGGGGGCCCTCAGTCTGGCTGGCTGGCCATCCCCCTGGCTCCCCCAGCTTCCAGGGCCCACCTAGTCCCTCCAGGCAGCCTCCCTGGCAGGCTCTGCTCCCTCTCAGTCCAGAAGCTGGGAACTGTGAAAGTTCAGGACACCCACCCTGGGCATAGCCCTGGGCCAGGGTCCTGCTCAGCCTTATGAGCTCTGATGCAGCTGCCCCAGGTCGGATGAATCTGTACCCCTGGCACAACCTCACGGCCCTGAAACGGCCGCCCAGCCCAGGCCAGTGCCCAGAAAGGAATAGCAAGCCACACCTGCATGTGATTTTCAAGTGTCCTCCTTCATCTCCTCTGCATTTCCGGAATAGAAAGGACAAGATGGTCCTTTCAGGGCTTCTCCCTGACCCCAGACTAAGCTTTAAGTGACAGGGGCATCTTTCCTGCCCTAAGGAGACAATTTAATGACTTTTCTTGGGTCCCTTCTCCTTGCATTTCTTAAGGAGAAAATCCTAACTTGCCTCAGGGAAGTGAAGGTTTCAGGTCAAGTCAGAAAGGCTTTGTACCCAAGAGGGCAAAAAGAAAAGCAAAACTATGTTTTATAAGAATCAGCAATAACCCTGCCACTGACCCTCCCACCCTTGTCTAGAAGCACAAGATATGTTCCCCTATTCCTGAGGTTTCTTTCCAAATTCCAGGGTTTCTATACAAAATGCCCATAGCAATGCTTCCTGGCTGTCACACAGAAGAAATCAGAAGCTGGAAATCAGTAACTGCCCATCTAAAGTCCTACGTTAGAAATTCACCTTAACAAAGACGAGAAGCCCAAAGCCTCCAGACCAGATCTCCGCTCCTCCCTTGGCTGGGTGAACCGCCTCTGAGGCTGGCTCTAAGCAAACCCCACACCCTTCTCTCTGTGTCTGTTTCCTCACTGAAAAAAGTGAGGAAACTTCTTTTTTTCCAGACTGTAGTTGGGACACCCCTTCTGATGATCCCAAAATTACTCCAGAATGGAAGCCACTGCGGATGAGTGCTGTGTCCGCTCGCATCATGCATAACATGCTCGAAAGACACCACTGCTGGTCTGAACAACCCCCAGACCCTCAATACCACGGGGAGGTCACGATGGGTGTGTCTCTTCTCTATGCGCCCCTGGGAAGTTCTTTTATTGTTTGGGGGGAGGTGGGGGAGGGAATCTTAGTTCCCCTGCACCGGAAGCAATGAGACTTAACCACTGGACCAACAGGGAAGTCCCGGGAATTTTTCTTTTCTCCAGGATAACGTATCATTATTGGGACACGGGCCTCATTCCTCTCCACCTCAAAATCCAAGAAAGAATAGAGCGATATCGTCTTTCATGGTGACAGGACGAAGGAGAAGATAAAGCACCGCGCTCCTCCGTGATATCGCGGGAAAAGGACGTGGAGCGCAGCCCTTCACGGTGATAGGACGGAAGGAGAGGATAAAGCACCGCCCCCCTGCGTAATATCGCGGGAAGAGAACTAGCGCTCCGCCGAGCCCCACCTCGTCGATACTTGAGGAGGATGTCCCAGATGCCGCGGCGGGAGCACGGGTCCACCCCGCTGGTGGGCTCATCTAAGACCACGGTCCCCGACGCGCCCAGGAAAGCGATGCCGATGGACAGCTTTCTCCGCGTGCCCCCCGAGAGCACTCGAGCCTGTTGGTGCTGGTGCGGCGTCAGCCCCACATCCTGAAGAGTTCTGAAACGAGAACAGAGCCCTCACTCTCCCGGACTCCTCAGCTGCGCTTGACGGCCCACCCTGGAAGCAGTCACCCGCGAGGACTCGGCTCTTTCTCATCCGCGGACACATGGAGGGGGCCCAGAACCACGTGCCCATGATCCTGACGCCACAGCGCCAGCCTCCTCGGGACTGGATACGACCACATCCAGGGACCCAGCGTGAGGCCCTGGCAGCAGGGCCTGCCGGGTGGGTCCTGTTTGTAGGAAGTACGTGCTGTGTCCCCTCTGGATTCACTCACCTGCCAAGGGACCTCCATCCCCTCAGGACCCTGGGGAGAATGGCCAATGGTCAGGTGTGGTCAGAGCAACAGGCAGAGGCCGTCCACTGTCCATCCGCGCGTCTACAGAAGACTGACCTCGCCCAGGAGCACTAGCTCCGCATCAGGCCCTTCCTGCCTGAGCACCTGGGATGCAGCCATGAGTCGCTGTGTGCAGAGCAGGAGCGACAGATGCCGCTAACAGGAGGACCAGCCCTCTTTTCTCCACAAGCTTCCAGTCTCTGCACTGACTGCAGACACCCAGCATCTCCCGATGCATGACAGGCGCCACTTCACAAGTAACCTCTCACTCTGCACCATGTGCCCAGTAACACGTGAACACTTAAGACTCTCACCACCTACTTTTTCTCATTCTCTGTTAAGCCCCCTCTTGGAGCAGAAGCACCACCCCCCATAGGAGACCTTCCTCTGGGCACCCACATCCAGTAGATTCCCTCCTTCCAAGCCACAGGCCAGCCACAACTTCCCTGAGGCCAAGGTGCAGCCAGAGGAGGAGGAGTGGGGAAGAGGAGGGATTACAAGGTTCCATGCAGTTGAGCTTCAAGACCCAGAAAACTGCAAAACTCTCATGCAGACACCAGTAAAATCCCAGGTACTTGCACCTGAGCACCGAGTAAATGTTTCACTGTTGACAGATTCCTCATCCAGACCCAGAAGGAGCCCAGGCTCCCTTCTCCGGTCTGGTTATCAGTCAGCCCCCTGGATGGTTAGTCTGTGTGGCCCTACATTTCCTGTGGAGTGAACCTCAACCTACATTTATAGCAGTTTTTGCCCTTGTTTGTCAGATGCTCCCATTGTGGACATCAACCCAGCTGCGAGGAAGAGGACAAGTGGCCCGTCTCAGCAGGGGGCTGTCTTGACCTTTATTCCCATTAGAAGCCAGCAACCCCCTCCCACCTGGTGGCTCCCACTCCAGAGGAGGTGACTCTCTGGGGGCTAATCCCATTAGTTCCATTAACCAGAGGTGGACCGGCAGAGAAAACAAGGCAGTGAGATGTCAGATGTTCTCAAACATCCACATCCTAATTACATTCCTACCTTAAACAAAAACCCTCCCTGTTCTCTGTTGATCTTGAAGTCAGCACACTCCTAGCCACTCAGGACCAAACCACACCCTGGACCTGGCTGTTTCCAGCATCCACGGCCCGCCAGAGGCTCAGTTCCACCCATCCTCTCCCACACATCCTTTCTCCAGCCAGTCCCTGCCTCCAGCCATCACTCCCACAAAACGAAACTCTCCTCCCTTGCCCCTCCTTGCTTCCTGTATCCACAGGCTCTGCCCACCAGTGTCACTGCCACCCCATAACAGATCCCAACCACTGCTCAGAGGATGGCACCCAGAAAGCCACCCACCTTGTGTTGCCTCAGTGGTTTGTTCAGTATTTGAAATGTCTGCTTCTCTTTCATCTTGATATTGTCGCACATCTTTACTCCATTTTTGCTTAAAACTCCTGGGAAGAGTTCAGTTTCTAATCCTCTCCTTCCATCCTTTCTTCCCTGACTCCAGAGAGACCTCCCTCCCCATTGTGCTACCAAGATGGCTCTGATCCAGTCAACTAGCGACCTCCTCACACTAAGTCCAGAGGTTATGCTCGAGTCTTCATGTTACTTGACCCTCAACAGCATGTGATGCACCAGACCTCTCCCTCCTTAATGGTCTGGTCCCTCCGCCTTCCTCACTGATCCCTGCTCTTTAATGGACTAGTTTCTCCTCTTTCCCCATTATTCCTGGCAGGTCCTTCTTCATCCCTCCATCTTCTTCACACGGCAACATACAGGATTCAATGCTGTGTCCTCTGCTTATGTCTACCTATACACATGCCCTTGTGGGTCTCATCACCATCAAACAAGCCAGCCTGCAGCTCAAGCCTTGTGATGCTTGCCAGAATCCTCAAGACAAATGCTAACCTCATCATGACACCCCACTGATTAAGTTCCCCTCTTGACTTCTACCTTCTCCTTCAAATAAAAGGCAAAATGGTAAAGACCTGACTCTGGACAAATGTTCTCTCTAAGCAGTCTACCCCAGATTGCATCAGCTCAATTGTAACCAAGATAGCCATTAAGGGAACCAAGTGCTGCCACAGGAGCTGACACTGATCGCCCTGCCTCTGAATCAGGGCTTTCAGTCCTTGCTCCTCTAATTGAGTACGGCTGTCCTAAAACATGATCTCTCCCCGCCTACCTCTGTGCACACCAGCATCGTTGCCAGGTAACTCAGCAAACTGATAACCCGTGAGGTTGCTGTGCCCACATCAGAAGATAAAGTCCTCGGAGCGTCCTTAGGGGCTGGGTTTGGACCCAGCCCCCAGCACAGCAGAGTCTGCCATGGTCTAGGGTAGGTGTAGACTTTGAATGAAAATTGGTGGCCTGGGATTTTTTTTTTTTTAAGTGTAGGTAGCACGTAACCAGTTTGTCCTTTAGTGATGTGCACTATTTCTCCCCAAGTTCCCGCTGTCATTTAGGACAGGCTTGACTGGTGCAAAGTAAACATTTTCCTGTGTATCTGAGTCCGCAGCATCACTGACGTGGTTGTCATCAGCAGCCACTTCTGAAGACGGGATGTGAGTCAGTCCCGCTGTGGTGGTGAACAGCCTTAGACACCACTTAGCGGCCAACCACGTGACTATAAATCCTTATTTTCCAAAACAAATCTTGCAAACATATTTTAAGGCAGCAATCAGCAGTAACAGTCATAGTTCCTCAGGGGCCCCTCTTCTGAGGCACATGAGTGACTCACCATCTGTCCTTACACCCTGGCCTGGTCCCCCGTGGGTCAGGCCTGACTGATGTCCTGCTTCATGAGCTTGGCTGGAGAGTGAGGAGCCTCCACACCGTGGTCTCATGGTCCCCTCAAGGGGCAGAGCCCAGCTTGGGCCACGGGCTTCACACACAACCCCGGCCCTTGTCTTCTAGATCAGTGGCTCCCCCACTGGATTCAGGCCCCTCGGCCCCCCAGCCACACTCACCTCCTGGAGACACCGATTTGTTTCCTGACTAGGGACCTCAGGTCCTCTCCTCCCTGTGGGCTCTGCTTCTGCGAGTCTCTGTGAGACTGGAGGAGCTCTGTGACCCCGGCCCGTCCTGCCATCCCAGCCCCTGCCTCTCCCCACATGCATGTCCTCTGCTCCCCTTGGAATGCATCCAGACCCCAGGCTCTCCCCTCCCCACCCTGGACACTCAGCTTATCAAGTTGGCCTCCAATAGCCTTCAAACCTGGGCCTCCCCTGCGGCCTCTCCATGTCCTGTCCCCACACAGTACCTGGGTCATAGGTACACCTTCCAGGCCCCAGGCTGCTTGCCCCCTCCTATCCATAACCTTGAATCTGCAGGGTGACATTTAGACTCCTCAGCAGGACTGCTCAGGCTCCTTCACCCACTCCTCACTCCCCCACCCCATCTTTTCACTTCAGGACACCCACAGGCACCCACATTCTGGACACAGACCTCAGCCCCCATGCTGTCTGCTCCCTCCTTGAGGACAGACCAGGTTCGGTATCCTCCCTGGGACATTTTCTGATCCCAGGGTTGGGGTCGTAATTCCATAGTTAGAACCACTTGTTAACGCTTTCTTCTCACAGATACAGGCAGCAGCGATGCTCTAAGGCATCTCCCTGCACCGCCCACACCCACATAGGATGGAGGGCAGGGGGCAGAGGTGGTGTCACGCACCTGTGGACTTGCTCACGCAGCTCCTGGTGGGTCCCCCGCAGCGCCTTCAGGGAGGCGAAGAGCAGCAGGTGCTCAAGCACCGTGAGGCGGTCGAACAGGATGTCCCGCTGCAGACACACCCCCAGCTCCGCCCTGACCACAGACGGGTCCTTCTGCAGGCTCCTGCCATTGATGGTGATGGTCCCGGACGTGGGGGGGTAGAGTCCTGTGAGCAGGGATCTGCAGAGAAGACACGTCAGTGGGGGCACAGGAGTTGGATGTGCTGCTGCCCTGACCACCCGACGGCCCCAGGAACATCTGCATCCCATGGGGAACTCACACCCAACCTCCCCCGCCAGCGCCTGCTACCCAGTGAGACAAAGGCTGGACAGAGCTTGGTGGGACATGGGCCTGTGATCGGGTTATGCTCGCCTGGGACGCTCCGTGCCCAATGACCATCCCTGCTGAGAGTTTTCGATGATGACTCCAAGGGTCTTCACAGATGAGGAAACAGCCTAAATGGATGGCCTAACCACCCAAGTCCTCATCATTAGATGTGAGCCAAGCAGCAGCTCATACTCCCACCGCCCCCCACAGCCCTGCGGCCAGGCTTCCTGCCTCTGTGCCTGAGCCACCCACCTGCCAACGTCAAATCCAGGACAAGCCAAGAGCTCGTCTCCAAAGCTCCTGTCTGGCGGCCCATAGGACACCTGAGGACTGCCATCTCCTAGTTCAAGTCATTTATTATTCATGCTTTACACTATGTTCTTTTTCTAAAAAGTTAGACATACCCACCACAGCACCTAGCAAACCACACCTAACTACTTACAGAAAGAACTTAAAATGTTATGCCAACACAAGTGATGTACGTGAATGTCCATCATCACCAAAACCTGGACACAGCCTCAACTGCGCCAACAGATGAAAAGATAAACAAACTGGCATGGACTCCTCAGGACCTGAGAGCTAATGCAACAGCACCACGCATGGGTCTCCAAGCTTCATGCCAACAGGAGACTCAGTACAACTCCATTAAGGAAATGCTAGAAAATGCTAACTATACCACAGCCTCAAACAGCAGGACTGCGGTCGCTCAGGGGCCAGGATCCAGGAGGCCCAGGGGCCAGCAGGGGTGAGAGTGCAAATGTCAGTGTCCCATTTGTTCCCCGGCCTTTGTGCAGCTTTAGCCAAGCCCAGCTCATCAGATGCACAGCTGGACACATACTGTCTCCTGGGAATAAACTGTACTTCAGTAACCTTGATTGACAGCTGTTGGCTATATGGTTTTCAGACCTCGCCAGGGAATACAATGAAACAGAGTATATACAACTCAGTGCACCTCAGAGTGCCTCATTTCAAATGGTGACAACCAGCCCAGAAACAGCCTCTCAGCCTCTCCTCCGAGAAGTGCCAGGAAGAGACATCGCTGGGAGGACTCACAACTAATTTCCAACAGTCACTAAAAGCGGTGCAGCCAGCGACCCTGGAAACATCCAAAAACTCCTAATTTAATTGTCTTCATTGTGCAAAACAGACTCCAGGTTTTCTTGCAGGAAACATGCATTAGTAAAAGCACAGTGTGGAGGCTGGCTTTCAGAGTCATTATTAGTGCAACGTTTCCCGATCTGAAAACACTAAAAAACATCCTTCATGAAATCTTCAGTTCTTTCTCAGCATCCAAGAAAAGAAAAGAGATGTTTCTTTTCAATTTATTGTCAGTAAGAGATTGCTGAAGCTTGTTGAATGTTATTTTTCTACTTTTGTTAAGAATCTTGAAGCAAATAGTCCCTTTCCTTGCGTTAACTATGCATACTTTATTTAGCTCTACTAATAAAGAACAAAAAGAAAGTCACTTGTTCAAAACAGAAATTCCATAATTTGGGTGGTTTGGCCTTAAAAATGCCCCATTTCCACAGCCAATTTGGATCTGTTTTGTAGACTGTGTTTCAGCTCATTCTTTCTCTGGGATCACATGATTCGATTCTTTAAACAAATCTGGAACCACTGGATCCCATACCAAAAATAAAGGCTTCACAAAAACACAACCACATAAAAAGCATAACATGAAAAAGGAAAATACTGAAGTGTTAAAAAATTTGAAGACATCATTAAAATTTCATCTTCCTCTAGGTATGCAAGCAGAATTAAACTTAGAGGGGGAAAAAGAATGTCATAAGACTTTTCAAAGGCCAAAGTAAACCCATGAATATTTTGCAGGCAGTAAAAGAATAATTAAATTTATTTTAAAAGATCCCCCCACCCCCACCCCTGAGTCTGCTCAGACCTGCAGCAGCTCTAGTGAGAGGGCTGTCTTTCTGATGTGTCTGTAAACTCTGTACTGAGATGGCTGGATAGCATCTCCGACTCAGTGCACATGAACATGAGGAAACTCCAGGAGATAGTAAAAACCTGGTGTGCTGCAGGCCATGGGGTCACAATGAGTCAGACAGGACTTAGCCACTGAACAACAATAACTGAAACTAAACAAAAGAAAACAAACAAAAAAGGGATCTAGCCCCTACCTCACAGGTAAACACATCTCTAAGAACCAAAGCCCTGGAGGGAAGGCGGGAGAAAGGGGAGTGGGACGCACATGACGGTGGTCTTCCCAGCGCCGTTGGTCCCCAGCAGTGCAGTGATCTGGTCCCTGTGGAAGGTCACGGTCAGGCCCCAGACCCCCGCCTTGTGGCCATCGTGCTCCTTGGTCACAGAAAGCAGGACAACGCCGGGGGTGCCTCCTTGCAGCTCTCCTTCCCCATTTTGCAGGGATGAGCCTGTGAGGAAAATGCAGTCCACCCTGAGAAGACTTCAAAAGTCTCCAAAACAATGTTCACACGTAATAACCCAGTGGCTACCTCGGGCTTGAATTCTAGCTTTGTGAAACTTATGAAGCAATTCCAAAATCTTTCTCTACCTAAGTCAACAGGCACATTATATGATGGCTAAACTTAAACGAAAGCAGTAACTGCAAGGTTCTGTGCCCTTACGTTATACATTTTGCAAGAAAATAAAAATAAACACACACATGTGTTTATATATACATATACACAGAAGAACAAAATCAGATTAGTTACACATGACTGACAGTCTCCAGAGGTGACCATTAACAGGTGGTGCTGATCCAAATCTTCTGTAAGATTTGTACTTGTATTTGTGAGAAAAATGCAGTCCACCCTGAGAAGACTTCAAAAGTCTCCAGAGGGTAATAGGTGGTGCTAATCCAAATTTTCTGTAAGATTTGTATTTCTGACTTGTATAGTCAGAAAATTACAGTATTGACTTATAGTATAAAATTATCATGGTGAGACCCAGTGTATCCATAGATTTTTTTCCCCAAAAGTTGTGCTCTGTGAACGAGCCCCAGGCCAGGGCAGATGCCCACCAAGTCTTCTGGGAAGCATGTCCTTGTTTGTAGGGAGAGCAACAGTCTCTCTCTCATGTAGCCTGGAATAAACTAGCACTTGTGAAACACTGAACATTCTAAAGTATATTATACCTCAGTAGCTGTCCACCTTTGGTTTTATTATTTACACAAAGTGATGTTAGTAGTGAAGCTTCATTTAGCTGAGTTACAACCGAGGCACAGAGGACGCTGTGAACAGTGACACTAACACACAGGTTCTTGCCCACCTGGGATGGAAGGTAGGCCTCTGGGCAGCCATGCACTCACAGTTGCAAAGGCTTAACTGGAAAGGAAAACCAAAACTGAACCTGACTGGAAGGAGAAACACACCTCCAATGAGCCCTTTACCCACCTTGACTATCCAAGTTCTCACTAGAAGAGAACAAGTTAGAACTGGCTGGACTCTGCCTTTTCACCACTAGCCCACACACGTCCTTCCAGTAGGATGCGGTGAAGGGGAAATACCACGGTTTCCTCAAACCAAAGGTTCCTAAAAAAAAATACGATGAGTTTAAATCAATTTGCTTGTTTTTCTACTTAGAAGAAGATTCTGTAGTGGAATATCTTAGCTATATTACTATAAAAACTTATCGCATCTTATCATGTTCGATCCACACCCCTTACATGGACCAGTGACCACAGGGCACAGAGCATCAGCCCCCAGCCTCCCTCGGCCTGGCCAGGGCCACCCGTGATGTCCTCACATCCCCTTTCCACAAAAAGTCATCTGAGCAGGTGTTCAACAAACAGGCAGGTATTTATTAGAAGACTAACGTTAAATAATCGGGGAATGTTCCCCCGCCCTTCCCCCTCCTGTTTAGCTGTCACTCTTCCAGTATGTCTTTGCCATCTGCATGGATTACTAGACACGACTAAAAGCTGAAGGAATTAATCAATTAAAACCCTACAGAGAAGGATAACTCAGAGTGCTAACATTTCTATGTGAGACATACTGCCATTTTTCAAATGGATTCTCCAAATTCATTTCGTCCACTTAATAGTCACTACCCCATTATATGTCGAAATGAAAGGGGATTTAATTATTAATGCTTCTCAGTTTTCTTTCAACACAGTCAGACCAGCTTAAGCTTGATGGTGGTCTAAATTCTGCAAGTGACTGAGGAGATAAAGACCTCCACGCAGACTGTTTCATGTTTTAGCTCTCTGACCACAGCACAGGAGAGACACGCAGTCCCTCACACACTTCACACAAAAGATTCAAAGAGGTGACTGCAAAGAAGAGCACCGGGTCCCTTGTCTTTTGATGTGAAGGGAGATGCTGAGCGGTGTTTGGTCTGGTATTTACCACCTGTCATGGGTTGTTGGAGTCTTAGCCTTGGTACCTTGGAATGTGACTGTATTTTGGGGAAGAACCTTTAAAGAGGTGATTAAGATATAATGATGTCCTGGGGGTGGGCTCTGACCCAACAGAACTGGTGTTCTTATAAGGGATCAGGACTCAGACACCCACAAAAGGATGGCCATGTGAGGACACAGGAAGGAGACGGAAAGAGGAGATGGAGAGTATAAACACCTCCTTAAGTCGCAGTCTGTCCACTCTGTAATGGCAGACCAAGCTGAACAGAGCACACGGAATATTCCCCAAGACCTTACATACTAATGACCGTGCCTCATTGGCAAAAGGAGCAGCAGATGGTACTTAGGTCACATCACAGCCTGCACTGCACTTGCATGCTGTTCCAGGCACTGTCCAGGGTCCTGAAAACACTGTCCATGGGGACAGGGCTGTCACCTCTCCTCCCCAAGCAGAAGGGAGGCAGCAAGGCGGTCTGGGACAAGAGGCTGCAGAAGCCACACAATGAGCTGCTGGGCAGCCTCTGGGAGCACCTGCCTGTCAGCCCCTTCAAACCAGCAGAGTGCCTGCCTTGGCTCCTGGACTCTACTGTCTTCAAACCCCTGGTGGGAGCCTTGGGCACTTGAGTGAATGACAAGTCCATGGACATAAAAAAGAGTGAGCAACAAACATGTCAGGAATACTAGTTTGTGACGCCAGCAGCCTTCTCTCCCTTTGGCCCATTCAAGCAGCAGTAGTTTCCTGCTGGGACCTTGCCTGGGTGACCATAACCAAGCTCAGGAGCAGCCACAGCCAGCAGAAGGGGCCCTGCCTATTAAGAGCAGGTGGGATCAGATGCGGGTTTAGGCACAGGCTGTGAATTAGCAGAGGTGAGGCGGTTGGGGGTGGTGGTGCCTGGAGGCCTGGACGGGCACGGGCATTGGGAGGAAGCTGAGAGGTCCAGATGGGATGCCTGAGGCCTGAGCCAGGGTCACGGCTGCAGGGATGGAAAGGAGGGGGCAGAATGGGAGAGGCCATTCAGCTAGAAAAACAAATTAGAAGTAAATTGAATATTAATGGCTGATTTGCTAATTAAACCACCCTCGCTCTGCTCTGTCTGGACTTTTAAATCCTCCTAATTAACCTATTAATCTAAGCAGACAGGGAGGGGCCAAGGCCCAGGCAACACAGAAGCCGATCAGCTCTCTCCTGCCCTTGGCTCTTGGTCCTAAAGTCACACCTGATTCTTCAGCGCCCTGCTCACGTCACTGAGTATAATGGGAGCATTAATTCAAGTGAAGGCCTTCAGTCCATCCAGAGTCTGCTCCTTGAAAGTGTAAACCAGGAGCCTGCACAGACCAGGAAGCGAATCAGTGTTTCCTCTAAACTGACAGTGGTGCAGGAAGAAGCCAGGGACATGAGATAGGTGGGGCCAAACCCAATCTGGCTGGAGATACATAACGAAGAGTTCATGAAACGAACTCCCAAGGAGGACCAGATGCTTGCTCATGCGCTGAGTGGAGCTTGGGGGCCCTGCAGTGGACACAGAACCCTGCTGGCAGCAGTGACCTGTGACTGGGTCATCTGTGACTCTGGGTCTGCAGGGCATCCCCCTCAGATATTCCCCCTCTGGGAAATGCCAGGCTGTTTCCACACCATGGCTTCATCAAGGAACAAAAAGATGCAGAGAAAGCACTTGTGTGGGGGTGCACACGTGTGTGTGAGACAGACAGAAAGTTGCCACCCACCCCCCAAGCCAGGGAGACCCTCCTACCCAGGGAGACTGTCACACGGTGATTGTCCTGATCCCCACGTGCCTCAGTGGCACGTCCCTGATGGCTCATCGATAAAGAACCTGCCTGCAGTGCAGAAGATGCAGGTTCAATCCCTGGGTCAGGAAGATCCCCTGGAGGAGGAAGTGGCAACCCACTCCAGTATTCTTGCCTGGAGAATCCCATGGATGGAGGAGTCTGGCAGGCTACAGTCCACAGGGTCACAAAGAGTTGGACACGACTGAAGGAACTGAGCACCAAGTGCCTAGGAGCCCTCCAGGGAGTCCTGAATGTGTGGGAAGGGGTTCTTTGGGTTGGCAGAGTGAACGGGTATTTTTAAACATGGGCGTCACTATTACTCAGGCACAGTGAAGCCACCAGAGTCTGGTTAACCCCGTTCTCAAGAAGAGGGACACGCCATACCTGGCAGGGCCTCCTGAGGAAACACCAGAGCTGGGCAGGGAGCAGAGGAAGCCAGGGGCATCGTGGACAATAGTTTGTACTGTGGTTTCCCTGGAAGGAATGGGTGAGCAGGCTTAGGACCAGTCAGTCTGGCTAATGGCCTTGGGCTCTGACCACAGGCTTGGCTCCCCTTGATTGTCTGTTCCTGGCCTTGGGTGACAAGGGCAGGGGACAGTGGCCAGAGGGTGGAAGCAAGGAGCAGAGGCTGGGGTATGGCCCAGATTTCCTGTGTTGAGTGTGAAAGGCATGCTCATGGGCAGAGCCTCACTGTCTCCAGGGATTCATTTGTAGGGGAGAAGGGATCCCTGCCTCTGCAGTCTCTCCAGGGTCAGGAAAGCCCCAGCACATCACATCAGCAGGAATTTGTATTTATTTTAGAAATAAAAAGGCCCGATGAATGGATGAATGAGCTGCTGCTGCTGCTGCTGCTGCTGCTGCTAAGTCGCTTTAGTCCGACTCTGTGCGACCCCATAGAAGGCAGCCCACCAGGCTTCCCCATCCCTGGGATTCTCCAGGCAAGAACACTGGAGTGGGTTGCCATTTCCTTCTCCAATGCATGAAAGTGAAAAGTGAAAGTGAAGTCGCTCAGTCGTGTCCGACTCCTAGGGACCCCATGGACTGCAGCCCACCAGGCTCCTCCATCCATGGGATTTTCCAGGCAAGAGTACTGGAGTGGGGTGCCATTGCCTTCTCCGGGATGAATGAGCAGGGACTACACAAATCCCCTCCAGGGGGCAGGCACCTAGATGGCAGGTATCCTATAAGGGGAAGACCTGTCCCTGACCTGTGTCCTGTGAGACCACCCACACACTCATACAGGGGACAAGCCCTTGTTCATGTGAGTGCCGGACACATAAACCCAGAGTTTCTGTGAAATTTCATTACATACTGAATTCTCCAGGAGTGCAACCGCCTTAACACCCAGTGAAAGATGATCTGATGGGGAAGTTGTTCATCATTTCACGAAACCCCATCACGAGTGTGACAGCAACTTGCTGACAGTCGGCAGTGCAGCATGACGGTGGCCACAGCTCAGCACAGGACCCACAAACCCAGGACAAGAGCGCTGAGATGCTTCTAGCAAACTCAGAACCAAAGGTGCTTATGGTAGCAGTTTTATGAACGCACTAAATCTCATCCGTAAGGGTTTTCTGGAAACGGTTTTGCATTATTATTATATGTATATATACAAGCATTATAGTACAATAATAAGAAATCCATTATGTAAAACTGCACATTAAAATGATTCATATGCAGGCTTCCTGTTAGATTTCAATCTCACTCTGACACTGTTCTCAGGTATTCACCCCGTCTTCGTCTCAAACCCTCTTTATTACTATTCTTTTTGTCCCACCCACCATCTATTTCCTGTCACTGGCAACAGAATATGATACCTAAAATCTAAAATCCTGGAGTCTGAATGGAGGCTCTGACACAAGGTGAAATTATAAGACAGATGTATCTGCTGCTTCATCATTACCAGTCCTGTGAAATGACCTAGGGAACTATCTGATCGTACACTGTTAAATAAGACCCAGGTCATTTACCAAAAGAGCATTCTTTTATCCACTCCATTTGCGTCTAATTTTTCCTTTCACATTTTTCCTATTTTAATTAATGTTACTTCCACATTTTTTATCATATACAAACAAGTCTTATCTGGTATTCCTTACCTTAATATTAGCTTTATTTTAGTTTCTATCTTCATCTCCTCTCACATATTTCTTCTACTTTTAGTACCAATGCTTTCTGATCATTTTCCTTCCCTTAAATACAAATTTATGCCAAGCATCTGAGCACTTACCTCATTCTGTGTTTTAATAAAGTCTTGGTTGACCATTGAGAATTCATATATTATTTCATTATTAATTGCTTTCTCTTTTATATTTCAGTTAAGATATTACACTAACTTTTTAAATCACCTGCAAGAATCACATATGTATATAGGTAGGCTTTATTATCTGTGACTTTCATCTTATGAGAGTCAAGGGTGTGTTACAAAATATTTGTCTTAAAAAGAGAGTACTAAATGACACTGGAAGCATCATTTGTCACTCATTTGAAACTCATCTGTCACCTTGGACTTGATGCCCTTTAGAAAGCCTTCTAGTTCTATCATTATTGTATGCTGCTTAAGTAAAGAGGTTTTGAAAACTACAGAACAATAAAATTTATTCATCTCCCCCCTCCCAAAAAAATAAGTGTGCTGAGTCAGAGAGTGCCTAGAAACTGTAATTAGTACTTATAGATCTGAGGTAAGGTAAGGTGAAGTCGCTCAGTCGCATCCGACTCTTTGCAACCCCGTGCACTGTAACCTACTAGGCTTCTCCGTCCATGGGATTCTCCAGGCAAGAATACTGCGGCAGATTGCCATTTCCTTCTCCAGGGGATCTTCCCGACCCAGGGACTGAACCCGGGTCTCCCGCACTGGAGGCAGACGCTTTAACCTCTGAGCCACCAGAGTCCACTGATATTTTCTAGCAATTTCATTTTTTGTTATTATTGGCAGACTTCATCAAAGTTGAAAATAAATACTCTGTGTTATTTAAGGGTACATAAATTACCAATTACAGTTGTTCTTTTAACTTCTGAAATGAAGAATCAAGGAATTTCATGATTTAAAAAAAGGAAAAATATTTATTGTCATCTCTCGTAAACTCTGTCTTTTTATTTTTATATCATCTTACAAATATCTTGGAGTTTTGATCTTTTATCTTGGAATAGACTTTGGTCTTCTTCCTAACCAGCCGCTAGTTCAGCCAGAAAGAGAAGTACAAAAACCCACTCAAATTCTCTACACAAAATGCAGAAAGGGGCATTCCTCATGCAAAGGTTGCTTCCAGGTTCTCTGCCTTCACTCCCCCTTGTGGGGAGTAGAGTCTGACCTGGAGGGAATCCCAAGCATATCCAGGTTGCAGATCCCGTAAGACCTGCAGGCAGAGTGGAGGTATCCCCTGCATGGGGTAGCATGGGGGCCTGATTCAGGGGTGTTCCGAGGTGGGAGGAGAGAGTTGATTTGGTGCTCACGTTACTGGTGGAAGTTAAGGGACAGAAATGTACCAGGAGAGGAGTGGGCAGCAGGTTTGGTGCCTGGATACAGTGCGCTGTTGCTGCAGGGACAGCAGAGGAGCCGGGAGACACGTGGGCCTTAGGGGACCAGCAAGAGAGGACCAGAGCCATGGGCTCCCCAACCCAGAGTGGCCCTCATGATCATGCTCTTTCCAAAAGATAAGCAACTTGGGCTTTTAGGTCTCCTGGTCACTTAAGGAAAATGACTTTTCCTTCCCCTCTGAGCCCCAGGTTGACCTTATTTACCTTTTAGAAAAATATCAAATACTCTAAACATCACCAGCTTGGCTGATCTTCTGCAGACTCACACAACAAGGGATGACTCAGCACTTCCTCCCTCCTGAGAAATTCCTGCCATCTCTCAGCCTTTCTGAGCTGACTTTCCCTCCTCCAGGAGCCCGCCCAAGCTTCCTTTTCTTCCCCTTAAACGTGATTTAGAAAGTGGGATTTCTGAGCACCAGATATCTCCCTCAAGGATTCGGTTTCTTCTTTTAACTATTATAAATTATATATCACAAAATTTACCATCTGAACCAAGTTTAAGCAAACAAATCAGGAATGTGAAGTTCATCGCATTGTTGTGCAGCCATCTCCAAAGCTACCTTCATCCTGTACCATCCAGGCCCCCACCGCCCACTCCTCCAGCCCCTAGTGAGCCCCATTCTACCTTCTATTGATATCGCTATGATTTGGCAGGTTGTGTCACTCAGCAGTCTCCAGAGCAACAGAATCAAGCAGGGGTGTGTATGTGTGTGTGCAAGTGTCTGTCTGTGTAGAGACACACAAGAAGTTTACCATGAGAGCTTGGGTCATGCAATCATGAAGGCTGAGAAGTCCCACCTGCTCTCTGCAAGCGGGAGGCCCAGGACAGTGAATTGTATGGTTCTAGTTCAAACCCAAAGACCTGAGAACTGGGGTTGGGGAATGCTGCTAGTACAAGTCTCAGTCTGGATCTGAAGGCCCACGAACCAAGCACACCCATGTCCAATCGCAGGGGAAGATCCTGTGTCTTTCTGTTCTGTCCAGAGCCAAGTGGGCAGTACAAATGCAAAGCCGGTGGACCTCATCACCCATGACACGGCACACCATCATCTTTCTAAAGACCCTGCCTCCTACCTGCTCACAGGACATCCACAGTTCACTTATAATTCTGTTCATTTGGGGCTTCCTGGTGGCTCACACAGTAAGGAATCTGCCTGCAGTGCAGGAGACCTGCGTTCAATCCCTGGGTGGGGAAGATCCCCTGGAGGAGGGAATGGCAACCCACTCCAGTATTCTGGCCTGGAGAATTTCATGGACAGAGGAGCCTGGGAGGCTACATCCCATGGGGTTGCAAAGAGTTGGGCAGGACTAACACTTTCACTTTTCTTCCTGTTCTTTTAGTTCCTTCCAGGAGAAACAGAACCAAGTCTCTCACACCTTTTAAAAGAAGAATAGGAAGTAATAGTTTTTCATCACCAAAACCACGGAAGTAAATTCTTTCAGCCACATTCCCAAAACATGCCTCTCTCCTTTCTAGGTTGTCTTGCACCACCACCTCAACAAAAATTTTTGCTTTCTTTTCCTCTTATTAAATTATTTAGCATGCTGAGAAAACAAAAAAGAAAATTTAGTCAGTTTTTACAATTTATCTTCTGCATTAGTTACTGTAATTTTTATCATAGAGAAAACAAACTGTCTTCTATGTATCCTGTAAATTTATACTTTTGTATGCCCATTGAAGTTTTTTATAAATTCACTAAATATAAACTTTACTTTCTAACAAATGGTTCAAGTCATTTTCTAGGATATCCACTGAGATATATGTTTTTAAAATTTGACTCAAGAATTTCCATTTTCATATACTCATTAAATAGCTTTTATAACTTTGAAAAGCATATAATTTTCTTTTGGATTTTTGAAATACTAATTTAAATTCTTACAATAGAAACTGGTGATTTTTTTGTTTTTTGTGTTTTTTTTAAAACTTTTTACTCTATATTGGAGTATAACTGATAAACAACGTTGTGATAGTTTCAGGTGGACAGCAAAGAAACTCAGCCACAGATATACATGTCTCCAATCTCGCACAAATTCCTCTGCCATCCAGGCTGCCACATAACATTGAGCAGAGTTCCCTGTGCTACACAGTCGGTCCTTGTTGGACCATTTTGAGTACAGCAGTGTGTGCATGTCCAACCCAAACTCCCTAACTATCCCTTCCAACCATTCTTCCTGCCCCAGCAACCATAAGTTCATTCTTATGGTTCATTCTATGAGTCAGAAACTAGTGATTTTTATCATTTATGTCCTTGGCATTACAGTGCAAAAGGCCTTCCCTCTCTTTAAAACCATACTTTTCCTATTTGTTCATTATTTCAGTGATATCACTTTTGATGAATTTATGAATGAGTAATATTTTTTCTCATTAGTGGATTGACTGTATTCTATATCCTTTCTCTTCCATTAAAAATGCCAGCTTTGATTTAAGGTCAGCATCAGGGGGCATAAGATGCCCTCTTCATCTCCCTGCTTCCATCTACCACTAGTAAAACATCCATGACTCAGCAAAGGTTCCTCTGCCACCACACCAGGACCCCGGAGAGACCCCCACACCTGTATGTCTGAAGGTGGGTGCGCTGGAACATACCGAGGAGGCAGGATTAGCAGAGCAGCGGAGGTGGGGCCTGCAATCCCCAACTGGGGACGCTCCGTGAGGTCAGGTTACCAAAAACCATGGTAACATGGCATCACAGACACGAGACGACAGTTCTCCAGACACCGAACTTAAAGTCACGTAAGTCAGTGACATAACTGACTTGCTGCTGTTGCTGGTCACTCAGTCATGTCCGGCTCTGCGACCCCATGGACTGCAGCACACCAGGCTCCTCTGTCCTTCACACCCCCTCCCCACTGGGGACCACAGCAGCTGATGCTGAAGCCCCAGGCAGAGAACCACAGCAGCAGGGGTGTGGTGCCCAGGACCCCAACTTCCAGCACGGAGGTGCCCACAGCCACAGGGAGGAGGCTGACAACCCCAGCCGCTCCAGCTGCCTCATCCCCTGCCTGAGGCAATGGCACCCACAAACCAAGGGGACAACCCCAGACCCAGGGAAACACCAGCCACCCCAGCTCATTCCCACTCCAACTCTCCATACTAGGGCGCAGTGACCTGACCCCGGCAACCCCCCACATGGGGGTGGGGGCGTACTCCATCCCAGTGCCCCCTCAGCAGCAACGCCAGTGACAGCAGGGACCCATGACCCCAGAGGCACACGGACCAACAACAGACAGTGGAGTAGCGTCTAGCAGAGCTGTGGGGGTGGAAACGCGGAGTCTCCAATGCAGCCAGAGCCCACTCAGGGAAGAGACCCCAAAAACTTGAGTTACAGCGCCACCTACTGAAAAGCCAGGAAAAAGGCCTCTAGTCATCAATCTGCTGAACTCAGAATCAAAGTAAAAAAAAAGCGTTACTGAAATGAGAACGCTGTTTACTATTTCAAATATACCAGTAGAAGAGAAATTCATCCAGTTTCACACACACACACCAAAGAAACCATGATAGCGTGGTATCGCAGAGACAAAAATGACAATTCTTCAGAAATCAAACTTTAAGAATTTCAGTTCAGATCAGTCGCTCAGTCGTGTCTGACTCTTTGCGACCCCATGAATTGCACCACGCCAGGCCTCCCTGTCCATCACCAACTCCCGGAGTTCACTCAGACTCACATCCATCGAGTCAGTGATGCCATCCAGCCATCTTATCCTCTGTCGTCCCCTTCTCCTCCTGCCCCCAAACCCTCCCAGCATCAGAGTCTTTTCCGATGAGTCAGCTCTTCACATGAGGTGGCCAAAGTACTGGAGTTTCAGCTTCAGCATCATTCCTTCCAAAGAACACCCAGGAATGATCTCCTTCAGAATGGACTGGTTGGATCTCCTTGCAGCCCAAGGGACTCTTAAGAGTCTTCTCCAACACCACAGTTCAAAAGCATCAATTCTTCAGCGCTCAGCCTTCTTCACAGTCCAACTCTCACATCCATACATGACCACTGGAAAAACCATAGCCTTGACTAGACGGACCTTAGTCAGCAAAGTAATGTCTCTGCTTTTGAATATGCTATCTAGGTTGGTCATAACTTTTCTTCTAAGGAGTAAGCGTCTTTTAATTTCATGGCTGCAGTCACCATCTGCAGTGATTTTGGAGCCCAAAAAATAAAGTCTGCCACTGTTTCCACTGTTTCCCCATCTATTTCCCATGAAGTGATGGGACTGGATGCCATGATCTTCATTTTCTGAATGTTGAGCTTTAAGCCAACTTTTTCACTCTCCTCTTTCACTTTCATCAAGAGGCTTTTTAGTTCCTCTTCACCTTCTGCCATAAGGGTGGTGTCATCTGTATATCTGAGGTTATTGATATTTCTCCTGGCAATCTTGATTCCAGCTTGTGTTTCTTCCAGTCCAGCGTTTCTCATGATGTACTCTGCACAGAAGTTAAATAAGCAGGGTGACAGTACACAGCCTTGACGTACTGCTTTTCCTATTTGGAACCAGTCTGTTGTTCCATGTCCAGTTCTAACTGTTGCTTCCTGACCTGCATACAGATTTCTCAAGAGGTGGGTCAGGTGGTCTGGTATTCCCATCTCTCAGAATTTTCCACAGTTTATTGTGATCCACACAGTCAAAGGCTTTGGCATAGTCAATAAAGCAGAAATAGATGTTTTTCTGGAACTCTCTTGCTTTTTCAATGATCCAGCGGATGTTGGCAATTTGATCTCTGGTTCCTCTGCCTTTTCTAAAACCAGCTTGAACATCTGGAAGTTCACGGTTCACGTATTGCTGAAGCCTGGCTTGGAGAATTTTGAGCATTACTTTACTAGCATGTGAGATGAGTGCAATTGTGCAGTAGTTTGAGCATTCTTTGGCATTGCCTTTCTTTGGAATTGGAATGAAAACTGACCTTTTCCAGTCTTGTGGCCACTGCTGAATTTTCCAAATTTGCTGGCATATTAAGTGCAGCACTTTCACAGCATCATCTTTCAGGATTTGAAACAGCTCAACTGGAATGCCATCACCTCCACTAGCTTTGTTCGTAGTGATGCTTCCTAAGGCCCACTTGACTTCACATTCCAGGATGTCTGGCTCTAGGTGAGTGATCACACCATTGTGATTATCTGGGTCGTGAAGATCTTTTTTGTACAGTTCTTCTGTGTATTCTTGCCACCTCTTCTTAATATCTTCTGCTTCTGTTAGGTCCGTATCATTTCTGTCCTTTATCAAGCCCATCTTTTCATGAAATGTTCCCTTGGTATCTCTAATTTTCTTGAAGAGATCTCTAGTCTTTCCCATTCTGTTCTTTTCCTCTATTTCTTTGCATTGATCGCTGAAGAAAGCTTTATTATCTCTTCTTGCTATTCTCTGGAACTCTGCATTCAGATGCTTATATCTTTCCTTTTCCCCTTTGCTTTTCACTTCTCTTCTTTCCACAACTATCTGTAAGGCCTCTGCAGACAGCCATTTTGCTTTTTTGCATTTCTTTTCCATGAGGATGGTCTTGATCTCTGTCTCCTGTACAATGTCACGAACCTCATTCCATAGTTCATCAGGCACTCTATCTATCAGATCTAGGCCCTTAAATCTATTCCTCACTTCCACTGTATAATCATAAGGGATTTGATTTAGGTCATACCTGAATGGTCTAGCGGTTTTCCCTACTTTCTTCAATTTAAGTCTGAATTTGGTAATAAGGAGTTCATGATCTGAGCCACAGTCAGCTCCTGGTCTTGTTTTTGTAATTTAGAATTTAGTAATCTGATTTGCTGTTGCTGTTCAATCCCTCAGTTGTGTCTGGCTCGCTGTGCCCCTGTGGACTGCAGCACACCAGGCTCCTCTGTCCTTCACTATCTCCGGGAAGCTGTCCATTGAGTCAGCAATGCTATCTAATCATCTCATTCTCGGTGGCCCCCTTCTCCTTTCTCAGAATCAGGGTCTTTTCCAGTGAGTAAGCTCTTCGCATCAGGTGGCCAAAGGGTTGGATCTTCAGCTTCAGCATGGGTCCTTCCAGTGAATATTCAGGATTGATTTCCTTTAGGATTGACTGGAAGACTCTCAAGAGTCTTCCCCAACACAATTCAAAACATCAAATCTTCAGCGATCAACTTCCTTTATGGTCCAACTGTTACACCCATACATGACTACTGGAAAAACCATAGCTCTATGTGGGCCTTTGTTGGCAAAGTGATGTCTCTGCTTTTTAATAGCTATCTAGGTTGGTCACTGCTTTCCTTCCGGGGAGCAAGCATCTTTAAATTTTATGGCTGCAGTCACCATCCACAGTGACTTTGGAGCCCAAGAAAATAAAATCTGTCACTGGTTCCACTTTTTCCCCTTCTATTTGCCATGAAGTGATGGGGACTGGATGTCATCATCTTAACTTTTTAATGTTGAGTTCCAAGCCAGCTTGAATCACCTTTCAGGAAGCACAGCCTTGTTGTGATGAAGAGGCTTACACAACTCAATGAATCTATGAGCCGTGCCATGCAGGGCCACCCAAGACAGACAGGTCACAGTGAAGAGTTCTGACAAAACATGGTCCACTGGAGGAGGAAATGACAACCAACTCCAGTATTCCCACCTGGAGAACCCATGACCAGTATGAAAAGAAAAAAAAAAGATATGACACCAGAAAGATGAGCCCCCACCCCCACCCCAGGTCAGAAGGTGTCCAGTATGCTCCTGGGGAAGAGAAAAGGGCAGTTACTAATAGCACCAGAAAGAATGAATTGGCTGGGCCAAAGAGGAAATGACAGATGTGGATGTATCTGATCTAACTGATAGAGAATTCAAAATAGCTCTCAAGAAGAAAATTAATGAGCTATAAGAAAACTCAGAAAGACAGTTCAATGAGCTTAGGAATAAAATTAATGAATAGAAGTAATACTTTGACAAAGAGACTGAAACTCTAAAAAAGAACCAAACAGAAATTGTGGAGTAAGAAATTCAATAAGTACAATGAGACAGGAAGCGCTGGAAATAGAGCAGACCACATGGAAGAGAGAGTATTGAGCCCAAAGATAAAAATCTGGAAGTGATTCAGGTAGAAGAGGAGAGAAAATTATGATTTTTAAAAAATTAAACAATTCCAAAAGAACTATCTAACCCCACCAGGAAAGGCCTGTAAGGGTGCTGTGTGTCCCAGAAAGATGAGAGAGGGAGGAGGGAAGAGAGCGGTTAGTTAAGGAAACAAGAGCTGAGAATGCCCCAAACCCAGGGGAGGAACTGGGCACGTGAGTCCATAAAGCTGTAGTAATGACCTCGGCACAAAAACACTTATCACAGCGCATTAGAGCTGTCAAAAATGACAAAGAAAGAATTTTAAAAGCTGCCAGGGTTCTAAAAAAGGCAGTAACCTGCAAAGAAATCCCCATTAGGCTATCAGCAGATTTCTCATCAGAAACTGCAGGCAAGAAGAGAGTGGAATATCAGGGTCATAGATTAAAAGATGAAAACAAACTCTCGGCCAAGGATACTCTGTCCAGCAAAGTTATCCTCAGATACAAAAGAGAAATAAAATCTTCCCAGACAAACTGTGAGAGCTCATCACTACTAGACCTGCCTTACAAGAAAAGCTGAAAGAAGCTTTTCTATCTGAACGAAAAAGGCAGAAGTACACAAAACTTTTGAGTAAGGTAGAGAGTAAGCACACAGAATCAGAGGAGAGAAACTCTGGGACTTCCCTGGCGGTCCAGTGGTTAAGACTCAGAGCTCCCAATGTGGAGGGATCACATTTGATCCCTGGTTGGTTAGGGAACTAAGATCCCACATGCTATGCAGTGCACAGGCAGAAAAAAGAAAGAAAAGTGAAACTGTATAAGAATCGACTGTTAAACAATTATAGAATAAAACTTTTTTAAATGCAGTAAAAATAACTAATTTGGTCACAAGCTCACAACATAATAAGGGATAATTTGAGAAGACAAAAAGATAAATGGGAAAGAGGGAAAGGATAGAACCCATTTAAGCAAATGAAGTTAAGATGCCAAATATCAGCAGTAAAAGGACTATATTATCTGATATATTTTACACAAAACTTATAGTAACATGAAACATGCATCTAGAAGAGGTACACAAAAAGGAGGAAACTGAGGAAACCTCATAGGAAATCACCTAGCTAAAACGGCAGACAGCAACACATGGGAAAAGACACAGTGGAGATACAGAGCAACCAAAGCGCAGGAGATAAAATGCCAGCACTATGTCCTCACACGTTAATAATCACTCTAAATGTAAACAGACTGAACTGACAAATCAAAAGACACAGGGTGTCTGGATGGAATATAAAATGAGACCCAACCATATGCTGCCTCCAGGAGACTCAGCTCAGCTCCATAAACAAAAACAGGCTCAAAGTGAACAGGTGGAAGATGATCCTCTGAGTAAATTGAAACCAAAAGAACGTAGGGTGGCTATGCTTACACAGACAAAACAGACTTCAAGCCAAACAAGATAACAAAGGACAAAGATGGATATTATGTCACATTAAAGGAGACAAGTCATCAAGAAGTGATAACACTCATTCCTTAAAAAGAAGATATAACACTTATTAACATATACGCACCTAACACAGGAGCATCAAAATACACAAAGTAACCACCAACAGACCTAAATACAGCAACACTACTGTGTTAAGCGAACTTAACATTCAACTTACATGAATTAACAGATTCACCAGACAGAAAACCAGCAAAGAACACCAGGCTTAAATGAAACATTAGATTAGATGGAATTAATAGATTCACACAGAACATGCCATCCAAATGCGGCAGAATACACATTCTTCCCAGATGCTCTTGGAACTTTCTCAAGAATAAATTATATGTTGAGACCCAGAACAAATCTCCATAAATTTAAGAAGACTGAAATCATATCTTCAAGCATCTTTTCCGAACACAATGATACGAAACTAGAGATTAACTACAAGAAGGAAGCTGGGAAAATCACAAATTTATGGAGACTAAACAGGATGCTAGTGGGCAGCTATTGGGTCTGTAACCACGCAGGACCCTAGGGGGTCTTCCCAGGACAGAAGCCCTCTGCCACCACTACCATGCTCTCCACTTGGCTCTTGTTGTAGAAATACTTTGACCTCCTATACGGTCCCTGCATTCCAAAGAATAAATTTAATCAGAGAAGTGAAAAAAATGCAGAAACAAAGGGAAATGGGCAAGCAAGACAAAATAATAATTGTTTAGCCATGAAACAAAGTCAAAGGGCATTTAGTTCCTCCTCAAGGGCTATAGATAATATTCTGAGCCGTGTCCTTTGAGCTGTTTTGCAGATACCGAAACTCCCACCAGGTGGGAGAAGTTAACTGTATGCTGCCCCAAAGCACATGGACCCCAGACTAGTTGGAACCCAAAGGTTGACAGTGTTGACTCCTAATTACCTCACTATCAACAAATCAGGAGCATGTCCATGAGTTGTTCACACACATAGCAACCCTCTCCCCTCACTCTTCTTTAAAAACCTTTCCCTGAAAGCCTTTGGGGAGTTCAAGGCTTGGAGGCATTAGCTGCCTGGATTCCTTGCTTGGTGCCTGCAATAAAGGCTGCACTTTCCTTCACTACAACTGAGGGTCAGTAGCTTGGCCTTACTGAGCACAATCAAGCTCAGTTCAGTAGCAAGTCAACAGAGAAATTAAAGGAGAAATCAAGAAACACCTGAAGAGAAATGAAAGTATGCAAACCAAAATCTATGGGGTTCAGCAAAAGTGGTATTAAAAGGAAAGTTTACAGCAATACAAGCACACTTCAAGAAACAAGAAGAATCTCAAACAATCTAACCTTGAACCTAAGTGAAAAAAGTGAAAGTGTTAAGTCACTATGATTCTTTGTGATGCCAAGGACTGTAGCCCGCCAGGCTCTTCTGTCCATGGAATTCCCCAGGCAAGACTATTGGAGTGGGTTGCCATTCCCTTCTCCAGGGTATCTTCCCAACCAACCTGGGCCTCCTATACTGCAGGTGATTCTTTACTGTCTGAGCCACTTGGGAAGCCCTAGCCTTTAATCTTAAACCTAAAGGAACCAGAAAAAGACCAAGCAAAGCTGGAACTCAGTATAAAGGAAGAAATAATTAAAAATCAGCAGAAGTAAATAGAGACTAAAAAGACTACAGAAAAGATTGATGAAACTAAGAGCTGATACTCTGAAAAGAAAAACCAAATTCACATACCTTCAGCTAGACTAAGAAAAAAGAGGGCTCAGATAAACAAAGTCAGAAATAAAAGACAAAAAAATCATGGTGGATGCCACAGAAATGCAAAGAATTACGAGAGAATACTATGAAGAACTACACACCAAAAAACTGGACAACCCAGAAGAAAGAGATACATCCTCAGGATCATACTGCTTTCAGAGACTGAAAAGTAAAGAAACGGAAAATTTGAACAGGACTTCCCTGGTAGCCCAGTGGTTAAGAATCCACTTGGCAATCCCACAGAGCAACTAATCCCTTGTGCCAAAACTCCTGAGCCCACGTGCTGCAAAAACTGAAGTCTCTGCACCTGGAGCCCATGCTCCACAACAAGATTACCCACCACAGTGAGAAGCCTGAGCACGGCAACTAGAGGGGAGCGCCCCTCACCAGCACCGGAGAAAGCCCGCACGAAGACCCGGTGCAGCTAAAAATAAATTAACTGATTAAACTTAATTTTAAAGAAAAAATCTGAATAGACTGATCACTAGAA